>NC_137969.1:102243602-102993448 GCF_963924665.1 Micromys minutus
CTTTTCTGGCTAGAGGACGTTGGATGTGCTAAGTTGACAAGGGCGTTCTGGTGCAAAACAACAGTATTGAAATGGGGCTTCTTAAAAAGTACTAAGTCTCCCTTTAGTGTTTTGTGTATGAAAGTAGTATTACAGCTCCCTGAATGGTCATCTGGAGGATGTGGCTTTGTAACATGGTGAACAATTCTGCGTCCTCCAATGGCTGAGAGACATTTCCCAAGGTTGCTCAGCAAAGACGTAGGAGAAACCCTCTGGCAAAAATGCAGCCCAAACCCGGCTTTTTTGCTTCCTTCCAACCCTGACGTTATATTTTGAAGACTGCTTTGGAGACCCAACATGAAATCTGGGCTTATTTACCCAACTGCACATGAATGAATGTCATTGCTTTCTCTGTAGGAATCTCCTAGGCTGAAGACAGTCATTGACACTCATGTAGAAGGACATGGACTCTCCCTGCAGGCAAGGCAAAGCATAAGGCCACAAAGTGACACCATTCTCCCTGGCATGACAAAAATTGAGTCTAGGAGGGGACAGTTATGAAAAGATGTTCTAGAAGTTTCTGTAGAGTTGACTAAGAAGTAAAGTGAAAACACAAATAAATTATGGGTGAAAAGCAGGGAGGAGGGGAAAGAAGCCCATAGAAATGATTCCTTAGTATAGTCTAATGGTTAAGGAGGGATGTAGCTTGGTGATAGAGCTCTTGACCTGTATGCATGAGGTCATAGGTTTAGTCTCGGGTTGTGGGAGAAAAAAAAAAAGAAAGAAAAAATACCAGTCTAACACAATGCCATTAGTAATAGTATTGGATTTAAAACCTCAGATTAAATGGAGAAAGGGATTCCAGTCTATAATTTACCCAATCTAACATAGATGATGCTTCATAAATAGCACTAATGCTGAATCCTATCATGTTTTATTTTATTTTTTTTTTAAATCTGAGCTCTCTCCAGTTCTGATGAACAAGATTATTATTACAGTTTATATGGTCTTCCCTAGAGAATGAAGGAAAATGATTCATCTGTTCCCTTCATAGATTAGTATAATCATGAGACAAAGCCTGACAGAAAATCAGACACCTTCACTCATCAACCAAGATATAATTACTGTAAACAAAACCCTGAGGACACAAACCACACAGCATGTAATAAAATGTAAGCACACAGCATGCAAGGGCCAAGATTGCTAGAGAAAGAAGACGTTTGGTTAGTCCAGTGACAAAGGCACCCCTGAGAAATAAACTCAGAAGGTTCATTTTCAAATGGAGCCAGTTTAGGCCTCACTACAAAGGAATGGGAAAAGGCAGACCCTGCCAAAACCTTCTAGTTGAGCAGGTTTCCCAGCCTGGCCCAAACTCTATTATGCTATGCCCACCCACCCCAACTAGCATAAAATTACTCAGAGCCAAGTGTGTCTGCAAGGTCACACTTCTGAGAAGCTTTGCATTAAACAGGATACAACATATAGAAATGAATGTACCCAGGTTTTTGTTGAGACAAAATACAAGCATAAGCCACAGGGGAAAGGCAGGGCAAAGATGAGGCATAGGACTGGGCCTCTTGTTTATTCAGGTGGTGCTTGTTTTGAAACTTAAAGGGGTAGCAGCTGAGTCTTGGCACTATGAAAGGCCAGGAGAGGCCATTGGTAAAGGTGCAGCCTAGGTGGCACCTGAAGTTTCAGAACTGAAGAGGTCATGCAGAGAAGTTGAGCCTTGCTCGACACCTTGATAAGGACCTATGAGAGGATATTGGTGAAAATGCAGTCCAATTGCATCAGAAGACTGTAGTGTTTTGGAAATGCCAGTACCAAGAGATGACCACCAAGAACAGCAGCGGCAGTGGAGAACAGACAGCTGGAGCCTAGAAGTCAAGGTGGGTGCTACAAAGGGCAGAGCTGGAGAAGTGACCCAATCCCTTGAAGGAGCCCAGAAGCTTGTGAGTGGATCCCAAACATTAAACAAAGTTTGATTCTGGTTTTGATTGTGACTGTGCCCCTCTTGAAGGAAAAAAATATTTTAGTGGAGCCCACAGTTACAAGACTTTGAATTGTAAAAAGAATTTAAATTTCAAAAGAGATTGATTATTTTAAAGGGGTTGAAATTCTAATATGTAAAAATATGTAAAGACTGCTGGGCTTTTAAAGTTGTTTAGATCTTAGGGATAAATAAAAAGTAAGGGCTGAGGTTCAATATCAATGGGTTTGTGTACCAGGTTGACAAGGGGCCAGTTGTGTGTCAACTTGACACAAGCTAGAGTTATCACAGAGAAAGAAGCTTCCCTTGAGGAAATGCCTCCATGAGATCCAGCTGTAAGGCATTTTCTCAACTTGTGATCAAGAGTGGAGGGCCCAGCCCACTGTGGGTGGTGCCATCCCTGGGCTGGTAGACCTGGGTTCTATAAGAAAGCAGGCTGAGCAAGCCAGGGGAAGCAAACCAGTAAGAAACATCCCTCCGTGGCCTCTGCATTAGCTTCTGCTTCCTGACCTGCTGGAGTTCCAGTCCTGACTTCCTTTGGTGATGAACAGCAATGTGGAAGTGTAAGCTGAATAAACCCTCTCCTCCCCAGCTTGCTTCTTTGTGCAGGAATAAAAACCCTGCCTAAGACAAAATCATACATATTTTATTAATAATTATATAATGTTTAGCTATATGTGCATAAAATATTGAATAATATTGGTTTTATATACTAGAAATATTAGAAACAGCCAGACTGTCCATCACTAGATATATTTTATTACCTTTTTTGTTGCAATTACTGGTATTATCCTGTTAAATAGAACAACTATTAAAATTTGTTTTAGGACCTACAGAGCCCTTTATATTAAAATTAGATCTTACAAAGCTGCCATTAGGAGGGTAGTTACCTTGAAAATGAAGAAAGAAGGCAGGGATTGGGGGCAAGGAAGGAGGCTGGGACTAGGATGCATGCACTTATCTTGTGTGCAATTCAGGGAATCTTTAGGCAAGTTCTGATCAGAAGAACATTGCCAGGATTCCCAAAGCAGAGATGTTAGTCTCATTCTTCCATGGCTTAATATCGTCTCCACACAATTGATCACCCAGTAGATAGAAAGGTGCAGGAAGATCTAAGGAAATTTTGTAACAAAAAAATAATCAATTATGCCATTACAAGAAGTAATTAATTTTCTAGTGTTTCACTGTATTCATCATACATCCATATGCACTTTTAACAGCTTAGCATAATGATATCAGTGATTTATGGCTCATTTTCCTGTCTCTCTGTGATGGCGGTTTGGGTCTAGACTGATTTATTGTCACTGGTGCTGAAGAGATTAGTGAGCTATTGTGCTGGGTATTGGATTTCTCAGAGGAGTATGTGAGAGATCTGCTGAGCATCACTAAAGAGCCCATATCACAGCAAATCTAGCTTCTGATTCATGGCTGGTGCACTAATAAACTGTCAAAACCATAGCATGGGGGGAATATGGTATTGTGGAAACAAAGATGTCTGAAGTGTTTACTACGTAGCGGACTCAAATTAGCACAGCAAAGGTGGCCCCATTGACTGCAGTGGCACCACTGTGCTCAGCAGCCTGGCACACACCTGCCCGGGGCCAGCACTTCCCCAGAGGTAGGTAAGAAATGGGCATTAGTGAGCTCTGCCTTTCCCTGGGCATCTCAAGCTTTGAAACACAGAATATTTTCAAACAGACCAGTGCTAAATCCTCTCCCGGAAATTTATTTTTTCAATTTATTTGTCTGTGTGCATGATGTGTATGTGTGTATGCATACTTGCACATTCTCTAGTGTGGGACATGCACACAATATATGAGTTTGCATTTGTTTATGTGTGTTTGTGGAGGCCTGAGGTTGGTATCAAGAGTTTCCTTACTTACATGTTGAGGAGTAGACTCTCAGTGGAACCTGGAGCTAGACAATCTAACTAGCCAGTCTAACTAAGTAGCTAGTCTAACTAGCCAGCCCACTCCAGAATCCCTGTCTCCCTCTCCTACACACTGAAATTACAGATGGACCTCACCACATTCACCCAGGATTTATGTGGGTTCTCGGGATCCCAACTCCAGACCTCAGTCTTGCAAAGCTATAAGAGTCCTCTCCCCTGCTCTGAGCTCAAACTTAGGTGGCTCAGCAGCTAAGAGTACACACACACACACACACACACACACACACACACACTTAAAAACAAATATTTAGAAAAGCAAAAACAATTCTAAACCACTTGTGTACTAGAGGCACCAAATAACCAAAAGAAGCCTCTCTTGTGTGGGTTAAAAATGAAGGCAAGGTTAGGGACAATTATGGTCAAACCAGAAGGTACATAAAAAGAGTTTATTCTATGGGAAGAAAAAAGTGTGCTGGTGCAAACCCAGACCCAGAAGGAAAGCTGCAGGTGGGGACAGAGAGCAGAGTCCGCCTGGAAACTCTGGAAATATCACCATAACTAAGTGGAATTAAACTTTCCGGGGGCCATTACAAAGGTGGAATTTGAATTAGCAGGCATGCTTAGCATTAGATAGGCAGATGATGAATATCAACATTGAAATTAAATCTTTTCAACTAGATCCAAAAAGCAATTAGTTTCCCGAGAAGCTCTGTCATAGACGATGCATGATTATCAGAAATGGATGGCAAACATTTCTTAATTGACAGGGTTTAATGAGATTGCCTCGAGCCCCTGCGAAAGGTCCCACACCTAATGTTCTTCTAACAGGCAACTGAGGTCCTCTGGAAGACAACAGTCTCGGGCTCTTCCTTTCAGAATGTAGAAGGTGAGTAGACATGTTTTATGCAACCCTGAGTGTGATACTGACTTGTATTCTGTGTTTCAGTTCTAAATGCCTACACATGAAATGGGTGACGAAAGACCGAATTGTAGGTTTGCCCTTCAAGTTTACACTGAAGCAAATATGTGTGTGTTTGCGCATGCGTGGGTGAATTGTGTGTGCATATGTGCTCATCTGTGTGTGTATGCGTAAGTGCAGGTGCACATGCATTGTGTGCCTACACATGCAGAGGCCAAAGGTCAACACCAGTTGTCTTTATTTCTTTCTACTGTGGTATCATCACCATCACCATCATCTTTGTGTACCAACATCTTGCACTAACCCTGGTGCTCAAGTATAAGGCTAGACTCACTGGCTAGCAAGCCCCAAGGATCCTCCGCCTCCACAGTGCACAGATTCTAAGTGTGTACCACTGCATTGGCCTTTTATGTGGACTCAGGAGAGCTGAACTCAGGCCTTCCTGCTTGTTGAATCCTTTGCCAACCGAGTCATCCCCCAGCCCTAAAATACACATTTTTAAATGTGATTATTTTTTTGAGACAGGGTGTGACTCAGTAGCCCAGGCTGAGTTTGGAAATCATGGGTGTGATAAACCATCACTTCCACCTTGCAATTTATTTGTTATTTGTGATAAATCTGCCTATGTTGCTATACAATAGATTTCTATGTGCTTTTTATTCTTGCAAAACTGTGGGACGCTTTCCCTCTCTCCCTCCTCCAGCTCCTGACAGGCATTTACTTTCTGTTCCCAGGTGTTTGACTAGCTTAGATAACCATGCAAATGGAATTATAACATATTTCCCTAGGTCTCTGTGTGTCTACAGGTCACATAGTGTTTGTCACCATACTGTGGCAAGTGACAGGATGTTCTTCATGGTTAAGGCTGCATGTCATCCCCCAAGTGAGTCTTTCATACTCTGTATGTGTTACTTCATTGCTCTCATTTTTTTTGCTAGTCCGATGATGACAAAGACTCCTAGAAAAAGCTATTTAGGGCAGACAAGGGGTTGTATCAACTCACAATTCCAGGTTCCAATCCATCATGGTGGGGAATTCAAGGCAGTAATTTCAAATAACTTGTCCCATCACATTACAGCTGAGAGAGTGGAAATCAAAATGCACACATCCCTGCTAGCTTGCTCACTTGTGTGCAGCTCCATTCTACCATGGCTCGATAGAAGCTTACGCCCTCTCCCAATTCTGCATGGTGATCATGGTGGGTGGTCCTTTCGATGTGTTAAATAAAGTTTGCCACCTTTATCACAGACTTTTATCTCAGGGTTTAAGAGGTGGCTCCATGGTTAAGAGAACCTGCTGCTCTTGCAAGAGACTGAAGATCCACTTTCAGCATCTATATCCAGCCAGTCACAAGCCCCTGTAACTCCTGCTCCGGGGATCTCATACATGCGCATGCACACAGGTACACACATACATGCGCTCATGTACAAATAAATAATAAAAATAACTCTTTAGAGAGAACCTTGACCAGGATGTGCTTTAGGATTTTTTTCTGTGGGTTTCCCTTCTTAGAGTACTACTGCTGTGTGTAGTGAAGGGTGATGCAGGCTCCATGGAACGGCCTTCAGACTGCTCCATCTTCTTCACTGCTTTGGAAGAACTTTATAAGGGTAGGTTTTAGTTCTTCTTCTCAGAATTCTCTGGTGATGATATCCGCTGATGGAGTTTCTCTGGGGGAGAAATACTTTTAAAAGTATTCAGACCTCCTCACCTTAGGCTGATTGGCAGAATGATGTCAGCTGAGACAGACACATGATGTTTGGAGGGTATAAATAGGATTCATCGGACAGTGATGGGGGCTGAGCTTGCCTTGTTTATAGAGATAGCTGTGCAATGCTTATGGGTCTCACATCTTCACTGATCTTAGCTTCACTGAGCAAGGTGCAGCCAAGAGAACTTCTCTTGATGTTCCTCGGGGTCCCTCCTGCTGACTCATGCTGAGTCCGAAGTCTGGCTGTCTTTGCTAGGTAGTGCCACACTGCTGATTTGTGTTTGCTATCCCGACTCTACCAAACTGGACTGCTGGTGTATCTGTGAACTGTTTGTGAGTGGACCAAGCTGCCACTGCTAACTGAACTGCCGATTTCCAGACAACACAGATGGGAGCTGCTCCGAAGAGCCTTTCTAAACAGGTCCACTTCCCCCGTATCCTTTCTTTCCTACTTCCTCTGGTGGGTGGTAGGCTAAAAGGGAGGTTTCAACATTTAAAAACGATCATTAAAATTTGATTTTTAAAAATTTAAACTACAATGATCCTATAAGAATTACTAAAATTATAAAATTAAGTCCTTTTTAATTGGACTTCTTTTAAAGCCCTATCTGATATGAAAACTGCAACTAGAACTCTGCCAGTCTTCATGTGTCATGAGTTAATTGCTTCTGAAATAGAAAGCAGGCATCTATAAGTTAGAACTTATTCTAAGAGGCTATAAAGCAATTAATCAAAAGTCATAAAAACAAAACTATCAATTTACTATAGGTGCAAGGACAGAGGTTAAAATATTGACTGGGTTTATCTATACAAAACTTTCAATGCTAACTTAGTCACAAACATAGGGTTTTGTGACTAAGGAACTCTAGGAATCTGTGGAGCTAGTCACAAATAATGAATGTGTAGCTAGATTACTAGTCTTAATGGAAACATGTCAAACATCTCTGTTGTAAACTTCCTATTTAATTTATCATTTGAATTTGTGTTTGAAATTAGCAAATTTTTTTAAAAGGATGCTTGGGGAAACCGTGTGCTCTATTCACCTAGAACAAGTATGAAAAAACTAGAAAGATTACATTACATTACAGCAGAAGAGCAGAAGGAAAGAGCAAGATAAGGATGAGAAAGAAAGACAGCAGAATAGAGCAACTTAGAAATTAAGAGAACATATAGTCTGATAGATTTCCCCCTTTTTCTAATGGCAAGGTGGGCTTAGTCTTACTAAAGAGGACAAAGTTTTTTTCTAACAGACTTGGGTTTAATTGACTTAGCATTAAAAGGGTAGAAGTTTTTACTTTCTTTATGCAATAAAGATTGGAGCTCATTTTTATCCAGAATGAGTGAGTTCTTTCTATACTGACACTTGGGCTTTTGTCCGATATGCATATGTAAGTATGGATGTATGTGCAAGTACGTAATTATGAGGTAAGTAAATAGCTGAGCCCTACTAGAATGTATGAAGGTGTATGAATATGTGTGCATAAATGTGTATTCAAATACATGTGAGTGTATGCATATTTGCTTGTGTAAAACTTTTTAGTTCTGCAAGTGTGACTCTCTTCTCATGGTTCATTAAAAGTTTATTGCTCCAAACCTTCTGACAAGTGAGAAATGAGGCTTCTGGGCAACAGAGAAAGGAGCCCTAGAAATTAATTCTCTGCTTAATCCCCGACTATTAAGCAACAGATGTGAATTGCACAAGCCAGTATTGCTGTTTTCTTGGGTTTTTTTTTTAACCACAAAAATAAGCAAAACCTTTTTTAGATTTTTTAGAAGCCTACAGTTTCAGTGTTCAGTGTAGTTAGAGGGAGAGAAGGCTAGAGATCATCAGTCTTTAAAGTGACCTCTATGTACAGCGCTGTGTCCTGCTTCAACCTGGCAATAGGGAGAGGAGGGAAGAAAGCACATAAAGGCAGGGATGGAGAGCTGTGTGTGCAGTCTAGTTGTGTCTTCAGTGTCTGTGAGCTGCTAAGGCTGCTGCAGTGCCAATGCTTCCTCAGTAGACAGATGGTTGTTCACAGCAGCACAGAGGAGTCTGAGTTCATATTAAGAACTGCAGGGACAAAATAGAGAAAATACTGAGGGAAAGGAGTTCCAGTGACTGGCCCAAATTGGGATCCATCTCAAAGGGAGGCTTTGAGGCCTGACACTATTCCCAATGCTATGGTATGCTTACAGACAGGAACCAGCATGGCTGTCCTGTGAGAGGCCCAGAAAGCAGCTGAAAGAGTCAAATGCAGATGCTGAAACCCAACCAACCATTGGACAGAAGTCTGGGACCCCTGTGGTTAAATTAAGGAAAGGCTGGAAGAAATTGAGGAGGAAGGTGACCCCATAGGAAGACCAGTAGTCTCAGCGAACCTGGCCTCCCTCCAAATCTCTCAGACACTGAGTCAACCAGGCAACATGCATGAGCTGGTCTGAGGCCCCTGACACATGTACAGCAGAGGACTGCCTAGTCTGGCCTCGGTGAGTGAAGACACATCTAACCCTTGAGAGACTTGAGGCCCCAGGGAGTAGGGAGGCCTGTCAGGGTGGGGTGGGATGGGAGGTAAGAGTAGGGGGGGGGGACATCCTCTAGTAGTTGGGGGAGGAAAAATGGGATGAGGAACTGTTGGAGGACTGACTGGGAGGGGGATAATGACAGGACTGTAAGAAAAAAGATTAAAGATAATTTTTTTTAAAAAGGAAAAAAAAAGAAGAATATTCAGAGCTCAGGACTGTGCCAGGCTTCTTCTCTTTACTGCCTATTCATTCCATTTCTCCCCCCTTTTAATCTTTCCATTTCACAAAATTCACTTATATTTCAGTGGTAATTCATGCCCAAATGATCAGATTAGAAGGGTTTCTTCATAATATACTCTGACTACATTGGGGAAACATTAGGACTATCACATAGTGGGACAGCTCTGGCTAGGTTTCTTTAGAGAAGAAGAAAAAATAGGTATGTGCATAGATAGATAGACAGTAGATAGGTAGAGAGGGGGCAGCACATGAGTTATGTGGATGACAGATAAATAGATAATAGGTGAAGAGATATATGGTAGATAAAAGTAGATTAACATAAGTGGGTAGATAGAATATAGAGGTAGCTAGGCAGATAGATAGATAGATAGACAGACAGACAGACAGACAGACAGATAGACAGATAGACAGACAGAGAGCAGACGATTGGTGGGTATATTGTTGATAGCTAAGTATACAGATGACAGATATAGATAAATAGATAGTAAGATGATAGGCAAAGATAGGCAGATAGATTTTTACATCCGGATTCCTCTGATCATGTTCTTTGTGTTGCTGTGGAAGCCAAGACACCCTGTGGTCCACGGTCTATGGGCTAGATACTGGGGAAGCAGGTGATGGGTCTTGAAGGGCTGAGATTCTTGGAGCTGATGGCTCCAATGTTCATCTAGATCTGAGGACTAAGTGCTTTCCTGGAGATCAGAAGACCTCATTGGCTCACTCGGACCTAGAACATTCTCATCTTTCTTTGATCTTCTGTCCTATTGAGACCAAAGATGATCAAGCCAATGATGGATCAGTGGTGAGATTTTATATAGAGGAGGCCCGCCTGCCCTTTTCAGCCTCTTAAATCTAAATTCTGACTCTTTCAGTAACACCCTCACCTCATAGGCACACTTAGAAAGACGTTGGCCATCTATCTGGACAGCTTTTGGCTCAATGAACTAGACCCATAAAAATACCTATGTCAGCCAAGTGACCATCAGTCTTAGCCCTAGGACTAGAGGAAGGCATAGTCATCAGAAACAGAAGAAGTTAGAGAAGCCCTAACTGATGATGCTGGAGAAAGCATCATCCCCCAATGATACCTCACTTAATAAGCACTGTAGCATAGAACCAGTCTTTCTCTCACTTACACCTGACTCTGTGGATGGGCAGCCTGAAGAAGAATGAGAATATTCACAAGAGAGATCTGCAGACAGTATATATACACCACACACACACACACACACACACACACACACACACCACATTCATGAAGGAGTGGAGGTGGCCAGTAGAAAGTTCTTGTAAAGAAAGTCTTTTAAAAGATGTGTTTGTGTGTTTGTGTGTATATGTATGTGTGTGTGTGTGTGTGTGTGTGTGTGTGTATGCCAAAGGTGTGTAGGTGCCCATGAAGACCACAGTCATTTCCTGGGAACTATGAGAAACCATTAAGGTTTCCTAGGACCGAAAGCAGGATAAGGACTTGGACTTTGCAAAATAAGGAGCTCTATGAAGCACGTTGACCCCTATTTGCTGTGCAGTGGCCAGCTTGGTGACATTTACTGTGCCTCTGATTCCTTCTCGCTCCAATTAGCACCTCATCCTAACTTTTGTTCTCTGTGTTATTGTTGGAGGAGCAGCTGCCGATGATGAGCGGTTACAGGCTCTGGGCTGCAGAGCTGAGCCGAGCAGAGGACCGTTCCCTTGTGATTACAATTTGCACAGTCCTTTGGTTTCTGAAATTGCTTTTGAGAGAACTCTTTGCAGGCTCAATTGAACTTTATCTCAACAGCTTTAGAAATGAAGCACTCATTTCAAAAACTGCCCACAATTCATTTTTAATTCACTTTTAATTGCTCTTTCGGAAACAATATTTGAAGATCTTGTAGCAATGAGCAAATTATGTTCGTCTGTCTTTTTTTTTTTTTTTTTTAATTCTGCAAAACAAAATATGGGGTAGAAAGAATGCAGGACAGAGGGATTACCATTCAAATTTGCCAAACGATCGAGGTCCTTTGGGGGAGGCTACTGTTGCACGGTTTTCCCAGTCTGAGTATGTTCTTTTTAACGGATGAGCCAGGGATGCCACTTGGACCCACATTGAAATGAAGCATCAGTGCCTTCTCCACCATCCTCAACCCCAGAAATCTGACTGTCTATGATGCTTAATCTCATTTACATAAGCAGTATAGAGGTAATTCTAGTGGAATAAAAAGATCGGGGGCCTGGGGAGACACTCCATTGCTAAAAGGCCTGAGATCAATTCCTAGAGCCCACGTTTTAATAAAAGAAGACTTTTAGTTTAAAATTGTAAACCCGGCACTAGGGAGGCAGAGATAGGTGACAGACAGATCCCTGTCACTCACTCACCAAACAGCCACAGCCAAGCCTGATGTGTAAGCCCCAGCCTGGTGAAAGGCACTGTTTCTAATCAAGCAAGGTGGATAGAGCCCGGGCAATAACACCTAAGGTTGTCCTCTGGTTCTGGTCTTTACACACACACACACACACACACACACACACACACACACACACACATTTCTGTATAAATGTATACCCACATACATGAACATACACACAAATAAAAGTGGTTCTGATAGTTTGCATTTTGATAACTGTTAGGATGTGTTTGTTCAGTAGTGCCTTACATCCCTGAACATCAATATTCCCTAGTGTCTCAGTGAACTGTGGGGACAAGTACCCCCTCTTTCAGAGGCATATTCAATTATGTTCCACTGGGATTTGTGGCCTGAGAGTCTCGCACAGCATGTTTTTGTGTTGCCACGAATGTTTGAAAGTCTCTTCAAAGGACTCTCAGGATGGTTTTCTCCAGGCGGAAGGCCTCCCCCTAGAGTCACCCAGGAACCAGATTTATCACAGGCCAATTCTAACTTCTGGCATATCATTTTAAGGAGCTCTTCCTTGGATTCTAGCAGCGAGATCTGGAACCATGCAGGGTGAGAAAACAGCAGACAAGCCACCTGGGGGTGTCACAAGATTTGCGGGAAAATTCTGTATAACCACACAGGCGCATGCACGAAAACACACACACACACACACACACACACACACACACACTCCTATAAAAAGAGATGGAATGAAGTCCCATGTGTGCAGGTGCCCATACATACATACACACACATACACACACACACACACACACACACACACACACACAAACACACACACACACACACACACACTCCTATAAAAAGAGACAGAATGATGTCCCATGTGTGCAAGTGCCCACGAAGGCTACAAGAGGACATGAGATCCCTGGAGCTGGAGGACAAGCTTTCAGCCTCCTCTGGATGGTACTGGGAACCAAGCTCAGACCAATATCCAGCCAACAGAAAACACTTAGATCCTCACAGGTACAACGGGACCTTCCACATAAAGTAAAAGTTGACTCGAGGTTGATGGCTGCCTCACAGAACATTTTGAACATCAAGTATTTGCCTTCCCAAATGACGGACTTGAAATTCAGAAAAAGAATGAAAATCTGCCAGTCCCATTTCATCCATAAAACTCTGTGGACCTCAGTTCAGGCAGAGATGTCAGAGTGAGAGACCCTCTCTGGTAGAGGACAACCTGGAGGAAGGATCACAGCAAGGGCTCCCAGCAATGAAAATTTCCCTTTTGGCAAGTAGATCCTGGTTTATTAATCCTGGGGAGCCTGAAAACCTCCAAGGAGGCCAGAACCACCCCTTGTGAACGGGACTCCGTGCTCAGTGTGCAATGCTTGCCTACAATTTCAGCATCAATTCTCAGGGTCACCTGTCTTCATGTTCATAAACAACACATGACTTATATAAACACTTCTGAATAACGACACTGTTTTTGCTCATTGCCTTATTTTCCTGATTATGACTACCCGAGACACTTCTGAGCAGCTCAAGTTCCAATGGGGTGACCCCTAGGACATCTCTCTGTCTCGAAGGAAGCTCTAAGTTGCCAGGTTGGGCTCTGAATGGCAGAAGGGTCTGTAGAGACCACAGGCAGCCTATTTCCCTCAGGTCCCCCTGGTAGGAAGTGGGTCTGTGTTTGAATTCTTTATATACAATTACAGTAAAGTAAATGGTTTTCACTATTGATGTATTAGACCTGAAACTGGATACAGTAGCAAGCCTCAGGATAAAAATCCAGAAATGAAGTTTAAAATGTATAGTAGCTTAGCAGACACTAAATAGAACAATAGCAGTACTAGATAGAATAATGACCCCTTGGGCAAAGTACCACAGCATCACACCAGTCTATCTGGTAATGGGCACAGTTGCTAAATGACTATCACACAGGTAGCATATAGGATGAGGATACACTGAGCAGACTTCGTTAATGTCCTGAGCGAGACAGAAAAGGGATGGCTCAAGATTTCATCAAGTTCTTAGAATGGCAATTTGATTTGCGGGCTGTTTCTTGAATATTTCTTTTTAATATATTTTAGATCCCTGTCAGAGCTGAACCTTTGGGCGGTAAAACCGTAGACTGGGGAGTAGACACTGAGGCAAAAGGACCTATGTCTCAGGAGGCAGCTAATGCTGGTTTTGCGATTCCAGACAACTATCCAACACAGTCTGGGCTCTCTATGCACTCTCACGTTCTGAAGGAATCTGTAGAACGTTGCCATGACTTAGCTACGTGCCTGCTGGAGTGATTGGATGGAGGTGGCACAAAACCAGTACCCATGATAAAACTGAGTTCAGGACTTACATCTAATGCCCAGCTGGGTGTTTCTCATCAGCCTAGGGCAAAGTGCTGCTTTGGTGACAGGGAGAGGGAAAACCAGGATAAGGTGGGCGTGGTTCACTCAGCCTTCATTCTCTCTCCAGCGTGGGTGTGGTTAGTCCACTACACCACTCTTACAGACTGTCCTGGCTGTCCTGGCTGCCTGGATGGTGCACACCCTGGAGGCCTAGCAGATTCCTCCATCACCCCTGTGGCTGCTTTTCTGGTGGGCCTCCATCCAGGAACACAATGGACTTCTGTGGATTAACTGATGACAGGCACTCTCGCCGAGTATCCTTGTGGCTGCCCAGGCAAGCCAAACTGCTTTCCTGTCTGCTGCCTGAATGCATCACCAGTGAGCCTTTTCAAAAAAAAAAAAGATAGCCGTGACTGCAAATGTCATTCCCTGGATAACATGATGTGGTGGAAGGAGGGGCTTTGGGAACTGGTCTCTGACCCTGGGCTTCATAACCTGCTTGATAGCATTTGAGGGGAACTTGAGCTGACTGGGAGTGTCTCAAATAGTTGTACCCAGGAAAACATGGCTTGTCCTCCAGAAAGCTGTCCCAGTGTGGAGAGGGACAAACCAAATGTCTGTGCAGGCCAAAGCATGGAGCAGGAAATGCTGAGAGAGGGTTCTGCTCTTCGTATGAAATGAAATGAGAAAGGTGGGTGGCCAGGAACAGAGTCCTGGCCAGTTCATGACAGAGCCCTCATGCAAAGTCCTGGATCAGGAAGAAGTCCCCAACTCAACAGTACACAGGAGTACAGACCCAAGAACAGGCACCATTCCGGGCCATCTCTGGCAGGCAGAAGTGTGTCCTTTGCTCCAGGACCTGTTGCTTCTTGACAGCAAATTCCAAGCCTTCTCAGATACTGTGACCTCTCTTAGAATAGACCCACCGTTATCTACCTCTACCTCAGCTTTAGTTACTCAATCATTTGCCAGGATACATTTGGAGCTGGGAATGGGGTGTAGTCGATCTGTAGAGATCTTAGGTAACATGCATGAAACCCCGATTTCCATCCCTGGTACTACATACCACATCAACCAGGCATGGTGGTGCGTGCTCAGCTACAAAGCATGACTATAATCGGGAAGATTTGGGGGATATGTCGGTTGGTTGTTCACGGTTCACCCTAGCCCCGTTCTCAGAATAATTCTTAGAAAACACTAGGTGGTCAAAAATTGTACATGTATTGGAAAGGTATAAGGTGTTCCCTCCGAAGTATGGATTCCTTTATTTATTTACTGTTATTTTCAATTGGCAAGTATCAAATATATTTATTTACAAAATACAGTAAGGTGTTTTCGTATGATTTTATAATGTAGAATGATCGAGTCTCATTAATTCACAAATCTCATCCATATTGGCTTACGATACCAACGCCTTAAATCAACTCCTGTGGTAATTTTTGAAGTATTGTGGTGGTTAGTGCCAATTGACAAGACCAGGATCTGGAATCACCTTGGGTGCCAGACTCTGCGCATGCCTGCAGTGCATTGTCTCAGGTGGTTCGAGGTGGGACTCAGTCTACCCTGAGCTGGAATCCTGCACTCGGCAGAGTGGAGAAGTGAACTGAGAAATGCCATCTATTCGTGGCTCTTCTTCTGGGTTGTGGGTACAGTGTGGCCAGCTCCTCCTGAATGACTTGCCCTCTGTGATAAACTGCACTCTTGAACAAAGGCAAAACAGGCCTCCTTTCCCTTGTGTTGCTCTGCCCAGGGTATGTCAGCAAGCGATGGAAGGAAACCCCCTGGGCATCCGTTTGTGTCTCCACTGCTAGACTGAGAGTCATCGTACATCACAGTTCCAACTTCACATCTCACTTCCTGCAGGGACATACAGAGTCCAGTATTGTCCCAGATCCTAGAGTATTTCTAGCTTACTTCCTTTAGATGTATTCCCGTCTCCATCTCTGAGACTGGTGACACTGTCGCAGACACAGGTCTAGTACAACCATGTAGCATGACTCAGTCTGCACATTTGAGGATGGAGTCACACAAAAATAAGGACAAAATAAAAGTGAGTACCTTCAAGACTAGCCAGGAACTTTAAATAAATAAAAATACAAATAAAAGCAAGGAGTCATTGTCACTACCCACATGTAGACAAATATCAAAGCCAATGGGAAGGCAGACTCCAGAACAGCCAAGAGCTTAAGTCTGCAGAGTATGTGCAGAAGGCCAGCCTAAAAGACAGCTTTGGGGGATGCTGCAGAGACTGCTGAGGCTTTAATGGTATATGAGGAAAAAGTCAGCCTGGAGAGAGGATTGAAGGAGCTTCCATGAAGCACAGTGTGTGTGTGTGTGTGTGTGTGTGTGTGTGTGTGTGTGTGTGTGTGTGTGTGTGTGTGTGTGTAAGAGAGAGGGAGGAATGCAGAGAAAGAGAGAGGGAGAGAGGGAGGAAGAGAGAGAGGGGGAGGGAGAGAGAGAGAGGGAGGGAGGGAGGGAGGGAGGGAGGGAAAGAGCGAGCCTATGTGCAGGATTCTGCATGCAGAGTGAGCTCAGAATATTCAGTAAGCTCTGGCTTGAGGCTTCTCAGCTGCACTGCCTCCCTCTCTTCTCGCTTTCTTCCTTCTCACTCTTGCCCGTCTGTGTAACCATCTCCCCACCATGACATGAAGGGGGCGGATTTGATGGTTTCTAAACCAAACTCCAGTGCTGCTGGCATTTAAATTCTCAATCTGCTGACAACTTCTCAACTGATACTTTGCAAGAGAACTCTAACATAGATTTATAACATTTTTTTCTTGGATTTTGTAAAAGACTGTGTGTGTGTGTGTGTGTGTGTGTGTGTGTGTGTGTGTGTGTATCTCTGTGTGAATATGAGCAGAGGACAAAGGACAGCCTCAAATGTCAGGTACCACTATTTCCATAGTTTGTTTTGTCATTGTTTGTTTTGGTTTTTGTTTTGAGACAAGGTGTCTCACTAGCCTGGTGATTGCCAAGTAGTCTAGGCTGGCTGAAGAGTGAGACCAAGGTTATTTGCCTGCCTCTGCAGCCTCCCAAGTTCTGGGATTACAAACAACACATACCCCCATACTCCCATACCCCCATATGCCTATACCTCCATACCCCCATACCCCCATACCCCCATAACTCCATACCACCATACCCCCATACACCTATATCCCCATACCTCCATACCACATACCACCATACCCCCATACCACCATACTCCCATACCCCCATACCCCCATACCACCATACCCCCATACACCTATATCCCCATACCTCCATACCACTATACCCCCATACACCTACCTATACCTCCATACCACCATACCCCCATAACCCCATACCACCATACCCTCATACCCCCATACCACCACACCACCATACCCCCATACACCTATACCCTCATACCACCACAAACTTATACTCCCATATCCCAATACCCCCATACACCTATACCCCCATACCTCCATACCACCATACCCCCATACCACCATATCCCCATACTCCCATACCCCCATATCACCATATCCCCATACCACCATACCTTCATATCCCCACACCATCATACCCCCATACCACCATATCCCCATACCCACATATCACCATATCCCCATACCACCATACTTGGCTTCTTTCAATGTGGCTCCTGATGATGAGATGCAGAACCTTGTCCTTGGGCGGCAATTGCTCTGCTAACAGATCTGTCTTCTAGTTCACTTACTGTTTAGGTTTCTGTGTTAATACTGCCAATAAAAATTTCCTTTCTAGCTATCAGCCTCACAGCCTGTTTGACAAAGCACACAGCCACATAGGGGAGGAAGAGAAGTTCTCTGACTTATTGGCTTCCATACAGAAATATCATCTAGGACATAAATGGACACTCGGGAGAATGTGAGACTTAAGGCCTCAAGCATAAGAGGCTATTGGAGAGATAATTAGTGACAAGAAATGGATCCCTAAAAGTACTCTAAACAAACAAACAAACAAAAAAAAAAAAAACATAATCAGGCTGGAGAGATTGCTTAGTGGTTAAGAGCACTGACTGCTCTTCCAGAGGTCCTGAGTTCAAATTCTAGCAACAGCATGGTGCCTCACAACCATCTGTAATGAGATCTTCTGGTGTGTTTGAAGATGGCTACAGTGTACTTCCATATAATAAATAAACAAATCTTGAAAAAATCATAATAAGAGCAGATTGGTAAAGAACATTACCTTTTTGTGGTTGGTTAATTAACTTTTGAGGTAGAGACATTTTGTTTATTAATAAAAAGACCCATAAATGTCTAAAAACCTGGGAAAGGTATGAAGATCCTGAGGTGGCTGGCCTGGACCTGAGTTTTGGTCCTCATCTTCTAGGCACAGTACTCCTAAGGCTCTACCTCTGGTAGGAGACTCACACTGATGTGGCTCTCAGATTCTGGCATCAAGAACAGAAACCTTTCCCTCCCATCTATCAAGGGCTGACATTGTTGGTAAAGTTAGTACTCATCCACATAGAAATACAAGCCAAAGAGAGCCATGAGGAGTAGTCCACCAGGCTCCAGTGCTTTCTCTAGGTAGTGCTATTGTGACCCTACAATTACTTGGGGACGGACAGACATGCTTTGTGGTGTTTGTAGTCACTTTGCAGGAGGTACTTGCTTTGGGGATTTCCCCCTATTTCTTTGTATTCTGTTGACATCT
The DNA here is from genome assembly GCF_963924665.1 of Micromys minutus. Lineage (NCBI taxonomy): Eukaryota > Metazoa > Chordata > Mammalia > Rodentia > Muridae > Micromys > Micromys minutus. The sequence goes on from NC_137969.1 coordinate 102,262,193, forward strand.
GTAATGGCTTATTTTGACTATCAGCTTGACTGAATTTGTTATTGTGGAGAAATCCTCAGGACTTATCTGTGAGGGATAAGCTCCTTCAGGTTAATTGAGGTAGGGAAACCCATTCTGACTGTGGGGGCAGCACTGTTCTTTGCAGGACTAAGTGGAGGGGAGAAAGCAAATCTGTCCTGGTTTTGTTTCTGTTACTGTGATAAATATTCTGGCAGAAGGCAATTTAGGGGAAAGGGGGGTTATTTTAGATCACAATTCCAGGTCAATGCCCATCACTGCAGAGAGAGTCCAGTAGCAAGAGCTAGAAAGACATCACATCCACAAGTGAGGGCAGAGAAAACAAAGGTACCCATGCCTATTACTTAGCTCATTTCTGATTTATGCAGCTCCAAACCCAAGCCTAGGGAGTGGTGCTTCCTTTCAGTCTCAACTCAAACAGGATCAAAACAATTCTCCACAAAGGTGCCCAGAGGCCTGACTAATCCAAACAATTTCTTGTTGAGAGTTCTAGCTAGGATAATTTTACATTGTGTCAAGTTGACAATTGAAACTAAAGATCACGTGAGGTGAACAGCAGCATTCATCCCTCTGTGAATCCTGATTTTGCATGCAATGTGACCAGTTGCCTGAAGCTCCTGCCTCCATGTCTTTGCCACCATGAGGAACAGTACCTGGGAACTGTGACCTAAAACATAGACTGCCTTTCTTATGTTACTTTTTCAAGTGTTTTGCCACAGCACTAAGGAAAGTAACTGATACAACCACCTCTTACTAAGTGGGGCTAGCTCTTCTAATCAGCTTCCTGGGTCATAGCTATAGTCTATTCTTTCCCATGGTCTCCCTACAACCCTCATAGATTGATCTTTACATATATTGATGCTGCCACAATGAAGTATAAAATGGGTAGTTTTGGAGAATGGGAATATACTGCCTTATGCTGCCAGAGGCTGAAGTCCATGATGAAGGACTTCAGTGTGGTCGTTTTTTTTTTTTTTTTTTTTTAGGCTTAGAATTTTTAAAGCCTACTTTAATTGTGGTTCTTTGATGCTTCAACCTTCCTTCTAGCCCACCACCCACCAGAGGCAGGGAAAAAGAAGGAAACAGGTGGTTGTGGACCTGTTTAAAAATAGTTCTTTAGTACAGTTCCAATCTTTGTTGTCAGCAGTTCAGTCCACTAGCAAAACACCAAACATGAATCAGTAGCAGTAACCTGATCCAGAAGAAACCACGAGGCTCCACCGATTGGCATGAGTCCATGGAAGCAGCAAGAAGCAGCAGAAACACCACCAGAAGTTCTCTAGTTTGTTCTCTCTGTGGAGTCACAACAAGCAAGGAAAGCAAGGCGAACCAATGCCAGAGAATCATCAGTGAAGACCGGCACCAGAGAAGCCTAGTGATAACCAGCAAAGAGTGGCAAGGTGAACCAATACCACACAGTGTCATCCACTGTTTGTTGGTTTAGTCTTACACTCTTTCCAAATATCCCATGCCCTTTCACCAGGCATCTTTCTGAAAAACACCATGTATCTGCTTTCAGAAAAACACCTCTCATGAGATAGTTTTCAGAAAAATGCTCTCATGACACAACTGAGTCTCCAACAAAAATCAGAAATCCCCATGTTAGTCCTTCATCATGGTTTATTGATACCTGCTTTATTTCTGGGTGTTCAGAAATATGGACAAGAACAAGGATTCTCTCTTATGTATCATCTTCCAAAGGTGTTAATCACAGTTCAATGGCTCCATCCTCATGATCTTTTCCAACTTTAATTACTTCCCAAAGTCTCCATCTGTAAGTACTGTCACAACAGGGAATATGTATTTCCTAAGGTTTGGAGGCTGTGATACAATTCCATCTATAATGAACATCTTAGTTGTGGGGCAATCTAGACCATACCCCACCTGACCTGATCACAGGTGTCCTTTGGAGACAGTCTGAAAATCATGTTGAAGCTGAAGGTCAGACTCAGACTTCACAGAGGAACGGTCCCCAGGAAGAACAACCCAGGCTCTGTTTTCCCAGCTGCAGATGAGGTCCTGGTCCATGAACCCACTTGGGCACCTTCCTGAGGATTACCTTCTCAGGTACAGCAAAGGATAAGAAACATAGAGGGCAGGACACTGTATCCAGCAGAGATACTGACAAGATATATTCCTGAAGTTGGATCTGAGTGGCCAATTCTAGTGACTGTGTTCCCTCTAAGGTCTCCCATGGAAAGACCATCAGGGCAAGGCCAACTGTGAGTGTAAACCACAAATTCACAATGTGACATGATGTACCACCATGTATGAGGAGGGGGCAGAAGGCTAAAGTTATGGGAAATATATTTTGAGGGTAGTTGGTTTCTAAGATGGGATCACAACTTTAATCGGCATCAAGAGTTTTCCAAAAGCAGGGCAGGGACATGAAACACATATGTTGTAGATCCTCTGAGGATGATGAATATAAATGTGTCCTATACCATATTACATTCTTTACTAAAATCAGTCACTGTTTATAAATTCAAATTTAAGTAAGTATAATGTGTTTGATAAGTTTTTTAGAATGACTTATTATATGACTGTACCTTTGTACTCAGTCATTATGATAGGTTCACAGTGTGCATGGCACTACATTAGCATGCTTACATCTCTTCTGTGATATTGAATTCAAATAACAGCTCTGACCCAATGACTTATAAGAGTCTTATTTTACTCTCCTTTTAATTTTCATTGTTCTTTCATAACTGAATATGATCTACACTGTCAAAATAATACAACAGGAAAATTCCAATTGAGTTTTTTTTTTCCATTCCCTGCAAGTATGTGTATATTCCACCAGAGGAGGTCAGAATAGGGCACCCGATCCCCTGGACCTGGAGTAACAGATGTTTGTGAGCTGCCATATTTGGGTGATGGGATCAAAATCAGGTCTTCTGGATGAACAGTCACTGCTTGTAATATCTGGCCATTTCTCCAGCCCCACAGCTGTGTTTTAATGGAGACTGTGATATACTTGACTTGACTGTGCTTCTTCGAGATTAGAGAAGGGCACTCACAATCAGACAGCTGGGAAGCAAGCTGATCCAACTATGAGAGCTTTTATTTGTTTTCAAAAATCATAGCTTGTTTTCAGAGTTAACATTAGATTCCACACCATGGTGGAATGACGTAGCATGATGGTCCCCCACACAGAAAGAGGAAACAGAAGGTTCAAATGGGGCTGGGTTGACTGTTGTCACAGTGAGTGTGAAAACTGGATTTTTAAGAAGGGTTCAGGGACTCGGTCAACCTTGAACTCTCATTGAAAATATGGCAGGATATAGAACAGCAAAAATCTCCGATTGAAACTTCAATTAAACCAGTAAGAAATCCAAGAGATCCTGAGTCAATATGCTTTGTTTTACTTGGAACTTGGGCTGGGATTAAAACTGTAATACCTGGCCTCAAGAACATGTGTCCCCACGGAACTGAGCCTGGAGCCAAAGACTGTGAACACAGAATATTTCAAGCAATGTGAATTATTCCATATAACAAATAGATCACATGCCCAGAAGATCACTTTGCAATGGCTAGGAGATATATAGAGAAGACCCCTGTCTTTAAACACACACCAGTGACCCGCTTTCACCATCTACTCTCTACCCCTAAAATGTCCAGATCCTCCCCAAATATTGTCATTAGCTGGGATCTAAGCCTTCAACATACAATCTGTGAAGGAAATTGGTTTTTCGAGCCATCATAACTGAGAAGGATTCACACATGGTGAGGTGGGTTTTGGGCAAATTTTAAACCCTTTCCCTAATGGTTTGGGAAAAGAGTCTCTTTGGTTTTAGTTTTAGGTAAGGAGGGATACTATTTGCCTTTTTAAGAAAGGTTAGTCATTAAGGATGTAGTGTGGGACCAAAGGCGAGAGACCATGTTGGAAGCAATTTCCATAGCTGAAGAGAGAGCGAATGTTGAGAGAAACCGGGAACTGGGGAATGGAGTCTGGCTTTAGGTGCTGTTGAGTGCAGTGTTGTTGCAGGGTGCTTCCTGGGGATATGTGACCAGATGTCTATTCACATCATACAGGGCACCGAAACCTGACCAAAGAGAAAGTTCTGGTTAAGTCCATCTTGGTGAACCAATGACTTTATTCAGGCTACTAAGTTCTGAAACCTAGGTGAGGGGTAACTTACAAAACATGGGTGAGGCAAGATATCACAGGAAAGCTCACCCATCATGGGTAACTACTTATTCCACCTGCAACCCTGCAGCTCTGTGCATACCTGGCAGGCACCTCCAGCAGGCTCTTCTCCCCACTAAGTGTTTACTGATTTTATAGCCTCACGGAAGGACCTTGTGAGGCAACAAACTTTCTAAGTCCACTGAGCCTTGTACATTTCTTTAACTTCCCGAGTCTTTCTTCTTTAGCAAGAGAATGTTTCAATTTGAAAGAGAAGATGAAGGACTAGATATTGGATTCCATAAATGTAATACTTGGCACCATGTGGTACTTGATACATGAACTGAAGCAACAGAAAGGAAGGAAGGAAAGGAAGGAGGGAGGGAAGGAGGGAGGGAGGGAGGGAGAAATGAAGGAAGAAAGGAACAAAAGAAGGAAGGAAAGGAGGGAGGGAGGAACGGAGAAAGGAAAAAGGGAGGAAGGAAAAAAGGAAGGAAGGGAGGAAGGAAGTATTTGGGAAAACTTGAATTTAATTCCCCAGACTTGAATCCACAGTAAACTCTCTTATTCGCTTTGAGATGAAAACTGCTTTTTGTACCAACAACAGCAGGACTCTGGGCAGTGCCTAGAGAGAAAGAAAGAAGTGAAGGCAACATTTGGGGGGATGTTTTGTTAATGGAAGAGACATTGGACCCTTACATTGAAGTATCTAGTAGAGGAAGAACTGTTCTACTTAAGATGGACATGGGACCAAGTGAGAATGAGGTCTGTGAGCAGTGAGCATCCCATGATGCAGCCTAGTCAAACTAGCCTGGGGGATGGGCAGGCCAGATTTTCAAGGTAGACTGTGGCCGTCCAGGCCTCTAGGCAGAAGAAATCAAAGGGAAGCAGACAGTGAAGATGGGGAATTGAGCCCCAGGGAAGAAGTGTGAGCTGTCCCAGTATGGACATGATGCTGTCCCAGTTTGGACATGATGCTTTTAGAAGCGCTTCGTCAAGTGCTGGACCACAAAGCTTTGAGGAGAAGCCACAGCAGGGTGTGGATCTGTTGTCATGGTTCCCTGTTTTCCTTGTACTACTAGAACTGATGGGCAATTGGGCTGATGTTCTAGCTTTTCTATGCCTGCCCCAGTTTCCAAATAATGACACAGACTTATTTTTATTAACAAATGCCTAGGCCTAAATTAGGCTTACTCCCAACTAGCTCATAATTCAGTTATCTCATTCATACTAATCTAAATTCTGACACGTTGGCTGGGTACCTCTCCTCAGTTTCATATGTCTGACTTCCCCTGAGTCTAGATGGTGAATCTCCACACCTGAATCTCTCTCAGAGTTCCTTTCTCTTTGCTGGATGTCCCAACATATTAGCCTGCCTTTTGCTATAGGGCGAGCGCTTTTTATTGTAACCAATCAGAAGGTGCTTTAGGCAGGCAAGGAAGGAAAGAGATACATCTTAACTTAGGGTACAGAGTATCAGTCTAACAGGCAGACGTTATTCTAGAGAGGTTAAGTAAAGGCTAGAGAGAAGGCTGTGGACAAGTATTAAAGGGAGTGTGGTCACACAGTAGACAAACCCGTGGCTGATGATGCTGAGGCAGGTATGTGGGGATGAAGCACTGGGTAATGTCCAAGGCCTGCTCAGACACCCAACAGGTCCTCCCAGAGCCGGAGCGAGGAGCAGGACTTGAGGCCTAAGCCTCATGGCCAAAGCAAAGCTTGGTTTAATGCGTCCTCTTTTTAAATCATTTTAATTACACGCAAAAGGGTAACGTCAGTTCTGAGACAGGGAACAAGCGAGATAACAACCAAAGATCCTGTAAACATCTTACTGGAGGTCAGGTAAAAAGGTCAGAGACAAAAATGGATACTGCTGTGCCTACATTCTGAAATCCACCCTTCCCTGAGCTGCATTTCTAAGGATACTGCCTGGAGCTACAAATAGACATGTACTTCCCTGTGCCATATTCTAAAAGGCCCTGCCCCGAACTACAGATATAGATGTACTTCCTTATAGCCTTATTCTTGAGAGCCCTGCCCGAACTTCAGATGTAGATGTGCTTGATACTAGCCCTTACAGGGCGTAGCACAGAAGCCAGATTTCTGCCTTGGCTGGTCCCAAGATATCTTGGGATAATATTAATATTAATATTACTCCGCCATCAACTGTTTAGAGGTGCCAAAAATGCTCTCCACAGGGTAAGAAGAAAGGGTCATCAAATTAGAAATCTAGCAGTGGAGCTAGAGAGATGGCTCAGTGGTTAAGAGCACTGACTGCTCTTCCCAAGGTCCCTAGTTCAATTCCCAGCAACCACATGGTGGCTCACAACCATTCGTAATGAGATCCAATACCCTCTTCTGGTGTGTCTGAAGTTAACTACAGTGTCCCGGTACATGAAATAAACAAACTTAAAAGAAGGAGGAGGAGGAAGAGGAAGAAGAAGAAGAAGAAGAAATCTGGTTGTTTTGCAGATAGCCAGAGTAAGGGTGCTAGAAAGAGAGAGATGTGTGGGCAGTAAATTCCCAGCATCACAATGCTGATGGTGATGTTTCTGAGTGACCAGGTGACATAAATTATAAATTTTGTGGTATTTCTAGGAGCATGGGTGATCAGTTGGCTTAAGGAAATCAAAGTGTTTAACTCACTGGGTTTCGAGGGCACCAAGAACAATGTTTTAATGAGACTCATTTTGAGACCTTCATAGGAAGCCCTTAAAATACGTTTTTAAAAGAGCATGTGTGCACGTATGAGTGTAGGTGCCTACAAAGTCCAGCAGAGGGCAGCAGATCTCCAGGAGGTGGCGTTAAAGGGCCCTGTGAGCCACCCAACATGGTCCTCCACAGCAGATGGTCTCAACTGCTAAGCCATCTCTTCAGCCCCAAATAGAAACTATCATTTAAATAATTTGCAAAAACACTAGCTGCACAAGGCTGGGGTTTTATCAGCCCTGCAGCCTAATAAAACGGTTCTCTCTGGAGAATGTCTGATAGCCCCAAATCAATAATGGGCGTGTAGCCTGGTAATGTGTCTGCTTGTTGTGGCCCACCTCGGAGTTTTCCTGTGAAACACAGGGTTTTTCAAACCTAATTTAGAAAAAGTATATTAATGTAACCTTTCAGCCTTGGCACTGTGGGAAAGGGGGCGGGGCCACACGGATACCCTTGTGAGACCTTGCCCCTTCACAGCCAGCCTGTGTTCCCTCAGGGCAGCCTCTGCAATGGAGTCAGTAAATGTGCTTCTGTGTTGTTGACTTCCAGACTTTGGTGGTTTCTGTTTATTTTATTTTATGTTTGTTTGGGTTGTTTTTGTTTTTACAATATAGCCTTGAACACATGTAAAGCCCAGCCTGACATAGAACAGCAATTCTCCTGCCTCAGCCTCTGAAATCCTGGAATTTACAGACATGCTTCACCGTGCCCAACTGAAACATTAAGGCAGAAACGTTGTTCAAATGAAATAAGAGATTGTAGATCGAGGGACCAGTAAAAAGGGGTCTGAGGTCATCAGCACGGAAGGTTGTGTTAGGTGAGGGAGGGAGTCAGGAGGGCAGCGTGGGGGCATGTCGGTCACAGAGGGGGGCCCACTCCCACCGTCAGCACTAGAACACTGAAATAGACGAATTGCTCGTGGTCATTGGAATCAAGTAAAGAAACGAGACAGGCTCGGGCCACCAGCATAAGTAAGAGCCTACACAGCAGAGGCGAGCCAGCAGGGTGTCCCTAGTTGCCTCTGGAGTCTCATGAGTGGCCTTTCGTACAAATTAGGAACCGGGGACGGAGAAACAGCTTTTCTCTGTACAGTGAAAGGATTGCTGGGTCCCGATGCCCGGGTGCTGATCATGAGAACGTGTATATATACTCAAAAAAAAAAAAAAAAATTGACTTCCTGAACCCACTCTGGACTCTGGGTTAACAAAGATGAAGAGGTATTGTGAGTCAGGTCTTAACATGGAGACATTTCCTTACACTCTCTTGCTAAGTGGACCTATCCCACAACGCAACCCTCTTAATTGGAAAACTTGTTTTAGTGCGCCCCCTACCCGTAAGGCTTAGAAAGAGCAGTGGTGTAAGGCTGACTCTTCATCTCAGGGAGTTTGACATCTGCGTGGGAATACCCTAAATTCACACAAAAATCACCTTTTGTCTGAGGCCACTGTGTGACCACGAGCTAGGCGCAAAACCTGGCCTTCTGGACTATAGATAGAGGTCAGGAATGTGACAGTCACACCAGAGTGAAGTCCAAGAAGGCAGGTCCCAGGACGAGCTCTGAGGACACATAAAGAAGACAGACAGAAGGAAGCCGCCCTGAGAACTGCTGGCCCTGGCCCACGGCAGCATCAGCACCTACCCTCACACCCCACAGCACACAACCCGCCTGTTCTCAGTACTTGCTTCTTCCCATCTGTGGGTTTATGGGCTGGTTTCTCTCACATTTTCCTGCTCTACCGACAAGCTCAAAGTGTTCAGGATCTGTGTCTGATGCCTAGAGCTTTGGCAGGCACTCCCAGAATCTCCAGGAACACACTGAACGTCATAAATGAAGGGTATACTGCCACCTCTGCAGCTCTCCCCTGGCCAGTTATTCGAACCATCTGCTCCTGGTGTGTCTCCCTATGGGCTAGAGACAATTAGCAGGGATAGAGACAGGCAGACCCAAACTCCAGAGGACAGGCAAGCCACATAAGTTACTTTATGCTCTGCCAAAGACACGCTTGCCCAAATGTCAGCTTCCCAAAACAAAGGGCTGGGATGAAGGCTCAGGTTGAGAAAGCACTTACCACACGACCGTGAGAACCTGAGTTCAATCCCCAACACTATATAAAAAGTCAGCCGCAACGGTGCATGCTTGTAATCCCAGCACTGGGGATTCAGGTGGGGGTGGGATAGAAATTGGTGGATCCTAGGACTTGCTGGCCTCTCTACCCAGCATAAACAGAAAACCCCAAGTCCCAGTGAGAGCCCCTGTCTCAAAAAGCAAGGTCTAGATAGGGATTGAGAGATCGCTCAGCAGTTGCAGATGACCCAGGTTCAGATCCCAGTACCCACTTGGTGGCTTAGAAATGCCTCTGTGATTCTGAAGGGGCATCCTATTCCTCTTCTAGCCTCCAGGGGCTCCTTTGTGCACAGGGGCACACGGTCTCGTACCAACAATTATGCATGCACAGAAGTGAATACATCTTTTTCTAAAAATGTAAAAACCAAGGTGGGTGGCTCCTAAGGGATGACCTTTGACCTCTCTCTGCACAACTGTGTGCATGTGCTCATTCTCACAAAGTGTGCTCGAAACCAAGGTGTCTGTCTGCCTATCTCTCTTTCTGTCTGTGTATGTGTGTATATATATATGTGTGTGTGTGTGTGTGTATGTATATGTGTGTATATGTATGTATATGTTTCTGTGTGTATGTGTATATGTATGTGTATATGTATATATGTATGTGTCTGTGTGCATATGTGTATGTGTATATGTATATGCATATGTATGTGATGTATAGACAGCTATCCTAACAGCTTCATCTGAGAGTCCCAGAACCTTCACCACAGCTGAGTCTGGTTGAGTTTTTCAATCATTTTCATCCACATGCCATTCATATGCATGTGTCTACGCAGGTCGTGTGTGTGTGTGTGTGTGTGTGTGGCTAGAGGCCAGAAGAGGGCATCAAACCCCTGGAGCGGGAACCATGGGTAGCTGTGGGAGCTGAAAACCAGCTCAGGTCCTCTGGAAGGGCAGCAAGCGCCTTAACCACTGGGCTACCTCACCAGCTCTTTGCTGGTTTCCCCCTTGCCTTTGGCTCGGCCTTATAATCTTCGTTGAAAGTTAAATGTGTTGTGTCAAGTAATGGAATGAGACATGTGGGTTTCCAGCCCCGAGGCTCATGTGATGCTGGCCACGAAGATTCTGTGTTGAATGAAGGCCTACTGTGGTGCAGGTCTGGAGTTCTGACTCCTTGGACTGACCTTGCTTCTCTGTCTTCTGTCAAGGCATGACTGAATGAGGCCACATCATACAGCTCAATCACCTGGAATGATCTAAGTCATTGGTCACCATTTTCTTTCTCCTATTCGTCAAATACATCAGAAATTATTATTGGCTTCAGCTTGACTGAGTATTTAGCCCAGGGTTGCTGTCAGCTCCATGACCCTTCCCAGGTGTGTGAAGTTCACAGCCTCAGCTCTTTAAGGTTCTGCAGGGATCTCATTTTCTCACTGAGCCTACCTGATGGCAGTTTAGAATCCTGCTCTGTTTCTACCACTCTGTCCCCAAGATAGGCTGGTTGGTTCTCTTTCTGTTTCTACCTTTTTTTTTTTTTCTCATTAGAAAATGTCTCTTCAAGGATGCAATTAATAAGTTTATTATATTTATATATAAATTTGTATTTTTATATTATATATTTTCTATCATGTATAATTGTACTGGCTGGTTTTGCATCAACTTAACACAAGCTGGACTTATCACAGAGAAAGGAGCCTCCCTTGAGGAAATGCCTCCATGAGATCCGGCTGTAAGGCATTTTCTAAGCTAGTGATCAAGAGGGAAGGGCCCAGCCCATTGTGGGTGGTGCCATCCCTGGGCTGGTAGACCTGGGTTCTATAAGAAAGCAAGCTGAGCAAGCCAGGGGAAGCAAGCCAGTAAGTAACATCCTTCCATGGCCTCTGCATCAGCTCCTGCTTCCTGACCTGCTTGGGTTCCAGTCCTGATTTTCTTTGTGATAAACAGCAGTGTGGAAGTGTAAGCTGAATAAACCCTTTCCTCCCCAACTTGCTTCGTCGTCATGATGTTTTGTGCAGTAATAGAAAGCTTGACTAAGACAATAATATAATACTATGTCATTAATTTAGTATAATATCATATCATAATACTAGGCTTTGGACTAATTTTATACATTTTGTTCAATCTTGACAACATGAATCCAATGCCAGGATCCCACAATGAAAGGAGAGAGCAATTCCTCGAAGTTGTCCTCTGACCTCCACACACTGAACACACATACACACACTTCACAGGCATACACAGATACATGCTTCACACACACATACATTCATCCACATATACACATTTCACACACAACAAACATATAAACACATACACTCACATTACATAATAATGTTTCAGAAATTTTTTTTTAAAAACTAAAAGACGATATTAATAACTTTGAAGAAATAAAAAATAAAATCAAATGTCTACTTCTGTGTGCTTACTGGTTTGTGCACTCAATTCTTTGCACAGAAGTCTTGTGTGCAAAAGAATCACTGACAGTTGCCTCTGAAGAGGGAGCTCTTGTGTATCCGGAGTAGATTGGGAATGAGGGGGTTATAGGAAACCCTTCCATATTAAATAGAATTTCAGTACATGCCCTTTGCATTTCAAAATGAATTAAATTGAAAGTAGGAAACAAAACACATAGCTTCTTCCACGCTGTCGCCTACATCTTGGCAAGACCATTCACGGGCCGCTGTTCTGTCCTCTCTCCCTGTACAGCAGCAAGCATCTCTAACGCACAGACACATTTTCTTACTTTGAATCTCATCACCCAAGACCACACTTCTCAGAGCTCTGGTTGATGGTGGGTCGAATACTCAGCCCGCCATTCCTTTCGACTCCAGCCTCAGCTTTCTTGCAAACAATTATCTCCACGGATAAGAAGCAATTTTCTCTCGAGGTGGATGTCCATTTCGTTTTGCAAACCCAGCTCTGCCGTGGACGAAAGTCCATTTGTGTTCAATAAATAATTCAGTTAAATTCATATTCCAATACTGTGTCTCATCAGACCTTGGAAAATTGGTTTTGATGCCTTCAGGGCTTTTTGATTGTCCCCCCCCCCCCCCCCGATTTTCTCAGGCTTCTGGCTCACTGGTCCTTTTGTTCTTGGCTGGGTGTGGGACTCTTCCAGGGAACTGCCGTCTTGTAGCTGTTTGTCTGTCCCCACAACAGGATTTCCGGGAAATGCTGTGTCCTTGGGCTTGCCTGGGAGTTGACACAGAAGTCTCTCTGCTGCTGAGTCCAATACAGCTCTTCTTGGCTTTCTTCCCCGCAATTCTACCCGCCCCCACTCAGCACATCATATTTTTAGCGCCCCCTGGAGTTCACATGGTGTGTATGCACCCGCCTATGTGCAGGTGAGCATGTGTGCATATGGAGATCAAAGGATTATTCCTTAAGAGCTGTCTTAGCTGGTTTTGATTTAAGGTTTTTCTTTGTTTCTTTGTTTTATTTTGGGTTTGGGGGTGGTCTTTCACAGGAACCCGGAGTTCATTCATTAGACTGGGCTGACTCTCTAGCAAGTCCCTTAAAACAATTGTGTGTCCTACTGTTTCGAGTTACAGCGAGTATAATCCCTGGGGTGTGTTTTGCTCATGGCATTTGTCCTTGTAATACACATTCCATGACTATCTCCAAAGACTACACATCCATAAAAGCCCACCTTCAGCCTGGGAAGGAGACCGGTTCCCTCCTTCACTTCCTGGCTGTAAGTGCTTGGACCTTAGCCAGTTTCTGTATCGTATAAAAGGGGAAACTCACAGACTGTCTTAAGGCTGCTTGAAAACTGAGTTCCTACCCAGGAGAATCTGAGACTGGCGTGCGGCCAAGGGTGAGCGCTCAGGTTCTTGATGCTTCTCGGACATTTGACAACAGTAACTGATTTGATTTGAAGGACTCTCCGTTCCATTATGTAGGTGGCTGATGGATACTTGGGGACTCCTGCCATGATTTCCTCTATTGGAATCTCACCCCAAAAGCTTTAGAAAAAAAAAAAAAAACCCAGAAAGATTTTTAGTTTCCTCAGTTCACAAAAGATCAGTCAAACTGTATATAAGTGGGGATGGGCCAAACATGTATCCTACCCAGGTATGAAAGGATCATATAGAGGGATCGTATAGAACACACACCATGTACCGTGAACAGACACAATGAAAAAAAATTAATTAAAACAATAAAAAACCGAAGTGCTCCGTGGATAGTTAGGAGGACAAATCTAGTCCTGCTTGTGCGCACTTCACACTGGCCTCGTAGGACCTCGAGGCAACTGCATCACCCACACACCCCACCCCAGCATGAGTGACGGCCTCTTGACAGTTGCCTCCACACAGCTTCCGTGTGCAAGACAGAGGCAGCTCTGATGAAGAGCCTCCTTCTACCCAGCACTGTTTGCCATTTGTGTAACTTGGAGGACAAAGGTCTCAAGAACTCAAAAAAAAAAAAAAAAAAAAAAAAAAAAAAAAAAAAAAGAAAAAAAAAAAGAAAGAAAAAAAAAGAAAAGAAAAAAGAAAGAAAGAAAGAAAAGAAAAGAAAAGAAAAAAGAAAAAAAAGCCTACTTGCTACATTGTGTCATGTGTTACGTCTGTGGTCACACAGAAAACCTAATCTCTGTGTGCATAAAGTTGAGTGTGCAAAACGAAGCCATGGAAAGAAGCGTGTATCTCCTTACTTGTTTGCCGATGACTCGTCATACACACTGAATCTTGTCTGCATTTATAACAGTTACCCCTCGGGGTCTACGAGGGATCTACTGCAGAGTTCCCACAGCTCCTTTAGCCAACTGTGTTCCGGTCAGTTATGGAAGAAGGTAAGAGGCCAGGCATGGAAGCATATGACGGCAAACCCAGCAGTTGAGAGGTGGAGGCAGAAGGGTTGGAAGTTCAAGGCCAGCCTCAGCTCCTTGTCATCGAAAAAAGAAAGAAAAGAAATAGCCATCTTACCAACCTACAGAGTCAATGCAATTCCTATCAAAATCCCAACACAATTCTTTACAGAAAGAATTGTTCCTGAAAGAGCAATTCTCAACTTCACACGAAAAAACAAAAATCCCAGGATTGCTAAAACAATCCTGAACAATAAAGGAACTTGTGGAGGTATCACCATCTCTGACTTCAAGCTGTAGTACAGAGCAATAGTAATAAAAACCACATTGGCATAAAAACAGACAGGCTGAACAATGGAATAAAATCAAGGACACAAAAATAAACCCCCAGAGCTATGGACACTTGATTGTGGACAAAGATGCCAAAACCATAGAATGAAAAAAAGATTCAACAAATGGTGCTGGTCTAAGTGCATATCTGCATGTAGAAGAATGCAAATAGATCCATATTTATCACCCTGCACAAAACTCAGGTACAAGAGGATCAAGGACCTCAGCATTAAACCAGACACACTAAATCTCACAGAAGAGAAGGTGGGGAAACACTTTGAACACATTGCACATTGACAACTTCCTGAACAGATCACCAATGACCTGGACACTGTGACCAACAATTAATAAATGGGACCACATGAAACTGAAAAGCTTCTGTAAGGCAGAGGACACTGTTAACAAGATAAAATGGCAGCCTACAGAATGGGGAAAAAAATCTTTATCAACCCTACATCTGACAGAAGGCCAATATTCAAAATATATAAAGAACTCAAGAAACTAGACATCAACAAACCAAATAGCCCAGTTTAAAAATGGGATTCAGAGCTAACAGAGAATTCTCAACAGAAAGGAAACACTTCAAGAAATGTTCAACATCTTCGGTCATCGGGGAAATACAAATAGAATGACTCTGAGAATCCTTCTTACACCCATCAGAATAGTTAAAATAAAACACTCAAGTGGACAGCACGTTCTGGCTTGAATGTGGAGCCAGGAGAAAAAAAAAATCCTCTATTGCTGTTGGGAGTGTAAACTTGTACAAGCACTTTGGAAATAAATTTGGAAGTTTCTCAGAAATTTGGAATAGTCCTACTCCAAGATCCAGCTATACCACTCCTGGACATGTACCCAAATAATGTCCCACTATACTACAGGGACACTTGCTCAATATGTACAGCAGCTTTATTCATAATAGCCAGAAACTAGAAACAACCCAGTGTCCCTCAACTGAAGAATGGATACTGGCGAGGATTTGGAGAAAGAGGAACACTCCTTCACTGTTGATGGGGTTGTAAGCTGGTACAACCACTCTGGAAATCAGTCTGGCGGTTCCTCAGAAAATTGGACATAGTCCTACCTGAAGACCCAGTTATTCCACTTCTGGGCATACACCCAAGAGATGCTCCAACATACAATAAGGACACATGCTCCACCATGTTCATAGCAGCCCTATTTATAATAGCCAGAAGCTGGAAAGACCCCATATGTTTTTCAGTAGATGAATGGATACAAAAATTGTGGTATATTTATTTACACAATGGAGTACTACTAAGCTATTAGCAACAATGACTTTATGAAATTCCTAGGAAATTCATAAATAGAAATCCTATTCTCTAGAATGCATCTAGAGAATCTCATCCTGAGTGAGGTAACCCAGTCACAGAAGAACAGACATAATATGCAGTCACTGATAATTGGATACTAACCCCAGAAAGCTCTGAATATCCAAGAAACAACTCACAGGCCATATGAAGCTCAAGAAAAACAAAGGCCAAAAAGTGAAAGCCTCAGTCCTTCTGGAAAAAAAAAAAAGTGTATAGCACCCTCTCAGAGTGTGGTACTCCTGGACCTTAAATCATTAATAATCCAAGGGCTAAGAATATAGCCTTGTGGCAATTTTTGGTATTCAAAAATCACTATGTTTAATCTATACACACCAAAAAACTGACTGTTTTTATGTTATGTTCTGTTCTACATGTACTTTATGCTTATGGTAACTAGTAGATTTTAATGCATACTATCAAACATCTAAAAGAATTAAGTACTGACAAAGATATATTCATTTAGTGTTATGCCAAAATACCTTTAAAAATCTGTACATGTATCTCTCTTTTTTAAAATAAAGTTGAAAGAGAAAAATACATAAAAATGAAATTTGCAGGCAAATGATGGAACTAGAAAATATCATCCATGAGCCATTCCTTGAGGCAAAAAGACACCCATCACCTCAAGGGCTCTCAAAACCACAAGCTGACAAGCCAAAAGCAAACTCTTTACAATCATGAAAATGTTAAGAACCACAACGGAAACAAGGAGGAGTTCTTTAGCAAAACAAGTCGGGGAGGGGAAAATAAGGCCAGGCTCCAATGGCGGGTTACAACACATGCATGTTTGTAAGAGCTGCTTCCTCTGGCCTACCTCTTCAGAACGGGCTCTACCATCTCTGAGACATTAATATCATGGACATGATTTTCCAGTTGTCCAGCTGCAATGGACTGTTAGGTTTCAGGAGGGAAGAGATGCCCCCAGAGGACCTAGGAGATAAACACTAGACATGAAGTTTATTGACAGAGGCAAGAGCAGCAGCCCAACAGGGTTGAGAAGGCTTCCTCCGGCTTCCTCTCCTCCAGACACAGCAAGCATCTTCTTCCTAAGGCTGGCCCTGGGGAGAAGGACTAGGTTAATGCACACAAAGGCTCTGACTTTATGCTGTCGAATAGGGTCACTCTTTGTCTGGGAGGGAATGGGGGTCAATTAAAGTGTTAGTGAGCTAGACGGTCAAGCTGTTTCCAACTCCCCTTCCCCAGTAGCAAGGATGTGGATATGTTCTTGTTATCTCTCTGCTCAGGGCCTGGCTACCCACAAGGACCCTTCCCCTGGCCACGTGACACGGTATTCACATCCATATGTTTTCAGAGGGGCAAGATGTGAAGAGCAAGATGCCGCAGTGGAGGAAAACGAGGCTTTAATTTTTCCTCTCATTTCGTCACGATGAGAGACGTCTCCGATCCTTTCAAGTCGCAGCCAGCAGCAATTACTTGTCCTGCTCCTTGTGGGAAGCCGTGGGCTGCAGAGACAGGAAAGTCGGGGGCTCGAATCAAAGTCAAAGCACCAGAAAGAAAGTGTTCATCAAAAGGCTGAACATGGCTTTGAAAGATAAAAGAGGCCAGTCTAACAGATCACAGCCCGAAACGAAAGACAGAGGAGAGAGAACGGAGAGGAGCTGCTATTGCGGAGGCCGGCGAAGAGCGTCAGGCTGCCAGCGTGCTCCCACTCAGCCTGGGGAGCTGTCAAGCTTCAGTGGGAAATATAGGCGCTGGTACCGGGGTTCCTTGCTTATCTGAGAAGTGTTTCCATGTTCACCAGCATCATTGGCTGATTGCTTTTGCAGGAAAATGACCATCTATAGACAAGCAAAACCCCAGTACAGCAGGGGCGTATACACATGTACACGCAGGAGGATCTCTGAATTCAAGACTGGGATGGTCTATATAACAAGTTCCAAGCCAGCCAGGGCTTCACAGTGATACCCTTTCTCCATAGACAGACAGACAGACAGACAGACAGATGGCTAAAGTTATATCTGAACAGAGCTGGGGGAAGAGAGGAGTTCACAATAGTACCACATGCTTGTTTTTCTTTCTGTAAAAGAAATTTCAAGCCATTCTTTTGCCTCATCGTGTGTTTCTATTAGACATTATTTTTTAACTGAGGAATTTAGTACAATAATTTTGCCTAGAAAATCCTTTTGTGATTGGCCTGGAATAGTTTTCTGCTTTCAAAATATTTAAAAGTCATTTTTATATTGTTTTAACAAAGTAGTAGACTTTACTGCGGTTCTTTCCCAGAATCACTACATTTTGCTCTAATTCACACCCTCATCCATTCTGTCCCCCATGTCCTCCCCCATGACCTTCCCCATCCCTCCCCCACATCTTCCTCCATTCCCTCCCTACATCCTCCCCCATGACCTCCCCCATTTCCTCCCCATGACCTCCCCCATGACCTTCCCTATGTCTTCCTCGTCTCCTCCTCATGGCTCCTGCTCCTTTGTGCTGTCTTTCATCCCCTGCCCCAGACAGGACCTCCCTTGGATCTCTTCATCCTCCTCATCATTCCCTTTCCACTTTCATGACTATGCACAGACGCATATATACACACACACTACACACAACAGATCACACAGAGAAATACATACACACAGATATATACACAACACAACACAACACACAGGGAGCTAGACCCACTACATATACACACAGATAAACATACTACACAAACACATAGCGCATGCGCACATGCATACACAAACCACAGAGAATTTTAAATCTAATATTTACATATGCTAGAAAGCATGAAGTATTTGTCTTCTGATTCTGGCTTGCTTTTCATAAAGATTTCCAATTCTGTTCAATGCTCCACAAATGCCCCAATTTTGTTATTACTTGCCTTTGGTCCAGCATCAAGAAAAGCAGCCAGTACACAGACCTGTTCTCCCTGCTTTTGGGCCCTGGGGTTGCTCATATTTTAACATCTGGTTCTTTCATGATGGCACCTGAGTCAGACAGATTGCCCAATCTGGACTTCTACCACTGACTCCTGTGGCTCGTGAAGCAGTGGCTCACCAAAGCCTGCCACTGCATTGGAAGCTCATGAGGGGTCTGGGCTGCCCTGCTGCAACTTTGCTCTTCTCCCACTCGGTTTTCCCCGGGGAAGAGGTTTCTGCCTCCTACACATTCATACCACCAAGCTGTGGGGCAGAAGATGTCCCTGCACCTCTCCTTGTCCCTTTCCAGTCTCCCTCTTCACTTCTTGGGAACCTTCTCCATCCATTTGTGGAGAAAGGTTCCAATGTTCTCTGTTTTTCTCTTTACAAGAGTCCACTTCTGCTGGCTTCTGACTTGCCTCCAATAGCACTGGCTGGAGTCTGCCATCTTGACTGTAAAGGCCACCTTTTTAGTACTTCCAGCATTACAAATAATTTGTACCAGATGCTTGCTGTGCTGGATGGAGTCGGTTGCTTGTGTCTGATGTGTCTTGTCCCACAATAGCAATGATGCTGGTCACAGGTGTGCTTCCAGAGACCCCCTCAAATGCTCTGGGACTTTGGACTCAACCACTCTGCCCATAGCATCCTTGGAAGTATTTAAGATTCACCTTCTTCTAAATGTCTACAGTACACAGGAAGGTGGTCTCAAATATCCCTGTTGTTTTCTGACGAATAGAAGGCACTTGAAGGTTTTCAGGAAAGCGAATGTGTTAAACTTGTCCTTTATGATGGCTGATATTAAGGCAAATGTCTTTTCTAGTGTCCCTTTTGCTGGAGTATAAAATTGACTATCATTTAATGGTAAAATGTACGTTAACAAATTTTGAAGTTATTGATTCAAAGTATAATAGATGGTATTAGTTAATAGGTGGCAACTGTGATAATGTTGATTGATAGTGGACACACACACCACACATACCACACACACTTACACACACCACACACACATACACACCACACACACACACACACACACACACACACACACACACCACACATACCACACACACTTACACACACACCAAGTACAATGGATTCACACCTTGGTACGTGCAGAACAAGGACAGACACTGGGAAGAAATCCAAGTAGAGGAAGTTGCATTACCCACAGCAGGTAAGCAGGCACAGGAGTGAGCTCCAATAGTGTTTGCTCTTCCTGAACATAGACAGGCTGGAGGCTCCACTGAGGAAGACTGCTCACATGGGAAGTGTTCTGGGAAAGGACACATGTCTGTGCATGCCCATTTAAAGACTTGCTCTGTGTGGGGCATCCTTTAAAAAGGAAGGATGACAGACACATTTGGTGACATGCTTAGCTCAAGGTCATGCAGCACATGTTTGTAAGACTCAGATGAGGAACATGAACCCTACTGCGCATGCTCGCCTTGTTTTGTAGTTTCTGCCGGAAATAAAGAAAGACACAGTGGACGTGTGTTCAGACAGAACTTTGCCCTTAAAGGCACTGGCTCACTTAGAAGCTATGACAATGACTTGAGAATACCCTGAATGAAGATGCCTTGTTACTTATCAGTTGGGTGTGGCAACCTCCCAACACGAGTCCTTCTGGGAGTGTGAACAGTTAGGGGAACAGATCAGAGAAAGGCAGTGAGTAAATGCCTTTGGAGTCATTTCCTACCTCATCCTTTCCCTTTCAATGGTCTGTCTCAGATGGGCCTCTAACAGGGCCATGCAGTTAGTTTTAACTGCCAACTTGATACCACCCAGAATCACTTGGGAAGGAGTCTTACTGAAGAATCTTGTAGGTCAGGTTGGCCCGTGGGCTTGACTTTGGGGCACTGTCTCAATTTCTAATTGATGTAGGAAGACTGGCTCCATTGTGAACAGTCCCACTACTTATGAGAAGGTTCCTGAACTATATAAGAAGACACCAGCTCACAGCAGATGTGCAGGCAGGAAGCAAGGACACTTGTGTTAACTCTCACTCCTCTTGAGTGTGACGTGAAGCTTTGTCTGTACCTTATCTGCCTTTCCCACAATCAAGGACTGTGACCTGGCATTATGAGTCAAACAATGTCTTTCTCCCCTGAGCCACATTTGTCAGGGTGTGTGTCATAGCGACAGACTTGGACCTGGAACAAGGGTCTCCACTGCTTGCCTCTACAGCTGCTGCCTGAGGCTGTCACAATCAGGGAACAAGCATGTGGCATTCTTTGCTGCCAGAGACTAGGGGGATGCTGGGAGACATCTGAGCACAGGTTGGCTCTGCTGACCACTCAGCTCTGTCCAGAGGCTCTCCGTGCTCCAGGTCCAGCTTTCTGACATTCTTCTGAAGCTGAAAGTACAGAAGTTAAAATTTACAGCACAGGAAAATTGGGTCGAGAGGCAATACTTTTGCCAGAATCTGGTAGGCATTTCTACTAACTCAGATGCCAGTATTTCTCCACTCGGAAATAAATCAGAGCCTCGAGGGAGATCGTAAACACCGCTTCCCTCCCCACCTCCAAGACAGCTCTAATTTGTAGCGGAGGGAGCGGTACAAGCCAAGGTAAATGGCCCTTGGCTGAGCCTTATGAACAGAAGCTGCAGTTGGTATGGAAGTTTTTTAAAAAACAGTGCATCGCCCTTACCAGCAAAGACAAAAAGTGAGGCAACCCTCCTTCCTTCCGGAGTGTCAACAGCTTGGTGCAGAAGTGGCAGGTCCTTCACCTTAGCTGCTATCCCCTTCCCCAACACTTGCCTAAAGTCTCCATTGCTATCAGCCCAATGCTCATGTGCAATCTGCAGCAGGCAGGGGGTGGCGGTTCATTTCCGTTAGGGGTTGCTGTGAGCAACTAGCAGACAGGAAGCAACCTCAGGCAGAGAAGACTCACTTTAGCTCACGGTTTGAGGGGTTACCGTCCTTCACTGAGCTGGGAAAGGCTTGGCAACAGGTGATATGTGTACAACCAGAACTCCTCACCTCCTATCTGGTGGGACCGGAAATGGAGAGCATGTAAGAGCTATAAATGCTCAAGGCTCGTTCACTGTAACCCACATCCTCCTGAAAGACCCCCACTTAGCAGCAATAACGCCATTTCTGCAAGGCTGTGCACACACAGGGCGGGCCAGGTCAGGGACCCAGGTAGCCAAACAAGATACCGGTGGGCGGCCAGCTTGCAACAGACAGAGAACAGAAAGCTCCCAGATAAGCCCAAGGCAGCAGTTCTTGGAAAAACCGCAGCCCCGGCTGATACCAGGAGCTGTGTCCTTGGAGCCATGTCCTTGGACTCACTCCTTGGCCACATTTAAACTAACCAATTAGAACCCTGTAACTATGCTTCTGCTTCTGTACCTAGCTTCTGCCCCCCAAGCCCTATAAAAAAGAAACTGTCCCTTTGTCCGGCACACCAGTCCTCCGAGTAGGCTGTCGACCACGGACACCCGTGTGTGAGCAATAAACCCTCTTGCGACTTGCATCCAGTGGTCTCGGCTGGTTCTTGGGTCCTGGGGTCTCTTCAGATAAAGGTCCTCTAGACGAGGGTCTTTCACTCCTTCAGCAAGGTTCTGCTTCTAAGGGTTTCACGGCCTTCTAAAGCAGTGCTAGGGACCAAGTGTCCAAACACTTGAGCTTATAAGTTCAAACCACAACAATGGGGCAGGCAGGAAGTGTTGCAGAGATTTGGGGTTGGGGGGATGCAGTCTGCC
This sequence comes from Micromys minutus, assembly GCF_963924665.1. Lineage (NCBI taxonomy): Eukaryota > Metazoa > Chordata > Mammalia > Rodentia > Muridae > Micromys > Micromys minutus. Next base: position 102,284,166 of record NC_137969.1, read on the forward strand.
GGAAGTGTTGCCGGGCTTCTAGGGTTGAGGGAATGCAATCTGACTTGCCCCAGTCCCCAGAATCAAGGCTATTCGATGAAAAAGCTTGCTTGGGGTATAACACATGTAATTCGTACAAAAAAGCCTCCAGCGTACGTGCCTAAGGCAATGGTGCAGGAGGGACCAAAATTTGAAGGTTTTTTTTTTTTTCTAGAAAAGTGGTGCCAAGGAGGTAGAGACAGGGTGATTCTTGAGACTCTATGACCAGCCCCTTTAGCCCACCTGGTGAGTTCCAGGAGAGTCAGAGACCTCGTCTCAGAACACAAGGTGGGTGGGTGGCTCCCTTTCTCAACAACACTCGAAGGTCGTCTGTGTCGTCCACACGCATGCACCCACAAAAGTTCACGGGCAACCCTCCCCCATGACAGACATTCACAGATGACCACACACACATAGAATCAATTAATCCATTGATTGATTAATTCGAGGACACAATCCTTACAAATGAGAGCCACAAAGTCAGACTGTTGGAGAAATCTACTACAAAGCAGGAGATGGGTTAGACAACAGAGAATCTAAGACTATGGAAGAGGAAAAAGCCGTTCCCAGGCAGAGGGAGATGGGCAGATGGGACTGATTCGCCTGCTATCAGATTATGTCACACCTCTAAACTCAGAGTATTTGGAGCTCAGGGTCCCTCTGTTATGTGGTGGTTTCTATCACAAAATGTTTGAAAAACACTGACTGTGTTTCCAAGGTCCCAGAGAAAACGAGCACCAGCAAAGGCGGGGCCATTTCCCTCAAAGACCTTCCGTGACTGCCTATGAAAGTGTTCATCCCTTCTTGGGAGCAGAATGTGACCCGTGCAGCTGAAAGGAGGGAGTCGCCCCTTTTTGAAATGACCAGGTGGAAGATCTGGGAGTCTGGTGAGGAGACTGAGCCCAGCAACATGAGGCCAAGTCGCATTTACCCCAGCCTCCAGGGTTCACAAGAGCTGAGCCTCTGGCCCCTCCAGTGAATGTCTCTCTTCTGACAGAGCTTCCTAGCTTTAGGACAGCCAATGCCACTGTTTACCCCCTGAGCCCTAACCTATGGCTGGCGGTTCTTAAGTGAGACTCATGACCCGAATAATGGTGATTTATTTCATCTGCAGTTGCTTGAACTTTCTATTTTTCACTTTTATCTTTTCTAAATGGAGCTTTGAAATATAAATCAAGCCCAATATTTCTGCAAAACTAATGTTGCCTCTAGAAACCCAATAGGACAATTCTCATGAACCCTACACAAATTCAGATATTGATAGAAACATCACCAAAAGCCGCAGTGTGTTAGGAATTATTAAGGGTAAGCAACAGCTACATGGCCTCTTTGCGGGTTTCATGGGACCTAGAATAGTCTATCAATAAACTGAGCATCTGTGGAATGTTCTGTGACTAACTGTGTGTGTAGAAGATGCTCACACACTGAATACAAAAATAAGACCCTTGAGGCTATGGGGCACCCTGGGTACAGGAAAGAAAGGGGGAGGTGGGTCTCCATTCCTGCCTCAAGTTTTTTCTTGCCTCTTAAGTTTCTCTTTACCTTATTACCTCATTAAAAATGGAGTTAGGGGTTCACCCTGAGTAGGGGCAGACCCCAATCAACTAGCGGTCGTTTCCAAACTCACAGACAGGAGCAGCGACTCAATTCCTACACCACGAGGCACAGGAACACCTCATGACCAATAAGAAAGCAAGGGGGAATCCCCAAGAGGGGGAAACTTGAACCCAAATACTTCTCCTTCCTTTAGAAGCAGAGGCTGGCTTTCCAGCTCTGGGATGTTCTCTGCCCAAGAAGTCTGCATCAATACCAATAGACTTGCTCTCGGTGCCATGCCCCTGAACTATTCTTCAGCTGATGGAGCTGGCTGGGTTCACTCTGTCATAATAAATAAATGAACAGGACTCTGACCAACCAAGGGCACAGGACTGTGGGAAAGCCTCTGCTACTTTTTCTGAACATGACTTTTCTTGCCTAGTACCTTACGCTAGGCAACAAGAAACCCAGTCATATGGGACTCTCAAGAAGTAGAGGCAACAGAGCCAGCTAAAGCCTATTCATTGCTGTCAGAAGCCATGGAGAGGACTCACCAACAACTTCAAAATCTCTATAGCAAGCACCCCCCTGCTGGCACCCTCAGGCTCTAGGCATACACATGGCACATAGACATCCATTCAGGCAAAACAACCGTACACACTGTACTGGCTGCTTTTGTGTGTCAACTTGACACAAGCTGGAGTCATCACAGAGAAAGGAGCCTCCCCTGTGGAAATGCCTCCATGAGCTCTGGCTGTGATCAAGGATGGAGGGCCCAGCTTATTGTGGGTGGTGCCATCCCTGGGCTGGTAGTGAACAAGCCAGGGGAAGCAATCCAGTAAGCAGCATCCCTCCATGGCCTCTGCATCAGCTCCTGCCTCCAACATCCTGCCCTGTGTGAGTTTCTGTCCTGACTTCCTTTGGTGATGAAGAGCAGTGTGGAAGTGTAAGCTGAATAAACCCTTTCCTCCCCAACTTGCTTCTTGATCATGATGTTTTTGGCAGAGATACAAACCCTGGCTAAGATACACATTAAAAGAATAAACCTTAAAGATTTGTATCAGGGAACACTGAACTGAGAAACTCCTTGAAACTGGAGCTGGCTGGCTGTCTCAGTAGGCAAATCACGTGTATAGATAGAAGGACCTGTAAAACCGTCTACACCGTGTGAGCTTTTGTAATCGCAGTGCCCCTAAGGGGAACTTAGGATGCACACACATGGGAGAATGAACGTAGGCCCTCAGATTTTTGTAGTGTGTCTCAGGAATTTGATGGAAGTTCACACTTTGGTGCTGTTGCAGAATATTCATTAGAAACCAGCAGGGATAATCAGCCAGCCTCAGCAGAGTCTTCCAGTGGGGACTCAGCTGCAAGCTGTCATGCCAAGACATATTTCCTGGAGGCATGAGGAGCGTGTTTGGGGCACAACTGTTCTGTAAAGGTTTGTTGGTGAGTAGAAAACCAGGCCCCATTCTACCTGCACAATTTCACAGCTGTTCAAATCGGCAAAACTAATCACTGAAACCAAAACTCTGAATTACAACTTAACTTAGCCCAAAGATGAAAAGCAATACATTTCCCATTGTTTGGGGTTTTTTTTTTATAATATTTTAAATCAAAATCAAAGGAGGGGAAGGAAGGTTGGATTTCCACAGGAGAAAACCAGAAGGTAAGCCAGAACAGAAGTCAGTAGGTTACATGAAACTCAAGCCAAACCACACGAATTCAGATATTGATAGAAACATCACCAAAAGCCGCAGTGTGTTAGGAATTATTAAGGGTAAGCAACAGCCACGTGGCCTCTTTGTGGGTTTCATGAGACCTAGAATAGTCTATCAATAAACTGAGCATCCGTGGAATGTTCTGTGACTAACTGTGTGTGTAGAAGATGCTCACAGACCACCATCAAAGGAAAACGCCCACCAGTGATGAGCGGAGAAAGCAGCTGGGATGCAGAGGTTTGAAGAGGAATGAATGGAGGAACTGGGAAAGCAGAGCTATATGTGCCCATAAATAACCAGGACTACAACACGCCCACACCAGAGCGGGATAATTAGTTTTACTTTGAGATTTAGAATGAATAGGAAGGAATAAAGATCTTCAATTATAAAGCAGTGAGAGGATTGTTTTTTTTTTTTTTTTTTAAATTGGCTGTTAGAGATAAAAACTTGACCCGAATTCAAACTAAACCAAAAGACTTTGACAGGGAGTATGTAAGCAAAGAAACAGCTCAAGGCTACACAAGGACAGAGAACGGAGTCAAGGCCGACCACCCAGAAGATGGCCTAGCTAAGTTCATTCCTCAGTTTCTGTACACGTTCGTTCATGCTGCTAGTTTGTAGTCTGGAGTCATCATGAGTATACTTCCTGTTGCTCTAGACCCACATGCTGTCTCTTGCTCCCGCATGGGTCCACATGCTAAGGCTTCCTTTGGCTTCGTGACTGCAGGAACTTTCTAGAACTTTATGAAAACGAAGCTGGGGAGATTTTTTTCTCTCTCACTTAAACATCAAGTCTTGAGATGGAAGTGGGCGGGTGTTAGACTACCTGGATTGTCTCTAAGACAAGATATTCATTAGTCAAAGATGCAGGGCATTTCAAAATAACCACTAGTGCTATTTAAACAGTTATCTCTACCTTTCATTGTTGTTCTGTGTTTTTTTTCTATAAAAATAAGAGGCTGACCATAGTTAAATAGAAAATATTTAAGAGTAGCAATAAAGACAGAGGGCAAGAGAGCCGAGTGTGGATTCAATGAGAAATGTTCTCATGGGCTTGGTATTTGAACCTTTGAACCCCAGTTGGTGCTTCTCTTTGGAGAGGTTAAGGGACCTTCTTTAAGACAGCTGCTATGGACTGTTAGGTTTCAGGAGGGAAGAGATGCCCCCAGAGGACCAAGGAGATAAACACTAGACATGAAGTTTACTGACAGAGGAACGACTCATTTAGCTCCGTTTTCATTCTTAGAGAGGAACACGTTGAGATGAGTCAGAGAGACACCAAGGGCCACACCCTGGGTCTCGAGTGATTCAACTTCAGGTAAGGAGAGCAGCCCAGAGCCAGGGCAGTGAATCCAGACTGAGGCTGCACCTCCCCCCTCCGTGCCACTATGATAAAAGAGGCACGGGGATACTCGCACTGTGGAGCCATGGCACAGTTACTCGGGCCCCTGGAGTACTCTGTGTGGTGTTTCCAGCTGCCTGGGTCAGAACAAACATTTGCAACAGCCTTCATTTCATGAAAGTTGGGCAAGTCTATGCGTGCCCCTGATTGGATTTGCTTGGTCAATGTGAGCGGAGCTAAGCATTGAATACTGGGCATGTTTGATTCTCCGGCTTCCCCTGGATTCATGACAGAACCCTGCGTGTTCTGTTTTCTTGCTCCGCGCTTTTGTGATTTATACACATCTTTTAGAGGTTTCACCTCCAGACAGAAATCCTGGCTAGCATGACTCATTTAGCTCCGTTTTCATTCTTAGAGCGCCATCTGCTGACCGTTACTTACATTTTTTTTTCTCAGATCAATTCAGGATCAGGAAAAACTAGCAATGGCTGTGTACTTAGCTTCCACACAGCAGTCGGGCAGATACACCTTTCAAAGGACCAGATCTATGAGTGTGCATGTGCATGACTTTGGTTTATATATGATTGCTTTGTTATACTTATTGCTAGGGTAATAGAGGCATTCACAATGTACAGTCACTCATTTTAAAGCAAAATGCATGGTTTTTTATACATTTATTTTTTATACAAGGATTTATTATACATTTTCTAAAGAAGGACAAGAGAGACTTTGAAGGTCCCCAACACAAAGCAGTGAATCCGACAGGCATGGTGGACATGCTAATCACCCTGATTTGATCCTTGAACATCCTATACATGTATGAAGTTACCCCACACCACTCCATAAATACATAGTCATGTGTCAATCAAAAAAGATTAAAAATTAAAAAAATATATATATATTTTGTAATAGGCCAGATGAATCCAGTGCTAAATGGTGTCTTGAATATGATTCCAGTTAAACATGAAGTGATCATCACACGGATGTAAAATGAGCTGCATGGAAGGGTGGGGTGCTGTGGATGGGCCACACAGGCTACAGTGCTCTCTGTCTTCTGCCATTTCTAGGATGTTTAATAAATACCTTCCAGGACCATAGAGATGCTCAGCAGCTAAGAGCACTTGCTGCTCCCCCAGAGGACCCAGGTCCATCTCCGTGAAGCAGGTAAAAACCCATTGGCACACTATGGAAGTTCATTTCAGTTGCTGTGATAAAAGACCCTGACAACTTAGGAAACAGAGAGTTTATTTTAGTTTGCCCTTCCAAGTTACTGTTCTTTAGTCCTAGGGAAACAAGGCAACGGAAACTTGGAACAGCTCTGTCACATGGCATCCACAGATGAGCCAAGAAAGAAAGAAAGAAAGAAAACAGTGGGCACACCTACGCAGAGCAATCAGCTAGCTAGCTTTACTTTACCTGCATTTACATAGTCTAGGTCCTAGGGGAAGGACGGCTAGCCACTTTCAGGCTGGGTCTTCCTGCAGTGGTTACTGCGATCAAAGCAATACTCCTCAGACATACTTGCAGGTCAGCCTGAATTCCCAGATGATGGGAGCCTGTGTCAAATGGACAGTTAAAGCTAACCCACACATGGGCGGATGACACAGTGTACTTTACTTCCATCTAGTGGGTGCAGGAGAACATGCATCTAGAAACTGAGCGGCTTTTCTCAAAATATTTAAAAACTGTTATGAAAAGAGCTTGTGGAAGGGGGAGATAGAGGAGACAGGAAGAGAAGAGATAGAGGAAGACAAGAAGACGGGGAAGATGGAGAAATGAAACTTGCAGAACCCTAGAAGCATATTTTTTGAGGGGGTAAGGGCTTCTTTAACTGGATGCTGGATCAATCCTGTCTGTACCTGGTACCATGGTGCCTACTCCCCAGGAAGAAGACCATGTAGAGTGGTCATCGGGGCACAGAGGAGTAGTGCCTACCACCTCCATCCCAGGCTCCTGCTCAGCAAAACTTCTTCTACAGGTCAGGTCCACCTGCCCCGGGATGGCACCACCCACACTGAACTGGGACTTCTGCCAAAATCAGGAAAATGCCTCATGGACTTGCCAATCAGACAGAAACAATTCTTCAAGTGAGAATCCCTCTTCTTGGGTATCAACTTGGTAATTGAGATTAGTCATCACGGTTGCTGCCTTTATAACTCAAATCTCCCTAAGTTTACCTTCCATGGGGGGGATTGGAGGGGGTGGAAAAGTGATCTTGGCCTCGATTCCAATTGGAGATCCATCTCCCTTCCTTCCAGGCACCCTGCCTCCCCTAGTCCTCTGGAAGCTGGTACCTACCATTTGTTATTCTAATCATCCGAGACGCCTTCTCACAGTATTGACTGACAATGGGAGCTCATGGCTCCCTCCACCGGAAAACCTAGAAATGCAGACATTTTATAAAGAAATTGTATGACCATAAAAGTTAGCATAAAAATTGTCCTTTCAGTCTACAAAGGGAGGTTTATATGTATCTAGACACAGATATATGGCTGACAATAAATGCACGCTGACTTATCCACTTTTGAGATGAATGCTGCACTGGTACAAAGCCGACTAGATATTTTTGAGAAACTATTTTTTAATTGGTGCCAGATATGGTCTTAAACCTCTGAAAAGAAACATCTTCTTTATAGCAAAAAAAAAAATTTGCTGTAACTCTAGAAATAAACACCAAGCACAGAAAATGAAGTTATGTGTTGGACTAAGGGAATTAAGAAAAATATTCAGGGGGCTGGGGCTGGAGAAATAGCTCAGTGGTTAAGAGCACTGACTGTTCTTCCAGAGGTCCTGAGTTCAATTCCCAGGAACCACATGGTGGCTCACATCCATCTGTAATGAGATCTGATGCCCTCTTCTGGTGCATCTGAAGACAGCTACAGTGTACTTATATAAAATAAATAAATCTTGAAGAAGGAGGAGGAGAAGGAGGAGGAAGAGGAGGAGGAGAAGGAGAAGGAGAAGGAGAAGGAGAAGGAGAAGGAGAAGGAGAAGGAGAAGAAGAAGAAGAAGAAGAAGAAGAAGAAGAAGAAGAAGAAGAAGAAGAAGAAGAAGAAGAGTGTTCAGAGTAAGGGCAAGAAGGAACACAGGGTACTACGTGCCACTGGTGACCCATGACCAAGTCCAGAGCCAGAAGGATCGAGCTGAGAAACTGTCCTCAGTGAGCAGCTGGCCACGAGGGTAGGGGATGCTTGACAGAGGACATTGAGCCAACTGGGAAAGGCAAGAACCAGATCCAGTAGGGGGTGGAGGAACTCAAGGCAGCAACTATGGGTCAGGTGCATGAAAGGAAAAAGAAGGGATCTCTTCCCAGGACGACAAAGCTAAGGAGCAAAGTAGGCTTCACAAGGTTTTTGAGGACTTAGCTATTCTGTGAAGGGATACGTCCATGGGACTGAAGAAATCGCTCAGCAGTTAAAAGGAGTTTGCTGCTCTTGCAGAGGAGTATATTCCATTCCCAGAAACATGTCCAGTGATTACATTACAAATGCCTGTAACTCCAGCTCCAGGGGCCCTGCCTCTTCTTCTGGCTGCCATCCAAACACTGTGCCCTAAACAGGCAAGCACATGTGTGTGCATGCACAGAACACACAAATAAAATTGTGAGATATACTATACGTGTGTGTGTGTGTGTGTGTGTGTGAGAGAGAGAGAGAGAGAGAGAGAGAGAGAGAGAGAGAGAGAAACAAAACCAGGAAAATGGGAGCATACCCACAGTCCTCCAGTACACAACTGGCATGGTCTCAGTTCTATGCCGGACCCATTACAGCTTATGAATTTGTTCTTATTAACAATAGGTGAGGGCTGGAGAGATGGCTCAGTGGTTAAGAGCACTGACTGCTCTCCCAGAGGTCCTGAGTTCAAATCCTAGCAACCACATGGTTGCTCACAGCTATCTGTAATGGGATCCAATGCCCTTCTGGTATGTGTCCGAAGACAGTGATGGTGTATGCATATATGTAAAATAAATAAATCTTTAAAATAAAATAAAAATAGGTGAAAGACTTTCAGAAGCACAGTGTGCCAGCATTAGGACACTTCATTGTCACAGTAAATGAAAATCAGGGGGCCTTTGTGACAGATTTCTACTCTTGCCAAGCAGAAGACTGGTGACAGCCTCCCGCCACCACCAACCCCCCCCCCCCCCGCGTGCCAAAAAACAAAAAACAACAACAACAAAAAAAAAATTGGACCTTCCCACATTCAGTTTGGTGAGCCAATGAATTTACTGAAGTTATCTAATGAGGGCAAGAATGACTCGACGCATGCATCACTGGAGGGCTGAAGATTCAGGAAAGCTGCATCCCAGAATCCCTACATAAAGAACGTGGAATCAGGACACTTCACTAAAGTTACAAAGGAAAGCCCCAGAGTGGGCAAAGTGTAAATCTTACAGCTGCCTCGCGAGGCAGCCATGCTCACTGCAAGCCAGACATGCCAGCATGGGGGTCAGCCACAGGGTGGCAGGCAACCACATGGCAGGGAGGGGATCTTTAGAGAAAGAATGAATCCTAAAGAATCAGGAACAGCATGCTCAGAATTAAAAGGTGGGGGGAGGAAAAGCCGTACTTTTCAGAAAAGCAGACAGACTTACGGATCAGTATAGAGTTGCCCTACAAGAGACGATTTAAGGGAATTCTGGGAAGGAAAGTATACTACCTCAAAGTCAATGCACTCCATAGGAATGTCCCTCAGCCAGGCCTTTAATCAGCCATATTATTTACTCTTCTGTTGCTCTGATAGAAAAATTTCATGACCAAAGCAACTTATAGAACAAAATGGTATGAACAGCAGCAGGCAGCTAGAATGTGAAAATATGGCATATTTAATCACAAACATGAAGCAGGAGGAGCAAAGTAGGCAGGTGGAGAGAGAGAGAGAGAGAGAGAGAGAGAGAGAGAGAGAGAGAGAGAAGCAGTGTGAGGCTATCAACTGTCAAAGCCTGCCTCCAGTGAATACGCCAACACACTTCTTCCAGCAAGGCTGGGCCTCCTAAACCTTCCCAAACAGTACCGCAAACTGGAGGTGGGGTTAGGGGGCGTGTGTTTAACTGCCTGGGTCTAGGAAAGTCATTTCTCTTTTAAGCCACCATAGCTTTCAACTGCATTAATTCTTAAGGGAGCATGGGCATGTCTCCATCGAGAGGTAGATTCTGTTCTTATCTAGAACAGATTATGGATTGTTTAGTCCTCAGTCAGGAGGGTGACATCATGTTCAGAGTCCTATATACATACATATAAGGCCAGATTCTGTGAAACACTCCCCACTTGGCTGAATGCTCTATGGTCACTATCCTGAAATTCTTTCCCTCTGAATCTGTGCTTCCTAAGGATGAGGTGACATGTATGAGATGAGGAAGCAGGTCCAGTGGCACACCCAGGGCTTCCTGATTCATTTGAGTGATTCTTAGTGCTCAAGAGTACAGAGCTTAAGTGGCCCCTGGATGTGTTTCACTGACACTCAAAGAAAGTGCATGGGGCATCTACCCTCTACTTGCTTTCTGAAGGAGCCAACCAACCTCACCTCAAGGTACAGAAAGGAAGCCATGGGCGTCTAAGATCACACTGACCTTAGTACTCCAAAGATCAACTGACTGTCAAGGGTACTACAGACTACAGGGCGGAGTGGGGGAAGAAATGAACATCTGTGAACAAAATGCAGATTAATTCATGCTTCACACACATACACCCCCCCACACACACACACTTTGGGGAAACACATTCTACACACTACTGCTTGTTACGCAGTCTTGCTTCCATTGCAACTGATCATAGTAAACTAAGTTATAAGTAAAGATGGCTTCTAATGAGCCTGCTCCATTTCAGGAGAGAGTGACCCCCTTACCCCCAGACTATGCCATAGACAAGAACCGGGAACACTGACTCTGTAGAAGCAAAGAGAACCTAATATAACCTTCAATATTTTATTTCGTTTTTAACTATGTGTATATGTGTATGTGTGCACATGATTACAAATGTGCTCATATGTCAGGAGAGAGGGTCAGATGCTTTGGAGCTTTGAGCTAGAATTATAGTATCTGTCTGCTGAAGAAACAGAGAGGGGGGGAGGGAGGAAGGGAGGGAGAGAGAGTTAAAAGTGCTTCCAATAGAACAGTGGCAAAAATATAACCTCTGGGGTACAGGCAGAGCTGTGGGGTACACATAAAGCTGTGTACCATTCACAGATTTAACAAGAAGAAATGTGAAAATCAAGGCTCTGAGTGTCTGTCTAACAAGTTGTAAAGTTCTGGCAAAGTCACTCCGACAAACAATGGGAGAGAGGGAATGAACATACGGACAAGGCAGAAGACGGTGAATAAAAGTCAAATCAACAAAAATGATAGCATGGCAGCTCAGAAGCACCTGTAATTCCAGTCCCAGGGGACCTGACACCCTGTGGACATCCAGCATGCATACAGTGTCCGTCAATGGTGCAGGCAAAATGTCTATGCACATGAAATTACTTTAAAATATTAGAGGTAGGGAGATTTTATGCAGGAACTTTGCATAAATAAGTTTGGAACATGCAGGTAAAAACTGGCAAATCTTAGCCATCCCCAAGTTAACAAAGGATATCAAAATTCCAACTAGCTCTCTATGACAGAGATTTGATCAAGAATTAAAAGACTTTCCTAGAAAAAAAAAAATAAGGGTCCGGTCCTACATAAAATGTCTCACTGGGAGACTCAGCTAAGTTTCAAAGATAGAAAATGCATCAAATGTGTGTGTATGCATCCTGGAAACAAACTAGCAAGACACATTCCTGCATCTGCCATGAGAACCAAGTTCATCCCTCAGTTGGTTAAAGACATCACTAAAAGCATGAGGAGGAAGAAAAAAACCCCACAGGACAGTCCCCTCCAGTGAGTCTGTGTACAAACGTGCTAAAACATCGACAGCTCAGTCTTGTCACATAAACAGCAGGCTGTATGGCAGGCACGGAGCTACACACCTTTAACCCTAGCACTCAAGAGGCAGAGGCAGAAGGATCCCTGTGAGTTCAGGCCAGCCTGGTCTAAAGAGTGTGCTCCAGGCCAGCTACATAGTGAGAACCTGTGTGTAAAAAGGAAACAGAGATTTCAACCGTGACATAGAAAGCTATTTCTGACCTCTGTATTCCACACACACATGCATGTGCATGCTCATATGTGTGCACATGCACAGACACACTGCCCACAGGAATTCATGACATAATATAAAATAAATATAAAATTATAATGAGAATACCTTAGATTCACAAAAAGGGGGGATAGAGGGAAGAACACAGCCCCCACCCCCACGCAGACAGCATTGTAACCGAGAGCATTGGTGTTTGTGCCTGAAAGTCCCCACGGGACAGATATCTCAACCAGTGGTCAATAAGAATTTCTGGAAGGGGTCTAGAAACATGCTCAGGATGAGACAGACCACAGTGTCAGTGCTGAGATGTCATCTTACTCTTTGCTGTTCCAAAGCTCACACTCCTATCAAACCACATGAAAGGCAGCTGTGCACACAGCGTAGGGAAACAGTGATTAGACTCAGCTCCCCAAGCACAGTTGGAATGAACTGAGAAGGATGAGAGCCAGCACCAGGAGCCACTCTGTGGCGAGGACAGGCTGAAGAAATGAGGGTACAGGTGGCTAAAGGGTCACTTTTCTGTGTGTTTATCTCTACTGTGTGTTCATGTATGCAGCTTGCAGGCCACGTCTGCACCACCCAGCCCTGCGATTCTTGGCATCAGCCCTGACCTGACTGCCATGCTGTGACTAGTCTGTGGAAGAGCAAAGCAGATGCAAGTGGACATATGGGAGCACTCGTTACATGGGTGTGGACTGAAAGCTTGTTCCACTCTAACGTCTTGTATGAAACAGCAATCCCCAACATGGCATCAGCATCGGTAGGAGAGGCCTTTAGGAAGGATCAGGTGATGAGGGAGGCTGACTCATGGGAGGGATAAGTGTCTTTTAAAAGAAGCTTGGAGGAAAATCTATTTTCCTAGGAGGACACTCTATGGGACACAGTGGAAGCCAAACCTCATCAGCTCTTACCTGCTACCAAATCTGACCTTGTCTTGGCCTTACACTTCCCAGCCTACACACCTGTGAGAAAAGTAAGTCTGTTGTTGTCAATGGGTTTCCAGAGTGAAGGGTCAGGCCATGTGTTGGAGCAGCCCAGATGCACCAAGACAAAAGCAGAGCAGGGGACACGATCTGATCCAGCAGGGGGGGGGGGGGAGTGTTGGTAGTACAGCTAATGTAGCAGCCAGTGACATCATGTACTGGCTGGTTTCGTGTCAACTTGACACAAGCCAGAGTTATCACAAAGAAAGGAGCCTCCCTTGAGGAAACGCCTCCATGAGATCCAGCTGTAAGGCATTTTCTCAACTGGTGATCAAGAGGGGAAGACCCATTGTGGGTGGTGCCATTCCTGAGCTGGTGGTTCTGGGTTTTATAAAAAAGCAAGCCGAGCAAGCCAGGGGAAGCAAGCCAGTAAGCAACATCCCTCCATGGCCTCTGCATCAGCTCCTGCTTCCTGATCTGCTTGAGTTCCAGTCCTGACTTTATTTGATGATGAACAGCAACGTGAAAAGTGTAAGCTGAATAAACCCTTTTCTCCCCAACTTGCTTCTTGGTCATGATGTTTTGTGCAGGAATAGAAACCCCGACTAAGACACTCACATTTACAGATTTCATTAGTGTTGGAACAGAGGCTTGAAACAGATGCCCCCTGTACTGGCTGGTTTTGTGTCAACTTGACACAAGCTGGAGTTATCACAGAGAAAGGAGCCTCAGTTGAGGAAATGCCTCCATGAGATCCAGCTGTAAGGCATTTTCTCAATTAGTGATCAAGGGGGGAGGGCCCAGCCCACTGTGGGTGGTGCCTTCCCTGGGCTGGTAGACCTGGGTTCTATAAGAAAGCAGGCTGAGCAAGCCAGGGGAAGTAAGCCAGTAAGCAACATCCCTCCATGGCCTCTGCATCAGCTCCTGCTTCCTGACCTGCTTGAGTTCCAGTCCTGACTTCCTTTGGTGATAAACGGCAGTTTGGACTTGTAAGCTGAAGAAACCCTTTTCTCCCCAACTTGCTTCTTGGTCATGATGTTTGTGCAGGAATAGAAACCCTGACTAAGACACATCACCTATCTAGTCTGGTCACTGAGCTGTATGACAGTGCAGATGAGAAGCCCGGAAAGGGAAGGATGTGAACACTTGACTGTGAAGAGTTCTGTCTTGTCCCTATTCCCTTAGGCATGCACACAGAGACGTCACACAGGCAGCTGAAAGCAGCTATGAGGACATAAAACTAGTAAAATATTTTTTTATTGAGACATGTAGTGGGTCGGCCTAATGCTGCTGTATTCTAATACTAACTTGGGTTCACTCCAAAACTGTCCCAAAGCTGAGAGCATCCACAGGTAAGAAAGACACTGAGGGGCCATTTAATTCTGATTGGTAAATAAAGGTGCCAGCAGCTAATAGCTGGAGAGAAGAGACATAGGCGGGGTTTAGGTTTCTCAGGCTGGGGACTATGAGGAGAAAGAGAGGGGGAGATAGGAACCACCATAAAATAGGAGGAATGTACAGGAGGGCGAAGGAGGGATGTAGTGGAGAGACATAAAAAATGATGGTCATGTGGGCTGGCCAATTGGAGTGAGGAGTCGCCCAGATGGAACATAGAAATTAGTAAGTCATAACTCAGAGTTGTCAGCAGGGAAGTGGATTCTAACAGCATGGAGGGTAGACAGCTGCTCAGCTACTGTTCTGTGCTGCCTCGGGCCTATTTAAAAATATAAAAGGCTGTGTGTGCCTTTCATCCAGGAATTTAAATGGTCTAAAGCAGGAAGAAACCGTGTAGGGGGGATTTATGTATCTTTTTTTTTTTTTTACAACAGAGACATGTGAACCTTAAGCCATCAGGATGGGTAAAGTTGTAGATTTAGGATAGTTGAACAGTCCACATATAGTAGAAGGGGACAGTCAAAGGAATGACATCAGAACAGCCCCTCAGATGAGTGAGGAAGAGGTTGAATCACATGCTGTCTCCTGTATGGACACCCAGGACCTGTCTGGAGATGTCAGGATTGATGTCTTCCTCACAGATGCGCCTGGCCTGTCCTCAACCTGTCCCGACAGACTCTTTGGCTGTTTCTTGTCACCTGTGCTGCTTTAGTTTTGCCCCAGCCCAGCCTTCAGCTCTGCAGATAATGAAGATTCTTCCCCCACAGGTGGCCCAGAGCCTAAGTATTCCCAAAGGTATAACCCACTTAAAGGGTTAGCTCATGCATCCACCTGCAGGCTTAGCCCATGCACCCACCTGCAGGCTAAGCCCATGCACCCACCTGCAGGCTAAGCCCATGCACCCACCTGCATACTAAGCCCATGCACCCACCTGCAGGCTAAGCCCATGCACCCACCTGCAGGCTAAGCCCATGTACCCACCTGTAGGCTTAGCCCATACACCCACCTGCAAGCTAAGTCCATGAACCCAACTGCAGGCTTAGCCCATGCACCCACCTGCAGGCAAAGCCCATGAATGCACCTGCAATCCTATCTACTCGGCATATTCTTGGTGTTTATGTACACTAGCTCACCTCCATGAATTTGTAGTTCTTGTTTTCTGGGGTTTCCTTTATTCTCCTGTCTCTTCCCCCACTCTACTGCCTCACCCGGCCTTATCATTACTTTGAAGCCTTTTTGCTTCATGGCCTGATAGCCTCACTAGTGGAATCCAGCCTATGGTGGTTGAATGAGAATGTCTCCCCATACACAAGTTCCTATGTTTGAATGCTTAGGCATCAGCAAGTAAAACTTCTTGAGAGGGATTAGGAGGTGTGGCCTTGTGGAGGAAGTGTGTCACTGAGAAGCAGACTTTGAAGTTTCAAAAGCTGAAGTCAGGCCCAGTGGGTCTCTCTCTCTCTCCTCCTGGTGCCTGTGGATCTGGATGTAGAACTCTCGGCTCCTTCTCCAGCACCATGTCTGTCTGTGTGTTACCATGCTTCCCACCCTGTTGAAAATGGACTAAACCTCTGAAACTGTAAGCCAGTCCAAATTAAATGCTTTTTTAAAAAATAAGAGTTGTCATAATCATGGTGCTTCTTTCTAGCAATAGAACACTAAGACAGAAGTTGATATCAAGAGTCAGGTATTGTTGTGACAGGCATGACTATGCTGCTGGGTTTGGGACTTTGGATTAGGAGAGCAGCTGGATGCTTTAAGTGAAGCTTACTGGGCTGTGTTAACTGGAATATGGAAGACAGGGGCATTGAGAGAAATGTAGATTTTGATGGCGCAGCTCAAGAGGTTTTTAAGTTTTAGTAAGTGATCTAGAGACTGATCTTGTAATATTTTGGTTAAAAGTGTAGCTACTTTTTGCCTTTCTCCAAAAATCTGCCTGAAGCTAAATTAAAGAGTTTTGGATTAATGTCATTGGCAGAGGAGATTTCAAAATAGCCTAGTATTGACTCTGTCATGTGGTTATTAGTGGCCAGTCTTGTGCAGATCTATAATATAAGGAGCTAGTTGAGTAAGGAAAAATACAAAATGGACAGTTTGAGGAGAAAAGGAGTACCAGGAAGTGTAATGGGCTAAACCCTATGCTCAAGGAGATAAGAAGTTTCAAGAAAAGCCTGATGCTAAATGGAATAAAGGGAGTAGTGACCTCTGGACAAGCAGAACAACTTGGCAGCTTTAAATATGTGGTTCTAGCTTTAGAGTAAAGGATACAAGAAAGATGCAGTGGAATCCATTTTCATGGATACTGAAAGCTGCTGAGGCCAGGCATGTGTCAGAGCTACCCATGTGTGGAGACCCAGAGAGGCCATTCTGTGAAGCTGAGAAGGTGACGTCTGAATTTTGTTAGAGACTCCAAGATGCTGGAGATGACAGAGCCATGAGAAATATGCTGATGAAAGCTGTTAACAGGAAGTAGAACTGTCCAAAGAGAGAAAAGTGTTTTGCCATCAGCAAAGCCGAGAGGAGTTGTAGATCTGAAGAGTATGTTGACATCAGACATGAAGAGGTTGAATTTGGAGTTTTCCCAGATGGCTTTCAGTCTTGGTTCTATTATCTTGTTATACTTCCTTTCCTCCATTTTGGGATGGTAATATTGTAGGTCAGAAATATGAGGTCTGATTTTTTTTTTTTTTTTTTTTTTTTTTTTTTTTTTTACCTTGCAAGGGCTTACAGTTAAGGGATTGCCTGAGTCTCAGAAGAGATTTTGAACTTTGAACTTTTAAACAGGATTAAGACTGTTAAAGATTGTAGGACTTTTGATGTTGGGCTGAATGCATTTTTGCATTATGATATGGCTACAAGGCTATGGGGGTGGTGGAATGTGGCAGTTTGAATAAGGATGCCCCCAGAGTGTTTGGATGCTTAGTCATCAGGGAGTGGCACTACTCAGGAAGGATTAGGAGATGTTGAAGTAGTGTGGCCTTGTCCTAGAAATGCCCCCCTCTCTCTCCCTTATGCCTGCCTATCTTGGTACGGAATTCTCAGTTCCTCCTCAGCATCATGTCTGCCTTCCTACTGCCATGCTTCCTACTATGAGGAAAACAGATTAAATCTCTGAAATTGTAAGCAAGCCCCAGTTAAATAATTTTTTTTTTTATAAAAGTTGTCATGGCTATAATATCTCTTCATTGCAATAGAAAACTAAGACACAGCGAAATCCTTTTCTCTCCTAGGATTTTACATCTGGGCATCCAGCCAGATGTTTTCTTCTGAATTCATCCTGTGCTACCAACTCTCAATGCTCTTGGTGGGCTTGGGTGATGCTGGTCTTCTTTTTATATACAGACTTGAACCATCTTACTTTTAGATATGGCTCTCAGAAGACTTCCCTATTTCCATCAGTCAAAGCTCATCCTCTCCAAACACCATACTCCATGAGGTGAGTAGCCTTCATGGCTTTGTTGGCAAAGTAGGCATCAACAGCTCTGATATTTTATATCACACTTGTTCACCTTTGGCTCCCTCCTCCAGCCCCCAGATTATATCATTCCTGGAGTATTATCTAAATCCCATACCTTCTGAAACCTTTCATGTTTCTAGAATATGAAGCTCAAGGAATGAAGATATACATACTCAGTGGCCCAGAGTGTCCAGTGAAGGGCCATATCTCACCAATCAAAATAGACAGTGGTCATCAGTATCTCAGATCCCCCAGCGAGGGGGCACCTCTGATGTGGAACTCTGGAATGAGGCCAGGGGGAGAGAGAGAGAGAGAACTAGATTGGGGTGTTACATAATCACAGATAAAGAGGGACAGATTTCCAACATGAATAAATAGCAACAATGACAAACACGTCTATTTCGATTTCCTGGGAAACATTGTCCTTTTTTGAAATTTATTGTGTACTCCCAGATGCATGCCCGAAGACATTTCTTTTTCAAGAGAATTTTTAGAGTACACTAAACAATGTCAAATTGAATACATTCTATTTTTGAATTCCTGCACCTAACTTCAGTGGGAAAAAGCTTTCACATCTATCAGCAGGAATGTTCCAGATTCAACAAGCAGTTCGGTGACTTTTTATGTGCATTGCTTTTTTTAGACCTCAGCTTACTATTTATGTGGTCAATGGAAACAGTGGTCAGCACTGAAGAGAAGACACCACATGGCAAGAAGTGAAGAACTGCATCTGAAAAAGTCTGGGCAATATTGCCCTTCCCCCACTATTGAAGGACATGGGCTCAAGTTGTCTCTTACTTTATAGAAACAAGTCACATAGGACTTTGAAAATCCTCTGAAATCCTCTGGTCTTATTCTGTTTTGTAGCTTAGATGTGTATCAAAATTACACTATATAACCCAAAACCTTAGTGCTAAAAATCCAAGTGCCCAGTGTGCTTCTTTCTGTTGATGTGCTAAAACACTGACCAAAATCAACTTGGGAAAGAAAGGGTTTATTCCACCTTACATCTCCACACTACAGTCCATTGTCCTAAGGGCATGAACTTAGAAGCAGAGACCAAGAAGAAATACTGTTTACAAGCTTGCTAAGTTTGCTTTCTTATATGACTCAATACAACATTAATCATTAGATAATAAAATGCCCTTACAGACTTGTCCACAAGCCAATCTGATGGAGGAAATTTCTCAATTGAGGTTTCCTTTTCCCAGGGAACTCTAGTTTATGTCAAGTTGACAAAAACTAACAAGCGCATCAAGGGGCACTCTTCCACGGAGTTCTCAACTCAGCCCATTCAGTAAGTAGAAACAAGTCCTTGTAGCTCAGGGTGTATACTGGCCTGGTGTATCTTCTGTAGTGAATATTTCTCAGGATCCAACATAGGCATAAGAGTCAGGTCAACTGCTTGAAACTGAGGAGAAGGTAATCTTTCTTTCTACTGGGAGATATCAGTGCCCCTGAGGCCTTTTGTTTCTAATTCTCCTTTAGAGTTTATCACCAGAATTCTAAATCACAGATGGCCTGGATGTCACCTTCTTCACTCTAGCATCCCTTCCTCAAGCCATGACCTCTACGGTCACTCTCAGGACATAGACACCAGAAGAAATGGTAACCTCAAGACAGTGAACACACAGAGTTAACAGGCAACTCAAGGCCAGTGAATGACAAGTTAATGGGACAAACTAGATAGCAGATATGGCCATATTCAAACTTCTAAGTCCTAAGCTTGGGATGTTCTATAGAAAATATTCTAGGTAATGTTGGTACCCCAGACCACATTTTATTTGTGTATGTGCAAATCTATATGTGTGCAAGTATCCATGCACCTATGTGTGGATGCATGTGGAGACCAGAGGACTACCCTGGATATTATTCCTTAGAAATTGTTCAACTTGGTTTTGTTGTTGCTTGAGACAGGATCTCTCACTGGGTAATGGAGCTAGCTTATTATGGTTCCTGGGATCCAGGGATCCAGCTATTTCTGCTTTCCAAGCACAAGGAGTATAAGTATACATTACCACACCTAGCTTTTTATGTGGGTATTGAGGCTTGAACTAAGATTCTCAAGCTTTTATGGCAAGCACTTAGTCAGCTAAGTCATCTTCCCAGGCCCTTGTTTAAACATTTCATGAGTCAAAGTATACAGCATACATAGTTTCTGCCTTCAATGAGTAGAGTACCTAGTAGGTAGACCAGTTGTCCCATCTCTTTTCCTCTCGCAATTCAGATTTCTACAGAGCCTTTTGCAGTGATTCATGAGGCTAGAATGCTGAGAGTCCAAGGCTGAGAGCTAGACCTCCATATCTGGCAGTCTCATAGGCTTTTCCCTCCTTGAGTTGAGTCATCAGTGGGGTAACATCTCACCTGAGTCCACATACTTTCAAGACACATAAAGAATCATTTAGTCTGCCCTCCCCATACCCTATACCCCAGAAGGTACAACACCCCCTTCATGACATACTGAGTATCTGTACCTAAATGAAGCATTCATGATTCTTAACCATGTTCAGTCATGATCCCTAGGTTTATACCTAGAGATGACAGTTTCCCCCGGCTGGATGTTCCATGTATCTGTTGCTATCTGAGGCTCTCTAAGCCATACTGAGTTAAGGATGCTTGAGGCTGAAATGATTTTTCATCTGTCACTTTGGTTTCATTTGTGATGCACCTCAAATCTGTTCTGATGCACTGCTTCCTGAATTTATACAACTGACATCATTATTTGAAAAGATAGATAAAAATATCTTTAAAGTGTTATTTTTTTCCTTGATGCTTTTTGCTGAGTTTAAGGGAGATGCCACTTGTAATGTAGCAACGGTGTTCATGATCTGAGACATTCATCATCACTTAGATGTCGCTGTGGTGGGCGGTACACTCTTTCTCTCACTCTTTATTTTTCTGACTACAGAAGCATGCACACATCATGATGTCTCCACATTGACATAAGCACAGGTGTATTCTTGGTTGTGTTGGAAATCTCACAAACCTCTCTGTCTCTCTTCCAAAAAGAGACATCGAAAATCATTAGGATGGTACTAGAGAAGATGTGTTTGATGCTAATTTCTCTCAGAGTCCAGGTGGGGAGGAAAAGACACCCCACAAGCAGTAGTTACAGAAAGTCTGGCACAGTGTGTATTCAGTAATGATACAGACAGGGCATAAGAGAACTATGCAAAGCCATGGGGTAGCTTGAGACCACAGCCACAACCTGAAGAGGCAACCACATGAAGTTATTACCAGCAGTGAGGGACCTTATTTAGGGACGGATTCCTGATAGGGCTTATGACCTTCAGGAGAAAAAGTATAGCCTTCAGTGACCCACAAGGAGGAACATGGCTTTGACAAACAGGATTCTTCCTAGTATCAGGCTTCAGACACTGGAGGACCTAGGACTCAGAGATGTGGTACCCAAAATGCCATGCTGTACTGGAAGCACATGTACCCAACTAGCACACACACAGAGAGATGTCAAACTTCACACGTGTGCATGTATATACACAAACACACATACACTCAACCATCACACACACACACACACAGAGAGAGAGAGAGAGAGAGAGAGAGAGAGAGAGAGAGAGAGAGAGAGAGAGAGAGAGACTATATCTTGTAAGCAATATGCAGGGTAGAATACTCATCTCAATGCAGAAGAAAACCCTTGAGTAGTTGGGGTCCTGGGGTCTACATAGCCACAGAGTCTGAGACCAGGAAAGGAGAAGAATGTAGTAGGTGTTTCTAAAAGCACTGCTAGAGTCTAACCTGGCTTTTCACAATAGCTATGTGGCTGGCTGCATACACTCCCAGAATAACTGGAGGGGAGAAATCGATACCCTGGGCATCGAGCTGTCACCTCTGTCCTAGGAGGGTTTGCCATGACTGTAAGAGACAAAACTATTTCTCACTTCCGCAGCAGCCAGGGCCTGAGGAAGAGGGCTTGTGATCTTGTTTTCCTGGAGCCCACGTGGCTAATCAACAGCTGTTTTGACAGCATCCTATAAATACAACCCAGGCAACAGCAATAGCATTTCCTGACTTGAATCCACTCAGAGAAGGTGTGCTCATTGAATGAGTCATGCTCTCAGCTGCCAGAGTGGGTTCCGGGATCAGAGGCGCTTAATGAAGTAGTCTGACAAGAGAAGGCATGTATGGGGTCCAGGTTATTTGGAATTTGAAGGCCCTGGAGAATTCATGAAATATCCCTGCATTCCCACAGATAGATGATACATGTCAGTTTTCTCAGAGAAAAATCTCTTTCTCAATACATGTATCTCTTTGTTAGAGAAATGGTGTACTGGTTGGTTATCACTGTCCACATGGCACAGCTTAGGCTCACCTGACCAAAGAGTCTTAGAGAGGAATTACCTAGAGCAGGATGGTCTGGTCTGTGGGAGACTGTCTTGGTTGTTGAATGAGGTGGAAAGGCCCACTGGGAATTAGGCGGCATTAGTTTATGGCTCCCCTCTGAGTTGTGTAAGAGAGGAAAACTACCTGGCAAGTGAGCAAGCAGCACGACTGGATGTGGCTTGCCTGGCTGCTCAGGTGACTGCCCTGACTTCCTCAATGTGATGGAACTACAAGGTCAGGATATTTGTCAATGCAGCAGCAATGTAAACAGAATAAGTGGTACGTTAGGTATTAAGGTAATCCCCTCACAGCAGCCACAGTAAGTATATTCACAGTAGAATTGGGTACTGAAATAACACACACATACACACATATATACACACACACATACACACATACATACACATATACATACATACATACATACACATATATACACATACATACACACGTATATACACATACATACACATACATACATATACACACGTTCATATACACACATATACACACATATACACACTTATACATACACACACATACACATACACACATATACATATACACAGCTTCATGCTTGAAAGCCTTTGTTTTAAAATGTTGATTAAAACTAATCTTTAGATATCTTTCAGGAGGGCAGAAGCTTTTGAGATGTGGTTCACAGACATGCCGATGGGACTCTAGTGCTCAGTAATTGTATAAATTAATAAGGGGCGCTTGCCCACGGTGTTCCCAAAGTCAGACTAGAGGTGCCACAGTGGCACGTCTAGACCCAGGAGACACTCAGAGTCCTTTCTCTGTTCTCCATTGATAGCAGTGTCCCAGCTGCTTGAGAGGCAAGGAAGGCAGGTGGCATCCTGGCCCGGGCTCTGATAGAAGTCATTGTGGCATGTAGCAATTGACACAAGTTTTGATGTCACTATATGCTGCTAACACAAAAAACAAACAAACAAACAAACAAACAAAAAACAAAAACAAAACAAAAAAAAAAAAACAAAAAAAAACAACCACCAACCAACAAACCTACAGGGGACCTGGGGGTTGTCGCTCAGTTGTTAGAGTGCTTGCTTGGTATGCACAAGGCCTTAAGTTTGATTCCCCCAGCACTGCATGAGGAGAGGCAAGAGGATTAGTTCAAGGCCATTTCCAACGTCATAGAAAGTCTTAACAACCAAGAGAGTTGTGGAAAATTCACACTGGAAGAGCTTCACAGTAGACACTGCTGGGGGCTCACAGGAAGAACAGATGCAGCTGGCTTGCCAGAGAGCCCTGTAGATCTTCTTTGTTCTCCACTGATCCCCGTCCCTCACCCCGCCAAAGCTCCTCTCCCTGACCTACTTTTCCCATGGGGTCCTGGTCCAGGCTCATGGCCTGGGAAGCTGTGGCTTGAAGGTCCTCAGAGAGCAGCTTTCCCCCCTCCCCTCCCCCAGTTTGCTGAGCAGGTGGCTGCTGCTTGGGGCTGGCAGCTCACCCTTCTAGGGATGCAGCAGCCCCAACAGCATCCTTCCAGGAATCCTACAGAGAAAGCTGGAATACAGACAGAAGCCAGTGGTGCTTGTGAGTGACTGAGTTGGGCAGTTTGCCTGGCCGATGACACACAGTTCCTGCTGGGAGACTTGCTCATCCAGATGACCTAAGAATACAGAGAAGCATGACTCCCTCCTATGACATTTACTCACTGTCCTTCCAAACTGAGAGGTTGTTTTTTGTTTTGTTTTGTTTTGTTTTTATTCCTGAAGACATCTCCAGAAAAAAAAAGTGGAGCTCATCTAATTTCTAGAATAGTAGATGTTAGTGATGTTGCTGTTCTTGCTCAAACATGTTTAAAATGCGTATCCTTTGAAGCACTTACACTATTCATGAAATGTTATTATCAACAACTAAGTGGCTCCTTGGTCTTGATGGCCCTGGGACTAGTATCTACAAGGCCCTGGGACTCATCACTAGTACAGCAAAAATAAATGAATGAAATAAATAAATCATGACACTAAGTTGTAACCTGTCTTTTGCTATTTTGTGGGTTCATTTTCTTCCACCCTTCTGCATCTTTTCCCCACCCTTTCAATCTTGGACCCTGTGATGGTTTATATATGCTTGACCCAGGGCATATTAGAAGATGTGACCCTGTTGGAGGAGGTGTGCCCTTGTTGGAGGAGGTGTGTCACCGTGAGTGTCAGCTATAAGACCTTCACCCTAGCTGCCTGGAAGTCAGTCTTCCACTAGCAGCCTTCAGATGAAGATGTAGAACTCTCAGCTCCTCCTGCACCATGCCTGCCTGGATGCTGCCATGTTCTGCTTTGATGATAATGGACTAAACCTCTGAACCTGTAAGTCAGCCCTAATTAAATGTTGCCTTTTATAAGAGTTGCCTTGGTCACAGTGTTTGTTCACAGCAGTAAAACCCTAACTAAGACACTAACACTAAATAGGAGAGCAAAACAAATAGGGAGAAAGGGGACCATGTTACTGTTAAACAATTCCTGCTGGTTAGGGGGGTTGAGTTATTTGGGGCAAGTTTGATCTTCACCATTAGGACATCTAATTTCTTCTTGTTGTTTCATCTTTGTGAATGACTATTTAACAAATCTCGAGACAACAATCAACCACAACCAACCAACAACCTTGCCTCTCGGGGCCCCATCAAAGGGCCCCAGAATTCCAAAGTCACTCACACAGTCACAGAAATTATCTGCAGCTGGCAAGATCATACCCCTGCTAGAGCGTAAGGCAAATCATAGTCAGTTGCTGTGAGCAAAATGGAGCATCCCCATATCCCACACCTAGGATTAAAACAAAAACATATATCCATAACATTTCTCTGTTTTTCAAGGAAACTAACATTCCAAAATTGTCATTACATTAAAGGTCACCCAGTAAAATCACAGAGAACAAGAGGCAAAGGACCCAGAAATCTCTTCCATCAAACTAAGAAGACTTACTGTAAATTTTTGGCAGAATGAACTATCTCAGAGTTCTGAAAATCAGTGCAAGGGTTGTGAGTCTAACACTATTCTGTGAAAAAGAATCCTTGGTTAGATTTTAAAAGGGAGTATGAGGGCTTGAATGAAAATGGTCCCCATAGGCACATAGGGAGTGACATCATTTGAAAGAGGACATGTAGCCTTGTTAGAGTAGGCATGATCTTGTTGTAAGAAGTATGTTACTGAGGGTAGGCTTTGGGGTTTCAGAAACTCAGACCAGGCCTAGTGTCTCATTCTCTCTGATGCCTGCTCATCTAGACATAGAGCTCTCAGCTCCTTCTCCAGCACCATGTCTGCCTGCCTGCATGCCACCATTCTTCTTTCCATGATGATAATGGACTAAACCTCTGAACCTGTAAGCCAGCCCCCAATTAAATGTTGTCCTTTATAAGAGTTGCTGAGGTCATGGTGTCTCTTCACAGCCATAGAAAGCCTAAGACAGGGGGTACAGAGATATTTAGTCAGTAAAGCATTTACCCCCACCACACACAAGTAAGAACCAGAGTTTAAATTCCTAGCACTCAAGTAAGTTCTGGGTGATGTGGCAGCCACCTGTAACCTCACCAGTAAGAAGCAGAGACAGGACATCCCTACAGCAAGCTGGACAGCCAGTCGGCCAATCAGCAACTCAGCTCAGTTGAGAGGCCCTGTTTCAGTATATAAGATGGAAATCAACCAAGAAGTTACACTGATGTCAACATCTAGCCTCCACATGGACATACATGCATGCATAAGCATACATACATGCACACACATACACAAACACCTGTGAGGACACATACATGCACACACACATGCACACTAGTCAAATACTTTCCCAGGTCCAGCAGCTCTTTCTCCAAGAGATAAATACAGAACTCTGTGGTTGCATTAAGAAAAACAGGCAGCCATAGACAGACCAGAAAGCTTAAAGGGAAAAAACCTGAGAATGGGATGCTCATATGATGTTTTTTAACTCTTTGGGATAATTGAGGGATCACACATTCACATCAGCTCTTAGGCATGCTTAGGCAAGTCCCAAGCATTTACCTCACAATGACCTCAGACTCTGTCAAGAATAGCAGGACAGAGGCAGAACTGCTACCTGCCTGGAGCAGCTGAACATGTCCTTTAGGATGCACATAGATTCCCCCATGGGAAAGGGGGGGCGACCGGGTGGTTCTCACCACTTAGGGAATCTTTTTAGCTGGCCCCTGAACTAGTAGTGTTAGGCTTTCAGTGACCAAACATGACAATGAACATGGGCCCCCCAAAGTTGGCTCAGAAGTCACAAAATGACAGAACCAGTACATAGCATCAACCAACTCTGTGGAAAGAGAGGGATGTGACAAATGTTGGCTTTTGATGACAAATATGACATTAGAAGAGAAGTCAGAAACTTTGAGAGGGAAGATGGGGACAGAGCAGGTTTCCAAAGAAGCCCAGACACTGAGATTGTCAGTTAAAAACTCTGTTCAAAATGCACTGAAAGAGCCAAAGGGAGCCATGTCTGAAAAGATGAGAGCAACATGGAAAAGGGGCATGGCTGAGTGGAGAGAGAACATTAGCAAAGAAGAACTCAACATTAAAAACTCTAGAAGCGTAAGACTCAAGTGAAGTATTCCATACACAAACTCAGAAGCCAAATCCAACACATTTGAAGACTGCCTGGTTAAGGCTGGCTGTTCCGTAAGAGCAGGATGTGGAAGAGAAGAAACTGGTATAACTCAAGAATGGTGGGGAAACTCTCCAAATCTAAGATCTATACATCAGGTGCCACAATGAACTTTAGATAGAATTGACTCATATATTCACATTTAGATGTAGCCAAACCAGGAAAAGACAGAGAGACAGCATCTTGAAAGCAACAAGAAGCAACCCATCATGTACAGGGAGCCTTGGAAAGATTAATGCCTGATATCTTACCAAAACCCTGTGTGACAACTTGCCACAAAAGAGTCAAACTGTTAGGAAAATATTCTTCATCTGGCCAATCTTCCCTTCAAAGTGAAGTGGAAATAAGACACTGATGTTAAAATTAAAAAAAAAAGGATGGAAATGTGGGAACATCTGTCACTAGGCTACCATCCTTACAAAAATACTGAATGAGTAGAAAAGGCTAGAATAAAAGGAAGATGAAAATAATTAAAACCAATAACACCAAAAAGCAATCAAAAGTACCAGAAGGATGGAGAAGGCTCAGTAAGTACCAGGCTGTCTGGTGTAAGGACTTGAGTTCAATCCCCAGAACACATGGAAATTAAAACAAATCATGTGCTTGGGAGGCAAAAGCAATAGTCTCCCTGTTGGCTAGCCAGCCTAGCTTTCTTAATGAGTTCCAGGCCAGTGACAGACCCTGTCTCAATGAAAAGGAGGACAGCACCTGAGGAACAACACCTGAGGTAGTCTTCTGAATTGCAGAAGTGTACACATAGATGTGCACCTGCAGATACACATGTACACAACACAGTAGTTAATGTTCACAGATGTTTGTACCTCCTTCTTTTTCTAATTGTTTTAAAATGTACAACATAAAGCAACAACTATAAACACTAGTTTGTGTATATAAAATGTATATAGACATAACCTGTAAAGACAACAGCACAAAGACTTGATGGGATGGGGGGGACTGTGAGTAACAAATTTGTGCACATTGTTGGTCTCAACACGCTTTTGCTGCCGCTGTCAGGACTGAGTAATTTATGAAAAGCAAAGATTCACTTCTTTCTTTCTGCCTAGGATGTCCAAGACCATGATGGGAGCATCATAGCATGTAGGAAGGCATCAGCGGATGAAAAGCACACTGAAGTGACCGGGAGAAAGACAAATCAAACTTTCCTCCATCAAGGGTTCATTCTGAGATAACTAACCCACTTAAATAAAAGGAGTCTTAACCTAAAATGGTGGTACACACAGGTCAATCACATTTAAAAGCCCTAACCTCTGAATAACAAATAACCAGTAAACAATGACATTTCAGCATGAGCAAAAATTTGGGGCAGGAGCTAATATTCACACTTAAATCATAATACCACTGAAGTTAAATTGTTAGTGATATAAAGTAGATTATATATATAGTAGATTATATATATTAAAAAATATAATAGATTGTCTCTCTCTCTCTCTCTCTCTCTCTCTCTCTCTCTCTCTCTCTCTCTGTGTGTGTGTGTGTGTGTGTGTGTGTGTGTGTGTGTGTGTGTGTGTGTGTGTTCCTCATTAAAGAAAATTGAGACAAAGAGCACCAGATGTTCTGGTGTATATGGTCTGTGGTGATGTCTCAATTGCAATTATACTCATTTGCTATGATAACAGATCACCGTGCACTTAGTGATATAAAACAGCATAAGTATATCTATTGTCTTACAAGGTCATAAATGAAATTAGTCTCAGGGTATGAAAACCTGACTTTTTCCAGGTTCCACTCTCTTTGGAATACCCAGGGGAGAAGCCATTTCCCTTCTTCTCTATCTCCTAAAGGCTCTCTACATTCTTGGTTTATGACCTCAGGCCCTGAATCAAAGCAGAAACTCATGTCTCATGAGTGCAACCTTACATCTTCCCTGGTTCCAACCCTCCATCTAGATCCTTGAGATGTTGAACCAGGAGTAAAGAGATAAGCCAAGGCCATCTCTCCACTTTGGTCTTTAAGTTAGAAGTGTCTGCAAAGTGGTTTTCACTTTAAAAGAAAATGCCTTTGTCTATTTTAGACTGCTATAAGTAAATGTAAAGTGGACACCTTTGTAAGCAGCAGAGGTCTATTTCCTACAGTTCCACGGGTTGAGAAATCCAAGATGAATGTTCCTGTAGTTCTCTGGTGGCTGGTGAGCCTTTCTTTCTCTTAAGGAGAAAGAGCAAGATGGCTTTCTGAGAGCCCTTCTTTGTTGACACCGGTCCTAAGTCACTTCCTAAAGGCCCTGTCTCCTAACATCATCACATTGGTGATTTTCAGTGATAAATTTTGAGGAGACAAAGACACTCAGATCAAAACAATAAAACCATACCTTGAGACTGTCGTATAACTTTTACTGAGGGGATGTGAAGAAATGTCCACTCACTCCAGACAGGGCACTGATGACAGCCAAAATAATAGTTTCATTCATGTTCAACTTTGGGTTTCTTGGGGTTCTTACAGGAGTATAGATGAATAGCTATTTACACAAACACTGATAACTCAAAGGCAGCTGTATTACTGAGAAGCCCACTCCAATCTGGGTGACCATTCAGAAAAGCAGCACCCCTAGAGCTTTTAAAGAATTTGCAGGCAGCTTCACAGGTTAAAGAGTCTCCTCTTTATAGTAGTTCTGACTACAGTCATAGGGAGGGAGACATCTTGCAAGTCCTGTAAGTTTTGGGGGGAATTCATGAGACTTGTTAGTTGTATACATACCAAGCTTTATAAGTCTTATTGACCTCCTGCCTCTCTCTTCCCTATAATTCTGAGAAAATTGCCACACAATAGAGATCATCACTGGGTTGGCAGTCTTCCTGTCTGAGAGTAGAAGGCCAAGGACAATTCAGGCAGGATGTTGGGGTACAAACACTTCCCAAGCCTTCTGATTTCTGGGTCTTGATGGAATCATGGGCATTCTGACTGTACCCAATCCAGAAATCCAGAGTCAGAGCCTTTGCCATGCCACCTGGATATTTAAAAATACATAAACAAAAGTCTTATCACTCATAATGTTAAAAACTCTCACCCCTTGGGGTGCATAGGCAATATTCACAGCTCAAGGAAGTGCATCGTCACCCTGTGAGAAACGTCTATAATTTCTTTGACACTTGGGAGCCTGCAGGGACCAGGGTCTTGAACAAATCTTTTCCTACTTTTCTGTGGAACTCTATTTTTGATACAATTTCTCAGACAATAGCGTCTGTACATGGAAGTGAACCCTGAAGGGAGACAGTGGTCTGCATGTGGTCTCCTAGTGTAAAGTACATACATACCTAGACAGGAACTGTGTTACCAAGGAGACAGAATGTCTAGGCAAAGAATTTGCTTGGGATAAGGTTCTGAAAGCTAAGGCATCTATTCAAAGTCCTGACTGAAACACAACAGTAAGCAGTTTGGATACACACACCATACACACTACACACACCACACACACCACACACACCACACACACCACACACACCACACATACCACACACACCACACATACCACACACACCACACACTTCCTTTTTCCTTTTTGGCATGTGTCTTCATGTATGATGAACATGCTTCCATGCATGTGTGTGTGTGCATGTGTGTGTACATGTTTACATGCAGAAGGGTATACTGCTGTATGTGAGTATATGCGCACATGTGTGCATGCACATGCAGAAGTACAAGGCATGTTCTCCATGTTATTCTTGCATGTTCTCCATGCTATTTAGTGAGACAGAATTTCTCAACTGATCCCAGAGTTGGCCATTTTATCTAGAACTACGATCTAGCTTGCTCTGGGGAGTCCCTTATCTCTGCCTTTCAAGAGCTAGAATTGCAGATGGACCATGTTTACCTAGCATTTGGGAGGGTTCTGGGAACACAAACTCTAGTTCTCAAACATGTATGACAAGCACTATACACTGAGCCATCTCCTCAGGCCCCCAAGGCCATATGGCTGGGCCTTGGGGAAAAACTGATTCAGATTTATGTCTACAGGGCACAATGCTAGAAAAGTCCCTGTGGTCCTCTCCCTTCTGGTTCAAAATGACATCAGCTAGTACTGCTACTAAGGAAAAGGATTTACAAGGGGAAACTCTCTGTAGTGGCTATTCCTGGTTGTCAACTTGACTCTATCTGGAATGAACCACAATCCAGAACTGGTAGGCTCACCTGTGATCCTGATCTTGAGGCATAGTGGCTATGAATCTTAGGACACTAAGGCAAGGAGATCTCTGAGCTCAAGGTCATCTGGAACAAAGCAAGTCTCAGATCCAGGCGTGGTGGTACTCACCTTTAAACTGGGACATACTTTCTGTTGGGGACCTACATAAGGACATTGGAAGAAGGAAGGTTCTCTCTCTTCACCTGCTTGCCTTGTGGGACTGAGCATCTGCTAGATCCTTGGACGTCTATCCAACTGCTGCTGACCATTTTTGGGGAGTTAGACAACAGACTGTAAGTTACCAATAAATACCTTACTATATAGAGACTAGTATAAGTTCTGTGACTTTAGAGAACCCTGATTAATACACTCTCCCATCAATAAAATGGCACTAGTTTACGATGCTAAATGAATGTAGAATCCCAAATCTATAAATATGCAAGATCCTTAAAATATCATACCAAGGGAGCTCTGAGATGATCCAATAAAGCAAGGGACCAGCTCCATAGGACTCCATAGCTGTGCCTTCGGGTTCTTTTGTTCCCTATGAAGTGCAGACATGACACTGGCCTTAGACATTCATATTGAAGTGTTGTGAAGTGTGTGTGTGTGTGTGTGTGTGTGTGTGTGTGTGTCTGTGTGTGTGTGTGTAGGTCAGAGGTCAGTATTAGATGTGATTCCTCTGAACACTGTTCACCGTTTTGAGGAGTACAAAGACAGGCTTTTCCACTCGTTTAAACTCCATGATTCCATTAGGCTGGTTTTCTGAACAGGGAGACACAGGGTCTTCCTGTCTCTTCTTTGTCTCCCCAGCACCAGGACTTTAAGGGTCACCAGCCTGCCTGGCTTTCTTTGGTTCTGGGAACCAAACTCAGGTCCTCATGCTTGAACAACAAGCACTTTACTAAGCATTTCCCCCAACCCAGGGGTGCGTGCATATTAACCATGCAAAGTCGAATAGGCAAAGCACACAGGAACTTCTAAAGCTTATCTGCTTGCCCCCATGTGTTTTTGAGTTGTTCATTTGAAATGTGCAATTACCTGTCATCATGGAAGAATCTCAAAATACAGACACTTAACAGGAGCCGAAGCAGAAGAAACCTAAGAAAGCACAGACCTTAAACATCAAACAGACAGGAATTCTCGTGGTCATCCTGTACAGTCTTACATGTCAACCATGAGTAAACATGGCTCAGCTTGTCACTCTGTCCTTTGTGACACACTCAGTCCTCTTGCCTTAGAAATCTTCAAAGCAAGAGAACCCTACCACAGAGCGGGGGAGGGGGGACAAAGATCACAAGTAACATCCCCCAAGTGTCACTCTAAAGCTCTAAATCCCTCTCTGAGCCTTCAATTAAAGCAGGAGGCTGTCTGGACAGCGGAAGCTACAAGTTCTGCATGAGGTCATGGGAAGAGAGCAAGGCAGAACTCATTTCTGACCACGTCAATCACCCTGCTCCCTGATGGGAAAGTAAATCCCTGCTCCTCAGATGCACGTACAGAACAGATCCTGTGCACATCCAAAAAAAACATGATCACAGAATGTCCGAAAACCACTGCCAGCAAACATCTCGAGGTGCCCAATGCCTAGCAGTGCTCAGAATCCGACACGGTCTTATGGGAGACATCTGATTTCATCTCAGAGCCAGAGATGGGAAGTCAGTGAGGCAACCCACAGCTCCTGGGTCAAAGGTGACTGCTTCTAGATTTGTGAGTATGATCTGAGTTCCAGATCTTCCTACACATTTTCTTCCCTCCCTCCCTCCCTTCCTCCTTCCCTCCCTTTCTATCTCCCCACTTCCTCTCCTTCTCCCTCCCCTCTACTCTCTCTCTCTCTTTAAATGAATAGATGAACACACATTGGACAGTAGAGTGGTATTTCGTGAGAGGTGAAGACACACCCTTTCCATGACGCTCTGTTGGAACTTAGTCCTTTAGAGAAGAGCAGTTGTAGAAAGAAGCCTTTGGATCCAGAGGACTGACAATATTTATCACCTGGGTCTTTACGGACAAAGATTGTCCTGGACCCTGTTGCAAATCACAGAGTTCAGCAGTGGTGGGTGATCAGCAGGTTCTCAGAGAGTCTGGAAGCAGGCTCGGGTCTTTCAAGCAGGTTTCCTCATCTGTCTTCCTAGGACACACACACACACACACACACACACACACACACATACACACACACACACATACACACACATACACACACACACATACACACACACACACACACATACACACACACATCACATACCATGTGATTTATAGAATTTAAGAGACTGGAAGAAACATCATATTAAATAATTAAATAAAGGTTATGTGAGGTATGTCAAAAGACAACATAGTTTTTTCCCTAAATAGAACCTTCCAGTTCTTTGGGCTTGAGAAATGAGCAGTTGCTCTTTGTCCAAGATTTGACAATTTTGAACTTGTTCATCCACATTTAAACCACTGGGGGGCAGTAAATGTTCACAGTTGAAATGATACTCCGTGTGTGTGTGTGTGTGTGTGTGTGTGTGTGTGTGTGTGTGTGTGTGTGTGTGTGTTCATAAAGGTGTGTGTGCATGCACACATGTCTGTGGTGTCTATGTGTGTGTGTGTGTGTGTGTGTGTCTATTTGGATGTGTGTGCTCACACAGGTGTGTTTATGGTGTGTATGCAGAGTGATATACGAAGTAGTGTGTCAGTGTGAGGCATTACAGATGTCCCTGTGTGTGCTTATGTGTGAAGAAGCAAAGGTAGGTCAGGTGGTGGGTGGCCTCGGAGCTGCAAGCAACCTGTAAGCTGAGCTGACACAGCTCAGGGGAGCCAGAAAGATCATCATGGCTTCTAGCCAGTGCCATGCTGGCCAGAGCCAGATGCCTTGCAGCGAGGCAGACTGAACAGCAGAATCCAGGAAAGCACTCTCCTCGATGCCCCTTCCCGCCTTCTATTCTCCATCTGCAGCCATGGTCCCGGGATGGAATGTGCTTTTCAACCAGGGACACTTTCAGGGGGGCGGGGGTGGGGGTGAGGGCCTGGGAGCCATTCTTTGCCTCTTTTTATTGGCCCGCCAAGGATAACTACGTCGTCTTCTATATCTTCGGTCACAGATCCTCCTGCTGTTGGCAGAGGAGAGATAGCTGACTTTAGGCTGAGATCCTGTCAGACCACCTACCCTGCGCAGGAACCGTGCAATAGCGTGAGTGGAGCTGCTCCTAAGCAGCCTCTCTGTTGGAGACGGTGGGTGGTGATTACTTGGTTGAGCTTCTTCTGAGAAGACAATGGAAACGTGGAGCTTTAATTCTTCCGTCTGGGACCTCTGATAAGAATGTCTAGGAAAGGGGTTGATAAAGAAGTTTGCAGATTACAAAGGACCAGAAGAAAGGGAGAGTCCGGCAGCCCCAGGTGCTGACTTCTATATGGACCAGTGGGGCTCCTCCTTCATTCCTCTGTAGCACCAGCTACACTGCCTACTTGAGGAGCATGAGGAGAAATAAAGGAAGCACTAAGGATGTCTGGGAAGGCTTTGTACTCTACTGAGTGGGTGTGTTTCTGCTGCTGATATTAGCAATGCTGACAAGGTTTCCTGCTTTGGCCTCCTTCTCTAGGAGAGACCAGCTCAGACACTAGCTCACTCCCTTTAATGGTCCCGGGGAGCTCAGACTACACCCAGGCTCTGGACAGTATTGCCAGTCCTCAGATAAAGGACTGGAGGAAATGGAGAACTTAGCTCCAGAGCTCTGATCCCACCCAGTCCCACCCAGTGACTTCTCTTGCTTGCAGGATTCATTGGCCACCTCAGGCTGCTAGCTGAGACTTAGGGCCTTGTGGAAGGTGAGGCAAGGTGACCATCCCTAGCCCTGACACTTGGGTGTCAACACTTGCTCTTTGGGATGGGAACAGGGAGAAACTTGCCCCGGGGTGGCCTGAGTCCTATTTCTACTCGTTTATTTATTTGGGAGCCAGGGAGACAGCCTGAGCTGGGGCGCACTGTTCCCACAGTGGCCTTTGACCTTGGAACAACCTGCTACTGCCAGAGTCTGTGTAGCTCAGCCCTGGGGACATGGGAGTATCCCTTTAGCAGGCTGGAAAAAAGTGAGGAGGGGGGGTCACCTTGACAGTGCAAGGCCTCTCGGTGCTTGGATGCTCCTGGTGAACTTGACCTCTGTCCTTAATTATTTGCGTCATGATCAGACATATCCAGTTTCTTCTCACCCAGGCTCAGCCTACAGTTAGAGCTTCCTGTTTGTTTAAATGCACTGAACAATTCCTACTAAGCTCCTAGTTCTATTTTAAGTGAAAAAGGAGTTTCCCTTGCCAGAAAAGCAGCTCAACTTCACTTATCATCTCCCCAAAGGCTGCCAAAGTACCCAAGACTTCTCCCAGGTAGCCAGGAAGATTTCTTAAGAGAGTCAGCTGTCTGCAGAAACTGTTTTTTTCAAGGAGTGCCCAGACCTGATCTGAGATATTCCACTGTGCAATGGGAGAACGTGTTATCTTTCCCAAATTGCTATTTCCAAGGATGAGCCACAGCTGAACTGAGACAGTTCTGTTCACACTGCTCAGCCCACATGGTTATGGGAGAGTCTCTGGACTGGCCAGGCTTCCCAACTGTGCCTGCTGTAAGGAAGACAGTGGGTGAGCTCTTCTGTGATGGGAAGAGAGTCGGAGGCTGCACAGCTGGGATGCATGCATGCCTCCACATCTTCAGACAAATCATATTATCATATTAACATATAAATGCTGGATGCACACAGGCACACAAGATTCTTTCCTTCCTTCTCTTTTGTCTTTATTTATTTAATCATTATTTTGGCCCATCCCAAAGAACAGTGTGTTGGGCTGAGGAGGGGAGCTTGCTATACAAACATGAGGACTTGAGTTAGAGTCTCGGAACTCACACTTAAAGAGCCAGATGTAGAGACACAGCTGATACCCCCAGCACCAGGAAGAGAGAGACAGCAGGCCTCTTAGACTTAATGGCCATTCATCCTAACCAACCTGATGGGCATCAGACCAGTCAGAGACCCTTCCTCAGTGAAAAGGTGGTTGTCACCTGAGGAATGACACCTGAGGTGGTTTATTGGCCTGCGCCACAGATGCACACCCTTACACACACACCTTCACACACATTTACACACTAGAGATAAAAGATGCCTCTAAGTCAATAAGAGCAACTCTCTCAAAACAAACGAATCAAAGACAGATGGCTCCTAAGGAGTGAAACCTGGGGTTGTGTTCTAACCTCCAGAGCTCCAGTATCTGCATACAGAAGGAACACAGAAACACTGTGTTGATGCAGCCAACCTTGAGCAAACCAACCTGAGGAGAGGCATGTGAAGCCTGGCAGATGATCATGATCAGCAAAGCAACAGATAGTCTGCCACCTTCTCCAGGGTCACTCAAGAGCACAACGTGGCCTCGGTGGGGGGACAGTCCCTGTGATTCTTAAAGACAGGGTCCTAGAGTGGGTGTCCTGTGTGACATACCTTTATATCTAAAGACACAAAATGCATTTGCAAACTCGGATGGATGTGATGTTCATGACTCAGTGCTCAAATTGGTCACAGAGACATAGAAACACTGGGCTATGTTTCCCTCCCACCCCACCCACACCTGAGGGACACAAGAAAGATCAAAGGGAAACATAATACTATAATTTCCAGGTTCCCCCACAAATCTATTTGTATAGAAGACATGTCTGAATCTAAAATTTCACCCCAAAAAAAAGCTGCCACTACCCCCTGAGAGAGGAAAAACTTTGAATAAAGCTAATGTCATATCTGACCAAGGAGCTAAGGGGTTTATATTCTCTGCCACAGAAGCACAAGAGCCCGAGTTCGATTCCCAGCTCCTGTGTAAGGATGTCGGCTGCTGTGCACACTGGAACTTCAGTTCTGGGGATGCAAGGGCAACAAGGCTTCCCTGGGACTCTCTGGCGAGCCAGCTTACCCCTAACTGACAAGCTCCAGACTCTGTCTCAAAAAAGTAAGGTGGAGAGACATTGAGAAAGACACTGAAGTCAGCCTCTGGGATCCACACACCCATCCATCCAAACAAGACTAGAAATAACATTAAAACGTTAAAAACAGAACTCTGAAAAAGGTTAAACCCAACAGCTTCTTTCCCTCCCACCCGGTAAATCCTCAGAATCAGCAAGAACTTTCAGCTAAAAACATGGCCTGCCAAGTGGCTTTTCCTTCCACTAATGGATGGAAACCTACACTCTCAAAGGTGCCCCCATTATCAGTGATGGCGTTGAAGTCAGTGTCTGTTGTCTAACACCCATGGGATGCATTTGAGCATGCGCACAGCTCCATTTCACAGACAAAGGAGCAAAGATCTCTAAGGGACCAGGAGAAAGCCTTGCCTAACTTGGGCCGCCTTGGCAGATGTTGCCCCGCCATGTTTGCTGCTCTCTGGCTTCTGCAGCAGGGTTGGATGGCAAGGTTCTTACCCAGAAGGCAAAGGGAGCATCCTGCAGCTGGCGCTAGGCCCGGGGTCTGAGGGCAGAATCCATGCTTGAGGATGGTGATGGCTTCGTGGGCCTTAGCCTCTCTTGCCCGCTTATGTGGCAGTGTCCCCACGGGACTCTCCAGGCCGGGAGCTGATCTGCGTGTGAGCTCTGCAGTGGCTGCTTGGGTTTGGTTTCTTGCTGGCGTTGCATCTCTTGGCCTGCCTCTGCTTCCGTTTCTGCTTTTGTTTTTAATCTGTAACCCTGTACGTTTGGTCTTGCAATCTCGGACGTTCAGGTTTAAAAGAAGCCTCCATTTCTCTAGAAGTGGCTTTTTGGGGGATGTTCATAGAATAGGTTCCTCTCCATGAGTTCCATCTTGACTCTGAGAACTGTGGGAGATAAACCAGGACAGGGTGGCTCTCGCTGAGATTTCACACAACTTCTCAGGGGATACTGGGTGTTCTTTTCCGTCCATGGGAACCCCTAACCCACGGGGGTTAGAAACATACACATTTGAACATATTTTGCATCCAGTTATGTGC
This sequence comes from Micromys minutus, assembly GCF_963924665.1. Lineage (NCBI taxonomy): Eukaryota > Metazoa > Chordata > Mammalia > Rodentia > Muridae > Micromys > Micromys minutus. The sequence goes on from NC_137969.1 coordinate 102,321,762, forward strand.
TGGCCTTCAGAAAGAAGGGTAAGTACTAAACTGCTGCTCTTACAGATCTCTCAGCTTTCAGTCACTGTGACAAGGCACCCAAGGTCACCTTATAAGAAGAAAGGTTGATAAATGCTCAGCTTCAGAAGCCTTGCTCCGTTGTCCCTTAGCCCTGTTGCTTCAGGTGGTTCTTGGTGGTGACTTACATGTCACACTGTACACATGGGAGATAGGAGGCCTGTTCACCTCACAGACTTCTCCGATGAATGGTAACCAAACCTGTAACACAGCGGTCTTTCCCATGAGTCAGCCTCGGAACCCTCTGGACTACTCGAGGCAGTGGCCATCATGGGCCCACCTAAGCCCTGGATCAGCAGGAGTGAGAAGTCCTACGAGCTTCTGGGAGATAACAGGGTCAAGGTCACTACTCAGACACACTTTGCTCTGCCACCCAGTGCCTCCTTCCTTTCGTGTACCCCTGTGCATACGCGTGTGCAGATGTGTGCATACGTGCCAGAGGCCTACCTTCATGCCATTTCTTAAGGGTTGCTATCCTTGAGTTTTTGCCGAGTTTCTTTCTTCTGTTTCTAGTTTTACTCAACAGGATCCTAGGATCTTGTCAAGTAGACTTGGCCGGCTAGCTGAAGAGATTCTCTTGTCTCTAGGGCTGGGATTACAAGTGCACTCTATGCCTGGCTTTAAAGGCATTCTGGGGATCAAATGAAGGCCCCAACACCTGCACATTATCAACAGAAGCATCTCCCCAGATACCCAGTATCTCTCCTTTTCCTGAGTTTGCTCCCTCTATCTCTGCCTCCCCAACCTGACAGACTTACCTCTCCCATCCTCCACGCTATAAGGATAGCTGACTGAGCCTGAGGAGCAACCCAGTAGGTTCCAGCATCTGCTTCTTCTGGAGTGTCTGCCTTAGCTCTCTTCAGTGTTAGACTGAGACAGGACCGTGTGAGCCAAAATTACCCTTTCCCCTCCGAGCTGCTTTTGGACATGGTGTCTACCAGCATGCAACAGAAAGCAAACTAGGAAAGAATCTCCAAGGAATTTCTCCCTAAAGAAGGAGTTGGGGGTGGGGTGGGGCAGAATTCCTGGATGGATGTTCACCTCCCACGCAGCTCTGTCATTTCGTCAGTGACCTTTCTAGCAAAGTCCCATTCTCCTAACATTCTAAACTCACAGTGAGCATCCCTTCCTGAGGACCACATGCTTTCTTAAAGATGCTTCTCGGAGGACACAGGACAGGATCCCTCAGGAGGTGTCCCAGCTAAGTCAAGGTTCAATCATGGGCTCTGACAGGTCTAATACTGTGTACAGATATTCCATGGATGGAGAAGCATGAACTCAGACTAGACACTTCTATTATCTAGAGCCAATCACATATTAAAATTGGCTAGTTCTGGGTAAGACCTTTGGCAATTTTAGATTAACTAAAGTTGTTTGACATTTTATTTATATTACATTATAGCTTACATTTTTTATATATTTTGTTTACTCTGTGTCTTTTTAAAAACTCTTCTCAGCCCCAAAGTAAAAAAGATGTCTTCTCTCTTCCCTCTCTCTCCTCCCCCTCCCCTTTCTCTCTCTCTCTCTCTCTCTCTCTCTCTCTCTCTCTCTCTCTCTCTCTCTCTCTCTCTCTCTCTCTCCCTCTCTTTATTCTCTCCCTCTTTTTCTCCTTTCTCTTTCTTCTTGTTTTGTTTTCCTGAGACAGCATCTCAATATGCAGTCTAGTCTGGCTTCAAACTCAGAGTGATCCTCCTGCATCAGCCTCCCAAGTGCCAAGGCCACATGCATGAGCCACCATCCTCAGTTAATAAAGTTAACTAAAATCATCATCTAGCTATTCTAAGATTGTGTCATTTTTTTTTCCTTTTGTGATTGCTCAGCTTTCTCACTACAAGTGAGGATCTTCCCAGTGTTCTCCAGCCTAAGAGCAAGTGTTCTTTCTGGGAATCATTGTTTTTTCTCTGGATATACTTTCCAACCACCACAATCAAACGCAGCACAGTAATTAAGCATCACTAAAGGGCTTTGCTTCGTGACTGTATGAGTCATCCTCATTGCAATTATGTACATGTGTGCACATAAGTACTCATGTGTGTATGTGTGTACACATAAATATCCATCTGTGTGTGTGCGCGCGCGTGTGTGTGTATGCACACACATGCTTTGTGGTGTTATTCTGCTGAGGACATGTGTTCAGATTGGTGGGGAGTGCTCAGCCTGGTCACACTGATGTCTATTCTGTGGCATGGTCACATCAGTAGGTGACAAGAACAGTGTTCGTTATTTCACCAGATGGCAATGTCTGTGTCCCATTCTTCCTTGAACTTGACTTTCAGAGGCCATGGTCCTCTCATGAGTCACAGGGTGAAGACGTCCTGACACTGACAACACATGGTGTTACCTGGCCTTCAAAAGCTGCTCTAATGTAAGACCTCCCTGGGAGGGAGAGGGAGAGGGTGCTGCTCCTGTCTGCCCATGGAAAGCATCAGGCAGGATGCCTAGGAATGACATGATTGTGTGCCACTAGAAATGTATTTTTAGACACCAAATTTCCTGTTCTACACAATTTTCATGAAGGATTGTTATCATCTGATTTTTTCCCACTTTTTCCTTCTTTCTCTTTATTATAGCAATGTCACCATGGTAGAAAAACAAATGGCCCAATCGCTTCACCTAGTGGACTGAACATTTCTTGGCTTTTTTTTTTTTTTTTTTTTTTTCTGGGATCTTTTCACAATAGCAGAAATCATTCGGCTCAGATCCTTTCTCCACAGGGGACCAGCTAAACAGATTTGGCTTACATGCATGATAGGGGCTGATGGGTGCGAGTGCTTATAAAAATATTTGTTAACCCCTCATGTACTCAAAGATATAAGAATTCAAGACACAAGGCTAAATGAAAAAGAGAAAGATGGAGAAACACAGTATGCCCAGAGTTGAGAAAAAAAAAAAAAACCTGACAGATAGATGTTCCTCTTTTGATCCACATTAAGATATCTGGAAAGAGACACAAAGTTGACAGTGATTACTAATGTTGTTTTTACATCTGTTTTTGAGAATCTGATCTTGCCAGGTTGTGGTAGGAGGGAAAATTTTAGCTGTGCAATTTTTAATATGTATAATATCTTAGTTATGTAAGTGTATTTATTACCTAAGTAAAATTTAATGGTAAGAAAACTAGGTAATGTCTCTGACATGCATAAAACCCAGAATTATTCAGAACATGGACTAAACTATTCATTATTTTCAAAGGTTAGATTGTATTATATGTGTACACACATACACACAACCTTAAATATCACAAATTCCAGAATGGTCTAAAATCTCATTCAAATCTGGGACACACTTGATAAATGGATAAAGAAAAATGTAGTCTGTGCTCACAATGGGGTATGGTTCAGGCACAAAAGGCTGATAACCTGTCACTGGTGACAAATTCAACGGAACAGGGGGACCTTGGGTTAATTGAGGTAATTCAGGCACATAAAGACAAATAGGGCATGATCTCAGTGCATGTGGAATCTGAAAGTTGATGTCATAGGAGAGACTGGGATGGTGATCACCAGAGGCTGGGGTGAGGAGAGCAGGAGAGAGGGTGGGAGAGACTGAGCACCAGGTGCAGGGTTGCAGTGAGACAGGAACAAGGCACACTGGTCCTCTGCAGACAGAGAAGTGAGGAATGATGCTAAATCCACAGCCACATCCATGGGGTAAGCTATGAGACCATCTGGAGAGAGTCACAGCATCATAATAATAAATGTCTGAAGAGATCGATATATAAACTGATCATCGCATAAGGTACTCAGACTGATTTTAAAAAATGATGTAATGCACACATGTATCAAAAGAGCTCGTAGCACTCCATAAATGTGCACAGTTCTAACTTGTTGATTTAAATTGGGGGAGGGGAGAACACAAATCACCACCAGGTTGAGATCCTATGTGACCACCCACTCAGAAACAACTGCAAAACTTGCTACTGGCCAGTGCTGGTGAAGGGTTGTGCCTCTCATCAGCAAACTGCTGTGGACAGAGACAGTGCATTCAGAAGATGATTCCATCCCTCAGTCTACCGCTGAAAATATGTGTGCAAGAATAGGCACACCCCATCCCAGTTGGTCAAGCACTTCCCTTTCATGTGTGAGGACGTGGATTTGAGATGCAGAACTAATATTTAAAAACTACTTGTTTTTACGGGTGTGTGTGCCCGTAACCCCATCTCTGCAGGGACTCCTGGCCAGCCAACCTTGCCAACTGGTGAGTTCCAGGATCAGGGAGCTAGATTGTTTCACAGTTAAAGGAGCAGAACAACCAGGAAAGACACCCAATGTCAACCTTAGGTCTATACACACACACACACACACACACACACACACACACACACATACACATAAACACACATAACCACACACACACACATTTGCACACACACATGCATGCACACACACACAGCTGTTCATGTGGTTTTATGTTTAACATAGGTTGTTTAGAGATGTGGGTGTCACCCATTCAAGAACATTTTATGCTGACAGCAGTATACACAGAAGCAGTTAACCTGTCCCGATGATAAACCAATGCCTTGCTTCTAGCTAAGTGTCTTGAACTATTGGAAAGAGAGGTAGGCTGTGCTAATTTGATGTCCAGGGCTCCACTGTAATCATAACCATCCCCATCCCAAAACACTGTGGTGCCAGCACAGACTGAACATGGCTTCCCAGTACTGGATCTCACAGTGGCAGTGTGTGCCTCCAGTGTTTGAGGACTGGAGACTGGAGCCCAGATCAAGGTCAAAGAAAACAAGAGAAAAGGCCAGAAGAGATTGACTTAGTAAACAACTTCACATTGCCCGAATTCAGTGCTCAAAACAATCTTCTCACTGACAATGCCCTTACACTGGCCACGAGTCACCAATCCCCTCCTGAGCTCAAGCCAGTATTTCTCACTACAGGTTTCCGTCCCTGACTTTTAGGGCAAAGACCCCCAGCAAGCAGCATCTGGGCATGTGAAGACCCTCATGGAAGGAGTTCTGTTCTCTATGAGTAGGGTGGGAACATGTTCTCCCTGAGCCAGGACAGTAGTTATATAGAAAACCAGAGTCCCCCAGACTCAAAACCCCACAGCTCTGCCTGGGGACAGGACACCACAGCAGTGATTCAGATGCTGCTTTTACCGATGACCTCAAATCCTTGCACATTAGGGAAAGATTACGCCGTCTGCTCACCATCTGCTAAAGACAAAACAACTCATCTTTAAAGTTGTCCTAGGAATTGGGTCTGTGGTTCCGCCAACAATTATCTTCTTAACAATTTTAGTGCCTTTTAAAGTTGCTGGTCACCTTAACTCAGAGTTACAGCAACCAAGCCAAAGGTCATTAGACCAGTGCCTTGGTGACAAGGCACCAAGCAAAGTACTGGAGAGATGGTTCACCAATTAAGAACACTTGCTGCTCTTCCAGAGAACCTGGGTTTGATTCTCAACACCCACAGGATGGTCACAATTCTGAAACCCTGGTTCTAGGGATATTTAACCTTCTTCTTGCCTCTGTGAGAACCAGGTGCATAACGGTGCATAGATTTATACAGTCAAAATACCCATCCACATAAAATAAAAGTAAATTAATGTAAAAGGGAATGAAGTCATTTTATCCCAATACATAGAGATGCACCTACAAGAAAAATTAATCTCAAAACTACACTAGGATACCTGGAGGTGGCATACTCTGTCATCCACTGGGCTGTGGAGACTGGTGATGTTGGATGAAGGTTAGCTTTTGGAAGACTGCACTTGGAACCATATGGATTCCCATTTGTGTTTTAGGAGTCTGCTAAAGATTCTGGCTACAGGACCAGATGGCTCTTCTGAGAAAAACCCAGTGGTCAGAAGAGTTATAGGGGGGAGGGAATTGGAGCGATAACAGAGATGCTTCCAGAAATGACTCACTCGGGTGCTGGCGGGAAAGGAGCTGGAGAACATCTTCACCAGTGTTTTCCTTTTTATGTGTGCAAGCACGTCATCACAGAAGAAGCCCACGCTACAAAATAAAGATCACTTCCAACTGTTAAAAATGGACATTATGGTTGATCAAAACCATGTTTCCGATGGACAAGCGGGGATGGTAGCCATGGGTGTTCAGGGATCCATTGTGTTTCTATTACAATGATGTATCTGTCAGTAAATGGAATCTTACATCTTATTAAATAAAATAGATAATAAATGAATAATGGATAAATAGATGGTAGGTAAATAGATAGGCAATAAGTGATAGGTGATAGATAGATAGATAGATAGATAGATAGATGATAGATAATAAATAGGTAGATAGATAAATAGACAGATACATACATACATACATACATATGTAGATGGTAGATAGATAATAGATAGATAGATAGAATAATTGACTACAGATGTATAGATAAATGGCTGGTAGAGATGGATCATAAAGTATAGTATATAGAACCTGTGATAGTGCCACAGGGTAACATCAAACTATTACCTAATAAATTTGAAGTAAAAATGAAGTGGCTCATTTCTCAAGGGAATTAAATTAACAACTTTAGCTGAGGAAACATAAAAGACTGAAAATTACTAAAATTAAAAGGGAAAAAGTCAAGAGAAATAAGGCTGTATAACAAGTCTTTTTAAAGCAAGAATTTGAATGCTGGTTTAGTCTTCTAAAGGAAAAAAAGAATTGAACTTATTATTTTAAGAAATTATTATAACTTGGACACAGATGTAGATACACACACAAAAAAAAACCTTAGGCAATATCTACTTACAGTAGGTACAAAGAAAATCACAAGAACAGAAGCAATGGTAGTCAGAAGAACACAGAAGCTTAGAAGCAGTCATATTACATGATGTCCATGGTCTACTACAGAGAAGCACAAGAAAATTAATCAAAAAACCCTGCCAACTGGGAGGGAACAGGCACGTCTGGGAAACCAAGTAGCAACCCTTGGTAGCATATTTTCTGACTTGGGGATCGGACAGTAGGGAGAAGGGTGACAACGAGTCCCACATATGCTGTCTGGCCCTGAAGCAAGACAGTGTTTAATGTGCCAATGTCTGGGCTTCGGTCATTGCCCTGGATTGAGCAATGTAATAATGTCTAGGATGAGACTCTTCCTATCAGTAAACAGCACGGGGGCCTCAGTTCCCACCCATGATGCAAACTGGAGGGAGCAGAGAACATGTTCACAGAAGGTGGAGATGCTTCCTTACAAGTTCCCTGATGCCGGTTTATCCAATAAGCAGGTGGCCCTGATGTTATTTCCATTGCTGTAATAAAACACCCTGACCAAAGGCAACTTAGAGGAAGAAAGCTTTCATTTGGCATATACTTCTATGTCACAGCTCATCACTGAGGGAAGCCAGGGCAAGAACTTAAAAAGGAGTTTGAAGCAGAACCCATGGAGGAACTGGCTGAAGAGGCTCACTCTCTCCTGTTCGCTGATGTAGGATGACGTCATTATGTACCAAGGCGGGTCCAGCCTATCATTGGATAAGAAGGGAGGGTAGGCGGGAAAATGTCTAGGAAGGAGGGAGGAAGAAGAGAAGAATCAAGATGGAGGTGGCAGAGGAGGATGGTTCAGATCTAGATGAACTAGATCGATTTTATCTTGTCTAGGTGGGCGGTTTATATCTTTATTAACTGACGGTGAATTTATTGTGGATATATTGAGGACTGAGAATTAACATATAAATCTAATGGTTAAATTATAAGTTTCTTGAGCTTTGATTTTATAGGGCTAATGGGGAAAGTGTGTGAAAGCAAGTATTTGAGAGCAGCCGCGCAGATCCGTGCGGAGTGAGAACGCACGGGATCTGGCAGCGGCCGATTTTTATTTGTACCGCAACAGGTAGTGTCCCATGTCGGTTTTGGTAACAATCTGCCTAGGGGACAGTGTGTGAAAGCAAATGCAGACAGACAACCGAAGAGTGCAGCTCTCCACTGGAGCGGCTCCTAGACTGCACAGAGTGAGAACGTGTGAGAACGTGTGAGAACTGGTAGCCGTCGATCATTTTTTAAAATATTTATCACAATACTCTGGCTCATCTTAGTTATCTTTCTCATACAACCCAAAACCATCTGCTCAGGGAGCAGTGCCTTCCACAGAGGGTCCTCTGTATCAATTATCAAGACTGTCTCTCAGACACTTTAATACACAACAAAGATATATGCACCACAATGTTCATAGCGGCTCTATTTATAATAGCCAGAAGCTGGAAGGAACCCAGATGTCCTTCAGAAGATGAATGGATACAAAAATTGTGGTACATATACACAATGGAATACTACTCAGCCACCAGAAACAATGACTTAACCAAATTCTTAAGAAAATGGCTGCATCTAGAGAATATCATCCTGAGTGAGATAACCCAGTCACAAAAGAACAGACATAATATGCAGTCACTGATAGTGGGATGCTAACCCCAGAGGCTTGCACTTCCCCAGAAACAACTCACAGACTGTATGAAGTCCAAGAAATAAAGAAAACAAAACAAAACAAAAAAAAATTTACAAAACAAGAAAACTTTAACTATTTCCATGTTACATTTTGTTTTACATGTACTTTAGCTCATTGTAACCTTTAAGTTTTCAAGGCATACAATCAAACCTTGAAAAAAATCAAGTACTGACTAAAAAATATATTCATATAGTTTTATATAAAAATTATGTTAAAATCTGAAAAAAAAGTACTGACCAAAAATGTATAATTTTAAGCAAAAAATGTTTAAAATCTGTATATTTATCTTTGTTTTGTAAAATAAAGTTGTTTAAAAAAAAAAAAAAAAAAGACTGTCTCTCACAGACATGGCCACCAGCCAGTTTGATCCGGGCAACCCCTCAGCTGAGACAACTCATGCGAGTGACTCTAGGTTGTTCCAAGTTGCCAGCTGCAGCTGACCATGACATTGGGACACGGAGGTCTGGCTTCATGTTACTGGCCTCTGATAAGCTTCAGACAGAACAGAGTGAAGCTGAGGGTCCAAGTCTTAAAATGTACTGCAAGGGTGTTTTTCTGAAGTGCACACCATCTGTCAGTGGGCATGAGTGTATAGCACCCAAGGCCCACACATATCACTGCTCCTCAGTGGGCTGGTCCACAGGTATGGAAGGTTCAGCAATCAGTTCTAACAGGCCAACACCTTATGTTCATCAGAGGATTCTCTATAGATGTACTGTGGAGCTGTCCATTGGCTCATAGCAAGGTCCAAGGGGGTGAGAGGCATGAGAGAAGTTACTAAGGGTCATATTTAGAAAGCTGACATTTCTTAAGCTTTGAAGAAGTCTGTATTAGTAGAGTATTTGCTGTACAACCAAAAGAACCCACTTTCAGTACCACAGAACCCATATAAATAAAGCTAAGCACAATGGTATGTACCTATAATCTCAGAACTGGGAGACAGAGACAGAGCAATCCTTGATGCTTTCCAGGCCATTAGCCTAACTGAATCAGAGTGTCCCAAATTCAGTGAAAGACCATGTCTCAAAAACAAACAACCAACAACAAAGACAGAGGGTGACTGACAAAAACACCCAAGCTTAACCTCTGGCTATCATACATACATATCACATACTCTCACTGTGTTAAATTTTATAAAGGACACCTGTCATGGATTGAACATGCTTGGCCCAGGGAGTGGCACTATTAGAAGGTATGGCCTTGTTGGAGCAGGTGTATCACTGTGGGTGTGGACTTTAAAACCCTATCCTAACTGCCTGGAAGTCAGACTTTCACCAGCAGCCTTCTGATGAAGATATAGAGCTCTCAGCTCCTCCTGCACTGTGCCTGCCTACATGCTGCCATGCTCCTACCTTGGTGATGATGGACTGAACCTCTGAACCATAAGACAGCCCCAATTAAATGTTGTCCTTTGTAAGACTTGTCTTGGTCACGATGTCTGTTCACAGCAGTAAAACCCTAACTAAGACAGAAGTTGGTACCAGTAACTAGGGTATTGCTGTGATAGGCCTGACTGTGCTTTTGTTTGGAAGAATGTGGTGGGTTCTGGGACTTTGGATTTGGTAAGCAGTGGAAGGCTTTAAATGGGACTTAATGAGCTATCCTAGTAAGAGTATAGACGACTTTGTTACTGAGAGTGATTTGAACTGTTTGGAACTGGCCCAAAATGGTTCAGTGGAAAAGAATTTCACTGTGTGGCCTAGAGATTTTTTTTTTTTTTTTTTTTTTTTTTGGTATTTTTTTGGGGGTGTGTGTGGCTGTTTTTTGCCATTGTCCTAAGAGTGTGCCTGATGCTAAGGTAAAGAAATTTAGATTAATTGCTTTGAAAAGGGACATCTCAAAACATTCTGGTGTAAATTCTCTTGTGTGGTTACTAAGGTTCACTCTTATGAAGAACATTTTAATGAAAAGGATCAGGTTGAGAAAGGAAAAATATAAAATATATGGTTTGAGTATTAAAGGGACACCAGGAAGTGAAATGGAGCTGAATCCTGTGTTCAAGGATATTGAATTGAATCAAGGGAGTGATGACTTAGGGTAAGCTCCTACCTAGCTAAGTTTAAAAGTTGTTGGCGAAGCCTAGTTACAAAAGAAAACTCCAGTGTATTGGAGATGCCAGTACCATAGGATGATCTCCAAGAATGGCAGCATCTGTGGAGTGGATCAACCTAAGCTTAGGGTGTGACAGAGGTGGAGCTGGAGAAAGGACGCCAGCCCTTTGGCGGAGCCCAGAAGATCAGGTGTGGATCCCAGATATTGAAACAAAAAGCTACAACATTGAAGTTGCCTTGGAGACCCCAAGATGTTTGAGATGCCACAGCTGTGGGCTATCTGCTGAGGAAAGCTGCTAACACGGAGTGAAAACAGCCCAGAAAAAGAAGTATGTTATGTCCTACCAGCCGAAACACTGGCTGTGTGGCTGAATTATTGGGGACAGGGTCTAGCTGCACAGCAAGGTAGGTGGGAATACCACTGACTTAATGTGTGTAGGGGGAGTGTATCTAAGACACTGGCGACAAGAAAGGCCTTTCTTTAAAATGTTCTCTGTGGGGCCGTATGTGGCTAACCTATAAATTCTATACCTCTTGCTCGCCAAGAGGAACACAGGAGAACTGACTACCTGTGGAGAGCTAATGACAACTTTTGGCCCAAATCTTTTGGCGCTTTTATTTTAAAGAATACGTTCTTCTGCTCAGTGTTGTTCTCGAGGATAACATTCCAAGTCGCTGATTTTTGACCACAGAATCTCCAACTCCCTAACTCTGCCTGTGCTTGAATGGAGTTTAAACGTCACTACCACTGTGAAGGCTGAGAACAGCAACTCACACAACACCCCATAGGCTGGCCGTTGTGCCCAAGTACTTAATTTGACAAGATGGGAGGCAGGATGTGTCTAAGGGCTGAGGGCTGAATCAGGTAGAGGCAGGAAAACCCAGAGTTGGTTTGGTTTCTTGGAGGAAAAAGGGCATTCACAGCTGAGGTCCTGCTGTCCTATGCCACTCCCCCATGATCAGGATGCTGACTGACCTCAGAAAAAGGCAGCACTGCTTGCTTGCTGCGACAGCAAATGTACAGCCCTTCATGCTGGAACGTGTGGAGATTCAAACTTCCACGCCGATTTATTTATTTATTTTCCTAGAGTGGTGAGGAGGGTTGAGCTGAGAGAAGAAGGTTCATATAAAGCAGGAGATGTCCAGGAGAGGGGTGGACATCTTTATCTTAACTGTATTTATGGTTTCACAGGGACCCAAGTTAAAACTTTCCAAGCTGTTCCCTTTAATCGTACAGTTTACTGCTTCCCGGATACACCTCCATTTGGCTGTTAATAAAAATCAACATTACAGGCAAGACCAGGCCATGGGTGTTCTGCTTGTCTCTGTGGGAGATAAGGCATCGGGCAAATATCTCCCCTTCCAGCTCCTTTTCTTCTTCACCCTCCTCCAATGTCATTTCCCAAATGGGAGTCCTGTCAGAATGTCAAGAAACTCCCCATGTTCCTGAGCATATCCTCTCTGTGTGTGCACAACTCTTTTTTCCCCCTTTGGTGAGTTTAGAGCACTTTTATAAATGTTCTCACATTGGGAAAAATGGCTGGATTTGCTATCATGGGAAGATTTTAAAAAATACATTTATGCTTTTGCTTTTGCTTCTTCAACAGACCAGGAGAAAGAGTTCCAGAATCAAATGAAGCCCAGGTCCCTTTGCCTTTGCATGTTGCTTTCCATCAGAAGATTGAGGGGAGGAGAGGTTTACTTTGCCTTATGATTCCAGAGCTTTAGTATCCATCCTGGTGGGGAAGCCACAGAAACCAGGAAGGTAGAGCAGGAAGCTGCCTATTCACATTATCGCCCCCCAATGACAGAGGCAGAGATAGAGAACAGGAAGTGAGGATTAAAAACTCTCCCCCAAGCCACATACTTCCTCCAGCAATTCCTGTAATGCCTGAAGGCTCCATAACTTTTCTGAACAGTATCACCAACTGGAAACCAAGTTTTCAACTACAGCAGCCTCTGGTAGACATTTCTAACTCAAATGACCACTTTGTTACTCAGTGATTTTCACAAAGATGTCTCCTTTGGGCTTCCATACCAGGATCATAGGCTGCTGGTGGTGCTTCATTCTGTTATCAAATTAGTAAGTGTGTGTGTGTGTGTGTGTGTGTGTGTGTGTGTGTGTGAGAGAGAGAGAGAGAGAGAGAGAGAGAGAGAGAGAGAGAGAGAGAGGGAGGGAGGGAGGGAGGGAGGGAGGGAGAGAGAGAGAAACCACTTCATGCCAGGTTATTCAGAAAACTCAGAAATCCATAACCACTGTCCATTTCACCCCAAGGATAATAGTCTGGTGAGAAAAGCATATGAGTAATGACTGTGACATTTGAGAGGGTAGGTTGGGAAAGAAGGAACCAAGGCTGTAACCCCAAAAGGGACAATGACCCCCAAAAGGGAACATCAAATGGAAGACATGAGAACTTTGAATTTCCAAAGGTCAGTTTTCCAAGCAGAGATTGAATTTTTAGCAAACACTCCAACTCATCTGCTAGACCCTTGAAGACCTATGGTTTTCAGAGACATAACTGAAAATAGAAAACATGGTGGAGACCAAACCAGGGCTCCAACACTGAGCTATACCACTAGGCTTTCAAATACTTTTCCTTAAAGTAAATCATTGTCATCTAACAAAAACATCTTGGAATGTCATGGTGGTTCTATGAAGCCAAGGTGAGAAGCCTATTACTAATACAGTCTAGCTCAGGTCAAGTTCTTGGCCAACCCCAGCAGCAGCATTTCTGATGCACCATACTGTGAACTCACAAGACTCAGCTGCAGTTCTGAACACTGGGAGATATGGTCCTTGCCACCGGCTGACATGAGTCTTACTACTCTGAAATCATTCAGACTAGGCCCGTGAGCTGGTGCCTGGTGACCTGTGAGAGGTAACACCTTACTGAACCAGCACAGGTGCAGCAACAGGAGGAAGCAGAGCGTGAGCTAGCATGACCCAGGATAGCAAGGGAGCTACATTCTTCCTAACAGTATGAGCTTTAAAAACAAAGGGTGCATTGGGTTTTCTGTATTAGCACTAAGCTACTAGGGACAGACATGGGGAAGAAAGACATGCTGCTGGTCTGGAGGGCAGAAGTCCCAGTTGGCTGAGAACGGAGGTCACCGTGTTTTAAGGGACGCACATGTATACCCTGCCTATGCTGTTGTAAGTTGTTTGTGAAGCTGGCTGGGGCAGTGGAGGTCAAAGTCAGCTTGTACCGGGTCACAACCGCCAACTGTTAAGTTGCCAGGAACTTTACAAGCCAGTTGTTAAATCTGACAACTACTCAAGATGAAGTGGGGGGAACTTGCAGCCATATAAATCAGATTTTTTTTAAATGAAGGTGATAAATGTGCCACACTGATGGAGATCTGGCTGCAGCATAACCGGTACCCTCGAGGTTACTGAAGCCGCAGTAACAGAGGTGAATCTCTTCCCGACCTTGTTCGGCAATGTCAGGATACCTTAACTTGAAAAGGTGAAGCATGGATATGGCCTCAGAGGAGGGTGTTTTCATTTGGAAAACAAAACAGAAAACACTTCCCAGGGTACTAGTGGCCCAGGGCCTGCTACGCAGACACTCGGGCAGTTGGCTAACAGCTGTGTGACCCAGGTACGTCACTCAAATGTGTAGCAGTAAACATTAGAAATGGTGGCGTACCACTCCATGGCATCATGCCACACTACCCCCGGCTACTCTCTGTCTTCAGCGGTGGCCAGCCTCTGGTGGGCTCCCGCCACAGACTCTGCTTACGTTCCCAGAAATCCAGTAAAATCAAAACGCTAGAGGCTTGTAATCCAACTCTCAGATTTATCTCAGTAAATTCTCAGTCCACAAAACACAATAAACTCAGAGCCAATTGATACAATCTGCCCACCTAGACAAGACAAACTTTTCTATAATAATCCATCCCTTATAAGATATCCATAACTACCTGTGGCTATTCAGAGCCACACAGAGATGGGTCATCTTTGTCCTCCTCCATCTTGCTTTTTCTATTCCTCTCTTCCCCACCTTTCCAAAACTTCGTCCCTGCCTATCTTTTCCACTGTCGAATCACAGGCCTTGACTTATCTTGTGCCTTCCCTCTCTGCATATCAACCACAACACAAATGTCTGCTAGGTTTCCTCACCTGGTTATTTTGAACACAAAGTTAAAGCAAAAGCACATTGAGCTTTCACTTGGTTCACAGTGCTTACCACAGTGACACCCCCTTTACCATCCCAAATCTCCATTCACAGCTTTAGCCTGTCACCTGTGACGAACCATGGGCTAAAAAGAACACACAGAAATTTCCAGAAGTAAGCAATCCAGAAACCCTTAACCTTGCATGTTCTGAGCAGTGGACTGAAATCTCACATCACTCTATCTGTCCACCACCAGAACACGGATAATCCCTTGACCTACACAGCCGTGCTAAACGCACAGTATCCACCACGGTCACACAGCAACCCCTCTGGATCATCTGAGCACCCACCATGGAGTCATAGTGCTTGTGTTCAATGAACATTTTACCTAACCACAGCCCTGAAGCACAACAGATGTGATGCCAGTCAATCCAGCTGTGCCCAGAAAAAAAGCGGAAGATGCTTCTATAGAAAAAGGTGAAAGTTCTCAATAAGGTAAGAATGGGGGAAAAAAATCTACTGACATAGCTGAGCTCTATGGTAAGAAAGATACATTTAGTGTATGTAGGGGTAGGTACAATCTAGAATTTGGGGCTGAAATGAAGTCTCAGAGTAGACCCCCTATGTTGGAAAGAACTATGTAACATAGCTACTGTTCACCATTGGCAGAGATGATTTTACATGTATTTGTGTAAACATAATGTGCATCTCTCTAAAATAAATGCCCAGCATCTTCCTACCCATTCACAGACACATAGAGGCCTGTTTTTTTTCCAGGATATAAGCTCCTGTGTTTACAGGAACCTCTGTTGCTCCCTAGTCCTCTATCACAATCACAATATCCCCAGACCCCCTTCACCTGAGCGGCCAAGTGTCACAGATTTGCTGCCTGTGGTCTGCTCAGAGTGTTGTGTTTTATACAAAAATAGAGGAAAGGAATGTGTTTGGTGAAGGCACGGTATGGTGTGGGAGAAGGGGGTACCACTGCGGGCCCAGGCTGAAGCATCCCTTCTCCCTGAGGGACCAGCCACTCGACTGTATAGTATAGAATAGTTTATCTGGGGCATAGGGAGGGGAGTTAAGGAGATAGAGAGACAGAGACAGAGACAGGGATAGAGAGAGGAGCGAGCGAGAGAGAATAGAGTAGAGGCAGGCCATGAACATGTGGAGAAACAGAGGGAAGGGAGTAGGGAGAGAGAGGGTAAGGAGCAGGAGCAAGAAGAAAACAAAGGGAAACAAGCAGGCACCGCTGGCTATTACGAGGTAACTGTGTACCAGAGCCTAGACTAAATATCAATACAAAGGAACAGTTACGTGACAGTATATCAGTTAGTTTTCTGTACCTGCGACAAAAGCCTAGAGACAATTAAGTTATATGGGTAAAAAACATTGTAAGAGATTCAACATGAGTCCACTGTCATTGGGACTATGGGTTGGTAGTGACACCATCAGGAAATGTATAGTAAAACAAACTGCTCAGCTCCTGGTCAGGAAGCCAGAAAGGAGCAGCCTGGGTCCTGCAGCTCTGACACTAGTACCTCACATGAGGCTCCATACCCTAAAGTGTCCACTGCTTCCCAGTAGCACAGCCTTGGACCGACTTTTATCACGGGTCTAAGGAGAAAGTGCCACCACCAAACCAAAGTAGCACTGGACTATTTTTCTCATTTCTGAGGCCAAAATACCTGACATGAAGCACCTAAGCAAGGGAAGGGATCATTTAAACTCGGTTTGTCAGAATAGTGTTCGTGTGATAGCATGATGGCTGGAGTGGGACTCATGTTATATATGCAATCAGGAGGCAGAGAGCAGAAAGGAAGTGGAAAGAGCTGTAGAGCCTTGAGGCCCACCCCCAGTGAGGGACTTCCTCTTCAGAGGCTCCACCTCTTAAAGGTTCCACAGCTCTCAAACCCGAACTACTATGTGAGGTACAAGTGTTCAAACACATGAGCCTGTGAGGAATAGGTCGAATTCAGATTGCAAGAAGGAAGCACTGTCTGCCCCTCTTCCCTTTGACCAGCTGACCTTGAGCTCAGTGGCAAGATCTGCACCATTTTGAACTCCGAGGCTGCAGATTCCATGAAGAAAGGAGAAAGCATATGGAAGTTGCCCGTGTCCCCAAGGGTTCCATGAAGAACTATCTTGCACTAGTGTTTTACTGAGAAAGAGAATGTTGTGTGTTTTTGCTGCTGAGGTTTTTATATTGTCCCCTGTAACCTACACTGTCAGAGTCTGAGTCTGCACCTCTACTGTGTGAGCCTTTCTGATGCTCATGTAAGCTCTGCTGAGATGCCTTTCACATTGGAGGAGTCTGGTGGAGAACCCTTAGGGTAGACAGGGGCAGTAAGTCACTTCGAGCTGAGGAAAATGCACAAGCCAGAGCGTGCGTCACAGCCCCATAAAGCTCAGGCTGGGAAAAGAGGCAATCTGGGGTTTTGCAGATATTGAAATGGAAGATTACATCAGCCCATCCCTTGTGATGTCTGAGTAACAGGGCTTCTCATTCCTGTTTAGTTAGCCTGCCATGCCTCCAGACCATGCATCTTGGAAGAGCATGGTGAAGACTTGGCTCTTGTTTTGTGACTCCCAGGTTGGGGTTTCGGGCTCAGAAACAGAAAGTATGTTGTGTGGCTTTCCTGGGAGCGTCTTCCCAGAGCAGCTAAGTCAGTCTCCCTTCCCACTGACTGGGGCCCATCCTTGTGCATGCTTGTGTGTATGTGGG
Organism: Micromys minutus; assembly: GCF_963924665.1. NCBI lineage: Eukaryota > Metazoa > Chordata > Mammalia > Rodentia > Muridae > Micromys > Micromys minutus. The sequence continues at coordinate 102,339,121 of NC_137969.1, forward strand.
GGTGGGGGAATCATTTGTGAATGTGTGCATCTGTGTGTGTACATGCAGACCAGAGGCCAGCATCAGGTGTCTTCATTGTTCTCCACTGATTATTTGAGACAGGGTCTCTCCCTGAGCCTGCACCTCAGTCATTCAGCTGGGTTAGATGGCCATTGAGCACCAGTGGTCCAAGATGTTTCCAGCGCTCTAGTGGGTGTACTGACGTGCACTGCTGTGTCCTGCTTTTTTATGAGGGCTCTGTGGCTCAGAATTCTCTGGTTCTTGCACTTACCCAGCAAACACATTACCCTGCCTTCTCTCCAGACCCTGGTGTTTGAATTCTAATGACACAATTCACTTTTTCTGCCATCCCCTCAGGCCTTCCTGGTCACAGCAGAGTATACTCACTGATCAACTTATCTTCCTGTAGAAGGAAGGCCACAGGGTCCTTTGAGTAGGTCAAAAGGCTCAGGGAAAACACTTGGACCCCTGAGCTAACCAGTAGATACACCCATGTAAGAACAAAGCTACTAGCCCTCAACACACAGTGAGTACCATGGAAGCAGGCAAGCAGGTGCTATTGGCAGGCTTCTCAAGTCTTGATTTAATCTGCCCTCAAAATCTTTACCCACTGTTTAAATGAATTGCCTTCAGCTCATTTAATTTGGTATAAATAGAACTGGCTGTTTTTAGAATATAGGGCAGGACAGATAATCTCTGAAGTCAGAGATAAAACTGGGGCTGTTTTTATCTTTACTGGAGAACCCGGGTCAAAACTTTTCATGAATTTAGGGTTTGGTGTTTCAGAGGCACCGAAAACAGCTGGGGTTCTGTGCAAGTGAGAGCCACAGGGAGCTTCTGGCACGGATGCAGCACCAAGTTGCCCACTGCTCCTGCAAGCCAGCCTCAAACAAGGCAAGCTCCCAGTCTGGCCCAGTTAGTGAAGCAGATCAGCAGTTCTTCATCACCCAGAGTAGCCTCACCATTAACTTCCTCTGTGTGGGTTGTACCAGGCAAAGGCTAGGCAGTTGCCAACCTTCAGCAAGCCCTGACTTGTCCTGTAGTTCTGACATGTGTAGTCACGGCAGGCAGCGCACTCCGTCTCTTCCTGCTGGTGTAACACATGTGAAGACATCGTGTTCTCCGAATGTTGCATGCGAGCCTTAACTGCCCTGGCCAAATGCAGCGAAGGAGAGCCTCCACAGAAGTCCCATGACTTTATCCTCCAACTACCTGCAGCAATCCATCCACTGAAGTTGAGGGGTTCCCCAACAGAGTAAGAGGAATGGAGACCTGGCTGTGATGAATTTCTTAGAATGCCAGGCTAATCATCTTGCAAACAGCATTCTAAAAGGTCTTCCCTCTTGCTGTGTCCAGCTCCTGATTTTGCCCCACCCACGTGCCTGCAAGAGTCCTGCCCTCCTCACTCTAGAGGTGCACCCTGGGAACTTCCACAGCACAGGAGCTGAAAGCAAGGCTCTCTATCCTTCCTGGTTAACTTTAATCATTAAGTTGGCACAGCCTAGAATCATCAGAGAAGAAAGCCTCCGTTGAAGCCTTGCCCAGACAGAGCAGATTGACCATGCGAACATGCCTATGGGGGATTGTCCTGACTGTTAATTGATTGGTATAGGAGGATCCATTCAGTAGGGTCTATTCCATCCCTGGGCACATAGTCCTAGGATGCATGAAAAAGCTATCTAGGCATGAGCCAGAAAGCAGCATCCATCCCTCCACGGCTTCTGTTTCAAATTCCTGCCAGGGTTCCTACCTGACTTTCTTCTGTGACGAACTATGGTCTAGATGTCTAAGCCAAATAAACCTTTACCTCCTCTGAGGTGCTTTCAGTCAAGTGTTTTATCACAGTAGAAAGGAAACCAGGAAGCTGAACAAGTTCCCACAGGAACCCCAGTTGTAGGTGGCAACAGATATTGATACTTCCCTCCTGCATGGTTATTAGAAAGTCCCCCAGTGCCACTCAGGGTTCCTCCTGATCCCCAAGGACTCTTCTGTTCTAAGATTTTTTTTCCCACTGCTGTGGCCTCTGCCTGACCTGAGGGTTAGATACGTCTAAATGTCTAAATATGAGCTTGCATCCAATATGCCCACTATCAGATGTGCCCATTTTAGCTGTGAGTTTTCTGGGTCAGCTGGCTCATGGACTCCATGTGATAGCTGAACATGACTGCTTTGTTGTTTAAGAGTGATATGTTTGTTTCCTGTGACCGACATAAGAAAGCCCATGCACTAGATTGGCTCAAAGCAGAAAAAAAAAGTCTCCCCTCTCCACCTAGAGGCAAGAAGCTAGGAATTGGTATTAGTAGGATACTTTCCCAAAGACTCCAGGACCTTACCCAGTTTCTTCCAGAAGCTCTAGTGGGAACCACACTCCAAAGCTGCTTCCTGTCCATGATCATCTTCTTGTACATGAGCCTTCAGATCTACTTTTATGATCACCCCAGCTACAGGGACCTCAGCTACCCAGCACATCTGCAAAGACTCTTACAGAGCAAGATGGCCTTTGTCCCATTCCAAGTGACAAGGTAGAACTCAACACAGGCTAAATCCTCTGGGCTTGTGAAGGACAGAGAACCTTCTGGGCATGTTGAAGCATCCACCAGTCTCCTTGCTAATCCAGCTGATCTCTTCCTCTAAGGACTCAGGAGGGTGCTGTGGAAAGATGAACCCTGTGGCTATTTTCCATGCTGTCTACTCACTGTGTTTGTGTTTCTCAAGGGAGAGAGGGAAACAGAGGAAGCCCTCTGCTAACCCAAGTCAGTCTGTGTCCCAGGGCTGCCGGAATCCACCAGCCAGATCTCTTCACAGCTGCACCCGGAGGGGCAGGACTTCCACTGAGCTGACCCCATCCCAGAGACTAAGCCAACAGGCCCTCTCTGCTACTGACTACCCAGAGAACAAGCAGAATGAAGGCTCACTGGTTCCTATCATTGGGACTTGATTCTTATAAGAAGATTCCCAGATTCTTATAAGAAGAGAAGAAATCTATAAGATTTAAAAGAAAAAAAAAAAATCAAACTTTACTACAAAATAGCCAAGTGCCTCTTGAATGGAGAAATAAAAACCCTGGGAAGTGCCTGGTGTTGGAACTTGACCTTTCTTCCCATGGTCCTCCTTATCCATAGCACTAGGAGTTCCCTCTCACCCTCTGGCCTATCATATGTACAATAGCATCCAGACAGACTCCTTCACAATGATAACAGTAGCTACACAACATCGTCTACTCTTTCTAGTGCCTGGCTACATCTTGATTACATTTCTGGTTTGGGGAGCTAGCTATATGGCTTCTGACATTACTGAACTCAGAGTTCCTTGTGGGGAGGGGGAGGCGATGCCCTGTGTGTGTAGCAATGCATGTGTGTGTGTGTGTAGACCTGTGCATTTGGGCCTGTGTTTGCATATGGGTGTATGTGTATGCATGCATGCAAGTATAAACATGCATGTTTGTGTCTGTCTCTCTGTGTATATTTAGTCAACAGCCTAACTGATGTGCATACAGGTATATATCTATTTATGGATGGATGTGAACATACCCGTGCACATGCATGAATGCTTGTATGTATTTAGTCAATATCCTGACTGAAGCAGAGGACAGGTAATGACTGGCTCGAAGGGGCAATAACCATGGCCTGACCACATACCACTGTTCCCCTCTGAGCCAGGAAGGTCACCTGCAGAACGTGTTATGTTGTGAAACAAAGCATTGCTATGAGTCCCTTTGGGTAAGGACTTGTGACCAAATCTCAGGAGGAAAAGGACTCAGAGACAGTGCTTTAAGCTCCAGAACTGAGGACATCTAGAGAACCAGTAAAGGATCATATTATTCATGCCACTGGCTGAAAGCTGAGCCCAAGGACTCCCGTGCCCATGAGCCTATGGAGTTAATTGTCTAGCCTGGTGTTACTGGCTCTTGGAGCCTGGAGAGAGCTGAACAGGGTCTCCCAGAAGGATCTTTAGGTCCTACAGAGACTATGCATGGAAATGTATATTTTCACAGTACACACCGATATCACACAGGATGCCTCATCTGTCTGAAACTTCAGTTTCCTTGAAAAGTTACCACAGGCATTTACTCGCGGCACCCTTACCTTTGCATGCCCTGAACAAACTGGACAAACTGTGGGTGGTACATCCCATTTTATTTCTCTCTCCCCAGAGTCATCAAGCTCACCAGATTGGGCAGCAACGACTGCCAAACAGTTTTACATTCATGGTGAGAAAGGAAGAGGGAGAGAGACGCCTATTCCAAGTGTCTCACAAAAGGAGGAAAGAACTTGTCCCTGGGGTGGAGGGAGGTGAGGATTAACCAGTGCTCACAGATCAGAGAGTAATGAAGGGGTGAGGAGACCAGGCAGGGGTCTTACTCCCCAGGTTGTACTGTGGCGAACCACATCTCCGTTTCTTCGGCCCTTCATTTGCAGTCCTACTTGTCCATCCTCCGGAGGCCAGTCCAGCTGTTCGTCTTGCTTTCATCCTTCCATGCCTGATCAGCATTGTAGTGTGAATGGATGGATGAGGAGGTGGTTCTGGGAAGGGCTCCAAGGGGAAAGGGGTTGAAGGATAGAACAGAGCTCAGTGATGAATTAGTATGTACAGTAGTAATCATCAAGGTTGAATTGGGGTACTCAAGCCTTGGAAGAGAGGGAATCTGGGGTACAAGGACCAGCAGGTATAGAGGGTTTTGGTTGAGGCACAGTCTCTGTGATCTACAGGAACAAGAGGCTATGGTGTAGACGAGCCAGTGGTCATGGAGAGGCTGATCCAAGATAGACCTGTGGCTAGGGTGAGGCTGAACAGGTTGGAGCCACAGAGCTGAGTTTCTGATGCTGAGCTTGGAGCACAAACCAGATCGTGTGGCTATCCTCTAGGGATGAAGCCAGTGGCTGACTCAGAGTCTCCAACTCTCCGCTGCCCATTGTCAGCCCGAGGGCCACCTACTAGGCTCTCTGAGCAACCCCACCCACACAGACCGACACGAAAGGTGTTGGGATAGCTTCTCTTTCCCCACTATCAGAGTTCTGCTGGCTTCTGGTTCACCAGCTCCATTTCACAGCCATGGCCTGATGTCTTTGGGACCTTTCTTAACCCAGGACATCTGCAGAATACCTGATGATTTGGCAGTCCAGAGGACAAAGGAGAGGAGAGGAAAAAAAAGGCTCTTGGTTGGTTCAGTTTGATCCCTTGTAGAATAAGCTTTACAGGTTGCATGAGGTGATGTGCATGCTGTGGTCGAAACGGTGTAATGAGGTGTGTGTGTGTTTGGTATTTTGTGTAATGTGTGTTATGCTGCATGTAGTGTGGGGTAGGGTGTGTGTGTATGGGTGCGTGCGTGCATGCATGTGTGTGTGTGTGTGTGTGTGTGTGTGTGTGACAGACTATGTGTCTGTATGTGTATGTGTAAATGTGTTATTGAGTATATCTGTATGCATGCAGACATCTGTGTTGAGGTCAGAGGTCAGATGTTAATGTCTGGTGCCTTCCTCAATTGCTCTCTGCCCTGTTTTTAATAGGGACTCTCCATTTAGCTAGTCTGCCCGCCAGTGAGCTCCTGGAATTCCTATCTTCACCTCCCCGTGGATGCAGAGATGACAAGCATGAGCCACCAGGCCCCGGGGTTTTCACATGACATTGTTGCTAGAACTCAGGACCTCATGCTGTGTCTTTCCCAACCGAGCTGCCTCCCCGGCTCTCATGTTGAAATGTACTCAGCAATGTGAGGCAGAGAGAGGTGAGAGGTCAGCCTGTCTGTCCTGCCTCCCCCATAGACGGTTAGAGCCAGATACAGTGACGACAGAGGATCCTGATTGTAGTGACCAGAGAGGGTTGAGCCTGGATGTACTTGTCTCGCTTACTGAACCCCCCTGCCACTGCACAGAGCTCCCACCTGCCGGAAGGACGTCACCAGAAGTGGCCACCCAGTCTTGAATGGCCCATCTCCTGAACCATGAGCCAAACATCCCTTCATTCCTCATCACCCACCCTCATGGAGCTGAATGCGAGCCGAGAGGGTGCCTTCCCCATATGAGGGCTTTTAGAAAACACGATGTCGCTCCAGAAGCTGAGAACAAAATGGGCTTCAATCTCCCTGATCCCAGTGATGCCATCCTCCTCTTTGTGACCCTCCCCCAGCTATAAGATACAGCAGCTATAAGATGACACCAGGGACGCAAGGAGTTAGAGGTGTAGTAACCAAGGAAACAGCAGGTGTGGCTTGGCAGCTGTGTCTCCTGCAGGACAGAAGCCCCTTTAGGTTAGATATCCTTGGAGCTGTAGCTAACTTCTTCTCACTGTATCAGGAAATAAGACACCAGAGTACTTTTTCAGCTATCACCTACTCGTAGTAACAAAGGGCCTAGAACCTTAAATGCCTGACATAATGCATTGCCTGTATTATGGTTTTGATACACACACACACACACACACACACAGCATCCCCTTTGTGGAAACACTATAAAAGGAGATCTGGTCCCACCATGATATAATTGGGAGGGAAAATGTGTCACCTTAATTCATGCATATACCACATACTTCATAAATATTCATTAAAACATCTTCAAAAAATCCACAGTGCAGACCCACTGGGCAGTTTCCCACAATTGGAACATCCACACTCGTCTCTCTTTGGAGCATTTGCTTTGCTTCGCTAAATAACCTTCTGCTTGAGTGTCTACGTACCTTGACCAAAGTCTTTCCTTCAAGAAGACAAGAACCGAGAGATCCCAGTAAGAAAGTTACCCACAAGTATGTTAACACCAGTGTTATGTTGAGAACAGGGCGCAGTGGCCATGGGAATCCTTAGCGCACTGCTAATCTGATGTGTGTCTTCAGGCACCGCAGCAGGGATACTGGATAGTACCACTCACACGCACGGTGGGTCTCCTTCCCACAGTGATTCTGAATCCAGTCAGGGTGACTGTGAAGACAACCTCTCAAGTCTTCTGTGCTGCACCTTCTCTGGAAATTCTTCCTGGAGAGACTGCATACTAGCATGCTTTGCTCTTCAGCTGATGCAAACTGGGTACATTTTCATTTCTGCTTCTGAGGAGACAGAAAAGAAAGACACTTTTCAGTTTTTCCCACCAAGTATGTGGTATCTGTCTAGCACGCTGGTGGCTGTCCTGTAAGCTGTGCAGTAGAGAACTCACAGCTCCTGTCACCTACCCTGGCCCTCTATCTGGTATCAACAAAGAACAGAACCCATCCAGGTCCACAGGGGAATGCCTGGAGTGGATCCTCCCTGGGGTAGCAGAGGCATTGTTTTAAAGAGACACTTAGGCTGAGGGACCTCAAATAACTAAAATCTCCCCCATGAGTCTCATGCTGGGGAGAGAAAGGCTGAAGTCTGGAGCCAGCCAGAGAAGCTTGTCTCCTGAGAGAGATTTCACAGTTCTGACAGCCTGTCAGACCACACGCAGGGAAGACTGGAGCCAGGCATTGATGACTTCACCTTGACTGGCTGCTTAGATATGCATACCTCTTGGTTTCTATTTGAACTGAAACCTATGTCAGGTCCCCAAAGATGAACTTGGGGGTGTCACTGGGCCTCTACCTTATTTGTTCCCCTCCTCAAAATGGCCACACCAAATAAAATACCTTTCTCTGGTTTGTTTACCACTTTAATGGGCACAGTGGCTGAACAGCTTGTACCAGCTGCCAGAGCCCGGTCTCTGATGCTAAGGGCTCCAATAAGAGGAAGAAAGGGGAAAGTTGGCCCTTCCCCAAAATCCAAGCTAAAAGGGAAAGTTCCCAGCTCCTAGGCTGCTGCTGAGGCCCCAATTGTGCAGTCACACAGTCTGGGCTCCTGACCCTCCAAACTGTACTAATGAAGCTCCTAAGATTTGCTACACAGTGACAAATGCGTAAGGCCATAGCTCAGGTCCTAAACTACTCATGGGGCTTCTCAATTGACTTCTTAGTTCTTAATGTGATTGTAGCATCAGAAGAAATCAGACCACAAGAACCTGGCATGACATCCCAATGCACAGACATCAGATCATGTTATAAAGCGATGGGCACATTCCTGTCAGGTATAGCCAGGAGGCACACTACTGCTTGCAAAGTTTTTCTAATATTTTTTTTTAATTGAACAAGGCTGGTGAAAACCAAAATCAAAATGCATGGTGGGGCCTCCTCACTGAACCAACAGTTGTTAATAAATCCCAATGCCGTTTGTCAGTGGGGGCTGATAAGTTGGTGAGAGTGGGTCCCGGGGACACTGTATGCTGTGGTGAGTCACGCCAGCACAGTTCTCTGAAGCTTTGGGAGACCATTGTGCAACCTCAATGAAAGGCATTTCTCCTGGCAGAGGCAGAGAGAAGCCAGGTTCCGTGGGAAGTCAGCGCTCCCTTAATTGTGTCCCCAGATACGTGGCTCTAAATTACTTTTTTCATGAGTTCTTCTAGTTCATTGTTTGCTTTCAGTCCGGCCACTTCCTCTGTGTTGTCAGGGCACAAATGGAAACACACCAGTTGCCCCGTTGTCCTTTGTGTCCCCTGCCACCTGGGGGCCCACACCTAAAAGCTCGTGCACAATTCACTTCTGTTTTCAATCGCCAGGAACAGGACAAGGCTTAGTCACCCCGGGGTGAGCTCCAAACATGGTTCACACAGATATTTTATTTTTCTGCCTTGTACAAGTTTAACACAACATAAACTCTACCTCCTTAACTGTGTTGAGTGCTCAGTGTCCAGGCACGAGGCCTGCTCGTGGGGCTGAATGACCCCCACCACCCTCACCCTCGATCGAGCTCCTTCATATTACAGAATTAAAACTCAGCACTCAGGCACCAGAGTGCTTGGGAATCTGTGCCCAGGTGAACTCAGAGATGCAGATGGCTGCAAGGCTGAGACTTTACAGAGCTGCCTGACAGATACTCCCTAAGGGGCACCAGGGAGGAAGAGCCCTTCCCTCCTTGTGGGGATAATTACTCCTCCTGCTTCCTTAGCAAGGTGACTCAGATTTCCTGGAGGAGAGAGGGAGTGAACTCCTTGGGAAATGACAGACAGGCCTAACTGGATTAACTAATGTCTGGGGTCTCCACCCAGGACACGGGTAGAATTTAGATTCCCATTATTTTGACCACGAGAAAATATGTTCGCCTTAGTGAGCCTCAACAAAGGCCAGGAGTCTCCTTTGAATATGCTAGTTTAAAGAGTAGTAAAGCTTATGTTTACCTTTCTAGTATTTGGGGTGTGTGCATGGGAGGTGGAGCCCAAAGCTGCAACGGTTTCCAAGGTTACAGTAACATCGAGAGTCCAGAGATAAAGTCAGGAGGATTGTCTTGCTTTTTTTTGCTATAAATTTGGCTTATGGAGGATGATTAGCTGAAGTTGGCTTGTTTGGGTACAAGCTGTAACTCCAAGTCTGGTAATATCAGCTTTCCCTTGTTTTTCATAGCTTAATAATATTCCACTGTGCAGACACTTTTTTTTTAATGCCTTCTCCTGTTGACTCTGGCTGCAGTCTACTGACCATACATACTTTCCCTTTTTTATTTATAGTTGAATCTCAGACCCTCTTCCCCACTGCGACTTCCTGCTGCATGCAAGGCCCCTGTGGCAGCCACAATGGGTTCTGAACACAAATCCAGGACCTCTTCTCTCTTGGAGGATCGTGGGGTGACCCTACTTAAGAACCATGGGGTCTTGCCAGCAGACAAGAAACTGAGGTAGGAGAACAGGAATTGGGTGGTAGGAGGGGGTCTAGAGGTTATCCTGTGAAAGACAGTTACAGTAGGAAAGCTGGCTTGCACAGGAAGGTATACAGTATGCATGTACCCATAAGAGGCTGGGAGTGTAACTCTCTTGTTTGGAAACAGGTCTGGTACTGTTCCAAGCTTTCCTTCAGTCATGATTTTCTTTCCCTGGTGTTCATAATTCTCTGTATAATTTATTGTTAAAAACTGTAAGATCCTGTGTGTGTGTGTGTGTGTGTGTGTGTGTGTATACACCTGTATGTGTGTTTTTTGTTCCAGGTTCTTGATCAGTACAAAGCCACACATTACCCTGTTTCCAGCCACAGGTTCTGTAACCTAAGGGGGAATAGAATCTCATAAGACTTCATGTCTCTCCAGTCTCTAATGCACCTTCTTGTGGATCTCGTGTTCCCTATTCTCACAGATCTGTATATTAAATTTAGCTTCTGAATCCTTGTTTTGAGCATCCTTAATTCCTGAAGACAGTCAAGGCTCCTGCAAAATACCCGGAAGGGACCCTCAGCAGGAAGCTGCCCTTCCGAAGTGAGAGCCCTCAGCTGATCTCACAGTAAGCATCTAAAAAAAAGGATGCTGGATGCTTCCTTATGTGAGCAGTTACCTGGGAAAGCTTCCTCCTGCTGGGCTCTCTGGGAGCCCCTGTGCACACCCCCACCTCCATTGCAGTTATAGGCAGCATGGTGGAGTTTGGTAAGGGTTTCCACACTGACCTTTACCATTGTCTAATGCTCAGCAGAGAACACTGGTCCAGGGGACACAGGGTAGACAAAGGTCTTCTACACTAACCCCATCCCCAGGCATGAAAATGTAAGTTCCACGGTGTGAACTTACAGCCCCAGAGTGAGAACAAACAGCATGGGCCAGGTAGGTGTAGAAACTGCACCTTGCTGTATATTTCAAGCAGACCTTGGCGTCAGGAAGCTCTTCCCAGCCAAAACGATTTGTGTGCTATGTGGGCTGCTGTCAAGCTGGCAGTCAGAGGCTGCATGGTTGAATTGGAAAGGAGCTGACAGAGATTTCTAAGAAAACCAAAGAGCCACTGACACTGTTCTTTGAGTTCACAATTCTCAAGGACAACTCCAGTGGAGCCTTCATCTCGGTGACTTAGGAGAAGCGTATCAAATGTCACTCCCTGGAAGTTCTCTTAAAATGCACAGGTTGTTCTTGAATGAGTATAGGGCCAGATCTGACCTTCAGTTAGCCAAGGACATGAAGAAGAGGACCCTCCTCGTGTTCAGTAACAGCATCAGATACAAACCTGCCACTGTATACTGTAAAAATCTCTAGCACCGAATAGTTATTACCTGCCTGGCTCATTTCAACCTGCTGTTTGATTCTTCAGTTAAAACCATCACAGATGGATACGTGCATGGGGGAGATATAGGAGTAGTTTGAGGGCTAGTCCTGATCTCAAGACTTTGAGGACAACCTTGAACTCCTGATCCTACCGGCCCCCTACCTCCTGTGTGCCAGGGTGATAAGCGTTCACCCCCTTTGCCCACTTTTCTGTTGTATATTTTAAAGGGATGTTGAAAAATTGGGTGTTTAGAGTCTAAGGGGATGCTGAAGTAGTTTGCTATTTGAATAACAGATGTATTAAAAGATCATTAATGCCATGAATGGTCCGACAGACAGCAACCCTGGGCAGGGACTCTAAGGACAAAGCAAGCTTAAGTGGAAGGGTGGGGGTGACTCCATGCACATTTTAAAGGCACGAAGGCTCTGTGTCACATGACTAATGGGCAGCTCATAGTACACTCTGACAGTTAGGCTGTCTCCACTTCCTGTTAGCCTGGAGCCTGTGTGCAGAATCAGCAGCTACAAGGGCGAGGAGAATAATCTAGAAAAGCAAGTTAAAGGAGGCACTTTACATGTGGCACAGCCCGTGGCATCTATGACACAATGGAGTGAGCAGAGGCCTAACTGTCTGACTCATGAGCCCGTAGGCTGTGTGACCTTGGCAAAGTCACTTTCCTTCTCAGAGGAGGGTCACCAGCGAGTAAGCACACAGCTCCTGTGCCATTTCCGGGGTGATCCAGTAGATGAGGAAGAGGAGCACGCCATGGCTGTCAGTCCTGGTTGTAATGATGTCTGGCAGGATGTACTCACAATAGTGTTATAAACAGGCTGCGTCTAACTCCACCCCTCAACTGCTCACCAAGACAGAAGCACAGTATCTGTCCTGTTCCGGATGAACAAAACTGAAACCAAATCTGTGCAGAGCCAAGAGGTGGGCACCTTCCTTTCAGAGCATCTGGCCTGGCAACATCAGTCAATCCCTTCCTTTGACAAGGGCAAGACCTTCAGGGGTCACACTTGATTCTCCAAAGTGGAAGAGCAGTCACTTATCTGAACCATGTCACAGAGCTGTGTGGGTCAGAGCCAACACCCTGGCTACTACAAGGCAGGCTCAGCTGCCCGACCTGACATGCCAATCAAAGAAAGTAGTAATAGTGAAAGGCAGAGGTGGGGGGGGGTGACCGTGTGATCAGGAAGAACGAGGAAGTCTAGTTACCCAAGTCTAGCACCAGGGTCCCAACAAGACACTTAGGCTTAAATAGAATGCAAGAGGCACGAATAGCTAAGCCGTCAGGTCAGGGTGTGGTCCTGCCCAGTATCACCTCATAACTATTTCAGCTCCAGTTCCTCCTCAAGGTGATCTGGCAAGAGATGAGAACTGTGTGATCTCTCCTCCTGGGAGGCAAGTTCCTCCTCTAATCAACACAAGGCTTCAACCTTTTTGGTTTTTTTCCTCTAGTATGGGATGCCAGGGAAAAGTCCAGTTGTTGGGGCTCCTTTGTTTCAATAGTCTGATGGAGGAGGCTTTTTTTTTAAGAGTACCCCCTGCCTGATGTACCAGTTCCAATGGTGCATTGTTTTGACTGGATTCTGATGTCACCGTGACTGGAGCCTAAACAGCATCATCCCACTTAAAAGTGCATTTTCCAAGCGAGTCACACTTTGTGTCATTTTGGGAAGATCCCTACCCAGGGACTATATGTGTAGCTGCTGAAGAAGTTTCTTTGCAAATGCTTGTTTGCATGTACACAGTCGACAGATGATATCAGTGACTGGTCTGGGTTAGTGGCATCTTTTGTTCCTGGGATTTGGAGGATTCTGGGAGGCTAGAACTCAGAGCATGTCAGACTAGAGGGTTCGTGAGATAGATGATGCAGCTGAAATATATATTAGTCTGTTTCCTGTTGCTATACCAAAAATCTGAACCTTGCAACTATACACGCAAAAATAGGCTTACTTGGCTTTCAGTTCTGGTACCAAGTATGTGGCCCTGGTGTCTGCTTGGCTCTGGTGAGGGATTTCTGGCTCCATCTCGCCAGGATAAGGAAGATGAGACAAGAGGGAATGATCATGTGACCAAAGAGAAAGCCAGCAGGATTCAAAAGTCAGCTTCCTCTTTACAGTAATTTGTTCCCATGACAACTAACGAGTCTTGAGGGAACGTACAATTCCTTCATAGGGAAGAACCACCATGAATGTTACCCAATAGGGTTAGTAGTTGTGACATCATTAGTCATGGCTGCCCCTCTTAAAGATCCCAGAGTCTCAATACTACCACACTTGGCACCACATGAATCTTGGTTTAATCATTCAAATCCCATGAAAGCTATGGTAATGGATGAGCAACTTGGTAATCAGGAAGGATCCAGGGTCTGTTCACTGGCCTGCCTGCTCCATCCCAGGGGTCTATGGTCAGAGTAAAGCTGATATTTGAGTGTTTAAAGGGGGTAAAGGAGAACAAAGACAGAAAAAGTCTTGGAGAGCTGTGTCACAGGAACCTCAACAGAACATGACAACTGGCAGGCAGGAGCAGAGCTGGCAGGATTGTCCACATTGTCCATGCAGGGTACAGCTGGCCTTATGTCAATAGCTGAGCCATACTGTCCATAACAGAGTCCAAGGGGTGCTGATGTCACCTAGACTTGGCTGCTGATGTTGGTGGAAAGATTGGGGACTGGCTGCTGGGTAATCCAGGTTTCTCATTTCACCTACAGGGAGAATTGGATCCCCGCACTTACAGCCATGGAGGACTGGTTGGAATCATTCCTTACAACTGCTCTGAGGCTACCTCAGCAACAGCATGATGCCAAGGTCCACAGGGAAAATGACCTACAGACTGAAGCTTAGAAGTCTGAGTGAGCAAATACAGCTCTAGCGAGTGCTGAGAGACAGAGACCTGGAATGTGGAAAAGGGCAGGCCAGCTGGGGCATGATGTGGCCAATAGGTCAACATCAGGGAGGAGAGTCAGATCCTGGCAGGTAACAGGCCCAGCATGGCCCTAGTGCTCTCATCTCAAGGCAGTGAGGTCTTAGAGGAAAGCCAGGATGCCCAGCTTTGGTTGGAGCCCCTGGTGTCTGTTGGGAGTAAATAGTAGGTGAGGATTCTTGATATAAACTATATTTTATTAGAACAAAATTTGCTTTGCTTTTCTGACAAAATGCTCATCAACAATAACAAGGCTACATTTTATCTTTTAGAAGGGAGATCCTTCAGTGTTGGGATTTTAGACATGTGCTGCCACACCTAGTTTCTAAGATGCCAGAGATCAAACTTCATGAATGCTAAGCAAGCTTTCTATCAGCTGAACTGGACCCCTAGATCTTAAGGAGATGTTTATTTGTTGCTATGTGTGTGATAGGTCATGGATGTAACACATCTATACATGTGCCCTGGGAGGCCAGAAGAGGACATGGGATTTCCCTGGAGCTGGAGTTGCATAGAGTAATACAAAGTTGCCAGCCACCCCACATGGGTACTAGGAATCAGACTCAGGTATTCTGCAAAAGTATACATATTCATAAGGGCTGAGCCATCTCTTCAGTCCCACCTTCCCCCTGGGTTATTGTTAAACCAGTCGTGTTGACTGGCTCCTCCTGCAAAAAACGGATGGAGATCTGAGAAAGGAAGTTTTTTTTCTCAGGGAGGGACTTGGTTCTTGTCTATCCTTGTACCAATAGGTAGCTTCGTGCCTAGATGAGTTATCTTGAAGCACTGTGTTCTCAGAATATGATCCTGCCCCCATTGTCCAGTACAAGGAGGGCAAGTCAGGACAGAGCTGGCTCCAGGAGCAGGTAAGTCCTCATATGGGGTGGCAGTCTGTCTCAGGGCAAGGCAGGCTGCATGAAGCAACATGGCCTCCACAACCCCAAACAGAGCTGCAATCTAAAAGACATAAACACCACTAGGAGTGGCCCAGGTAAGATGCTTATCTCCTCTGCAAACAGACAGCTCACAGTGATGGGTCACCCTCCACACTCAGCCTTAGCAAGGTCATCCAGCAGGTAGCTGACAGGCAGCCTTCAAGTCCTTCAAACAGGGACTGTCCAGTGGCCAGTATGGCAGACCCACTATTGGGAAGCTATCACCTCCTGGGAGAGATAGATGTACCTTGGACACCCTTATACACAGAGAGCCACTGGGGTCACTGCGAACAGTGGTTCTCATTATTCCAATAACGATGGTACTGCTAATGACAATAAACATAAAATCACAACTAAAGCCCGCAGCACCACAGCCACTGTTGTAGCCTTGCGCAATAATGAGCTGTTGACAGCCAGATATTGTTTACCCTCAGACTCCATAGTCTGGGTGATTTGCACAAATATTTACTGAGTGCCATGGGGACGTAGATAAAGACTTAATTTCCTACCCTCGAGGAGCGCATGGTCTAATGGGTAGATGGACTCGTAAACAAACAGTTTCAACACAGTGTCAACACATGGAGCCAAACATAGGTGAGACAGAGTAGGGCACAGAGAGGGATCATCTGGGTCTATCTTAGGAGGGTGAACGAGGTTCTAGGGAAAGATAGAAGGTGCCAGGGGCTGTTGGGATATTCTAAGCAGTAGAACAGCACCTGTACTTTGTGGGTTCCTTTTACTACCACCCTTCTTCATCCCTATTCTATCCTTCCATCCCCCAAACACTTGGTAGAAGAGAAAGAAGGCTAGAGGAGAAAGGCAGCATCAGCATCCTTAGACTATTTCCTATTGTTTAGGGACATCGAGTTTCTTGGGGCCAATTTTATCTTCACCATCATGTTATCTAATTTCTTCTTCTCATCTCTTTGAGCACGACCACTTAACAAATCACAGCGAACTGCAGCAACAGCAACCGGTTACCAGCAACCACCAGCAGCAACCAGTGATTAGCAGCAGCAATCAGCAACTATCAGCACAACCAGCAACCTGCAACTAGCACCTAGCAACTAGCAGCAGCAACCAGCAACCAGCAACCACCACCAGCAGCAACAGCAGCTTCTGAAGCTCCTCCCGGGGTGCTAACATTTATATATCTTTTCAAGAGTCCCCAAAATTCCAAAGTCATACACTTGCGGAGACTATCTACAGCTGGCAAAATCACAGCCCTGTTAGAGCACAAGGCAAATCATAGTCAACTGCTCTGTACAATCTGAAGTAGCCCCATATCCCACATCTGGGATTAAAACAGAAACACATTCTTTAAAGTATTTCTGACTATTAGCACTAAGAGTGGCTTATGAAAGCACAGGACCAGAACATTGATTTAACTGTAAAGATGACTGAAAGGGAAAGGAGACAACCACCAAGGAGTCAGAGGTAGTCAAGAACATTAAGCATGGGATGCTGATACTACTCACTGTGAGTTCCCAGATCAAGGTGGGTGCAGATTACAGGAACGATATGAGAGGCAAATGTCCAGAAGGAGGTGCTGAGCCTAAGCACAAAAACAAAGCTTTGATCCAGAGACCTCTCTGCTCCATCAAAGGCCTTTTAAGTAGAAACAGAACACAAATCACCTCTGTAACTGTACCTTTTTTCTAGAAGGCTTGATTTTTTTAAAAAATTTATAAAAAAGAAATGGGCAGAATTAACATTTATAATGAAAGCAATTCAACCAATACACTCCAAATATAGCCTCAACTTAGAATCCATGTTAAAAAAAAAAGATGACTATTTCCACTTCTAAGATTTTGTTTTTAAATTTGTAAATTTTAATGGTGCAGTCTTTAATTGTATGTATCTATGCGTTGACACACATGACTGCAGTACCTGTGGTGGTCAGAAGAGAGCGTCAGACATGGTGTTACAGGAGGTGGTAAGCTGCCTGACAACGGTGCTAGGAACCAAACTAGTTCCTTTTCATTAACACCAAGTACTACTCTTAACCACTGGGCTACCTGCCGGTCCCCAAATGACTGATTTATAATTCTGCTTTTCACACAGGTCTTCCTAGCTTCCTGCATTTTTTTTTTCACCGATAGGATTTTCCATTTCCATTATGATCAGCATGTTTGTTAGTACTCAGTATCCAAATGTGCCTAGCCATGGCCACACAGGCCAGCCCAGATCTCCAGTTTCTACGGTCTGATGGTCTGTCCTGATTGACAGTTCTTTTTTCAAAAGGTGGCTCAGTTCAAGTTGAGTGCCCAGGGAGATGGCTCAGTGTGTAAAAGTATTTGCCATATGAGCATGAGAACATTGGGCGTGAACCCCTAGAGCCCATGTAAACAGCACAATCGCCTGGATATGGACCCCTAGCACTGCTACAGCTAGATGGGGGAGTCAGGTGAATCCCTGGAAACCTTAGGCTAGCTACCAGGTGTCAGCAGCTGAGGCAAAGAGATCCCATCTGAAAGAAGATTGAAAGTGGTAGCCAACACCTAAGGTTGTCTTCTGACCTCCATATGCATGGTGGACAGACACACACACACACACACACACACACACACACACACACACACACACACACAAACCACAGAAAAAAAAAAGAAACGTAGCAGTGTCCACTGTCAAAAAGCATCTATTCAACTAAGACTGAACTCCAAGGCATTAGACTCTGCTGATGGGAAAAGGCAACCTCCAGTAAACACATGCCCCATAATTCTCTTTGATTTCCAAAGCTAAAGGGGACAGGGTGCATGGGATGAGCTGCAGTTTGATAAACACGGTTTCTTGCAACACAATTCTTAACAACGTTTCTGATGAGCCTCCTCCCAAGAGCAACAATTAGAGTTGGCCTGCTAGCCCAGCACTCTTCATGATAGCTTGTTTTGACTGTCAAGACAGGGCTGTTACCTAACTCACACGGGGCCATCTGGGAAGCTGGGTTTATGCAACTTGTGTCTCAGAAGGAAAACAGCAAACCACAAGGTGATTGGTATGAGAAGGAGGTCTACCTATCACCTTGAAGCCAAAGAGTCTAGCCCATAAGACTCCAGGATAGCGCCAGCCTTCCCTTCTAAAAGCACAAAGCAATCCTGATTGTGCAACAAGTGATCGGTTACAGTCTCTGAATCCAGCCATATTACCGTGTCATGGAGTGGAAAGTTCCAGTTCTTCCAGTGCAGGGCTTGGAAGCCTGGGTTCCTGCTATGAACTGTAACATTCTGAGAGCTATGCATCTGCCCCCAAGCCTTCCTGTGCACTTTGCTGATGGCTGGTGGGAAACCTCATAGTGTGCTATCAGGTCTTTGGCTACTTTCCAGTGCCCAGAGTCCACTACAGCATGATGGGGTTTGCAAAGTCCTTAGCCCTGTAATGTGGCCTGGGTGGGAAGGGGGAGCGAAGGGGGGGGTGCCCCAGGAATATTGCCTAGGAGAGGTGCTCACTCCCTTCCAGCCACCCTCTGCCAAGCAGTGAAAGACAGCTCAGTGGATGTTTTTGTGTGACCTCATAAAATGGGTATGAATATTATTTTCTCATAGGGGGAGCCAAAGAGTCAGTATAACCTGCTGTGACAATGGCTGAAATCAGTGTTTACCAGGGCACAACTTAAATATAGTAGACTACACATCCTCCTTCATTTGGCTGAAGCTTTCTTGTGCCTTAACTATTTAAGAGAAAGACATACTATGGTAGAGAGAGTTGCTCCAACATATCTGAGGTCAGAATCTCTCAATATGACGTTGTCTCTCTTTCCATAACAAAGCAGCTCGTGTAAATTGCTCAGTCTTACTTGAACTACGATTTCTCTCTCAAGTGGATGCTCATCTCCAGCTATTGAGAGAGATTTCAAGTGTCAGGGAACAAAGAACCTTCTCACTGAGCCATAGTCCTGACTGTACTGGAGGCTGCAGTGTGGGAGCAGGGCTGACCTCAGGAAGAAAGAAGAGAGCAATTATGGGGATGCTGGAAAGATACCAGTAGGCCAAACAGTGACCCAGTCAACCACCTGCAGAGACAGAGGACTGACATGACCTAGATTTCACTTCATGGTATATAGGTATGGTGCAGAATTCTTCCTCCATGCTGCCCCTTTCCCATTACCCTTCTGATGGTCATAATCCCAGCATGCACCTGTGTGTACATACTCTCCACTAATTTCAGTAACAGAAAGCTTTGTAGGGATTGCAGGTCAGAGTTCTGAGAGGACGAAAGAGTTATCTTAGATGGTCAAACTAAAAGGTCAAACTAAAAAGTCATCACTGAAAAGACTCCTTCCTAGATGGGGAGGGTCAAGGATGTTTATTCAAGGGGGAGTTAGTGCAATTGTAGAAAGCTGCTGCTATAAGAGGCAGGGGGAGAAAATGTAGGGAGGCAGGGAGGCAGGGAGGCAGGGAGGCAGGGAGGCAGGGAGGCAGGGAGGCAGGGAGCCAGGGAGCCAGGGAGCCAGGGAGCCAGGGAGCCAGGGAGCCAGGGAGGAATATTGATTTACAAAGAGAAATAGTGGTTACTATGGGTGGATAAAAGCTATCTATTTGATTCCTAAACCTATCATTGACAAATTCCTAGGAAATGGTTTTTGACATCATTTTTTAAAGTGTGTCTGTGTGTGCATAGACATTTGTGTTGAGTCAGCATGTATGCTCATGTCAGGGGGTCATTAGGTATTTTCTTCATTCCTTTTGTTTGTGGCTCTCTCACTGGCCCAAAGTTTGCCAAATATGCTAGTTTGGCTGAGCCGTGAACCCCGGGTATGTCTCTGTGCCCATTTCTCCAGCACTGGGTTTTGCATTTTGCAAAGTGTCCCACCTCACAGATGTTCTCTCTGCATTCACAAAACAAAGGATGAGTTCTGGTGTTCAAACTCAGGTCCTCAGTCCTAGAAAGCAAGTGCCTCCCCCAGACCTTGATGTTAGCTTTCCTTGTTTTCTAGATCACATGTTGAGCTCAGACTGCTGATGTGCCAATCAAGAGAGTAAAAGCGACTGCATCATTTGCTGGTCAATTCAGTAGGCCAGTGAGTAACCTATGCAAAAATGGAGCCCAGACCTTAGCTCTGACTTCAAGCCGAACATTGACTGCTGCAGTTGCCATCTTGCATGGAGTAATGTTGACCTGCCTGGCCTGGTTTCTTCAAGAGAACATGCTTCACACCGAGCTTAGGAAAGAAAGAGGTGACATCCTGGTCTGCTGTCCTTCACCTGGAAAACTGCTGTCCCCAGGAGATCCTTCTCTGAACAGCTGAAAGTTTATGTTCCATATAGAAACATGAAACAAATGGTTAGTTTCTAGAAAGAGGGCTGTCAAAGGCTGGTGTCAGAGAGGTGTAAAATGTGGTCAGCTGTGATTCTGGATAGGAAGGGATATTCTCACATCAGTTCATGGGCTAAGTGTGTTCTGCTCTCTCAAACGGGCCTGTGACCCCTCAGGTCACATGTACACTTGGGGAGCTGGTGTGTGCTACTCTCCTGGCCTGACCTTTTGTCTTGGCAATGGGCAAAGTTGGCTCAGCACCCTTGATGGATTGCACACTTCTGGGGTTGAGATGGAAGTTCTTGAACCCTTTTCTACCCTTGGGCCAAGAACACACTTAGAGGCTGTCTGTGTAGGATATCCTGTTGCTGATAAGAACTTCAGTGGGAGGACACTGAGGGGAGATGTGACACCCTAACCCTAACCCAGGGAACGTCACTTCCCCGAGAGCAAGGTCATCATAGATAATGCTGTGAGAGATAGAATCCAAACCTAAGCCCTGCTGAGAGAGGCTATGGGCATCCTTTTCTCCATTCTTTTTTTTTTGACCTACTCCTAGAGCCCTTGCTTCTAGGGGGGCACCTACCCAGTATACTGTAGGAAGCATTTTCTTCTTGGATATCACTCAACTCCCCAGGGGGGTGGAAGAAAGTGATGCAAGCACTTACCCAAGCAGGATCTTCTAGATTCATTTGGGTGACGTGGTTAGAAGATGGAAGTCATTGTAAGTCAGGTCTTCAGATGGGACCTTTTTCTTCTAGTACCGCAATGCCAGGAGCATGTGTAGGCTCATTGCACAACCTCCCACCAGGACACCTTGTTCCAAAGACATTGTGGCTGGACACAGGAACCCAGGAGATCGACAACTGACGTGAACCAGGGGTTGTCACATCACTTTAAACACTGAAACAAAACAGAAATGTGATCTTTCCAGTTCATGCAAACCCAGGGGGATTGAAATACATGGAACTAGAGCTGCCACTACTCAGTATCTGTTATGGTTTTACTATGTGAAACCCCAGCAGCCTGTCTGAGCACAGCACGTGCCCCTTGGGTCACATGCAGGGCTCTTACTGCCTCCAGATCAGTACCCAGGAAGAGCAGGGAAGGAAAAGTTTCCACCATGAGAGGAAAAGATAGTCACGAGTAAGAGAAATCAGGTAAGGTACACACGATCAAACCAGTCAAAATCCTAACATGGTTGGGCCCTAAAGCCCTAGCACTCCTGGAGAAGTGATTGACAGTCAATTGCTGCTAAGGGAGAGGCAGCCCCTCTCCTTTGGGGACATGGCTGTTAGTAGGTTGCTTGGGCCACAGTGGGTGCCCATGGACCCATGTGGAAATTGGCAGCACTAACTGGCACTAAGGGGTTAATAGCAACAAAACCAAACAATATGAAAAAGGACATGAAATTAGGAGAGATTTGGGGTGGGACACTAAAGGGGAGTTGGAGGAGATAATGGGTGGATTAGATCAATATACATTGTGTAAATGTATGGAAGTATCAGATTGTAAAATATTATTAAAGAGAAGGGAAATGTAGATTTATCAAGACAACAGCTATGTTGCTTAAAAACAAATATAAAGGACAAGATGTAGTTAATGTAGTCAGAAGACATCAAGCCATGATTAAACTTTGAGCCTGCAGCTGGGACCATTGTAAGTATTGCTATTATCATAGGTCGCAAACAGAGAGGGTGAACAAATGCACCCTTTTCTGGTGTGCATATGTCTACTTGGGCTATGGGCCAAACGATGTAAACATCAGGTATTTATTTCCCAATTTTAAAGATTGGGAAGTCCAAGATCAAGATACCTGAAAAGGAGGGCTCCTACTGTGATGACATGACATCTTCAGTGTGGATCTGTGGATCTGTAGCTATGTGGATCTATGGCTATGTGAATCTGTGGATCTGTGGCTATGTGGATTTGTGGATCTGTGGCTATATGGATCTGTGGATCTGTGGTTATGTGAATCTGTGGATTTGTGGTTATGTGGCTATGTGAATTTGTGGTTCTGTGGCTATATGGGTTTGTAGATCTGTGGGTCTGTGGATCTGTGGCTATCTGGATCTGTGGCTATGTGAATCTGTGAATCTTTGGCTATGTGGATTTGTGGATCTATGGCTATGTGAATCTGTGGATCTGTGGCTATGTGGATTTGTGGATCTGTGGCTATGTGAACCTGGAGCTATGTGGATACATGGCTATATGGATACATGGAGGAGATGAGAACCAGCTCTGTGCTATCTCAGTATCTCTTGTAAGGACATTACTTTTGTTATACCAGGGACCTGCTTTATGACCTCATGTAGTAACTCCCATAGAGGGTTTGTTTCTAAACACGACTTCATTGAGCATTAGGGTTTTGATACAGGAGGTTGCAGGTGTTGGGACATTCAGCCTACAACCCTGAAGTATGAGAAACAAGATCTTACTCTGTAACAAATTAAAGAACTCATGAGGGCAAACCCATTTTTAACATGCCATTTTGTTGTGAGGAACACCAGCAAAGAAGAAAGGCACAAAGAACTGGTAGAATATATGGGCACAAGACTGTAGTTTTAAAAGTGCCAGGCCATGAGCAACGTAGCCTTGTGTTTTCTACAGACTGGGATTCATAAGATAAGAGAATATACTGGGCCTTGACATTGTCCTCTGATCATGGACTCAATCACGTAGGAGACTGCCTACAACGTCCCAACTCTCAGAGATCTGAGACATACATATGTCAGACACCAGCTAGGACAGAGAGGGGTCTCGTACCTCTGGCTTATCTCTGACTCATCTCTGACTCTTTGGTAAACTTTGAGAGCACCCTTTCCTGAAAATTGTGCATGTTGTTTTATTTCTTACAGAGCTTGTGACCAGTAGTGTTGCTTTCAGATTACCCAGAAAGGGCCATCTTTAGTTATGTGCCGATACTTCATTATTTCTAGGAGTCAAGGCCCACAAGGCAGGCATCATTTAAGACAATTTATCCTGATGGGTAGTGGTGGTGCATACCTTTAAGCCCAGTACTTGGTAGGAAGAGGCAGGTGGATCTCTGAGTTTGAGGCCAGACTGGTCTACTGAGTTATTTCCAGGAAAACCAGAAGTATACAGAGAAACCCTGTCTTGAAATAAAAGCAAACAAAAACAATAAGTAAAAGAAAATTTTGTCCTGTTATATAAAATATTGGGCTAGAATGGTGTTCTTCAAGGACTATCAATTTAGTCTGATGAAGATGGCAGCTGCTTTTGCTAGAGCTATGTCTTGTTTTGTTTGTTTTGTTTTGTTTTTATAGCTGCTGTAACTGGGAACTCTCAGAGAAGGCAGGACAGAAACCTAAACATATCTTCAAGTCCCTATGCCTGCCTGCTTAAAAAGATCTCCATATTGCCTTTTGGGTTTTTCTATCAAAGTTACCAAGGGTGTGTGTGTGTCTGTGTGTGTGTGTGTGTGTGTGTGTGTGTGTGTGTGTGTGTGTCTGTGTGTGTGTCTGTGTGTGTGTGAGACAGACAGAGAGAGAGAGAGAGAGAGAGAGAGAGAGAGAGAGAGAGAGAGAGAGAGAGAGAGAGATCTAAAGCTCTGTAATTCAGCTGGATGCCCCCCACCCCGATCTTTTTCTCTCCACCTCCCCAGCACTGGAATTAAAGGGTTAAAGGGGTATGCTACCACATCCAGCTTTTTGCACATGGCTGCTGGGAATCGAACTTGTGTCCTAATGCTCACAAGGCACACTTTACCAACTCAGCCACCTCCCTAGCCCCAAGGTCCTAATAGTTTTAAAAGCAAATGCCTAGGGCGGTGCAGTATGTCTCTAACTGTTTTAGTCACCTAGTTAATATTAATGCTTCTAGGATTATGCACACCAAGCCTTGCCCACATGCAATGGTGTGCTACGTGTGAGAAAGAGAGTCAGTGACCCTTTACTGTCACTCTGAAACACAGATAGAGAACCTGAGAGAATATGTCAGGTACATGAACATCTTGCAACAGAAGCTCCTCAGAAGAATAATGTCTAAGGGCATTTAGAGTCTCTTGAAGCAGCAATGTGGATGAAAACTGAGAAGGACCTGCTACTCACTGGCTTGTACAGGTTCATACTCAAGGAGCTTTATGGTCCTGCATGGCCCAGGACCAGGCCTAGGGAATGATACTGCCCATATTCAGCTGGCCCTCTTATATTAATCAACAATCAAGACAGTGGCCCACAAACCAATTTGATCTAGGAAACTTGTCAGGTGAGGCTCTCTTCTTGGGTACTTCCTAGGGTGTCAAAATGTGTGTGTGTGTGTGTGTGTGTGTATCAGTTAAAGCTCACCAGGACAACACACATACATACATGCACACACACACACAATTAATTATAATATCCACTGCTAATAATGCATTGATTATCATATTCAATCTGAAGTAAACCTCTTGTTGATTTTCATAGGTACCAGCCAATTACATGAATACTCCTGATGGATCAGGCTGCTAACAAAACCAGGTCAAACCTAAAATAGAATCTCTTAAGTATTCTGGGCAGATAGACCAGTGACCTGGGGGGACTCGGGTGTCAGAGGGGTGAGCTAACTGACCAAATCCTGAGGGCTCACAACCACAGCTCAGCTGCAAGTCCCCTTCCACCTCGGAAAGGGCCACTTCTCACCTCTCATGAAACATCTTCTCATTCTAAGTTCAGACTCAGCAAGAGACACATGGAACAGAAACTTTCCTGGCCACAGGAAGCACTTTGAACGTGTTTACATGACACTAAGTTCTTTAAACATGAGGCAGTGCTCTGCTGGTGTCTCAGGGGCTACTGGGTCATCTGAGTGGTGGATATACACACAGCCAGGGGTCCTCTGAGGTCACACAGCAGTATCTGCCATTGCTGTGTATGAGATGTAGGATGCTCTCAACAGACTCTTGGCAAAGAAACCTATTTATCCTATTAGCCAGGGCAACTGAACACACTTGACCTCATAGCCTCACATCTTATTTTTCTGAAACTCATGTTACATCCCATGCATCACAGGCATGCACTGTGGGATTTGCTGTGTCACATAGTTACAAAATCCTCCAGCTTTGAGCTCTTGGAAGCTAAAATCTAAATGCTAACACTCTCTTAAAGTTCTTACTGAGTAGAAGAAAGCTCTGACTCCTAAATTCTTTCTCTTTTTAATTCATTTTGCAGTGTGTATGTATGCATGTCCAAATGTGTATGTATGTTTGTATATGTAGGTGCACATGTCAGGGTGCACATTCATAAGTTTGCATGTGTAGGTAGAGGCCAGAGGTCAACCTCAGATGTTGTTCTTTGAGGAATATCTGTCGGAAATGAGACCCTCACTCCCATAAATTAAAGAAACTAGTGAAAATGAAGAAGTTTTTTTATATAACATTCTGTAGAGAGGAGAACCAGTATAAAGAAAAGATAAAAACTACCTCCTTTCCAGCCCAATTTTAATTTTTAAAGGAAAGCACTGAGTAGTTGGAGGTGACCATACATTTTGAAATTGAAAGATGCATACACATACTTTTGTTTGCATGTGCAACAGCTGGGCAGACCAAAGGCTCCCTTTAGAAAGTGCCTACTCCAGCAGCTGCTCTCTCCCACGAGTAGGCAGGTGGCTGGAATGGTATGCAACATAGTCTCCTGTCCAGTACCACCAGGGATCAAAAAGGGCAGCTGTTGTTCATTCCAGTCCCATGCTGATACAGCTCAGAGGCATTTCTGGAGAGTTCTGTGAATGAGTCACTGACTTCCCTGAATCCTAGCGATGGTGACTCTGCTCAATTCCCTAGCAGCCATTCTAACTCCAGTCAGTTTAACCTTATTGTATAGCATTCCCCATAAGTTGAAATAGCCTCTCCAGGCAGGATCCAGGAGGCTCAAGAGACTCAGAAGATAAACACCTCACAAGCCTTAAGGAAGTTCCGGAAACTAACAAGATTCACAAGATCCTGACTTCAGGTTTTAGAAAACAGAAAACAATTGGTGGGAAGAGAAAACTCTGAGCAACCTAGCTGCCTGAAAAGTCACACCAGGATGTCCAGAGATGAAGCTTTTTATGAGCCTTCATACATGCTGGGCCAATTTTTTTTTCATGATGAAGCTATTTTTAAGCTACCCATGCTCCTGTAAGTAATCGCAGTACACTCCATGGTTGGCCATGCTGGACTTTGGTGGAATAATTACCTTGTTTTTGTCAGTGTCTTATCTAGGGTGAGAAGACATTTTTCATATATGCCCAGGAAAAGTAACATGACAGATCAACAAATGGAAACTCACTCTTCTCGTGGGTCACCACCAGAGAATGGATATGACATGTTCTAGCCCATTAAAGGAAAGCATGCCATTGTGGTGGAAGGGACTCTGGCCATCTCTAATGTTACAGGCATGGCTCTACCAGGCCTTTCCCTTTTCCCTGATTCCCCCCACCTTGCTAATAACTGCTAGATTACATTTCTTAAGCTAGTCCCTCAAAGTTTATTCCCTTATTTGGCCACTTCTTCCTAAGCCACCAAGATTTGGCTATCAGAGTATTGAAGTCTAGCAATCAAATTCACCCCCCTTGGCTCATCTAATTAACATGCCCAATTAAAGTTAAATACTTCATCTTAACACAATGTTTCATATTTTACCTTTATAAACTATCATTTGTCTGTATTCCACTGTCTTCTCTCTATCCAGAGGAAGTCCTTTGTCTCTGAAGAAATATCCCTACCCTCCCCCTTTGTACTCTTCCCCTTCTTCCTTGTCCTCTATCACCTTTCTTCACCCTTTGTTTCTCTGTGGTAAATAAATCTTTGTGCTGAGAACTTGGTCTTATGTGTCCTGAGTAGATACCAATCTCTTACAATGGGTATTTTTATCAAAACCAATGGCTTTCTCTAGACTTCCTAGAAAATAACTTAGAGACAGAGGTTTATAGATCGGGCAACTTATTTAAACAACCATACAAGAAGGATGGAAGCATAACGGAAAAGATGAAGAATCTACATTGTGATAGGGTCTCCAGCAAGGCCCCATCTAACCCAGCTCCATGTCTGAGGTGTCCTTTAGAAAGAGTTACACATGGAATAGCTTTCTTCCTATGTCTCTAGACATAGCTGTTGTCAATTCTTCAACACATATGACCTTGGTAGGGTGAAGAGCACGCTGATGTAGGTCATGCCTTGTATATGAGGATGCCCCAGGATCTTATGACCCTCTCCAAGTAGGACCCTCTCAACTGAGCCATCAGCAGCCAGTTCTTGTAGCAGTTTGAGAAAGCAAGAACACTGTCCAGGTAGTTTTGTGGGTTGTAAGGCCACTGCTGGGTTCTCCTGTCCTCCTCAGCTCCTATGGCTTAGTGCAAGTCTTTTCTGTAGACATCTCCTCCTATACTTTGGCTAGTCTTTCTCGGAGAACAAGTTAAGAATGGTAGATGCTACCGTGGCTGGAATCTGTAACTCATCTCTAGGCCATACTTAATGCTTCACCTCCCCCTCCCTACTGTCCTCTCCCAGATTCTCAGCACTCATGTCTCATGTTTCTGCTGCCTTGGGTGATTAGTGGTACACAGCTAGTTCTTTGGCATGAGTATCTACTCAGTCATTGCCCTGTCTGGTTATATAAAGGATAACCCAGCAGAAGCTATAACAATTATCTAGAAGCCAGGTCCTTCCTTCCATACCCCACCAAAGTTGCCTCTTCTAGGAATAAAGAGCAGTTAGTTATCTAAACAAGGTACTGCCTCCTTTCCTTTCCATGTCTCCTGGTCCATTGATATTGAAGACTCACATTGATGGGGCACCTGACAAAACTTAATTTTAATGGGACCCTTGTTGTGTATGACCCACAGTTGGAGTGAAATGGAGACCTCTAAACTCAAAGATGCCAGAAATGTAGGAAGGGAAGTGTAACTGATTCCATAAGAGGGGTAGTGGAGAGGGTATAAAATCTACTTTTACTTCCAAGTCTACAGTGAGAAAAAATAACCCTTACTTCATGACAGATTATTAGACATTCAAGCAGGAAACGCAGGATGGTTTCTTTTATGACTTTGCAAGACCAGGCATCAGCCTAGAGTGGCTGGCACTCTGATAGAGTGCAGAAGAAAGTTTATAAATCCTGACACATGACCCCTTTCCCCTTTCCGCTCACTGCGTAAACAGGAGGTACAATCTTACACTTCACCCAAGTCTCATGTTTCCTTATGCTGCTATGTTTGTCTTTTTTTTTCCTTCAACAAAAAAGTGTGTGGGCTCATCTCTATGATTTACATCCTGTTTATTTCAAAGTATATTAGAGCTGGAGAGATGGCTTACAGGTTAAGAGCACTTGCTGTTCTTCCACAGAACCTGAGGTTTCCCCCAGCATACATGTCAGACATTTCATAGATACCTCTAACTCCAGCACCAGGGAGATCCGATGTTTTCCTTTGACCTCTATGAACCACATGCGTATGGCAGACACAGGTACAAATAATGCTTATTGGAAGCACAGCTTTGCTGGCAAACTTGGCTGTTGGTGACTTGCTAATCTTCCCTTTAGTCAAGGGGATAGCTTAGAGGATTTGGGAAGATGGCTAGACTAGAAGATATTTGTGGTTTTTGTTCATTTGCAGCTGAACCTAAGCTGGCTCACAGAACCTGTGAAACAGATATATTTTATTCCTCAACATACCTATACTTGATTCCCTTGCATTAAGAACCTGGTAGTGTCAGATAAATGGTTGTGGGCTTAGGCTATTCACTTCAATCTAAAGAGTGTGCTTGTGTAACCCAGAGTCATCTCCAAGTCATTACATGCAGGTCTTTTCAAATCTGTCTGATTCTGCCATTTGGTTACCAGTTCTGCTTTTGTGGTAAGTAAAGGCAAAAGGAGTCCAGGTCTGTGCCCCATGCTGCCTCCTCTGCTGTTGACTGAGATCCTTAATCAGAGGAGGGTAAAACAGTTATTTCTTAAAAGTCATTACATCACTTTGGTGGGTCATGTCTTATAGTCAGAAATTCAAACCTATAAGTGGTATATAGACCAGTGTCAACAAGAAAACATCTTTCCTCCTTGTCAATGGATGCAATTTTCTGACCTGACATCAGGCTATCTCGTCTACCTGAGAGATGACACTGTGTTCTAGCATCTGGTTGGTGTTTTACATGTGCCAGAAGCTAAGGCATCTTTAGTTAGAGCCCTCCCACATGAATCATCTATCAAGAAAATGAACCTCAAACTTGCCTACAGGGTGATCAGGTGGGGTCATTGTTTCTCAGGTGAGGTTCTCTCTTCCCAAATGACTCTAGCTGGTGTCAAGTTGACATAAAACTATGCAACATACTGGCTAATGATCTAATGATCTAATGATTCTTTCCACCATTCATCTCACATAACCTTCAGCGAAAGAACTATGCTTGCAGATGGGGCTTGTCTAAGTCACAGTTTCTATTCCTGCACAAACATCATAACCAAAAAGCAAGTTGGGGAGGAAAGGGTTTATTCAGCTTACACTTCCATATCCCTGTTCATCACCAAAGGAAGTCAGGACTGGAACCCAAGCAGATCAAGAAGCAGGAGCTGATGCAGAGGCCATGGAGAGATGTTACTAACTGGTTTGCTTCCCCCGGCTCACTTGGCCAACCTTCTTATAGAACCCAGGTCTACCAGCCTAGGGATGGCACCACCCGCAATGAGCCAGGCCCTCCCCCCTTGATCACTAGTTGAGAAAACGCCTTACAGCTGGATCTCCTGGAGGTACTTCCTCAACTGGGGCTCCTTTCTCTGTGATTAACTCCAGCCTATGTCAAATTAACACAAAACCAGCCAGCACAATTGACCCCTTGACAACTAGACACACAAATACACTATTAAACCTCAACCCTTACTTTCTTATTCATCCCAAATATCTAAATAACCTTAAGAGTTCCACAGTCTTTAAAAAATCTTACATATTAATATTTCAATCCCTTTAAAATATCTAATGTCTTTTAAATTTCAGAGTCTTTTTTCAATCCGAAGTCTCTTAACTGTGGACTTCACTAAAATACTTTCTTCCTTCAAGAGGGAAAAATATCAGGGCACAGTCACAATCAAAAGCAAAATCAAACTCTAACCATCCAAAGTCTGGGATCAACTCACAAACTTCTGGGCTCTTCCAAGGGCTTGGTTCACTTCTCCAGCTTTACCCTTTGTAGAGCACACCTTGTTTTCTAGGCTCCAGCTGCCTGTTCTCCACTGCTGCTGCTGTTCTTGGTGGTCATCTCATGGTACTGGAAATCTCCAAAACACTGCTGTCTTCCGCTGCAACTAGGCTTCACCAATAGCCTCTCATGGGCTCTCTTCATGGTGCCAAGTCTCAACTCATTTGCATGACCCCTTAAGTCCTGGGGCATTAATTACAACTGAGGCTGTATCTTCACCAATGACCTTCCATGGCCTCTCACAGTGCCAAGCCTCAGCTGTTCTTCATGACCCTTTACGCCTTCAAAACCTGTACCATCTGGGTGACTCTTACACATAAGCAAGTCCAGCCACAGCACCAGGTACAACCTTGGCTATCTCTGAAACACAGCTTCTTTATGCTCTCCAAAAACACTTCCTAGTAGATTTCACCTCAGTGATGCTGGTCTCTTCTTAATCACTACTCATCTCTTGGCTCCAGCTGACCAGCATTAACAGTTGCAGCAATGCAAAGGTTTTGCTTTAGTAGTTCTGGTATCTTCTTAATCACAGATGATTCTTCATCCCCAGCTAACCAAAACCACAGAATCTTCACAATCAAAACAGCAACAGCCCTGAAAAGTCTTTAATCTTCCCTCTGAAATTTCACAAGCCAGGCTTCCATCTTCTACACTATTCTCAACATTATCTTCCAAGCTCCTACAGAACATTCCACAGAGCTCTTAACAACCCAATGGCTCTTCTAGCTCAAAGTTACAAAGTCCTTCCACAGTCCTCCCCAAAACATGGTCAGGTTGTCGCAGGAATACCTTATTCCTGGTACCAACTTCTGTATTATTCAAGGTTCTCTAAAGTCACAGAATTTATGGGTAGTCTCGATATAATAATGGAATTTGTTGGTGACTTACAGTCTGTAGTCCCCAACAATGTTCAGCAGCAGCTGTGAATGGAAGTCCAAGGATCTAGCAGAGGCTCAGACCCACAAGCCAAGCAGGTGAAGAGAAGAAGCCTTTTATCTTCCATTATTCTTATGTAGATCTCCAACAGAAGGTGTGTCCCAGATTTAAAGTGTATACCACCACGGCAGTTTCTGGGACTTGCTTTTTTTCCAGATGGCCTTGAGCTCAGAGATTTCTTTGCCTTAGTGTCCTAAGATTCATAGCCACTATGCCCCAAATTCAGGATCACAGGTGAGCCTCCCAATTCTGGATTGTGGTTCATTCCAGATATAGTCAAGTTGACAACAAGGAATAGCCACTGCAGAGCTACAGCAGCTATGGGTGAGACCTACCATCAAACAAACCCTGGCTATGATTGCATGCTCTGACCCTAGGTCCTCAGCACTAATATGAGGGGCACAAAAATATCTCTGACTCTGGGTATTGGCATCTAAGCAGGTCTAGAGTAGCAGCAGAAGATCCAGTGACTATTGATCAAACCAAGCCAAGAGCCTTTGTGTAAAGGTTCTAGTAGAGACTTGGCTCTGCAGGACAGCAAACCTCTACTGCAACTTTTCAGCTCCATAAGGAGCTCAAGGCAGTCCTGGAAAATAGATAGGAACTCTGACGTGGATTATTACGTGGTTCTTCATAAAAGCAGCTCATAGGGTGGATTTGGAGAGTCAAGTTTAGTTTTCCAATGCAGGGACTGTTGTATATTATTGTAGGGCCCATTTGTGAGGCAATATTGCTTTCTTTCAGTCTATGAGTGGATGGCCCAGACTGAATCTGTAGAATGAACTGTGGCTTGAAATGGGTGGCTGTCTTCATTCATAATTTTACGCACCTTGGTTTTCTTGCTTTAGAAATCAAGACAACTTTCTTGGCTACCATCCTGCTGTTCCGGGGACCCGGGGTGTGTGTAAACTCCGCTGTACTCTGAGGTATAGCACGGGCTTCTATTCTTGAGTCATCGTTAGTTCTGCTCATTGTTTACCCCTGACTTTTGGCAGCTAAGTACCATACTGGACCCTGTCATTCCTGTGGCCACTGGAAGCTCCACTCAGTGGCAGTGTCTCCCTCGTGTAGCCTCTTTAATGGATCGATATGCACTGGTGACTTTCCCAACCTCACTTAGTTCATCTGCTTCTCCAAGCCTCTATGAGATGTCTCTGTCATTCCTCTGTGGTGGCTCTGCACTGTCACTTTGATGTGAGCAGTCTCAAACCTTCTTCCAGGTTTCCAAGACACATCCTATAGAGGCCCAGAGCCATGTGCTAGGGTCCGTTGTCAAGACGTTACAGCATCGATGGGGAATGGGGTACTTCCCTAGCACCAATAGGTCCCAAGATGCACATGCTTACATTTTTAATGGTTCGTGTATGCTAGAACCTCCAGGGCTTTCTACTCCAGTTTCTTCCCTCCTACATAAATCACACATGAAACCTAACTCATTTGTATATCCCTGCCACTAAACTGCTAAGCGTCCTCCCTACTCTGACATGTGCTACGACACTTAAAAAGTATTATCTCTGTGTGTATACTATGGTGTCCCCGATCAAGTCTTGTTTCTGGAGACAGAACCTAGAATTCCTGGTGAATCCACACTGAATGCTGATATTTCCTCTGTGCCAGTATCAAGGAGATAGAGCCCTTATGCCCCACCGTGGGAGCAGGTTCTGATAAAAATGGCCAACATTTGGATCTCAGGAAGAAAAGCAGCCCCGTATCCAGAACAGTATATTTTGAATGACAGAGGCATTTTGGGAAGACAGTACAATGAGCCACCATCAGCCTGTACAGGACAGGAGAGGATGAAGACGGCCATCCTGAAAGGTGGAAGCTGGGATGCGTCAGTGTCTGATATCTGTGTCCTAGGGATGGTGCTTGGAGTGACCAGAACTGTACCAATCCCAACTCTGAGAGCTAAGGGGACAGAACACAGATGTGAGGACAATAGACTGGAAATCCTATAGTCCTCTGAATCTATTGAGCTTCTTCATCAATATTGCTAGGGCTGCAAGGCCCGTTTTAAAATCAACCTGAACAGGTTTTTTCTTTTCCTTAAGAGGATGCTATTGTGACGAATATACTACCGGCAAATTGAATTTATGAAACTCTCCAGGGACTGATGGAAGGAATGGGAGAAGAATGGGTGTGACTGATTGGATTTTTATTTCTAAGCATGGTCCTGCTATTTTGAAAATATATATGTAGGATGTAATGAAATACGGAGGGCATTGCAGAAATACGTTGGCATTCATCTCTCTCCATTTTGTTTGCACTGACCTGGCCAATATTCCAGGGAGGCATTCAATTGCTTCAGCGATGTTTAGCTCTGCTGCCCTATCGAAAGGAAGAATAGGGCAGCTGGCTCTACAGCAAGGCATTTCTCTGATAAGGCAAGAGGGGTTTAGTTCTTATTTTTAGGTTTCCACTAAAAACTGGGTACAGACCATTGAAACATTCATGCTTAGCATTAACTAGAACCAAAGAGAAACAGATACAACATAGAGTAAAATCCATCCTTCAAGTAACCAAAATGGGGGAATGTCTGCAGAGTAGCACATACACACAGCCAGCTGGCTATTATTCATAAGGCAACAAGCCAGTCAGGGGCACAGACAGTTGGCACATTGAGAGAAGGCTGGGAAATTTAGAAGCACAGAGTATTATTCATTTAACTGAGCACCCAAGCAGAAATTCCATGCTTGGTGCTGTTTTGATGGGTAAGTGAGCCTCAGTGGTACACCTGCCTCTTTGTCTATCAGCTGGTAACCATGAGCTATATATATGTATGTGTATGTGTGTGTGTATCTTAAACATAATAATAAAGTAAAACAAAGCATGATCATATGCGATAATAAATACTTTTATTTCAGGCCATTATTAAGTAAAATAATGGTATCTGGAACATAATCATGTGACTGCAGTGAAGAAGGCTACCGGATACTAATGAGTGGGTAGCAAACTCAACTTGGGTCCACTGGGCATGAGGGTAAATCATGTTCCAGAGGGGAGACAGCTCTGTGAGATTTGGTATGTTATTTAAAACAACACGCAATTGAAAGTTTATGATTCTTTTCCCTAGATTTTCCCACCTAATATTTTTAGACCACAGGCAAATGAACCCATAGAAAGGGAAACCATGGACAAGGGGTACTACTATATTCTAATTCCTTCTCTTCCTGCTCCCTGAAAGTGCATGAAATCCAACTTCCTTGTGAGAAAACTGAGACTCCATTAGCACCTCGTAAGCCTGATAACTCAAGGCTACATGCAAGGGCAGGAGTTCCCATTAGGCTGCAAATATTTGGTCGTTGGGAAATTAAGTACAAATCCACTATACCATGGGCCAGCGCTACACTCTACATACAGCTTTCCCCTCCTTGCAGGTTGCAGTTAAATTAGACCAACTCTACATGGGCATCAAGCTTGATTCTTCATGTTCATAAAGCGTGTCATCTCCACTATTCTGTCCCTTAGAAGAGAACCTTTCTTAAGACCTCACAATAAAAAGGGACTTATAGTTAGCGGGTTGCTGTTTGTTTCGTTTGTCATGAAGGTCGGCAGACTATACAGCTATAGTTTGTTGGAGGATGGTTTTGTGCACTGTGTGTTCAGATACCGATTCCCATGTCCAGACAGCTGTAGCAGTCTGGATGAAGGCCAGGTCAAGCATCTCTGGCCTCAGTGTTAATGTAAAAATTGCTTTCCATCACTTCTGATTTGTTAATAAAAGAGCTGACCAGCCAAATAGCTGGGCAGAAGAATAGGGCAGGACTTCTGATCCTAGTCATGGGACCCTAGAAAGTAAAGGAAGAGTAAAGATGAAGGAAGAGAAGACAATGTGGAGAAACCATATGGATGGACCAGGAGGATTCTCCATGTGATCACAATGAGAGAGCAGCCATGAAGACACATGGGCCAGAGCAAGCCAGAACAAGACTCAGATGTAGGTAAAGGACCATTACATAGTAAGCAGCTCAGAAACTGCCCGGCTATTAGTGTTTTCAGCTTGTTAATGAAAACACCCAGTCTTAGTGTTTTTATTCGGGAGCCAAAATGGGCTTAGCAGGTATAGAAACATCCTATAGTTATTTGGGAGCAAAGGGGCATAGGAAGTTCCTCAGAGAATTACATTTACAATATTTCTTTATCTTTCTTCTTTTTTCTTCTTGTATTTTTGAGATAGGGTCTCTCACTGGACCTGGAACTTACCAAGCAGGCCTAGGTGCCCAGTAAGCCCCAGAGATCTTTCTGTCTTTGACTTGCCAGTGCGGGGGTAACAAGTGTCTACCATCATGCCCAACTTGCTTTTCTTTCTTTCCTTCTTTCTTCCTCTCTTTCTTTTTCTTCCTTCCTTCCTTTCTTTCTTCCTCCCTATTCCTCCCTCCTTTTCTTTATTTCTTTCCTTCCTTCCTTCTTTCTTTCTCTCTGTTTTTGTTTGCACATGGGTTCTGGGGATCAAACTCAGGTTCTACAGACTTTTCTGGTCCTTTGATGTGTTTTGGCATTTCCCATAATAGTTGATATCATGCCTTTTAAATTTTTTTTTTTAGAATTTCACAAATGGTATCTGGAACATACCATGATGAAAAATAAAAGCAAGCAATACCTGCATCTTACTCTGAACGAAGATGGATATGATGATGTCTTGGCACTGTATACAGCTCACAGCACAGGACTGGCAGGTAATAAAGCCAGTACAATACAAGTGATCCTCAGCGTAAATGGGGCATCATCCTCATAAACCCGTTGTAAGTTTAAAGGAATGGATGTCCAAACATCAAGAATATACCCTGTGGAACATCATAACCAAACAACACTGTGCACTGGAAAGTGTTAGATGATCACCCTCATGGCCCTGTGCTTGGCTGAGATGTGCAGCTAAAGCTGGGTACCATGAATGAGGATGGTATTGTTTGCTGCAAGATTCAGAGACAGCCAAACATAGAATTCACAGCATGGTTTCTGCTGGCTGAGCCCCACTTTCATACTTGCATTTGACTGAAACCTTGTAAGTCAAGCCAACTTCAGTCAGGCACCATCTATGTGCTCCAGTGGTGACCTAAGGACTTAGAAAAATGGGAATATTCTGAGATTATCTCAATCTTCGTCAAAAATTCTCATTCACAAAACATGGGGGTGAGATTCGGGTAATGTCATTTAGTGATGTGTTCTGTCTGATGGCATGGAAGACTGGTCCTGTCTACGGGAAGGGGTAGCTACTTTCAGAGAGTTGGGTTGGGTACTCAGAGAGTACATGGAACTCATTCTTTACTCACAGCCCCGTTGAGCTTCCTAGGTTCCTCTCTGATGATATCTATAGCCAACAGAGCCATCTTACCTTCAACAAGCTGGCCCCACCATACTCCATACTCCAATCTTATTGCCCTACTTTGCCAGATGCCGCCTGGAGTGTCTACAGCCCCATGGGAAACCCTCCAAATGTGTTTTCCATCTATCTGTTGCAGCAAGAGGTAACTTCCCCAGGCAAAGTGTGTTGCATGTTGAATTTGCTTAGGAAAGCAATCACGGCCAGTATAAACCTGGGTCCTGTTGGATGAATCGACCATGCCCTTGAGAGTTGCTAAAACCCAATCTGGTGTCAATCTTTCTGTGGGAGAACAGTGAAGGCTCAGGGTGACACACTTTGGAGAATGGATCACTGAGGCAGAGAACAGGGAGAGGGGATATCGTTTACCCAGAAGCATCAGTATCCATAAAGCAACAGACCTGATGTTGTAGTGTTCTTCCTAAAGAGACTCCCAAAGACTGCATGAAGTCACTCTAGTCAAGAAAGAGACAGCAACATGCCTAAAGAAACGAGCTGCCAGGCATCAACAGCTAACATGTGTTTCAAAGTAAGCAAAAGACCCACTTGCCCACTCCAGATTTCCCAATTCCAAACAGCCTGGGTTAAAGACAAGTAGCCATGGGAACAGAGGAACACCAGGCTCATTGGAATAAATGAGATGATAGGATATGGCTGGAGCTCTTGGAGGCTCTCCGTATCCTATGAGATGGCTTGTACTTACTTTACATCCAATCTGTGATGCACCAATGAAATCACTTAATGTCTCTTGCTTAATATTTTTGAACCATAGAACATCAACATGACTGCACTTCAGGATGTGAAAGCCAAGAGTTCAGAGATGAGAGGTAAGGTATACTTCGGTCTCAATTTGACCAGATCACGTGGTA
The DNA here is from genome assembly GCF_963924665.1 of Micromys minutus. Lineage (NCBI taxonomy): Eukaryota > Metazoa > Chordata > Mammalia > Rodentia > Muridae > Micromys > Micromys minutus. The sequence continues at coordinate 102,376,527 of NC_137969.1, forward strand.
CCAAGGTAACTAAACAGTATTTCCAGGTGTGCCAGGCAGGGGTCTGGTCTTTCTAGATGTCAGCAATCCCCCCGCCTTCTGAGGGGCTGAAGAAGGCAGAATACCTTTCATTATACTGGCTGGTTTTGTGCCAACTTGCAACAAGCTGGAGTTATCACAGAGTAAGGAGCCTCCATTGAGGAAATGCTTCCATGAGATCCAGCTGTAAGGCATATTCTCTACTAGTGATCAAGGGGGGGAGGGCACATTGTGGGTGGTGCCATCCTTGGGCTGGTAAACCTGTGCTCTACAAGAAAGCAGGCTGAGCAAGCCAGGGGAACAAAGCCAGTAAGCAGCATCCCTCTATGGCCTCTGCATCAGCTCCTGCTCCCTGACCTGCTTGAGTTCCAGTCCTGACTTTCTTTGGTGATGAACAGCAATGTGGAAGTATAAGCTGAATAAACCCTTTCCTCCCCAACTTGCTTCTTGGTTATGATGTTTTGTGCAGGAATAGAAACCCTGACCAAGATACTCAGGGTGGTAACCTTTACCCTGTCCGAGAACCTGGGCAGAACAAAAAGCCAGCCAGCTTCCAGCCCAGTGTGTGTTTTCTTTTCTTTGACTGGAACTCATACTATCCCCACCCTTGGTTCTCAGACCTTTAGCTGTGGCCAGAACTGCATCATCTGCTCTTCCTGGTCTCCAACTTGCAGATGGCAGATACTATCAGTATCTGAACCTCCACAGCATGTGAATCCATTCTTCATCCCCCTCCTTCAACTCTAGAGCATCTCTGTGGATTCTTCAGTCCAGCTGGACCTGTCAATACTATCTTCATAAAATGGCTCTCCTGATCTGGGAATCTTTGAGTGAAACAAAATGAGAATATGTTCAGAAGAGAGTGAGCTCTGAAAAGATTTCAGTTCAAACCTTATCACACTGGAGGGAAAAACAGGCATCAACCAGAGTTTGCGCCAGCAGCCCACTGGGTAACACAACAGCAGCAGCAAGATCAGAGACATGCATTAGGGTCTCATTAGGCCTTGCTTCAAACCGTGTGACAAGTGAGAAGTCCAACCAACCCGTTTCAGATGCAACAGAATATGCCCTGGTCACTGTTAGCCCCTGCAGAGAATTTCAAGATAGCTTCTAAACATATATTCTAGAAGGAATAAGATAGTTTAAATATACATTTTCTGTTTTTTATTCCAGTTGCCATGACAAAATACTCTGGAAATACACCTTAGAGGAGAAAGGGTTTGTTCCAGATTATTGTTGAAGGCACAGTTCATCCACCCTAGCAGGGAACTTGGGGCACCAGGGTTTGATTGGGACAGATGATGTCATAAAACATCCTTAGTCAGAAAACACCGAGAGGCAAATACATGCTCCTGATCAGCTTTTATTTTATAAAGCTTTTTATTTTCTTTATTTTATAAAGTACAGAATTCCCTGTCCAGGGAATGGTCCCACCCACAAGTAAATCAGACCTTCCCATGTCAATGAATATAAGATAAGACCACACAGTTATTCCCAGAGGCTAGTTCCTTGGTGATTATAGATTCTGTCCACAACTAACACCATCAGGGTCTAGCTTAGCACATGGAAAACTGACTCTTCTCTAAAAGCCATCAACTATTAATAGGTTCTTGGTTAGAGCTGGGAGCTCATGTGTCCCTCCCGCCTCTCTGCTACAATGTTGACTAGCTTGGCCTTGTATGGGGAAGCACAGCTGCAGTGAGTTCCTGAATGCAGGGGTCCTGTCTTATTTAATATGAGCACCCCAGTAACATGCATGCTCTCCATTTTGACTACTTCTGAGTTCTGCATTAACCATCATCCAGTGTACTAAAAAGTTGCTTTCATGAGTTTTGAGAGCTGCACTTATGGTACGTGGAGAGACACAAGTTTAAAGAGAAGTTTGATATCGAGTTTATTTAGAAACATAACAGTAGTAGGTTCACCTTGGGGTCTGTGAGTTCCCCAACTCTGGCTTCTCTGCTAAGGTTTTCAGTACCAGGAACACATTTCCTTTGGCAGAGCAGGCCCTGAGTCCAACCAGAAAGTGGCTGGTTATCCTGGTAATATTCACACCACCATCATACCCTCGGGTCTGCCTTGCAATGCCAGTCATTAATGTAGGTTCGAAGCTGCATGAGACTTGTGGATTTCTGCCTCCGGCAGCTTACATAACACTTCCTGGTACTAGAAGAGCTAGCCAGCAGGGAGGAAGCTTCTTGGTCAATACCAACTTGATGTCTCCATGTCCTGTGGCCAACATGTGTGGTATCTTCGGCAACAGGGTCTTCCCGTCAGGGTGCCATGCTGGTGTGGCAAGCACTTCACCCACAGAGCCAGTTCACGGTCTCTCTCTCCAGTTGCTGATAAGAATGGCCATTTTTGAACTTTACATGTTGTCTTAGTCATGGTTTATATTCCTGCACAAGCATCATGACTAAGAAGCAACTTGGGGAGGAAAGGGTTTAACTCAGCTTACACATTGCTGTTCATCACCAAAGGAAGTCAGGACTGGAACTCAAGGTCAGGAAGCAGGAGCTGATGCAGAGGCCATGGAGAGATGTTACTTACTGGTTTGCTCAGCTTGCTTTCTTATAGAACCCAGGTCTACCAGCCCAGGGATGGCACCACCCACCACTGTGCTGGGCCCTCCCCACTTGACCTCTAATTGAGAAAATGCCTTACAGCTGGATCTCATGGAGGCATTTCCTCAACTGAGGCTTCTTTCTCTGTGATAACTCCAGCTTGTGTCAAGTTGACACAAAACCAGCCAGTGCACATGTCTTCTGAGATGCCGAGTTATGATGGAGAACCAAGAGCAATGGGAGTGGTCTGTACTGTTTGGGGAATGTCTCTGGGACACCCCTGAAAAGCATCTTTGTGGGAAGTACTGGCCATAATGCCTTTTATTTTGGAAACCTGTGGCTTTTGGGAGTAGCATCATTCTTCGTGTAGTGTAACACCAACAACAGACAGACAGACAGACAGACAGACAGACAGACACACACACACACACACACACACACACACACACACACACACAGGTTATTAAAGCAGAATTTGAATCTTCTGAGTGAAATTGGCAACACATGGTTACACACACTTGCATCTTCTCATCAGAGAATACAAATCCATATCACCCAAAACTCCAGGACCCCACACTGCTCAGCCTTAGCCCTTCTGCTCACTGCCCAGCCAGCCCCCTTGGAGAAGCATGGCATGACCAGGCAATACCACAAATGCTGTACGGTGTGTGGTGTAGACCCTGAACTGAGCATGCTGTGTGAGATATCCTGCTTTAATCCTGTGTTGGGACTGCCCCTGATGCTGCAGATGAAGAAGCAAAGCCGCTGACTTCCCCCAAAGTCTAGCTTAAGTCACAGGCAGTCCAGCTTTCAAGCAGCAAGTGCACCTACCTACCATCCACCCTGCTTGTTCCCTACCCGGAATGCAGACAGCAGAGCTTCCTTGTCCTGTCGTCTGAAACCAGAGAGAACCACTACCACGCCAAGGCTCTTCTCATCATCTGCTTTAGCTGTATCTGCATAGCTTTGAATGAGCTGCTTCCATTCTGTGACTTTTTGGAGGCTGCTGGTTGTCATCTTGTCTTACTAGCTCTCAGAAGTCTAGGAATACTTCATCCTCAGCAGCATTCTCTCAAAGGAGCAGCCAACAGAGAGATCTGTGCGCCTCCCCAGGGCCTGAGGTTGAGAATGTTTCTGAGGGCGGCTGTTCTTTTTCTTGTTACTTATACTGTTTACATTCCAACCCAGTGTGCCTGCACCTTTCACAGTATTAATAAGAAAGGAAATAACTCACTTCATCTCCTGCCTCAGTGCTGGGAGGTAGAAATGGACAGGTCCTGGGGGTTACTGATCATCCAGTTTAGCCTGAATGACAAACTCTAAGTTCAGTAAGAGACTCAACCTTAATAAACAAGGTAGAGATTGTTGGAAGAGGAGACCTGATATCTACTTGTGGCCTCCACATGCACATGCAAAGGTGAGTGTAAGTGTGTATGCGTGTCCGTGTGTATGCACGTCCGTGTGTATGCACCCCTCACACTCCCCACACACAAATAGAAAGATGAGTAAAGACATTGTTTAGGGAAGTATATACGACGGTACAAAGCAAGAAGAGACTGGAGAAACTTTTAAAAACTCCATTGTAAGTAGTAGAACACATGGCATTCAGTGAGACACGCAAATTCAAGAGACACGTAATCAGGACTATTCCTTCTCACTGCAACTTCCCTTCATTTGGAATCACTTAGGGACACACCACTGCATGTGTCTGATCAGGTGCCTACACTCCCTAGTTGGAGCATAGCTCTGTCGAGTTCCCTGAGACCAGGATGGGGGGGGGGGTCAACATCCTCATGTCATGGGAAAACAGGTGAGGTTCTGCACAAGGGTTCATGGATGGTGACCACAGACATGAGACTGGAACAGATATGCCTTCACTTGTTTCCTGCCTTGTGAGAGCTATTGTGTCCAGACTGTAGGCCCATATATAGTATATGTAGGAGTAGCAGCCCGGGGCTGAGTTATTCATCTGAACTGTGCACTGCCTCCTGCTCCCTGAGTTTGTCTCCAGGATTCTAGATGGTGTCTCCTGTCACACTATGGGGACCCCTGTCTAGCTCAGAGGTTTGCTGATGCTGTCTTGGAAATTAAATATTCTTTCAAAGAGAATTTGCAGTCTTGTCTTTCTACAGCAGCTCTCTGGGTTCCCTTCCTAAGGGGAAATCTGGGTTACAGGAAGACAGTGGAAGGTCCTAGAGGCTTCTGGCATATTCTGGAATACATCAAAAACAATCTAGAGAGATAGGTAAGGTGGGATGCTGGGGTTGGGTGGTCCTCTGCAGCTGAGAGAGGTAGAGAAAAGGGTTCTTCCAAAGCTCTTCCTCCCACTGTGTGGTGACCGTTCTTGGTTGTCAGTTTGGCTATGTCTGGAAAAAACTATAATCCAGAAATGAAGGGAACACCTGAGAGATTATTTTTGCTTGGGTGAATCCATTTCTAGTCTAGACCTCTAAAGTGGGAAGATACTACTTTTGATCTGGATCTTGAGGCAGACACACCTAAAATCTGGGCCACACCTGCTAGAAGCCTATATAAGTTCAGGGAAGAAAGAAGCTTTTGCTCTTTGCCTGCTTGCTCTTGCCTGGCTAACAAGTCCATTCCTTCTTTGGCATTAGAGCTTAGTTCTCTGGAATTCTAGCATCTACTGAAGACCAGTTAAGACATCCAGCCTTGGGAACTGAGCAGTTCCTAGGAACTACTGGGCTCTTAAGCTTGCCATTCATAGTCTGCCGCTGTTAGGTTAGTTGGACCATAGTCTGTAAGAGATTCTAATAAATCTCCTGTATGTGTGTGTGTGCATATATGTGTTCATATATGTATATATATATATATGTTTATATGTGTGTGTCTATATGTATATGTTTATATATATATATATATATGTGTGTGTGTGTGTGTGTGTATGTATGTATGTATATATAAATACATAAAAGGCAGAGACAGACTGATCTTTGTGCAATCAAAGTCCATTTGGTCCACAGTGAGTTCTAAATCAGCTGAGGCTACACAGTAAGTCTTTGAATAAAACAAAACAAAACAAACAAACAAAACAAATGAGCAAACAGAACAACAGCATGAACATGAGTCCTTTCTATGTTATTTCAGTGCTGTATCTCTCATCCCATCCAGGCCCCACATCCCATCCATGCATCTTTCCTGAGACCAAATACTACCTGTGCTTTAGGTGTTTAAGCTTGCTCTGAAGACATAGAGCTCAGGCTTCTCGGGATCTCCACTGTGGCCCTGTAACTAGCACCCCAGAGGCTTCGTTACTTTAACAAACATGTGCAGAGATGAACACTCCCGTTCATCTGAGGCTTAGTCTAGATCTGTAATTTCAATTTCCTGAAGAAGAGGTCACAGACCCTTGCTCTACAACCAACCAATTAGAAGTCCTGATGTGTACTCATCTGTGTGAGAGAGGAAGATGGAGCCCAAGAAGCTCTTTCTCCCTGCCAGTTGAACTCTGAGACCCATGCAGCTGCAGGTCCTGAGACACTGGACTCTCTAGCTCTGTCTTAGTTAGGGTTTCGATTCCTGCACAAACATCATGACCAAGAAGCAACTTGGGGAGGAAAGGGTTTACTCAGCTTACACTTCCACATTGCTGTTCATCACCAAAGGAAGTCAGGACTGGAACTCAAGCAGGTCAGGAAGCAGGAGCTGATGCAGAGGCCATGGAGGGATGCTGCTTACTGGCTTGCTCAGCTTGCTTTCTTATAGAACCCAGGGATGGCACCACGCACCATTGGGCGGGGCTCTCCCCGCTTGACCTCTAATTGAGAAAATGCCTTACAGCTGGATCTCATGGAGGCATTTCCTCAACTGAGGCTTCTTTCTCTGTGATAACTCCAGCTTGACACAGAACCAGCCAGTACAAGCTCCATACTTGCACCTTTCCAGTTACCCATTTCTCAAGCCCCTTGTATTCTTGTACAAGTCTTTGAAAGTGTGAGCCTGAGACTGAAGGAGGCTGAGCAGTTCTGCCTGGACCTTGTATGTTATTTTATTTCCCGTACCGGGGATTGAACTTAGGACCTCATCCATGCTAGACAAGTGCTCTAAGGTCATCCTCAGCACCTCGGAGCCACAGATGCAAAGGACAGAGGGAGCCTGGGTAGAGCACACCATCCCAGGTCATCACTTCCTTCTGTCTTCTGTTGCTATGACATCTGTACTTCTGGACCTGACTCTCATCCTCATTAATTGGAGACCCAGCTTCCCAATGCTTCCTCTTCTCTAAGTCTCTATGCAAGATAAATAAATGAATGCCGCAAATCAGTAAGCACACAGTTATAGGTCAGGAGATTGAGTGTCCTTTCCGCAAACAGTTTATTGATTTACATTCTTAGGTCTTCCAGGTCTCCTCTGAACACGTGTCGCTTTTACTTTGAGAAAGAAAACTACATGCACCATTCAAACTAAACCTTGTTAGGAAGCCTCAAGAACACTCTGTGAGTGTGGGTCTCAAAGTACCAAAGCCGGTAGAAGAACATGGGCTTTGAGACAATCAAAATAGTACATTTTAAGTCTTTCCCCCGTCTTCAGTATAGTGATGACTGGAACTCAGCTGAAGTTTTTTGTTTACCAAAAGTTTCGCTCAGAATAGAAACTGCCCACAATATTTTTCTTGGGGAGGACATTTAGTCAGCCATGGTGTTTAGAACTGATGCCGCCTGTTGTACCAGTGCCACCTCTGGATTCTGCCAGAAGCAAGGGCTTGATTCCTAAGCAGCCTTGGGACTCTCACTTTCAGATCTCTGGAATGCTTCAGTACTGCCTGGTCTAAGTGTGTGTTTTGTTTGTTTGTCTTGGTTTGTTACTTAAAGCTTGGGCGAGCTGTCCAGCTCCTTCCCTCTTTACAAGCAGAAGCCAGCAAAACAAGACTTAGGACAGGGTCCCATGGGTGAGGATAGAATTTCCAACCAGCTAGTCTTTTAGGAGGGTGACCCATCTAGAGATGACAAATGGTCAGTGCCACAGGCAGCAGCTGGCCCCACTGTAAATCCAGGTTCGGGGTCCTTTAAAACACACACCTGTTGCAAGGGAGTCCCTGCAGCAAGCCTGCAGCTGTGGGTGCCGTTTGCAGCCTGCCTATGTCAACACGCACAGTGGGGCTGGTCAACAGGCTGCATCAGGATCTGATGATGGATGTGTTTTATTACAGCGCCTGCTGCCCAGCAGAAAAACACCCCATATGACTTAATAGGATCTCTTCGAATCATAACAGCCAAACATTCATTTGGCGGAGCCCACAGACTCTTACACAGCTCTTGCCAGGTTTCTATGGTAATGATGTTCATTGTAACTGCAGAGCAAGCACTGATTCACCGTGTCCCGCAGAGGCTACAGGTCTCCTCCACCCTCCTACTTGCTTGTCACAGGCTGCAGTGGCTTCAACGCTAAAAGTGCACCCTGGAGTAAAATCTAGTCCCTCTGCGTTCTCCAGCCCCCAGATAGAAGCAGCACATTCAGATGCAAAGCAACCAGAGATGCAAGCAGGGCGTGAGGCTGGACCAAATAAACAGTGCCATCTATCTGTTCAGCTACCGTTGATTTACGATCACTGCTTTTATCCTTGCCCTCTTTCTTAACCATTGCTGGGGAAGCATCCTGAAGCTCATGGGTGGAGACCATAAGACAATGGTCTCTGCTGGTCCTACTAAGCCACATAGGGCCTTTTCGTCTGAGTCATTCTTATTGTTGCCCGTTGCACACTCTAATGTTAGCTGGCCCTCATGCTTTTGTGGATCCGTGTCTGAGCCTCCCATCTTGCTGTAAGAATGCTGGGCTTACAGATGTGTCTGCTACCACATCTGGACCCACTGAGGCACCTTCCAGTCCTGGTATCATTACTTTGGTTGGGTTCCTTTCCAGATGGAAAGTTGTACTAAGGAGTTTGTTTTGTGAAGGAATTTCAGAGCCATTTCTAGATTGTCCTTGATTGTGCTCCAATCTAGGACAATCTTGCCAACAGGGATAACAAATCCCTGCCAAGATCTGGCATGTGATCATTCAGGTCTCATCTGCTGCTTGCAAGATCCTGGGAAACTGGCCTTTTTGTCTGGAAGAACCAAGTGCTGGGCCAGCAGCAGACCCTGGCTAACAGCTCAGTTCAGTACTACATGACATCCCAGCAGTGTGATGGGTTCTCAGCTCTGTTGCCAGGGCTTCCATTGTGCGACAGCCACGGTGGACTCCTTTCTGTCACAGATGTGTCCTATGCAGCTGACAGGTCGTCCCCAGCCTCTGAAATATCCCTGAATATCTCATCACAAACATGATTTTTTTAAATTAATAATCACACTGAAAGACCCATTTTAAAATGAAGTTTTCCCCTCTCTCCCTTATGCATCCCAAGCTCATCTAGGACAACTGAATTTTAAACTGTTTATAAGTCATGTGGCTTACTTTGGCAGAGCTGTGGCTCAGAGCAGGACCAGGCAGGTTACCCTGAGAAGACAAGCAGCCATGCTGCTGAAGGTCTGAGGGAAACAGGGATTTGCATCAGGCAGAAGCATTTCCAAGCAAGGGGACTCTTGGACAGGACAGTGTTTGATCTCAGAAGGTCAGCCTTCATGCGCACAGGCCGAGGGCAGGCTGACGTTGCTCCCAGGTTTGAGCAAGGGCCTTCCAGGAAGCTGATCTGTTATTCTGGGCAGGGACAACGGATCTCGATGTGTGTAATGGGGGGAAGGTTTCCTGCTGCTGGGTTCTAACAGTTCCTGATATTTACATAAACAGGTCTTCAAATATTGACCAACAGAAGAGGGAAGAGTGGATTTCAACCCCATGGTGTCTGGAAGGATACAAAAGTTGGGCAGAAAGCAGTCTCCACGCTGTGGCAATCACAGGAACTTGCTCTCTGTCCTTCTCTTCCATGTGGAATAAAGTGGAAAGAGAGGGGGCAGGTCCCTAATAACATGGCCCCCTTCAGCTGCTCCCATGTGACCCACAGGCACAAGCCAAAGAAGAAATTACTTTTTGGTGTAAAAAGGAAATTTAAGAGCCATCATTTATCCCTTGTTCCTTTTTACAAAACTCTTTATGTAAAGAGGCCAGAGACAACAATGCAGACACCATCCCCAGGTCAAGAGGGCTGCGGGGAATCAGGCAGGGAGGGGACAGTCTACAGTCACCAAAAGCTAGTTGCTTACTATTGCTTTTCAAAACCATGCCAAGCAAATATCAACTGAAATTGTGAAATAGTCACACAATTTCACCCCCCAGATCTGTAGACACAGTAAACCAGGCTCCCACCAAAGAATGTTTTTAAAATGAGCTTATAAGTACTGGGCCATACTAAAGCAGCTAGGAGATAGTTGGCTTTGCCCCTCAAAATAAAACAAAACAAAATACCAACAATAACAACAACAACAACAACAAAATAACCCTGCAAACCTCAGCAGAACCCCAAGAAGTTGGCAGTGCAAACACAGCTCCTTATAATGGAGCCAGCCGAGCAAGGGAGTGTTTGCCTTCTCAAAGTTTACACAGGAGTTAGAGTTCTACCTTTGTGTTCAGAGCTTAGGGGCCAGGATTCTGACACTGTCCCCTGACCCCATGTGCCAGCCAAAGTTCCTCCCTTGGAGATTTGACACCAGGCCATGACCTTTCTGTGACTGCCCACAGTGACAGCGAGGTCCTTCTCAATCATCCCTGCTGTCCAGTCAGAAAGACAAGTGGGAGGTCCCCTCAGTCCCCAAACACAGCTGCCCCCAGCCAGGCCAAAGCAAAAGCTTGTTTCTGGGAACTCTTCTCACCTACAGGAAGGAACATGTGGTCTGGGTGACCAACCGCAGGCCCCCAAGTTTGCTGCATAATTGTGTGTGTGTGTGTGTGTGTGTGTGTGTGTGTGTGTGTGTGTGTGTTTCTGCATCCTGGCCAACCCTGTCCATTTTCTCAAAGATGACAGTGCTATCTGAGCATTGTCCTTATTCTTGGAACAAGAAATGCAAACAGCCAGTGAAGTGTAAGGGACCAGTCCCAGCACTTTCTGTCTGGGCACCTCTCTCTCTCTCTCTCTGTCTCTCTCTCTCTCTCTCTAGAAAATTGCCAAGTTTGCAGAGGCTGCTCCTACATACCTCCCAAGAAGTCAGACCACTTACACGAAAGGGAGCCCACATACTCCACCAGATTTTATAACACAGACCCTTCAGAGCCCCGCCTGCTGTGTCCAGTCTAGTGACTAAGATGTCCCTCCCAAGGGGCAGGACTACACTGATCCTGGGCTGGCTTGGCCTCGCTTTCCTTTGAGGCTCAGAGCTCTAGGATCAGCTTCAGCACTGGCCACACATCAAAGGACACAGCTCAGCACAATCTGGAGAAGTGGAGGAGCTCCTGGGTAAACCGGTTTTCTCTACAACAGAAGCTTCAGCCAAGGCAGATCAGAGAGAGATAGCGTGTGTTTATGCTGTCTGTGTGTACACACTGTATGTGCACACACGTACATGCAGAGGTACAGATGGATATATGCCTGCTACCATTTTACTTTTAAAGATGCCCCAGGTACAGGAAGCTTCAGAGAGCAATCAGGCAAGCAAATTTGTTAGAGACACCCAGGACAAAACCTTCCTGCATTCCCATAAGCCCTTTCTGAAACCAAGCCTCCCATCCCAGGAAATCATGGGGCTAAGTTGAGAGTGACTACTCTGCTCTGACTTCCACACCCCACACACGTGTTCCTATCCAGTGTCTTCTTCTCATTTGTTTATCATGGTTTATAAACCACCACACTCCCATGACAGGTATATATATGTGTGTGTGTGTGTGTGTGTGTGTGTGTGTGTGTGCGCGCGCACACACACACTGACATATATGCAAGTGCACACTGACAGATATATATGCATGTGCACACTGACAGATATATATGCATGTGTGCACCCCTGTCATGACACATGTTTAACAACAACAAAACTCTCTCTCGATCATGCCTGCACATTCACACACACACAGCCATATACCCGCACACCTCAGACACACTAACAGCCACAAACCTCCATATTCACATATGCATGTATGACCCACAACACTTATATATATATATATATATATATATATATATATATATATATATATATATATATATATATATTAATCCAATCACATACCCATATATTCGTACATTCTCACTTAATAATATACACTCGTGCACTGATCACACATACTTCTAAACAGCCACACAACTATGTACCCACTGCATCAACATGTATCTCCATACATATATGATGACCACACTCCTATATACATGAATAGACAAGTACTTATGTAATTATACCCCGTCACTGAGTGATAAACACTCTCATACACTCATTCACACATTTGTGCTCACATGTGTGCTTTTGCACACATACCTACTCCCAGCTCAAATCTTCTCCAGCCCTCATTTCTCCCAACCCCAACCAAATGCACCCTCCTCAGCACCCAGTTCAAAGCAAGAAACCATCAGCCCAATGACACAGTGTGTTGGGATTCTGTAAACCACACCCCACACCACACCCCACAGTTACCTGGCAATAGTCAGGTATGCTCCGCCCCAATGACATGACACTATAATAGGGGCCGCTTGCTCCCTCCTCTCTCTCTCTCTCTCTCTCTCTCTTGCTCTTGCTCCTCCCTTACCCCTCCTCTTCCCCTTCCCTTCCCCAATCTTTTCTCCACGTGCTCATGGCTGGCCTCTGCTTCTTTACTCCTCTATTTCTCTCTCTCTCTCTCTCTCTCTCTCTCTCTCTCTCTCTCTCTCTCTGCCTCTACTACCCTCTTAACTCTCCCATGGCCTGAATAAACTCTATTCTGTACTATACTGTCTTGTGGCTGGTCCCTCAGGGAGAAGGGATTCCCAACATAGGCCCCTCAGAGGCATCTTCCTTGCCCCCAGGCCTCACCGCACCTCCATGGGCCATATTTCCCACTCTCTTCATTTTTTTCCTAACATTGGTGCTAAAACCTGGGATGTCATCTTTTAACATTGGTGCCCCATGATTTTTAACAACACAGTGGCCTCCAGAATGGGTTATAATCTAAGAGATGTCCTGCTTTCTCCCAGAGATGGAAAAGAAGCCTACATATTGGAGGCAGATTCTCTTCATCTTCTTGGTCTCCAACAGACAAAAGGAGCCATATGAATGACTTATGTGAGGACACAAAACAGCACAGCAGCACATACCCAATGACATGGTCTACCAAGTCAACCCAACTGTTATATGCTATCTTTCAAAGGAAGACTACTTTCTTGGATGCTCTTCCCACAGGTTGGGGGGATCACATTTCACTGATTCAGTCAACAGATTCTACTAAACAGTTGTGATGTCTTGCTCTGCTCCCCTCCCAGAGACGTTCTGTTTCACCACATTCCATGACCCATGTGGCTAGTTAATCTTGTGGTGATGTAGCTACTCTTTCATCCCTCTGTTTTGGGCAGTGGCCTCCAGCTGTCAGCTTGAAATCAGCAAGCATGGGCACATGGAGTGATGGAAGTTGACAGCTGTGATCCTTGGCTCTTCAGTGTCCTGCAAAATTCTGTTGTCATAGTTCAGTCTGAGAACAACCAACAGAGCAGGTCACATGCTCAGGTCACTCAATGGCTTCCTATTGGCACATGTGTTTAAATACTTGACCTCTAACTAGTGGAACTGTTTGAGAAGGACTAGGAGGTGTGGCCTTGTTGGAAGAGATGTGGCAGACTTTAAGGTATCAAAAGACTTGTGGCAATTTGAGTTAGTTTTTCTCTGCTCCTGATTGTAGATTAAGATATGAGCTCTCAGCTGCTGCTCTGGGTACCTACTACTATCCCTTCACTGTACCATCATGGACAACCCTCTAGAACCATAAACCCCAAATTCTTTTTATAAACTGCCTCTGCACTTGAATCTGTTATGGACAGTGCTTAACCTATCCCTAATCCTCAGACTGTAAATTTGGGACCTACTGGGCAAAAGAACTTTTGTTGGTTCCAGCCCATCTCTTCACATATTCCCTTACCCCTCTCTACAATCCTTATACAGTCTGGCATGGTAATTATGTACTGTCTGAGGACTCAACGCAAGGTGACTGATGTCCCCTACCCTTTCCTCCATGGCCCAGTAACACTTGGCTACCTTCACAACATCTTCACCAAGGAAATCCATGTCCCTGTCCCAGAAGAGTCCAGCATAAGATGCACAAGGAATGGGACAACCTGGGCTTGGAATTATCTCATTATGCCCACAAAGAATGGCCCCAGAAGATGTTCTTCCTTGATTCTGGAGATAGAGTATCATGTAGTTCATGTACCTCAAACTCTGATGAGTACATGCCCCATTGTGCCAAGTATATGTGGTGCTAGGGGGCAAACCCAGGGCTTGGTGTGTGCTAAGCAAGCACTCTACCAACCAAGCCACACTCTCAGCCCTAACGATATTCTTTTAGGTCAAGATAACAGATAGTTGTGCAGACTCTTGAGGGTGGTTCTTGGGCACATTGCCATAGTCAGAGACTTGTGGAGAGAAACACATAGTAATACTGTAGGGAAGGGAAAAAAGCCCTTGTGGATAGTTCCAGGAGCTTCACCAATAGCTGGTCCTGTCTCCATCACCTGTGAGTGGTCAGGGTTCAAACATACTTCACCTTCAGGGGCCAGGGCTTCTCCCTTAGTGCGGCCCTCTCACTGGGAATTTTTGAGCTGTTGTAAGGTTCCCCCCATTACACTTCATTTAGTAAAGACACTTAGTAGTCCAGGAGGAGGCAAGAGAGGATGACATGGCTGCCTTGGGACCTCCAGAGGCTTTCTCACTGGGTAGCCACATGTGGTGGCAGCGCTTTAGAACATAAGGCCTTAGGGCATTTTTCTGGAACAAGCAAATGGTGTTTTGTGTCCCAGCCTTGGTTCCTGCTCTCCAGGTGGGAGAGGGAGCAGAAGAACCAGTTCTGCAGATGGGAACACCCAAAGTAGGCTCCAAGTTCAACAACAGCTGCAGCCTAGAAACCATTATTAGACCTGCGAACCCAAAGAGGCCTGAACTCCACAACCTGCTCCCAGAACAGGCATATGAGGTCAGCAGGGAGCTGCAGAAGGCAAGCCTGTCAAGACGTGATCTCTCAGAGTTCATACACACCCAACCCCCCAGGCTCAGTCTTTATTATCTGAACAGAAACAACGGCTGCTTTGTGGGCTGATCTCCTCCAAGCATCTCACACATTAAGTTGTTCATGCTAACATGACTAACCTCTCTCCACTCACGTTAGCACAGATGGCCTTACATCTTGCAAATGGGAAAACAGAGATGGAGATCCTGGATTGAAAATTGCTACTCTCAATACAATTAACTCATTAATTATTAATAATTAATGAGTTAATGCTAGTTAGTTCTGGCCCTGTCTCAGAAATAAAATGAATAAAGTCTTTAAGGAGTGAAATGCCTTTCTCGACATGAACTTGAAAGCTAGTACTAGATATTTGCAAGGACTGCAAGGAAGAGATGGCTAAATCAGTGAAGTGCTTGCTACAACAACATGGGGAGAGCTGGGCGTGGAGCCCCTCACCTGTGACCCCAGCACTTGGGAGGCAGACACAGGCACATTCACTGGTCAACCAGTCTAACAAACTCGTGAGCTCCAGGTTGAGTGACAGACCATGTCTTAGAGACAAAGGTGGAGAGTCACTGAAGAAGACCTGACATTCATCTTTGGCCTCTATATGAAACTACACGTGTGTGCTTACACACATGCATATATGCACACAGGGACATGAGCATACACACACACACACACACACACACACACACACACACACAAGAATTTTGGAAACACTAATGCATAATCAACACCCTCCAGACCCTTTTTCTTTTTAATCAAATGGGGACACAGTGACTCCCACACTGACTTAAACTGTCTGGTGTGGAAGGCAAGCCATCACTGAGCTTTCTTCACCAATATCACAGACACCGGAAAGCCTGTCTTAAATCCCCTTGATTTCCTTCTCCATCCTTCCGTCCGCTTCAGCTTTCCGTTCTCCAAGCTTCAACCGTCTGACAAAACAGGGAAGGTCTGGTTGGACATCAAAGTGTCAATCGGTGATATTCTCAAAGAGCGATGGTGGTAAGGAAAAACTATGTTAACAAGGTTTGAATTTTGAAAATGAATAGGATGACTGGATCAACAAGCACTTACTTGGGAAAGCCTAGGCTTAACCTCTTAGAAGCTGGACGGGAGGGATAATTCTTGTTAACACTGGGTACCTCATGTTCTCAACCTTCCTAATGCTGCCACCCTTGAATACAGTTCCTCATGGTATGGTGACCATAACATTACTTCATTGCTATTTGATAACTGTAACTTTGTTACTGTTATTAAATGTAACGTAAGTAACTAATATTCAGGGTATCTGGTATGGGAGCCTCTGGGGGGAATCACAACCCACAGGATGAGAAAGTCTAGGCCTTTGTAGACCTGTGGAAATGTGGATCCATCCCACGCATACACATGGTGGAAAGGCAAAGTCAGATATTTTGACCAAGGTTCAATGTCTTCTCTTCTATGTTCATCTGCCCTTAGACCATAGGTGACAGGGTAGGTGGGCAGGAGAAGTAGAGGGTGTAGACGCAGAGGGGCTTCTGGGGTCTTGGCAATGAGGACGACTTCTAAGTCAGGAGAGGTAGAGAAAAGAAAGGGCTGGAGCCCAAAAGAACCCTGAACAGATAGAGTAACGTGTGAGCAAAGATCCTGGTGCAGAGTGAAGCCTGGCTGCTCCCTGTAGCTCCATTCCTCTGAGTGGCATCTTTCCTACTATCATCGACCCAAAGGCAGAAGTTTGGATCTTAGAGTTTCCTTAAGGTCCATGTGACAAAAGGGAGCAGAACTCAACATGGACAGGTTGTACAGCAATTCCTCTGAGTGAAAACATTCCAAGAAGGAGCCTGGAGAACCATGAGAGCCAGCTAGTAAATAAACTTCACATGTTTGGGAAAGCAGAAAGGTGTAAGATTCTCACGCTGCCCCCTCCCCAGCTCTGTAGTAACAGCAGCTGCTCAGGGGAGGAGCCTGGCCATCTGAGCTGCAGTGAGGAGTTTCCCAAACATGTGGCACTGTCAGCAAATTGTGCAGAGGCATCCCAGGATGCCATGTATGTAGATTGTCATCATGCTGGGGTAGGCTTTCCAGTGACCCAGCTGCCTTTGAGTCTCCCATGCTCTTCTAAGTGACCCCTTGCTTGTACTCTTGAGGAGAGTACACTGTGTTACAACCCCCAGGAGAAGTCTCACCCAACAGGGCCTTTAGGAGGTGGAACTTAGCAAGAGATCTTGAGTTCCTGAGAGCTTGACCCTGCAGGGCTGGGGGACCCCCACCCTTCCAGTCTTTCTTCTTTTCTTGTTCTTGGCTTCAGAGCTCTGCCTTGAACCATGGTCTGGACCCTCCAAACATGTAAGCTCAACCTAACCTTTTCTCCTTACAGGGCTGTTCCATCGGTATTTTGTTACAGCAATGGAGAAACACTTGTTCTTTGTCCACCACACAGCAGGGGTTCAGAAATTATCCTCAGCACCTCCACACATGGATGAGACTGGATTTCCTACTATTTCGATGAGACTTAAGATGTATCGTTGGTTGGTACAGGGGCAAGAGTGTGGCTTTTCTTGTATCTGAGCACTGTGTCGTGAATCAGTTATGATTAGATTCACCCACTTAGAAGAGCGGGTTAAAGAAGGTAGGGGATATTTTTGTCTCACATAAACAAGTCCTAAGAAGGCAGTCCTGGCTTGCTGCTAATGCTCTCTGCTCCAGCATTCTTAGTGAATGGCTTCCAATAAGGCAATCTTAGGGTTCAGGTTGACTGCTGGTGCCTAACCATCATCCCACAGAGACTACAGAGTCAAAGATCACAGGAAATGAGATCACAGGAAATGAGCAGTGTGTCTCTCTCTCATCTAAGGTGCATTTGAAACAGTTACTTCTGCTGCTTACATGTCTGTGGTCAGCTCTGAGCCCCAACCAGAACCAACTGCAACGGAGGCCAAGAAACGTGGACTCTGGGATTGGTAGTGCAGGGTTCACCTAGCCTGCTTAATGCTTGGAGCCCTGGGCTCAATCCTCAGTATAACACACACACTAACACACACACACACACACCAAATAACATAAATCTTTAAATAATATAAGGACTCTAATAGCTCCAGAAATAATTCTAAGAATTAACAAAATATTATTGTATGAAAATAAAAACTTCTACACACAAAAGAAGCAATCGTCAGAGTGAAGGAGGAGGGAGCTACAGATTGGTGGAGGGTATGTGTCAACTACACATCAGCGAAGTGTGTCTGTCTGTCTGTCTTTCTGTCTGTCTGTATGTGGTGTATGTATGTTATGTATCTGTCTCTGCTTATGCTTGTGTGTGTGAGTATGTGTGTGTATGTATCTGTGTCTTTGTGTGTGTATATGTGTGAGTGTATGCATGAGTGTATATATGTGTCTATGTGCCTGTGTGCTCTCTGTGCTGTGTGTATGTATGTATGTATGTATGTTTGAGTATGTGTGTATATTTTTCTGTCTGTCTGTGTGTGTGTGTGTCTCTGCCTGTCTGATGATCTGTTTGAGTCTCTGTGTGTCTCTGTGTGTATGTGTGACAATGTTTGTATGAGTGTGCATTTGTATGTGTCTGCCTGTTTGTCTCTCTGTGTATGTCTCCGTGTGTGTTTGTGTGAAAGTGTGTGTGTATGAGAGAGATCTAGATTACATAAAAAAATTTAATTGAGCACTCTCCACTTATAGTCATTGAAATGAAATTGAAAAGAATATGAAAATTAAAATTCATCAAGACTGTGCCTCACCCACTCAGAGTGGCTGTCATCATGAATAAATTGACAACCAACGGTGGTGAAACTGTTGAGAGAGAGGAGCCCTTATCCACAGCTAGGAGAGTATAAATTAGTGCAATCATGATAGAAATCCATGTGGAGGCGCCTCAAAAAATTAACAGTAGTACTCTGACATCATCCGGCTGGACCACTCCTGGGAATATACTCAGAGGACCCCATGTCCTGCTGCAGGCCTGCCTCCACACTCTGCTTTACTGATGATCAATTCACAATAGCCAGGAAGTGGAGCCAGCCTAGATGCCCATCAACTGATTATGAATCGATGACTAATAAAGCGGAGAGAATGTTCTCATAGTCCTCAAGGTTGATGGTCTCATCCAGAATTGTCCTTGACCTTCCCTGTCACACAGGTGCTCACAGAGATGATGTCACTTGTGTAAATGAATATCTAGACTCATGCTGGCAAGTGCAGAGTGTGTCTTTTCAAACTTGTATGTGTCCTTACTGCTTTTGTCCCCCCTCTCTCTTTCTCTCCCTCACTCCCTCCCCCCTCTCTCTCACTCGCACAGACTCACACACACATACATACATATATATATCACACTTTTGTATGTGCGTTTGTGTGTGTGCTCGTGCATGTAGAGGCCAGAACACGTCAGGTATCAGTTCTCAGTACTCAACCATCTTGTTTCTTGAGGCAGTGTTTTCCAATGGATACCGAGAACCCCTTTTTTGGCCTAGGCCCTTGTCCAGTGAGCTGCTGGAATCTACACCTCCCAACCAGAAATGCATATTCCCAGCCCTTTGCTATGTTCTGGGGATCCAACTCAGGTCTCCACAGCTGAATGGAAGGCAGCTTGCCTGCTCCATGAGGTTGTCTCGCCAGCCTCAGCTCTCATACCCCTACTTCTTCACCTTACTCATGGCTCATTTTGTTTTCAAACTTAAAGATAAACGTGGGACTGAAAAGATATGTCAGTGGTTAAAAAGTGCTTGCATCTCTTCTAGAAATGGAGCTCAGAAAAAAAAAAAAAACTCAACTCTGGGACTTCAAAGCATAATCAAGTTTTTTTGTTTTTTTTTTTTAAGAAGCCATATCTTAACTAGTCTCTTCAGGTGTTCACTACATGTGCAGGAGGAGCTCTGAGTTCTTAATCTCTTCTTTTCTGAATGTAAAGGCTGTCTTTCTCACAGCCTTGAGCATCTGTCTCCAGGGTGTGTCAAGCCTGAAGCATCAGAAGATGGAAGGTGAATGAGTTTTGATTTCAAGGCAGCAAACAGATGCAGAAGCCTGCTGGGAATGCTCCCAGGGATTAGGGGCATCTGAGTTTGTATTGTCAGAAAATCCTAGGCAGTGATGGAGGGTGATTCAGAAGCAGAGAAAGCCACTGGGAGGGTGCCTTTGATTGCTGGGAGATATTTTGGCAAGTGTCAGCAGTCTCTGCTTTGGGGAGTGGCAGACTACCTCAAAAAGATCAGTTGCTGCAGTGGATTGGTGTCAGGAGAGAACATGGGACTTGGTTGGTGGAAGGGGGGTATTCTTCAGAAGTACAGCTGAGAAATGACGAGGAAAATAAAGTCACTAATGGGAGCCCACTGGAAGCACAAGTTGGTTTTAGTGGATGACTGTTGAGCATTCGTTTTACAACCTCAAATGAAACAGGGAAACCTACCTCTCATTAAAGTATTTTTCTTGCTTCTGAAACAGGGTCTCTGCTATGTAGCCTTAAATCATCTTGAACTTGTATTCTTGCCTCAACCCTACCATTGCTGGGATGGCTGGTGTTCTCCAGGGTGTGGTAAGCCATTTAGATATCTTCACCTCCCTCACTATAAAGACCGTGGTCTTGGGGCCAGAGTCTTTTCTTGTGTTTATTTCACTCTTTATATTTGTTTTATGAAAATGCCGAGGCAGAATGTCATCTGTGTCACTTTGTGCTCTTCCTGGGATCTGCCTGAGCACCCATTCAAGTCTGGTTTGATGACTCAATAAGTTTAATTGGGATTATTTACAAGAACATGGAGGAGAGGTTACTTACAGGACCTTGGATAGCTTACAAGTGGCTACACCACTGAAGAAAATATTTCTCCCAGTAACTATTATACTTGATAGTCACAGAGAGGGGTCAGGCCTTGTGAACCCCTCTACTATGGTGGGTCCAGCTCACTTTGAGGGTAGACCACATGTTGCTCAAAGGGCAGCATTTGAAAACATTCTTCTTGCTCACAAGGATTAACTTTTATTGATCTGTCTCCAAGCCCATCACCTGGTGCACTGAACCAGAAAGGCCTGAGCCTTTTAGAGTACTGCCCACTGGAGAAGTGTGGCCTACTTCAAATAAAACCACTTAGTCATGTTGAGTGATGCTTTGTTGTAAAAGGCTACCTGAGGGCCCAACCTGAGCAAGATTTTACAGAAGGCCATAATGAGGGAGGACCAGGACTTGATTGTAATGGGAGTCCTGAGAGGGAGTGAAGGGAGCCCCAATAAGCTATATTTGGCCAACCTTCCTTAATAAGCCAATTATAGGAGACTAATATAGAAAAGTAGACAGAGGAGTTGTATTCTGTGTGGCAACACCAGGAAGAGGGGAGAAGAGATTCAAGTCTCACAAGTCAGTCTTTGGTGTCCCAAAATGGGAGAAAGGTATAAATAGAAAGAAAAGATGTGGACCAGTGAACGGACCAGTGGGGGTGATCTCCTTCCCACTGCTGTCTGAGTACTAAGTCTCTCCAGCAGTCATCTCATATGTTGGAAACAAGGTCCTTTTCTTACTGAGCCCAGGCCTTCATCCATTTCTTTTTTCAGCAGGGGAGTCCTAGACAAATGCTAACTTGGGTGGGGTTCATCTTTTCAAAAGTCTGATAGCCAAAGAGGGAGCCCAAGTGTCTAGTTCTACTTCTGTGGTTTCCATCTCTTCCTCCTACTCCCTTTTATTAACAGTGGATGAAGTTGTGTAAGTCATGAAAGTGGGGGGAGGAACCTCTAATACAGAGTCCCAGGCCAAGCAGCTTCTATTTCATGCTAGGACCTCTGCAGTAACCACCCTCACAGTCTTCCTGCTTCTCTCTTGTTCTTTTTCAAACTGTTCATTTCTAGTGGCTCCATCCAAATACTTTTAGACACAATGACAGACTTGCCACTCCCTGATGTAACACCTCAAAAAGTTGCCTTCTCAACTCCCAGCTCACTCCCACCTCCTTCCAGCTCCCAATGCTCAGGTTGCATTGGCTTCCTCTTCTTACTAACACAGTGAGAAGTAAGAGATCATTTCCTGAGTGGCACAGGAAGACATTCTGCATACACCATGAAGATCTATGTCCTATAAACTGCAGAAGGAAGATTGGAGGAGGGTCTAGACTTTAGTCTCGGTTTCTATGTTGACTCGCTGACTACATAATTCAATTGTTTTATTGAAGGGTCACCCATAAAGCCACAGATATTACAGGTCAATCCTGGAGGTGAAGGGAGTGAGGATGGCAGAGTATGAACACTTTTCTTCCTTCACCTGCCTCAGAACAAACACACTCACTGCCAAGTGGGTCCAACAGAGCATCCCACAGCATGAGTAAGATTCCGAGCCTCAGGATGCCTCTGTGCTCACATATGCCATGTAGTCTGCAAGCAGTGACTCAGAGCCCCTTGCCCTTGTAGACAGATACTACTGTTCAAAGCTTATTAGGTCTAGAACTAGAGGAAGAACACTATGAAAAGAAGCTTGTGCGAGGTATGGTAGGTGAACTTGAATGTAGCAGATACTGCCAGAAAAGGGGGAGGGCACAAGCAAAGAGTGGATGCAAGCCTGTTCTTCCCTAATAGGTGCTTTGGAGAAATTTTATGATGTCAAATAAGTACTCCTGGACATAAGATGAGCAGGAAACATGATGCGGAACCTGGTCTCACAGGGTTAATGGAGTGGGATTGGTGACATCTTTTGCATCCTGAAAAACAAAATGGGGAATAATGTCCATGGTCTAAGATGCAAAACCACTGCACTTGGAGCCTCCATCGTCTTTAGGGAGTAGCCATGTGATGGTTTGTATATACTTGATCCAGGGACTGGCACTGTTAGGAGGTGCAGCCTTGTTAGAGTAGGTGTGTCACTATGGGTGTGGGCTTTAAGATCCTCACCCTAGCTGCCTAGAAGCTAATCTCATGGTAGCCTTCAGATGAAGATGCAGAACTCTCAGCTCCTCCTGCACCATGCCTGCCTGGATGCTGCCATGATCCTGCCTTGATAATAATGGACTGAACCTCTGAACTTGTAAGCCAGCTCCAATTAAATGCTTTCCTTTTAAGAGTTGCCTTGGTAATGGTGTCTGCTCACAGCAGTAAAACTGTGACTGGAGCTATGGAGCATGTCACACATCAATTCTCAGGCAGCCCTAAGAATTTATAGAATGCTTGTTTTAGAGGGTGGCTGTATCCAAGGCCTCTTCCCGGGCTTGTATGTCTGTCATTTGTAATATTTGGGCTCGTGCTAGGGTGGTGCCTCTGGCCAGAGGACAAAGACTCAACCCTTTCCTTCCTAGGCTCCAACACCCTCCTTCACCAGCTTAACCATTTGGTTCTCTATCCCTAAGGTGACACAGGCTTTCTAGAATTAGCTGTAGTTCTGGGAAGCTAGGACACCACTGACACATCACTCACATCCTTGTGAGCCTCCAGCCAGAGGAAGATGAGACCCACAAACCTCTTTCTGCCCTGTAATCTTCATAAGTTTCTAGACACCAGGCTATCTCCCCTGTTTGAGACTTCAACAGAGTTTCTTCACATTGGGGATGATTCTTACTTGGTCTCTTTTGAAAGACAACCAGAAAAGGAGAAGTTGAAAACCAGAGGGAAAGGAAGAGAGAGTTGTGTAAGAAGGGGGAGAAGGATGAAGGAAGGGAGAGTTGAAAACTAAAGCTAAATCTCAGTGGTGCGTAGGGGAAAGCATTGTAATGGAACAGGGACAGAGAACTTAATTTCCCCTCCCTCCCTCTCTAAATAGGTTTATAGTTGACACAGCATGAAACTCATCCTTTTAAAGTGCATGGTCCAGTGGTTTTTAGTGTGTTTACAAAGCTGTGTAACTCTGGCTTCACTCTAATTTTAGAACCTGTCTACCATCCTGCACTACCTCACAAGGAAATTTGCCCCTGAATGGTCCTATCACCACCACCCCTAAGGTCAAGCATTTGCCAGCCCACTTTCCCTCTTTACATTTACCCATTCAAGATGTTCCTGGAGAAGGAACCTGCATCTGTGGCCCTGTGATGCACCAGAGTCTTTCCCATTGGCCATGATGAATAATGTTTTATTGATCTCCCCTCACAGGCTTTTGTGTGCACAGATGTTTGGATCCCACCCAAAGCACTTCTGGTAGGGTTGCTGAGTCGTAGAACTATCTTTGAGGTTCTGAGGAAGTCCCATCCATTCTCCAAAGTGGTCCTCATGAAAAACACTTTCTGAGGCAGGGTCTGAGATCCTGCCAAGATATGTCGGGTACTCCATCAGAAAGCACTGAGTTGAACAGATCATCATGTTAAGAAGCTAGGACACCCACTGTAGGTCCCGTGAGAAATAGAAATAACTTCCACAGGAAAACTTGTACACATAAGTTCCCAGTAGCTTTAATCACAATAAACCAAAAGGAGAAGCAGCCCAAATGTCTATGAGCCAAACAACGGATAAGTACACAGTGATATGTCTGCATGAAGAATTGTTATATGGCCATTAAAAGAAATGAAGCAGCATTAGCTACTGTAGTGCAGATAATTGAAAAAAGGGATAAAGGCAAGAGGACCGTCACCAAAACCCACAAGCTATCCAACTCCACCATGAGATAGTTCTGGAATAGCAAATGTGTGGGAAAAAGAGCCTCGAGGGATAGAGATGGTGTTCAATGGAAAATAATAAGGATATAATAAGAGTTATGCTCACCAGCAGAGGGGAGTCAGAGAGGATACAACATTTGCCCTCTGTGGTGATTTGAATAAGATGGCTCCCATGGGCTCATTTGTTTGGATACATGGTATTCAGTTAGCAGAACTGTTTGGTAAAGACTAGGAGGCGTGTCCTTATTGAAGGAGGTGTGTGTTAGTCACATGTTCTATTGCTGTAAAGAAACACACACTATGACCAGGGCACCATAAGAGAAATCATTTAACTGGGGGCTCGCTTACAGTTTCAGAGGACTAATCCACTGTAATCACAGCCAGAAGCATGGCAGCATGCAAGTAGTCATTGGAGCAGTAGTTGAGAGTCTATGTCCTGATCCATAGGCAGAGAAAGAGACTCTGCTTGGCATGGGTTTTGAAACCTCAAAACTCACCCCTCAGTGACATACTGCCTAATCCTTTTAATCCTTTCAAATAGAGTACCACTCCCTGGTGACTACACTTTCTAATATGTTAGTCGATCAGTTGCTGCTCTCCTCTCAGCTTCCACATGGGTCCCAGAGATTGAGCTCATGGCTTCTGGGACAACTGACTTTAATCACTGAGGCATCTCACTGGGTTGCCATGACAGCAACATTGATTGATTTATTATGTATACAGTGTTCTGCCTGCTTGTCAGAAGAGGGCACCAGATAATTCTCATTATGAATGGTTTTGAGACTCAAGGTGGCTGCAGGGAATTGAACTCATGACCTCTGAAAGAGCAGTCAGTACTCTTAACCTCTGAGCCATCTCTCCAGCCCCCGCCAGCTTTTATTAAACTGTGTATTTTTATTTTTTAGATTATGGGGGTGGAATATACATGTGAGTCCAGTGTTCTTGGAGACCGGAAGATGTCATTGGATCTTCTGGATTGGAGCGTCTAGTTTGTGGTGAGTCTCCCTGTGTGAGTGTTGGGAACTGCATTCGAGTCCTCTATCAGAGCAGCACATGCTCTTAGCCACTGAGCCATCTCTCCATGAACAAACTATTACCTCCAGTGGAAGGTTTAGCCTCACAGTTTCAGAGCTCACAACCCAACGTGGGAGGAGAGCGGTGGAGCAGAGCAGCTCACTCGCGGCCTAGAGGCAGAGAGCACACCTGCACCAATGGCTTTCCCTTTTCTCCTTTAGCGTCATCCATGTCCCCAGCCTGTGGGAAGGAGCCACCAATATGCAGAGATATGCAGAGGCTGTCTTCCCTCTGGAAACACCACCTCAGACACATCTCCTAAGCGCATCTCAACCTTATCAAAACTCCGCCACTGCACTATGTCACACTTTAGGTAAAGACTGAAGCATTTAACAGGCAAAAAGAAAGCATCATCCTCACCCCAAGTAAACGGTTTCTGTGCTGTTGCAGTGGCTAAAATCCAGGGCCAGGCACACCCTGGCCAGGTATCCCACCCCATATCTCATCCAAGACTCTCAAGCTAATTTTACTGGGTTGCCTTGTCCCAAAGTCTACAAACTTGTTCCAACAAAGGGAGGATTCTAGCTACCGGTGGTGATGTTGAGATGGTTTTAGGGGGGACTAAGCACGTTGGCAAATCTATTGCCCTTGTTTGCCTCGTGTTTAGGTAGTCAGGTCTGTGTGTCATTATGGGTATAGCTCCTGGCATTACTAGAAAACAATCTCACAGCAAACTCCCCCATCCTTTGGCTCTTGCGATCTTTCCTCCCCATCTTCCTCAATGTTTCCAAGCTGTAGGGATCAGAGTTGTTTTAAAAATGTATCCACTGAGACTGGGACCCACACCCCTGCGTTTTGATTATTTGTAATTTTCTATAATGGTGTCCATTTTTAGCAAAGAAAAGTTCCTTTGATGGGGGCTGAGAACTACACTTAGCTGTGGGCCTAAGGAGCTGAGTTTAGGGTGTAGTTAGAAACTGTGTTGTTTTTGTAACGTGATGGTTGTAGGTTCTCTGATTTCACTAGCCCTGCAGAGTTGGATAGGTCCCAGTGCTGCTGATTTAGAGAGCTGCTTCAGACCTGAAAGACTTCTTGCTGTGAGTGGTGTAGCTGGGTACTCTTTCACCAGGCTTCACGCGGTGAGCGAGGCACACAGAAGACCAAAGCTCAAAGAGGGACTTGCTTCGGTTTGAGCTTACTTTATAGTTGTTGATCTGGGGATTGAACTAAAGTCTTGTTCAGTCCTGGTAAGCTGTTTATCCTTGAGCTACATCCGCCATCCCCAGGGTTCTGCATTGAGTCAAAAATGCCCTGAACATTCCTCTGGGTACATTCTTGTGGGTTTCAAACCGCGCCTAGCAGTGGTCTCAGCCTTGAAATGGGTGTGGAGTAAGGCTGAGATCTCCACTCACTCTCCCATCAGAAGCTTTCTGATTCTGGTGCTGAGGAGGGATGGCTGCACTCACATTGAGTTGGGACCCACCAGCCCACCTCCTGCTCTGCATAAATCCAGCAAGTAGCAGAACTTGGAGGAGCCCTGTGACACCATGCAATTTAGAGCTCCCCTCTGTGACCTTCATTTATCCTTAGCTCAGACTTAATGCCCTTGGCCTTGCCAAAGCCCCAACTTCTTTTCTGCCTCTGGGACCCCTGGCTGCTTCCCCCACTCTGTCAGCTGATGGTGCAGGCCTTGGTTTTTGCTATCTCTCCTCTTTAAAGGAATGTAGTCCTCCTCAGCCAGACTCTTTCCTGTGCTGCCTTAGCTTTCTGACTTCAGTCCTCTCGGTGTGCGCAGCCTGCTTTTCCCAGTGCAGTTTTCCTCTCCTTTCTGAGTCAGGGCTTCTGAGCTGTGCAGAATCTGAGCTTTTTGAGAAGGCTGTATTACAGAGGGCTTGGGCAACCACAACGATATTTCTAGTGCATCTGGTCTCTTTTTCTTTGAGCGTTCCATGTCTATTACCACATTAACCTCCCGAGCCTGCAATAGAGCAGCTTGCAGGTGTTTATGGAGAGATCATAGTTCCCAGCCATGCTGAAAAGGTGATCAGAAGCTGCTGAGCCATGGGGGAGTGCAGGCTGTAGCTAGAAATGTCGGAGCTGTGCGCAGTTCTTTTCCCACTGAGTAGATTCACAAAGCTTTTATTTTCATAAGCAAAAGGGCATTTCCACCATCTGGGGACGCATGTTCTGAAACCTCCAGCGGTTCCCCTAGGTGGCCCTAATATTGCAGGTCAAACCTCTCGTTTGCCAGCCCCTTACTCATGCCTTGAACTCACCTCTGCAGAGGAACTGCTGAGAATGTTTACACCAAGGTTCATTTCCCAGGGTTCATTTCCCAGCGTTCAGGAGCCCAGCATGCTTCCATACGCCCTCAAGCCTCAAACCCTAGTGACACAGTCTCTCCCTCCCGGTCACTTTTTTATCTTTTTGTTGTTGTTGTTGTTGTTGTTATCTTTTTGCCTTAGACCTATGTGTATCACAGATTAAACTAATCGTCCTTGGGAAGCAAAGTTGTGACTCCGAACAGTTGAAAACAGTTAGCTTTATCTTTTCGTTCTGGGGCTCTTTTTCTATTCCTTGGATGAAGCCATGAGGCTGATCATCAAAAGTCCGGCCATTTAGTCTTTCTCTCCAGCCTCATGGGATGTAGACACCCAAGCTCCCAGGTTTTATTTCCTGAGAACCACATTTAGTTTTACTTACGATTTGCAAATGAGGAACTTGGAGGTGCTGGAGTGGGAGGCAGAGGGAGGGAGTCTAGCTTAGGCCTTTGCATGGAGCCATGGCCAGAAGCTACCAGAAGGTTTCATGGACTGGCCCCGTGGGCTTACTCACAGGCAGGGAGTGACACAGCTATTAAATGCCACTCACTGCACACCCTCCTCTCAAGACCTCAAGGCCGTCCAGCATCGTGCACGGAGGCTGGCTCACTTTGAGAACCTGGTTTAGAAGTGTGACTGAGTTGTCCACTCTTCTGTGATCAGAAGACAGCCACAATTGTGCTTTCTCTCTCTCTCTCTCTCTCTCTCTCTCTCTCTCTCTCTCTCTCTCTCTAAGTGTGGGGGGTGGGGGGCTTCACAGAGTTAAAATCTTGTTGAGGATTGTCCTAAGGCCACCGTGCAAACACGAATACAAGGCAGAAGATTGTGTTCCAGCCTTCAATACTTATTGGTCCTCAGTAGCCTGTTCCCAGTCCTCCATCCTCTGAGGAAAACAGATGCTAATCAAGCCCAATAGCTCAAGTCGAAGCTATGAGAGCATCTCTTACTTTTATTTGGCTCCGGATCCACAACCAGAAACCTACAATGGTGGTTAACAGTGAAAGATCTCCCCCCCCCATCATTTCAGGCTTATCAATTAGAATTTCCTACTATATTTAAATAGGCCCCAGGCTGAGACAATTCTGGTATACAGTCCTGGAAAGCATTCCATGATGGTTGGACTCATGGTCAAACAGACTCCTGGGGCTTAAGTCATCGAAAACAGGAAGCATTTCTTATCTCAGAGTTTCAGTGCACAAGGAACAGGCTGGCCATGGCCATTTTTGTCTCTAACTTTGGGTTCTTGCACAGTTCTGACAGTACCATGGGCAGTGTGGCAGCTCTTTCAAGACTTGCCGTGCAGACGATTTGCTTCCCTGACCACTGTGGCTTCTACTAGTTCTCCAGCGTCCATCTCAGGACCAAAGACACAAATCCATGAGATACAGTCAGCTTGGGAAGAGGATGTGGACCTATTCTGAGCACTGGAAAGGAAGAAAACCACCCAGAGGTGGTGATTGTGTGGAAGTATGGTGTGAAGAGGCTCCACACAGAGCCACCCCAGGGACCTGGGCCCTTGCACGTCCACCTACACATGTCATAGCATGGAGACCGCATGGTAGGTAACTGTAGTTTCATCATTTCACCTGTGCCAGACCAAAATAATGAGTGTGCTTAACTTGATGAGCCAGTGAGGTTTTATTAGGGTTTCTAACAAAAGTATGGGTGAAGGGTTTCTTACAAGTAGCACAAACCAAAACAAAAAATAGATAAACAAAAAATCCCGAGCTTCATTACCAGGAAGCCTACCTCTGAGTGGATGGTGACACAGGACAGAAACAGCCCCAAAGCTCTCTGCTAGCTTACAGGGAGCTCTTCAGTTGGAGTATCTAATTTTTCCTCGGACTCTGACTGTCCAAGTAACTTCTCCCTTCAATTGCATGTTGCCTCTTGTGCTTCTGTTCTGAGACCTTCAAGAACAGTCCAAGTTTGTATTTTCTCAATCACCTGACCATTTGCTTACCTCCTGAGGCTCCAGGGCTTCCCTGCCTATCTCACTGGCTTGCTTCAGTTTGGAGAGGATGCTGCATTTAGAAGGAAAGTGGTACCTAGCAGTCCATCCTCTCCTCTATTAGGATCTTCCCAAACCCCTCTTTCACAAAGCTCCCCGAGTCTGGAAGCAGGCATTGTAGATGCTCGTGTATGGCTAATAACTGGGCTCCTAAACTACAACAAGTACCTTGTTCTCCATAGTTTCACCAGAGGTTATGGTATTCTATAACATCCTTGGGCAGGGTGTTGTTTTGTGACAGTCTGAAGCTGACAGCAACAGTGACATTTGCTGCTCTGACTCCCACAGTCTGGATGCCAGGAATCTACAGGAAAGAATGGTGTCCCTTCTAAGCTTTTATCTGGCTGTGCTGTTGGTTCAATAATTGGAAGGGGCTCAGTGGCTTGAAAAGATGGGGTCTCCAGCGTGCCTACATGGCAATGGTGGCAGGGCTCACACATGCTACACCACATTGCTGTAAATATGTGCACCACCTTTGTAAGGTTTGGTTCTGTGCCACCCCAGAGAGGCTTGGCTGGAGGGCTTTCAGTCTAACCCATAATTGCCTAAGCTCTTTTTTGTGTGACTGGGATGGGAGCCAGTGATGAGTTCTTCTTCCAGCTGTAATACTTTATCTGCAGGTAGCCACTGTTGTTCTGGTACTCTACCCCCAGCTCCTGCCCCTTTCCATGCCTGTTAGAACTGTTTGCTCACATCGAGTCTGCCCTAGCTCTTCTGAGCTTTTGGTGATTTCTACCTTAGATGCAGGGACAGTGCGGGTGGTGGGTATACAGCCATTTAGACTGTCTCACGAGGGTCTGATCCTGCTCAACAGCCTCTTGAGCTCCCAACTCCATTTGGACTTTATCAAGCTGCACAGAAGATAAGCAACTAAAGGGGGTAAGATGTGAAAATACTCCCCAAACCCTGTTCATTTGCAGCTCCTTGGCACTTACAGGCATTGGCTGCTGTAGAGTTCTTTTCAGTGACTTTGTCAGCCATCACGTGTGTCTTGCAGTACTAACTATAAATCTCCCAGGAGCTTTACAGGCCCACTTGGCCTTGCATCTTGTGTGGTGGATTCATCTCCCATCTTTGTTCCCCCAGGTGCACTGTATGTCCTTTAGCTGCTGTGCTCAGTCTGTAAAACACTCAGAGGATAGCATCATGTTATCTACATAATGAATGATTTTGACAGAGGGATGCAAGATAACAGAGCAAAGCCCAGGGCCATCGTCCCATGACAAGCAGTGGGTGCTGTAAAGGTGACCTTGAAAGGTACTATGAAGACCTACACAACCATTCCATGTGAATACAGATGAGCCAGCAGCTAAAGGAATACAAAACAAAAACCAACACAGTTTAGTAGAACATAGAAAGACATCATCACTTACATCAGCTATTTGGTCAAATATTTTGTATAGAGGCATTGTGGTGGTTTTAACATGCTTGGCCTAGGGAGTGGCACTCTTAAGAGGGTGTGGCCTTGTTGGAGTAGGTGTGACCTTGTTAGAGGATGTGTGTCTTTGTGGATATGGGCTTTAAGACCCTGTTCTAGTTGTCTGGAAGCCAGTCTTCTCCTAGTGACCTTTAGATGAAGATGCAGAACTCTAATCTCCCCCTACACCATGCCTGCCTGGATGCTGCCATGCTCCTGCCTTGATGATAATGGACTGAACCTCTCAACCTGTAAGCCAGCCCCAATTAAATGTCCTTACGAGAGTTGCCTTGGCCATGATATCTGAACGCATCAGTAAAACACTAAGACAGGCATAGATGAAAGAACTACCATTCTCTAGAGTTATAATGAGTTATTAAAAGGCTCTGAGCTGGATAAACAATCTCTACTCTGTCTAAGTCTCTAATGATTTCTTTAACTTCATCATGGCCTCCCAGGTCATCTACACTGCTTGGCCCTAATCATGCTTCTTCAGAGGTTCTCAACCTGTGGGTCATCACCCCTTTGGAGGAAGTAAAATGACCCTTTCACAGAGAGGAGGTTACCTGAGCTTATTGGAAAACACAGATGTTTACATCACAACTCACAACAGTAGCAAATGACAGTTATGAAGTAGCAAAAAGAAAATAATAATTCTATGGTTGGGGTCATCACAACATGAGGAAATGTATTAAAGGGTCACAGCGTTAGAAAGGTTGGGAAGCTTCTGTTCTACTTGGAGTAGGCTATTTTACATGTTCCCATTTTGCCCAACTACACACAACTGGCTTCATCATCTGCGCTCCTAGGCAAAACTCACCAACAGTTGTATAGAGGGTGTGTCCCAGTGGAATATCTAACCCAACAGTGTTCCCTTGCAGTGGAGAAAAGCACACCATGTACTCTTGGGTGGGATAATTGCTCACCAGAAGAACAAGAAAATCCCTTTCACCTTCACTGGCTTTTCCCTCTATTCACGCACTGTGGTCCGTGTTCCCAGGGCTTTTGGTGTTGTGCCATGAATTGAGCTGCACTCAGCTCCAATAGCCACCGAATCCAAAAATATTTAATACATTAGTGGGGGACCAATAAATTTGTAATTCAACCTGGAGTCTTGGGTAACTGTGTTATTTCCCTCGCTCACAGGCACCCTTGGCTACCCCAGCATAGGAACATTTGGGCGGCTCCTACTCCAGGGCATCTTCTTGCATAGGGGTGCAATGGGGACCACTTATGCTTCCATATCTTTCATTTTCTGACATCATTTGTTGAGATGCTGGTCAGGCCTTAAGCCCCTCCAAAGATCCATAAGCTGAGGTTTTGGCTTCTTATAAACACTTGCCCTAGAAAATCTAGCTGGACACAGTTCTTGCTACATCTGCCTTTGGGTAATTCAAATAGGATGACCCATTGCCTGTTTACGCCTCATCTCCCAAGTGCCTAAGCACTTTATAAATTTGATTCACATCCTAGGTTGTTCAGATTTGTCAAAGCCTCTTACTAGACTGTACTTCCCAAGACTCACCAAAGCCACCAAAGCCTCATACCAATCTTAACCATAAATTAACTTTTGTTGTTTAAGTGCGCTGTGAACACAGTTCTATCTGACCCACTGACTCAAACACAAGCAAATCATATTCCTAGGTCTAGTAGCAAAGTTAATCAATTTCTATTGCCTTTTTTTTTTAATTCCCAGATAATTTGCAGGAACTTCTGATGAAGATGGCCAAGTGCCCTAATGGCTTTAATAAGCCAGTCTATAAGAAACTGCTTTACCCCTCACTGTGTCAAGATTCAGGGCTAGGTAGTTATATTGTTCAGTTTTTCTACCTCAACAACAGTCAGACTGATCTGCTGCACGTCCAAGTCTCACAGTCTCACGAGCCAAAATGTGACCATTTCCATTACTCATTTAAAGGATTTCCCAATTCTTCAGGTGTGAGCATCCTGGAACTGGACCATTGTTAAGGTTCAGTGTTAGAACACAGGTTTTCCTTTTCTATCAAAGGTCATATTGGGTGGATTTCTTCTCATTACTTCTACCATATTCTCTCTATTCTCTGGTTCTTCTCATAGATTCTGAAGTCTTGGTTCCCAGGAAGGGCTTCTCAGCCTGGATACAACCTGTATCCTTTTCTTTTGACCTCCAAGCCAAGGACATGCAAGGCAACATCGCTAAATGATCCTCTAATTGATCTATTTTACCTGCTGGAGCAGAGGCTACCAACGAAAGGCTTCCATGGAGAATGTTAACCACCCTCCCCACTCTCATTCTAATTTCTCCTTTATATAAGCGATTCTCATTTGGCTGCCACCTTCATTTCTGATTCATCTCTGATGACATTATTCAGAGCCAAGCCATCTCTGTAGCCACTTTCAGACAATCTCACTCTTGCATGCTACTCTCAAGGGCAGCTTCATCCTTTTCTCATAGAGCTTGTCCATCAAGTAGGCATGCCACAGCATACGACATAGGCAAAGACTGCCATCCTCAGACTGCCTCCACAGACACTCCAACTCTCAGTGGCTCGGCGCAGCCACATGCCTCACCACCTAGAGTGATAACCATGCAGCCGACTGCCATAGCAAAACGCACACTACCACACGCCACACAAGAAAAGATGGCTGTATCAAAATCCCCTGTGCACATGCTCCAGCATCAGCCTGCTCAGCCTCAGTGGCAGGCCACCCACACCACCACCATGAAATGACCCCCTCCAACTTCTCCAACTCCTCTGATTCCGTCAAGTCCATATTAGGGTGCAAAGTGTCATGTAATGGACATGTCCCCAAGAAGACACAACACAAACACATTTGTTCATCTCAGAAAGGAAGTTTGTGAGAGAACAAAGTAATGAATACATGATTATATGAAAATATTTTATTTGGTGAGGCATTGAAGTTTTATTGGGGTCACTGTCAGGAAGATTGATGTGGGGTCACATACAAGGTACAGCAATGACTTTAAGGGGGAAAAAGACATTTTTACCACAGAAAGGCCACCCAAACTTGGGTGGCAGTCTATGAAAGCTGAAAACCTGGACCTATCAGCTACAGGCAGCATAATAGCCCAAACATCATCTTCTCTGCATTTCTACTACTCTTGAGTCTCCTTCCCTGGCTATTTGGAGGAATGTGTCACACAGTGCCTTCCTCCAAAGAGACAGGTATGTCAGCCAGCCTTTCATAAATGTACAATTCAGAGGTATTGAGTTTGTGACCACGAAAGAGTTATTCTGTCCTGATTTTCAGAGGTTTCTGTCCATGATCCAATCTCTAGCCTGTCTAACCCTGAGGTGGCCTGCCCAGCACACCAATCAGCAGGCTCTCCCTCATGAGTTGGTACCTCTCATTTGCACTTCCAAAGGTACAAGAAAGATTTACAGTGCCCTGTGGTCTGAGCTATAGCCATTCCTCATTAAGCTATGGGAAACAGCAGAGGACACAGTGGGAAGGGTCACTAAGAGCTGTGTGCATGCAGCAGCAATTTAGAGTGGGACCCTGTGGCCCACAGAAGGCCTGGAGGAGACTCACAGAGGACCTGAACACTCCACCTTTCCATTTTATGTTGTTTTTATTCCTTGGGGGCAAAGGGTGTTTTAACCCTGGGCAAGTTTTATTCAGCAAATGGAGGGGGTCTGGCTCTTAAAAGGCTTAAGAGGTTGAGCTGTCAGCACTACTGTTTTTCCACTTGGCTTGCAGGCATCCCAGGGTAGGAGGGAACCCGAAGCCTGACAGAACATATACCAGCACAGGGCAGGCTGTCCTGCTACAGCAGGAAGGAGCCCGGAGAAAGGGCGGGGACAGTTAGTGCCACCTGGACACCTCTGTGCTCTGCAAGTGGAGAGACAGATCCTTGCAAAGGCGAAGCAGCACATGGGAACAGCCACACACCGTCACCCTTTAGCAGTGCTGTGCCGTTTATGCATCGTTAAGACAAAGGCTCTATTGGGAGCCCTGTAGCTTCAAGCCGAGCACCATTCCTGACGCCAGGCCCTCTTCTTGGGGGATGAGATTTGTTCAGGGTAACAGCAACCATCACAAAAGGAGGTTTCAGACTGTCTTTATCCCTGTCAGAACAACAGAAAGAAATGAGACTAAGTCTGAAGGTAGAAGAGACTGACACAGCTTAAGTTCTGAATACTCTTTCGCCATATTCTTTTTGACATGTCTAAGCAAGCATTTTGCTCCTGATCTCAGTGAGTCATGTGGACAAAGCTCACCAGTGGTTTTGACTCCCTTTGAGTCTTGTGCCCATGACACCAAGTGCCCATGGTGGTGCTGTTGGCCGAGAAGCAAGGTGGGCACGTCTGTGGAACACTCTTTCTCAACGTGTGCTCTATTACCTTAAACTGTGCCTGGCCATGAAGGTACTGCCATCCTTTGCCAAGCATGCTTATAAATGGCTACTCATCCAGGAATAGATTTAAGCTCCTGGAGTAAAACCCCCATGCTTTCTTTAGAGGAGAACATCGGCTTAATTGATTCCTTACCTGCTGAGGGTATTAAATCTTTCTCATCTCTTCACATATCATCATCTGTGTGGTTTGTCTTTACATTCATAGACATGAGAGCCCTTGGAGTTCAATTACAGTGTCTTCTAAGCCATCCGGGTAGCCACTAAAAATTAGTGACAGCTATGGAGTTCTCTGTGTTTGGTTAGAACTTGTGTTCCCAAGAGTAGCCTAACTAAGCTGTGGCTCTTTCAGGGCAGACCAGCCCTTTAAGGCCAAGGAGATTGTCCATGTGGATGTTCCCAAGTCCCTCATCTTCACATCAACAGTGACCTGGGACCAGGTAGAGAAACACTGCTCTTCCCCGGGTGATTTTTGCCCATGGGTAGCACAGTTATGGCTCTATATCGACTTGGCAGGGATCAGCTTCGGACACATTCTTAAACCCTTTCAAGGTTTTCTGGAGAAGCTGTATGGGAAAAGAGACATTGGTGACCTTTATGCTCTATGAACAGGCAAAAGAGCCAAAGGGAAGAGGTTTCAACAGCAAGCCCCCAGGTAATGCTACCTAGGGGATCCTCTTTCTCCCAGATCTTATTAAGGAGGGGAGAGGCCATAGTAACTGATATCTGGGATTAAAATGGTTTGGTTCTCCTCCACAGCACATCCTGTTCATGTAGGCCCTAGCGATTTTGGGTCATGTTCTGGAGTCCCCAGGAAACCCACTGTCCAGTCTTCCTAGTGAGTGAACTTTGATGGACCGTATGCAGCCAGCACTGGGCAGTGATGCAGGCTGCCAGCTCAGGGCACACCTAGCTGTAGGTAGCAAGGTTTGTCCAAGCAGCTGTTAGAAAAAAAGTGCATCCAGGCAAATGGATAGCATGACACAAAGACCCCATGTTCCCCAGGACAGAGGTTGTCACCTCTGCTGAGAACAGTGTGTTCATTTCCACTGGGGGTCAGAGACTAAAGAGAGGGAAGTAGAAAGCCTGTCTCCTTCCTTTGTGACCTCCCCTGGGTAGAGACAGAGCAGATGGTCAGAAATGGCTCCCCACCACCTTCCTCTTCTCCCATACACTTGTCCAGCTGACAGAGAGTGAGTAAAGAGAGTTTTGATACCAAAGACTGCATGGCTAGGACCACATGCCTGGCTCAGAGGTACAATGGCTGACCAAACTTCTTCTTTTCCCATGAGACCCATAACGTTTCCTCCATCCTGAGGTGGGAAGATGCTTTGACCACTCCCTTTGGTATGACTCAGCGTCCCACCATGGTCTGGAGAGTGAGATTCACAGGTTGACCTGCTGCCTAGCACAGCAGACCACACCTATAGCCAGTGGGCTATCCTAGAGCAACGAGTGTGGGCAGCCCGGTACCCAGTAGCTGCTGGTGACCATGTTGGTGGCAACAGGCAAGGCGAGGAAATGTAAGTATGCAGGGCTTGGGGGGCCTCCTCACCTAATTTTCTGCTCTCGGGGAGCAAGCCAGAGGTCTGTCTGGCGAATATATATAAAGTTTATGCCCCCTGGACACCTCCATCCTCTGCACGTGGGGAAGAAGGATGGTCCTTGAGGAAAACAGGAGAAATAAATGAAGTCAGCCATCTGCTTTTATACTTGACAACTGCATTTGGGCCACATCTGAAGAAGGTGGCTCCATCCTGAGCCTTGTGGCTGTGGGCTGGGTGCCATGTCTCACAGATTAGAGCCAAGGGTAACAGGCAGCCTTTGAAATAGGAGTGACAATGACTGGCCAATGTCAACTGAAATCCTCTAAGAATACTATGGAGGGAGGATGCGATCAGTGAGCTGGTATTCCTGTTTCTTCACTTGGGCAGATGCTGTCAAGATGAAACTTCAAAAATACATCCTCTACCAGGAGCAAAGCCATCGTGAAATTAACATTACCTTCAGTGGCACGGCCAACATAAATTAACACCCCTGTTGACGTGGGTAGTGGATCCCTATCTTGGGGTGCCCAGGAGAACACTGCAGACACCCTTACCCTGCACGGGTCCATGCAGCTGACATCTGCCACCACACAGTGATCAAGACATCCATCTAAGGCTGCTCCTTAAGGTGGGCACAAAGTAGTCCCATGGCTACTGGCCTTGTAAAATGCAATGCTGAGTCCCAGGCCTGAGAATACCTACTTACCTTGCCTCAGTGTAGCAGAAAAATTTCAAAAGTGTAGTCAAAATGAGAAGACATCTCTCCATGGGACAGGAAAAATTCTAGGGCAGTTCTGGAATCCTGGGACAGGGGACCAGCTCATTTAGCACTTGAAGGAAGGAGGCTTGTGAAAACAGACACAAACATTACCAGATCATCCCAAGGTTGGGACAAGGGGAGGGAGGAGGCACCAGTGAAGTGTGGGGCTTCCGATCTCTCGACAGCCTCACCTTCCCTCAGCACCTCACGACAAGAGCAGGTTTGTAAGGTGGCATCCCACTGATGCATCCTGGCACAGACTGGAACCCACCAAGAAGAAACCTATTCTATGGGTACCGGTAGAGGGTATCCATGACACTTGCGGGGATGCCCATAGGGACCCATTCCACCCACCCCCAACTCTCCTCTTTAGGGAAAGTTTGCTCCTGTTTTGTTTGTCCATGGCCCTGGTTTGAACTCAAAACACTCATTCCTTTCCTCTTGGGTGCCTGACTGGAGTCTCCTCTGAACAGACATGCCCTTTCCCCTCCTGTCTTTTTTCTTTTGTCTTCCCTAGGTCCCATCTGCTCCTCAACCTCCCGCCCCTTTCTCTCCTCCCTTTACAGCCAGGCACCATCCTGCTGGACTTACAGTGGTCAGTGATAATGTTGGTGAGCATGAGGGGGCAAGCTGGTGAAGACCCTGAGTCCAGTGGGACACTCAGTTCTCTCACTGTGGGTGTTCCATCCCACATAGCCTGCAGAAGCCGGAGGGATGTAACTTCATAAGATGGAAGTCATGTGGACCACATCCTTCAGAGGACAATACTGGCCGTGTGTTGAACTAAAGGAGGAGGAGCTGTTAGCTCAGGACAGGTAGGGGAGCTTGTGCCTGGCTCCTCAGGTTGTCTGAATGGCAACCGGTGTTGGAGCTGTCAGGCTCCTGGAGTCCTGGTCTGACTCCTTTCTGTAGCTCTCAGTCCTTACCAGGCTGACCCCAGCCCTGTGGTTTGATGACCACAGAGCTGGGCCTGTTTTCACCCCTTGAAAAAGGACAGAGGAAAAGGATTCTGTTAGTGACTTTGACCCAGACAGGATTTTAGCACTGAGCTAGCCCTGCTGGACCACAGATCTCTAGCTGATTCCTCATACCTGAGCCTGAGTTCCCTTTCCACATCCCTCATTCCTTGCCCCTCATTCCTCAGTCCTGGTCACACCCTCTGCTCTATGCTTCTGGCTCAACTTCCCCAGAGTTCACATCAGGGGGATGCATGGGGAAAATCTCCCTCTCAGGTCCCAAACACCTTAGGGTTCATGCCCTATACGTGGGTGCATCCTGTCAGCAAGTGTATGTTGGTGGTCAGGCCCACGCTGTGTTTCCCACGAGACCATATATTCCTTTCCTCGTTATCTCTTACCTGGGAAATGTGCCGTTTTCCTCTGAGACATCGAGGCAACAACACAGAGTGTGAAACAAGTGGACAATCTGCACCCCGCCTCCTCTCAGCCCCTTTGTCTGGTGTTGGAGGCTGTGGGGAGCTGCGTGGAGGAGGCCAGTGCTCACTGATGATAAGACCCAGTGACAGCTCCTCAGGGGACCTCCTCCTGTCACCTCTGGTTCCCCTGCCCTGAAGAGGGTTCATGGAGCTTATATCATCAGGTGATGTTTCACTGGATCCCCAGACAAAGCAGCTGCTCGCAGCATCCACAGCAGCACATTGTGGGACGGGCCGCACAGTAGCTCAGGCATGCTGGGCCTTGAGCAGCCCTTTCTCCTTCCTTTCTCATCCACCTCCCGCAGTCGGTCCTTCCCCGATGAGATGAAAGTGGGAAAGAGGCAGATGGTAGGTGGACCTGCAGGGCTCATGTTTGAATGGCGCTTCGCAAACTTTCCTGTTTGATGAGAAATGTGCCCATGGCATAATCAGTATTTCGGTGTAGTATATGTTCCCGTGACATCACTAGGCTTTCTCTTTCCCACGGACTCCGTGACTTTCTTGGACTTTGTAGCTCATGGTGTCCATGGCTTCTGCAGTCTTGGTAATTGGGATTATTGGGGTGGATTATTGTGAAGGCAAGTGGTAAATGCTTCCTCAGAGACAGAGCCATGAGTACCCCATGAGTTAGCCTATGGATGTCCTATGCTCAGGGTACCTACAACAGACTATAAGGGGTCCAAGTTCTCACAGGCTCAGGGGTGCAGATTTGAAGGGATTGGTGCCTTGTGTAGTGTGAACCCAGCAACCATAGTATAAGTCAGGACGCTGCAGCCCCATGTGTCCATGGGGAGTCTATAACAGGCTGAGCCTTCCATAGCTCTGGTGCTAAGTAAGAATGTGGCATATTCTAACATCTGGCCAGTGGTGACTTTTATAGCCATTCCCAAGTTACAAAGTTCCATCATTTGGACACTGACTTCCTCCCCACCTACGGGCTCCAGCAGAGAGCTCACCTTGCTTCGGAGGGCTTCAAGCACCTTCAAGTTTCTCAGCAGTATTTGAGGCTAGGATGTCTCTGACCCCAGGGAGTCACTTTATGGGCCTTCCTTCCAGAAGACAAGCTTGTCAGTTGCCTGACCATCACTCACAAATGCCCAAACACAGCTTCTTAGCAGAGAAGGATCAGTTGGGATCCCAGCTTTGGACGCTTCAGGTCACACTCCACTCTTTCCATTGCTTGAGGCCTAAAGTGACACATTATGGACCGAGCATACAGTAGAGCCAAACCACTCACTTTGCAACCAGTCAGCAAAATAAGGGGGAGACGGAGAGAGAGAGAGAGAGAGAGAGAGAGAGAGAGAGAGAGAGAGAGAGAGAGAGAATGAGACAGGGATGAAACACTGGGATCATCTAGTTCTCTCCCAGAAAACCCCTTCAGTGACTCAAAAAGCTCTCACTGAACCTAACTCCCAAAGTCTCCCCCACATTGTTCCAGACCCAACTTTTCATGCTTGGGCTGGATGGAACCTTCTACATTCAAGCAAGAGCAGCAGCTCCTAGGAGGATGCTGGCTGCCCACCCCTGCTCTTTCCCTCCTGCCCTGAGCTGTTATAATACACTTGGAAGGCAGCAGAGGTGACAGTTGTAGAAGGGAGTACATTAGCTACCTCAGAGATGCAGGCAGGCTCTCGGCCTGCTCCTCTCATAATTCTTTACCCACAGAATTCACAGCAGCTTTCATAAAAGCCTGAACTCATCCCTCTAGGTCTTCGCCTTTTCTGTGACAAACTGTGCTTTGTTTCCATTTCTTCTTCCCTCCGGAGTGTATGACTTCCCCTAATATGAAACCTGAGGTCAGTTCTTCTTTGGATCAATGGAAAACCAGCTCCATGTGTGCACTGCCCAGGACTGAAGGAGCCAGAAGCAAAGATTAGGGATTAAAACATCCATCAGCTGTGAAGCAGGTCAGTTGAGGATTCTCTTGGCTCATACATAGTGCTGATTTCTACTTGATAAGGCTCTCCACTGGGGAGCATGAGCCGTTGAGTCAGAGGACAATAGTCTGTGTGGTTCCTGACGCCTGGGGGTGGAGAAAATGCCTGTTTCTTAAACTCTCTATTCCCAAGACACACATTGCTTCAGGACCCACTGAGTTCGATAGGGCAGCTGGCGCCATGGTATTGGGCCACTCCACTGGGCCAGGAAGCATGAATTTAGGAAATAGCACACTTTCATTGGCCTAGGAACAATTCCAGAGACCCACCGCAATTCTATTTCATTCCCTGCATGGACTGGAGATACTTTACAGCACTCTCAGCTCCTCTAAAGACAAGCATAAGGAAGAGACGGGCACCGAGTCAAAGCATTGCACAATGGGGTTGGAATAGCCACTTATACAAGTAGCTGGGGTTTATTCCTTTCATGATAAAGAGAGCTGATTGGGTGAGCCCACTTGAGAAGTGACCTGGTACAGTAGGAACACGAGTTCAAAGGATACCCAGCAAGTGGGCTGCAGAAGAGGGGGAACCATTCTAATCCAGCCTGGTTCCTTTGATCCCAGGTTAGCCAAGGGCAGCCTTCCGGGCCCCAGTCTCCCCAGCTTTTGTGTTTTTCTGGCCTTGCAGCATCCACTGACATTCCCGGCTCCCCCGAAGTGATCTCTCAGCTACTCTTGGCTGTGACACTCGAGTTCCAAGCTGTTCCTCATTTCCCAGTGGCAGAGCTCATACCCACAAGTGGTGCTCATCCAACACTCTCACAGAGCACACCAAGTGGTCACATCTTGTCTCCTGTGTCCTTGACCTTCTCTAGAAAGGACAAGGCAGAAAGTAGAGCCCCCAACACCCACAGTTTTGTGGATGGAAACTGTTGCTTTGCTTTAGAAGGTGACGTGCTCTGTGGAACCTCTCCCTGGCCAGGGTTCCCACTGATGTATACATGTCCCAAAAGTCCTTGTCTCCTATCCCTTGTCACTAATTGTTTGCTATCTTGAGCCTCTACCAAGCCCCAGAAAACAAAGTTTTAAATCAGGCATTATCCCATTTGAACCAAATGTATGTCAGCAAAGGATGGAGAAGTTGTTGAGTTGCCCCACCTGGGTTCTGATGAGCGTAACGAACACTAGGGGAGAATGAAGGCCTGGCTGCTCAGTGGAAGAGTGTGTTCAAAGCAACAGGGGCCACAGTGAGAGAGGCTCTGGACATTCTTGAGCAGGAGCAGCTCTGTCCCGGGGAAGACATATATTTACTCATGGTTCAGATTTGTGGGTACCAGAAGGCTGCCCATAAATGATGTGCTAATATAACCTTGATACAAGTGTGGAAAGCTCCACTGCTCCCCGTGTGAGCACAAGCACGTGACATTTCTTCCTGTTCAGATCCCTGAGGAGAGGATTATTCTGGCTTGCAATCTGGGGGGATACAGGCCTCTGTTGTGGGGAAGTCACAGCAGAGGGCAGGGAAGGTGTGGGTAATAAGAGCAGGAAGTCAGCTGGTCACAGCGTAGAGAGCAGAGCCTGAACAGAAAGTGCCGGGTTGTAGACCTCAAAAGCCCGCCTCTGGTGACTCATTTTCTCTAGCCAGGATCTACTTCCTAAAGGTTCCACAACATTCCCAAAGAACACCCTCACGTGAGGAACACATATCCAAACACGTGAGCCTGAGAGACCTTTCACATTCAAACCACAACAGCCTCCCTCTCCCTAGCTCTGCTCCTCCATTTTAGATGCAGCGTATTTCTTCACATAGGGGTTCAAGGTTCCCCTACAACACAGTTGGGCCATTAGAGCAGAAAACCAAAGAGTAGATTACAAGTTAAAACAGTCAATGGTAGCACACTGTAACATCTGCCAAGTAGAGCTGAGGAGCCTCCTGGGAGGGAACACCCTTACCCCAGTGCCTCTTGCTGGAACCGAGTTCTGTGGAGAACACACTGTGCAGGGTTCTGCCTGCGGGCAAAGTCACATCCTCCTGGCTTCTCACGTTTCCACCCAACAGCCTTTCCCTAAGAACGATTCATCCTGTACTTAGTCCAAAAAACAAAAAAGCCCACAACCAGACAGACACAAGAGCACAGAAGGAGCTCTGTAGACCCATTCTTACAAAAGGGGAGCCCAACCAGGTCTTCACCTGCACAGTAGGACAGGCTGCATCCTGGAAACTCACAATATGCAGCAGAAAAAGGATTCACTCCCTAGTTTTACAGGAAGCACAGAAGAGACAGTTCCCCCTCAGGAGCCAGCATTAACAACATGCCTCATACCTGCCGCTGCTCATCTGCAGCCAGAAAGCATGCTGTCAGCTCAGACGAGAAGTCTGCGTGAGAACCAGTCCATTTCTCTTCTGACACTGAAGAAAAGGAGAGGAGGAGGAGTTGCCTAAGTCCTTTAAGGCAGCACAAGCTTGCCTG
The DNA here is from genome assembly GCF_963924665.1 of Micromys minutus. Classification (NCBI taxonomy): domain Eukaryota; kingdom Metazoa; phylum Chordata; class Mammalia; order Rodentia; family Muridae; genus Micromys; species Micromys minutus. The sequence goes on from NC_137969.1 coordinate 102,419,929, forward strand.
TGTGGTCAATGGCCCATGCTGGTAGCAATGGGAGAGACATTTTGTTCCAGAATGGCTCAGCCCACTCCTGATCTGAGGGCAATTTAGTCAGAGCACAAACCCTTGGGCTCTGTCGATACCACTTCACTGGGAGTGGGCCCATCTTCCTCACAGATGAGTTTACAGTGCTCTTCAAAGCCTGAGAGGAAAAGGAGTGTTCTAGCTTGGCCTCCAGCTTCAGTTCCTCTCTCCAAAGCCCTGCTACTTGTTTTTTCTTTATTCTCTCTCTCTCTCTCTCTCTCTCTCTCTCTCTCTCTCTCTCTCTCTCTCTCTCTCCATATATATATATATATCTGTCTTTCTCTCTCCTCTCTCTATCTCTCTCTCTGTCTCTCTGCATGAATATGTGTACTTGTGTGTGCACACATGTATGTATGTATGCATGCATTGCCTGTGTACATGGGTTAATGATTACATGAATGTGTGCCATTGTGTGTGTATGCACATGCTTACAAGCCTGTGTGTGTGTGTCTGCCTGTCTCTCTCTCTCTCTCTCTCTCTCTCTCTCTCTCTCTCTCTCTCTCTCTCTCTCTCTGTGTGTGTCTCTGTGTGTGTGTGTGTGTGTGTGTGGTCTGTGGAAGTGCCGTGAGCTGGATGGATGGCAGAGGGCAACCGCCATTGTTAGTCCTCATCTTCCCGCTTGCCTGAGGCAGGGTCTGTAAGTATTCACCAACATGGTAGCTGGCCTGAGCGCTTCCAGGATTCGACCATCTCTCCTAGCTCATCGTAGACATGCTGCTCTTACAGACGCCTACTGCCACTTCAAGGTTACATGGGTTATAAGGCTCCAAACTTAGGTCCTTACACTCCAGCTGTGTCCCCACACGAAAGCCCTAATGGTACCTGTTTGTGCGCACGTGTACACACACACACATACACACAAGACTTCCCTTTGTGACCTTAGCGCCTTCACTGAAGCACCTGAGGGCTCTTCCCTGTGACTGCCTCTGGTCTCCTGTTTCCTCTGCTTTCTTGCTTCCTACCTCACATCTGGATGGAAAGATGGAGTCTTCCCAAAGATGCTCTGGGGCTCTTTCAGATGGGCAGTCTCCAAAATCCTTTATGTCCCCTGAATCTTTCTGATGACACTCTTGCTCTTGGCTGTCCTCTGTCTAAGAGCAGGGTCTCTCTCCTCCCATCTGGCTCTCTGCCTAAGTGAAGAGTCATCGCCTGCCTAATTCTCTGAAAACTACAGTATCAACCCCAGAGTCTGTCTCCTGCATGCAGGGTAAACTTGATGTGTGTCTTTCTCTAACGACCATTCTAATGACTATTCTCTCTCCACACAGCTGCTTGCTGGCACAAGAGCACCTTAGCATTCTTCAGACCATTTCATAATCCACCGGCTCATGCCCTCCACCCCTCCTCCATCCATCTCACTACATCCCTCACAACTGCACGCTGGGCTAGCCTAAGTGGCTTTGAGTGGATGTGGGAATGTTCAGTTTGCATTATGGGGAAAGGGTTAGGTGTGTGTGTGTGTGTGTGTGTGTGTGTGTGTGTGTGTGTGTGTGTGTTCAAGCGCATGCATGCACATACCCTCACACACCATATACATATACGTGTGCACACTGAGTATATAGGAAATGACACAGAGAAATGGGGAAATAGAGATGGGAACAGATAGAGCTTGGTGACGTCACTTCCCTTCCTTCAGTCCTGCCTTTGCCAATGTGAGCAAGCAAGCTTTCATTTTTCCTCCAAGCCTCTAAATTCAGACTGATATAAAAACCAAAAATGTTCTAAACAGCCTTAGGCATAGAAGAAAGCCCCAGCACTGAACAAAACACATCCCCACAGGAACGCTCAAGAGAAAAGTAAGTGCCACACAGCAGAACTACATTTGGTCTTGTGACAGCCTTGAGTGACCAGCGGGTATTCGCTCTCACGGTTCACCTCCGATGTATGCTGGGAGGAAGAAAAGAGAGGCATGAGGGAACTTGTCAGAAAAGCATGTGTGATCTCAAAGGAACGTATCCCTTCCCTGGTTGCTTCTCCATATACATAACTGCCACGAGCCATAAGTGTGTCCTGGCTAGGGGTGAGGCAAGGAGGAAGGGTCAGTCCACAAGTGAAAAGACCTTTCTATATTTGACTTGTGCCCTGTGAGTATAGTGTGTCCCCGCAGAAGAGTCTCCACAGAGCATCCTCCTGCTGACCCTGGTACCCTACAGACTTGATTCCGCTATGCTAGACACAGACTCTACCCATCTCTGATGCTGCTCATCAGAATGTTATAATATAGGTTTTCTTTCCTTTCCATATGCTCAGAGTGCTTGGTGCCCAGGGAAAATCCAGCAGGTGATAACTGTACAAATAAATCCATCTTCAGGAAAGAACACTTGGGAACATATTCAGTCGGTAGTAGCTTTGAAAGGACTGGGGAGATGATGCTCAGGGGGTTAAGGTCAACGAAAATATGAGGATCTGAGCTTGGGTCCCCAGTACCCGCATAAAGAGCCATATCTGGTTGGTGCATGCCTATAACCCCAGTACTGGGGAAGGGAACCGAAATAAGTGATTCTTGGGGCTCACTGCTCAGTTCCAGTCTACCAGAAGTCAGCATGCAAAATTCAGCAAGAGACCCTGTCTCAATAAAGAATGTGGCTGGTTGTTGAGAAATGATGTCTGACCTCCACATCTGCACCTACCTCAACATGCATATATACTCATGAATTCATGAGTGGCACATAAAGACACAGATTTAAAAATGAAAAACATTTTTTCTTTTTTTTAAAAAAAATGAGCTTTCAAAAGTGAACTATGCCTCTGTAGAACTTTCTAGACTTCTCCTCCAGGAAAAACAACTGGAAAGATGCTAAGTTGGCCCCATCTGAGAGCTACAAATGGCTGCATTCCAGACCACAAAGCTGAGAGCTGCTCAGTCCTTCCTGGAACACTTCAGATAACACAGAACTCAGCTAAAGGTCTGTGCCTCATCTGCAGGAAGAGAAGTTCATTGTTTCCTCAAGGACTGTCGTGCTTCGCTTTCTGCTGGGGTTGTGTCCCCATAAATTGAGAGCCCCGCTGCCCTGCCACATGCAAAGAGTCTTAGAGCATCATTGGCCCCCCTTGGGGGCGGGGCTTACAGAGCCAACAAGAAGCTCAGGCTACTGCTTCTGGCCAGCATCTCTCTCCCTCTCTCCCTCTCCCTCTCTCTCTCTCTCTCATATACACACACACATACACACACACACACACACACACAGTCATATAAAATATCATTATCCCTGAAAATTAAAAATTTAAAACCTGAGATATGGTTTCTTCTGATTGCTTATAGTTTTTTTAAACACCATCCTGAAATCAAATGAAAAAAAATAATAACTTTTAGAAGCCACCATATGACAGGAACCACCACGTGCTTTAACTAGTCCCTTGGCAGCATTGGACTGTAGAGTATGGAACTAGGCAAGGGCAAAGAGCCAATGTTCTGTAACTTAATAGATAGTACTAAGGACATATGTGAGCTCAGGCCATACAAACACTTCAGGAGAGGTAGTGAAGGGAGACATTTAGCTAGAAAAATATTAGTATTGACCAAAAGACTGAGGCAAAATATGCTACAAGGCAGGTTCCTCAGTTCCTGTGTGCATAACAAGACACACCCAACATCAGAGAATATGGAAGAATGGGATGCCAAGAAGACAGATAATGACTTAGCTTCTAGAAATGAGAGGGGCCTTCAAGATAACCATGGTGTGACTCTAAGCCAGCTAGTCATGAGCCATACAAATTTCAAGCCCTGAAGATTATGTCAATATGATGACAGAAATATGTATATATTTTGCAAATCAGTGGTGTGTGGAGCCAAAAGAACATAATCCTATCTACTCATAACCAAAACTTCAACCTAACTTGAGGTCAACAATGAAAGGACTCACTATGTCACAGAACAAGAAACATGGCATCAGAGCCACTAAAGGGTGACTCATCTCACCATGACACAGACAACCCGTCCTTCTTGGGAATCACCCCAACATCTTGACTAAATTTGTAGGATGCTAAGTTAGTGTTGTCCTAGAGCCCTGTCTCGGGTAAATAAATGTCAGCTGTCCCTAAGGTCTGGCCTATGAAGAACAACGCTGGGAAAAGCCACTCAGCAGAGGAAGTTGGATCCCACGCAGGGATGTTCCCATCTGACTGACTGGCTTGTATCTACCAGGGCTGGAGCACAAGTCACGTGAGAGGATGGCCCAATCCGGGACCTTGACAAGGAAGAATAAGGAAGTGGTTGTAGGAGGAAATTGCCATGTTTCAGATGAAAAATCAGGGTCAGAAAAGAGAAGGCAGGCTCCAGTTTTACAGGGTAAACCTGCCAGGAGACTGAGGTGTGGCCAAAGAGCAGGAAACCCAGGACTGAGGGCAAACCAGGCTTCACCTGCTGTTCTCCTTTGTCTAGAACTCCGCAGAGAGTTCGTGCAGCACCCTGGTGTTTTGGTGGCCCAGTGCCAGCAGAGAAGCTAGATTACAGAGATGGCAAAGCGACAGGGAAGCAGAAACCAGCTGGAGACGGTGCAGGCAGCCCCTGCGAGGAAACCCCGCCCCCGGGGGAAACCCCGCCCCTGCAGAGTGCCGGGCAGGCCGGAATCCCTGCTTGAAGTTTCTGCTAGGTTTTAATTTTGGAAGAGGCTTACTGTATTTCACAAATCGCTGCAGGAATCCAGGAAAATTTCCTCAGGAAATGACCAGAGTGGGGAAGTCTTGACACCACACCACACCCCCCCACAAATCTTCTAAATGATCCTAAGGTAGACCAATTAAATTAATTCTAAGACCACTCTGTGACCAAGATGGAGCCTGCTCTTCTACTATGCCAACCTTGGTCCTTCAGTTCCACACACCAGGAGTCTGCACTAAACCCGTAAGGAGAAGGCAAATTTCTGTGGCATGTGCAAAACACCAGAGAGGGAGGTCAAAGGACTTAATCTCTAGTTGCTCAATTCCTAGGGAAAGAAGCTAAATCTTATGGCAGCTTCAAATGTCTGATGCCTATGCAGCCACCTGAGAGGGTCCAAAGACCCCTTGAAGGACACACATTCCCATAAAGAGAAGTGGATAACATAAGTGGCCCCTCGCCTGGAATATTAACTCATAGTCCATATTCAGTTCCTTGGATAACATGTAAAGGCACTGAAAATAAGAACCACCCAGCACAGGTACTTCTCCAGTAAATTCTAAGACACATCTAAAGAAGACATGATTCCAAGTTTTCAAGAGAGCTGGATCTGAGGTTACAGCACAAAGATGGAGCTCTTGAGACTGGGATTTGTTCTCAGAGCCTTAGGCCTAGTGGTGCAGGATTGCAATCCCAGCATTAGGGAGGCTGACACAGGAAGATCAGAAGTTCAGCCTCGGCTACACAGCAAAACAATCTCAAAACCATGAGGGCCTTCCTACCCGGTAGCACTCAAGTGAGAAGGAATTAGCTACTAAACCCACCAGGGCCTTGGTCTTTGACTTTCAGCTTCCTGGACAATGAGAAATATGGTCATGCAAACATGAAAAGCTGCATGCTTTCCAGAGCCCATATCAAAAGTCAGGCATGGTGGCATCAAAGTGTATCCCTGTCCTAAGGAAGTAGAGTCAGACGAGAGTTAGTGCTGACCAGTCACCTTAGCCTACTCAGTAAACACCAAGTTCAGTGAGTAACATGGCTCAGAAAACAAACAAAGGTGAAATGCTCCTAAGAAAGATACCTAAGGTTGTCTCTTGGCTTCCACATACATATTCATACATCTGTATACATAGGACATCAGCAATACATGTATATCCACACAATCATGATAGATGGATAGATGGATGGATGGATGGATGGATGGATGGATGGATGGATGGATGGTTGGATGAATGGACGGATGGACAGACAGATAGATAGATATAGATAGATAATAGATACAATTTTGTTGTCTAAAAGCTATCATGTGCTAGTTTGTCACTGCAGTATAAATAAATTAAGACAGTTGTCCTGGCACAAGTTTCTATGTGAATATGTCTGAGAGGGCCACAGAGTCTGAGCACTCCGCCGAGTCACTGCAGACTACCCTACCCTGCCCAGATTCTAGGCATCCTACATACTTATTCCCTAGAATCTTAGCCCTCCCGTCTCCAAAGCAGACCAACAGTTACAATTCCTAAGCAGCTCTAATCAGTAGCTGATTAGACTGGAGACATTAAGCTACAGAAAAAAAAAATGCCTGGTTTCTGGTTACTTCTGAGTGCTGCTCAGTCTCAGAAATCTGTAGCAGGGTAGCACTTCACCAGTGAGCTGTTCCGCCAGAAGTGTCCCATAAGTAATGGGTGGTGCTAAGACAAGCCAGACCACAAACATCAATTATTCAGGCAACCAGCTGTGAGAGAGAGACAACACCCTGGATTCTCTGGGGCCCTTGTCTCCCTTATAGAACAAGAGGAGGGTCATTGACCTTACCTAGTGTCACTGACAATTAAATGAAGTCAATCGAGGTAGCATGTACCCATGGTTCTGGACAGCACAGAGCCACAGGATCCTCCTCCTTCCACTCCCTCTCCTCCATGCCCAAATGTATGCTCCCTATGGCTCTGAGCTACTTGGACCTACAATCACACAGAGATGCTCAGAACACTACCCCCCCCCCCCCAGGAGATCTCAGCCCTTCCTGAGGCAACACCAGCAAAGGTTGATGTGCTGAAAGTCTTTCTGTAGGCTACCTGGTGGCCACTCTTTGCAAAGATGGGCAGAAAGAGGTAGGTGGTACATGTTTGATCTTTTGTATAATAAGTTCAGGGAGGACACAATAAATGATATTTGTCATTTATAGAAATAGATTACTATAAAGATGGTGGGTATCAAAGCATGAGTGTAGAAGACACACATGTATGTCTAAAACTAAGAACTGTCACAAAAAGTCTCTGCCAGAGCCACAACCTGGCCTAAAATCCACCACAACCTACTCAGAAACTATGTCTACAAGGATGTCTGTCTACCAGCTGTCTATCTAAACTTGAGTTTTGCCATGAATGTTAGTGAGTCTTTGGGTCAAGAATATTGTTTCAGAAGCATTCCTCGTGTTGCCTTTGAACACTTGTCCTTGTCTCAAACTCCCTGACTGGGAAATCAGTGGCTTCCTCTAAACTCCTTGTGGCTTTTCTCACAATCCCTTTGAATAGGTGGTCCTTTCCTATGAACATATGATTTAATGAATGTCCTAGTTCTCTTTCTGTTGCTATGGTAAAACATCCTGAGTCCAGACAACTTAGGGGAAGGAAAATTTCATTTGACTTGTACTTCCTTTTTACAACATTGAAAGCATCCAAGGCAGGAGCTCTAGCAGCAAGTAACATCACTTCTCCGGTCAAAAGCAGGAAATAATGATCACACATCCTTGCTCACATCCTTCCTTTTCAGCTAGTTGCCTTCATCTACATACAATTCAGGGACCCCTGTCTAGGGAATGGTGCTGCCTATCTTGGACTAGGTACCCTCATCAGCTAACAATCAAAGCAATGCTCCCACAGATGTATCTGCAGACCAATCTGATCTAGACAATTTCTTAATTGAGACTCTCATTTCAGTTGGTTCTAAGTTAAGAATACAAGAGCACTCCCTTTTCTGAGAAATTCATCTTTACAGAATGTCTCTTTACCATTCAGGTATACAACACCAAACAGGGTTAGTGTGATGAAAAAGAAAGGCTTCTGAGACGTGCCATTGGGGAGAACCTTCTGGAAAACTGCAGAGGAATACTCTTTCCCAAGGCTATTGTAGAGACTCCAAGGTATCATGAATTCCCATCTAAAGGGGAGAGGGGAGATGGAAGTTTCTAAACAGAGTAGAGGGCAATGGGGAAACTCATATCAATAGATGATAGATAGATAGATAGATAGATAGATAGAGAGAGAGAGAGAGAGAGAGAGAGAGAGAGAGAGAGAGAGAGAGAGAGAGAGAGAGATGATAGGCAGACAGATATAGCACCCTAGGGGAGGTAGAAATTATGCTTCTATATCCTGCCTGCTAGCTCTGGGGACTAAAGTGGAGATTTCTAGTGGAGGTGGTAGGGGAAGGATCTGCTTCGGGATGGACACCTTGAGTTCCCTAAAGGGACCAGTGAGGACTGTCTCCCTGAGGTGAAGTCCTGGCTTTCACATGCTTTAACAGGTAAGAATCCTGTCTCATGAAAATCTAGCTAGGGTGGGCAGTATTACTGACTCAGTAAAATGGAAGTTTTCTCAGTGAATCCAGACTTACTCATGGCCTCAGCCATGTGGACAGGGAAAGTCACTGGTGTGGCCGAAAACTCGTAGCTACACGTTCTTCCTGCCTTCCCTAGGCTAAGTCACTTGCTTTCCACTAAAACACGGTGGAAAGTAAACTGGCATTAAATGGAGTTAAATGGAGTCAGGAGCATCTCTGCTAGAAGTCCTCCCTGTGCTCTGCTCCCAACCTCGCTGGGTGTGCTGAGGGAAAAGGAGGAAGAATGTGCCCAGAGTCCTGCTGATTTGGAAACATGGTAATGTCTGTCTCCTTAGCCAACATTCCAACTTAAAACAAAACTTGATGAGGCCTGAACCTGTGATTTCCAGGTCCTGAGGCAGCACAGCCTTCCCCTGCAAGCATCGTGGAGATTGGAGAGCAGAAGAGAGAGCAGGTAAGGATGCTTCTCCCCAACTCAACAGCTGGCCACCTCTTCTGCAGCATCCAGCCCTTGGCCTGGTATAGCAGGCTCTCAGTTCTGATATGTACCGAGGTTCAAGAGTTAGGCCAGCTTTCTCTCTCAAGACTGTTCTTCAGGCTGTGAACATAAAAGAAGTAAGCTGGGCATCCTAGGATAACTGCTAGATAGATAGATAGATAGATAGATAGATAGATAGATAGATGGATGGATGGATGGATGGATGGATGGATGGATGGATGGATGGATGGATGGATGAATAGGTAGGTAGGTAGGTAGGTAGGTAGGTAGGTAGGTAGGTAGACAGACAGACAGACAGACAGACAGACAGATAGACAGACAGATAGTCAGATAGATATGATAGGCAGACAGGTAGATGATAGGTAGATAGACTAGCAGATAGATGATAGAAAATGGAATGGAGAAATGGCTTAGCCTGTTCAGTGCTTGCTGAACAAGCACAAGGACCTGAGTTCAGACTGTAAGTACCCAGCTAAACTCTGAGCATGGCAGTTCACATCTGAAATCCCAAGGTGAGGGCAAATAGAGACAGGAGAAACTCTGGGATCACTAACCACATGATTTAGACTCTCCATGAGCTTCAACGTTGGTGAGAGACCTTCTCTAAAAAGATGAATGAATGAATGAATGAATGACAATGATAAAAGGTAATACAGATGATTAGGAAAGATACTGGGCATTGATCTCTGGCCTCTAAGCATTCACATACACATACACAGCATGAAATAAAAACAACTGGGTGGGGCTAATGGGTAGGGGATATGGCTCATAAATCAGGCATGGTGGTGCACACCTATAATCTCAGCGCTTGGGAAGTAAAGACAGGAGGACCAGAGGTTCAAGGTTATCCTTGGATACATAGCAAGTTCAAGGCTAACCCAGCTTGTACTACAAGATTTGTCAGGAATGGAGAAAAGAGGGAAGGAAGGAGGAAGAAAGAAAGGAAGGGAAAGAAGAAAGAAATAAAAAAAGGAAGGAAGAAAAAGAGAAAGGACATGGGGTGAAAGATAAAACTGCTTGTTGAACCACCTTTTTGCCTGAGATGTCACACTCCACAGATCCTGGACTAGGTTTCTGTGATCAACTTTTTTTCTGGCATACATTAGACATGCAAGAAGCAGTTACTGAATGAGTGAGTGAGTGAATGAATGAATGAATGAATGAATGAATGAATGAATCATCACCTACCCATAAAAGCAATCAGGTGCAGCCCCATGTCTGGCTCCCTGGAGCCTGCCTGTCTAGACTTCACCCCATGGGCTCCCTGCCTGAAGAAAGGCACACCTAACGACAGCAGCAGCATCAGACATCTCAGCCCCTCTTGTCACCTGAGGGAAGGACGGATGCTGGTCTCTTCCAGGCAGAGGAAGCACCTGGCTGCAGGGACAGGTGACATGAGATACTGCTGAGACTTCCAAAGAGCAGGCACTGCCTCTGACCACCCCTCCTCTTTCCTGTACCACACTGAAGCAAACGAGTTTCAGAAGCAATCAGTAGAGACGTACACCCACCATGGTCCTGTGTCACCAATGGGGGCATCCTCAGAAGCGCCCAGAGAAAGACAGGGAGCAGATGGATGGCGTGGTATAGTTGTGACCAGTTCTATGCCTCTGAGCTAACCTCCTCCTGTGGCCCTACAGGTTCTGTTTCAGAAAGTAGGACTGTGGTCTCAGGTGGCTAAACTCAGGAAAATATCCCATCTAGCCATGACATAAAAGGAGTTACTATGTCACCCACCCAATTGGCAACACCATAAATGGAGCAGGTATTTCCAACATAGACTTAAATTTAGAACATGCTTGCTTTCTTCTGGACAGAGGAAGGGCTAAGATGGAAGTGGCCTAGCCTTTCCTTCGTCACCCCACTCTGTGTCACTTTGGTGGCACTGGACACCTGGTGGTGATAAATTAACTATTCTTTTAGGCCCCAACCTGGGAGCCTTTGTTTATGATTAAAGCAAGAGCAAGACAGTTGACCTCACAAGTATAACAAACAACCTGACAGCCCCAAAGGCCAGAGGGGACAAATTCTGCCCCTTGATCCCAGGACACAGCCCTGCCTGCCTCTGCAAGCAAGACACATAGAGCCAGACCTGTCCACATGAGTCACTGACAGTACTGAATGTTCTGGATGCTTGAACCCCTGAAGTGTCCCTTTATTGCTTGGGTTTGACCTTGTTTTGAAACATGCATAGTCCAGGCTAATCCTGAACTCCCTGTAATAGCTAAGGATGACCTTGAACTTTTTATTTTCTTGCCTTTACTTTCCAAGTGCTAGGATTTTACTGGCACGAGCATTCTCCAGCAAACATACCTACAACCCCAACCCAGATCTGTACTTTGAGGATCACTGCTTGTCCCTCTGGTGTGCTGGCCACTTCTACCTTGACCTCTCCAGACATGGCTGCATTATCCAGATGGTCTTCCATCTTGCAATCTCCACTAGAGGAAGTTTCCACCCCCAGAAGTACCATAAAGGAGTAACTGGGATCATAGTCTCCACCGCAGTCAGTGTTTCAGCTGCACGGGGGCTGCCCAGTTCTCTCTGACCTTGCCATTCCAACATGCCGGTGCAACCAAATGGCAGTGCCATTCAGTCCCTAGATGTGTTTCTGTCACAAAACCACCTTCATTTTGTATCACTGGTCAATATCAGTCCTACTTCCCGAAGAGTGCTCAGTGGGGAAGTTAGCTCTCCTGCAATCCACTCCCACAGAAAGCCTCCATTGTCTTTGCCCTTGGTAGGAGGTCAGAAGATGTAGTGATAGGACACACCATCACAGGGATCTGGAGACCCAGCCCAGGAAGACTGGCGGAGACTAGAAGATTGAATGGAGGTGAGCCGAGCAGAGAAGCTGTGAGATTCTCCCAGGAGTGGCCTGGCCACCGACTGTTCCAAGACCTCGAGTTTTAATGACGGCTCTTGAGTCAGGGTCTGTGTGGGCAGTGGTAAAGAAGCTGGGGTCTCTCAGCCTTACACAGCCGAGCTGTAGCCTGCCACAGGCACAAGGAGGGTGAGGTGTTAATGCGGGAGGCATCCTGTCACAAAAGCTCTTTCAGTGGGACAGTGATGGATGGAGTGGCCTGGCTCCAAGAGCCAGAGGATTCTTTGCAGCCTTCACAGACACACAGAAAACCTCCAAGGCAGGCTCGCCGCACGAAAGTCAATACGCTCTCCTGCCAGGAAGCCCGTGCTGTGTGTATGCATTCCCCAGCTCACACTTCTGCTATGAAATTACGCTTCTAATTTTAGCTTGAGTACAACCACACAGTGAAATCAAAGATCTTTAAGTAGCTTATGTTAAAACACATGGGCCCGATGCCCAACCCTTCCCTACATCATAGAGGAAGTCATTGTCTCCTTTAAAACATTTCTTTCTGGTACTTATTTCTGCACGTCTACGTAATCTCCTATTCCTACACTTCCTGATTAGGGCCATTTCAGTGTAGTTTCTGCAACGGTAGGCAAGTTGTTTCTCTCACATCCCCCAGATCCCTGCCTCCTCTTCCCACAGAGTCCAAATTGGTACCATGAAGGTCAGATTGCTCATGCCGAGTCCCAGGTCCTGTTACCCAGTGTACCCCCTTTGTTGTACAACATTCATGTTTGTTTGTTTTTCCAGGAGTTTGGCATTGCCTTATGTTTTTATTTGTTCAGTGTTCTGTGCACTCCCTACAAACATTTCAACAAGCTAAGATGGCTGTTAAATGCTTCAGAAATGTTTCCAAGTACTCAATTATCTCTATTTTCTATTGGATATTTGTGACCTTTCCCTGTCTCACTTGGGTTCAGGACTCTGCTTTGAGAATTTCATTTTGCTTTGTTTTCTTTCTTATTTACAGTACATTACACATTCATTTAAAAGGAAGAGTTCAGGGCAAAGAGAAGAAATATGAACATACTTTGGTTGATAGATAAATAATAAATGGCAGGTAAATTATTATTAATAGATAGCTTACAGGGTATAGATAGATAATAGATTATGGATAAGAGATAATAGCTAAACAGATGGTAGATGATTAATATATATAAATAGATGGTGGATAGTTGGTAAATAGTAGGTATGACTTCCATGCTTAAAAACATATATTCCTTTCTCTCTTGACCAATATTAGCAACTCTCCATCCTCACACTGTTCTTTCCCTGTGTGTACACTGCCATCTGACTCCTTCTAAAACTGTGTTCTCTAGGTCTCTGGCCCCTGCTCAGTTCCCTTTACTACAAACCTGCTTTGCTTCCTGATTTTGTCCTTCTGAGGCTTAGCCTTCCAAAAGATGCTCCACAACATCTAGAGGTTCTCAACTCTTCATTCCTGGTTCAACGAGAGGCGTTGAACAGTCTGAGACCTGAGCAGGTAGAAGTTTGGGTAGGGCTTTCTAGGCTATAGCGAGAATCCCAGGCTCTGGTGAGAAGGCATCTTATGGCAGACCTTAGTAACACCATTTCTGGGGACTGTTATCTCACCATTATAGCCCCAGTGAAGGTAGGGTGGCTTGGCTTCTCTCTGGATGAAGTGAAAGGCAGCTCCTTATGCTTGACCTTTACAGGCTGTCATCTCCAAGGCTTTCCCTGTCCTCTGTGAGATCCACCTTTCCAAACCTCAGGGGAATTTGCTGTCCCACTAACAGGTAAATGTCCCACCTACACATAGGCTAAATTGTGCCCTCCACCCCAAATTGGGAATGTTAAAGTCTTAGCCAACATGTCAGAAGATGACTGTAGATGACTATAGTCAGCGATGGGGCCATAGCAAATGTATTTAGTGAAAAACCTGGCTGAGCCCAAACTTGATGTGATTGCTGTCCTTACAGAGGTGGGAGCTTGAACATATACACACCCAAGGTTAGAGGACACTGTAGAGAGATCAAAGACACACAACCACAGAATAGTAGGTGATGTCCCCTAGTCCTTCGGGAGTTATTCTTGATCTTGGACTTCTGAAAGTGGCTGATCCTGAATACCTATGGCTCTGGCCGCCCAGTGTGATACTTTATGCCAGGCTATCTCAAGTTGACCTGTTACCAGAGCAAGAGCTGCCAGGCCATAGGTACATTCAAAAGGTCACCTTCCAACAGGCAGAGAGGACAAATAGGGTCAATTTTATGATCACCAGACACATGATATGAACAGCATTTCTTGATGCACAGGTGGATCACACAGCATACCACCACTAGTGCACCTCAATTCCCTACCCAGGAAGTAGAATTTGTCTCTGCCCTTCCGAGTGGGCATGAATTACTGCTCCCTTCTGACCGACCTGTTGCATGGTCAAAACACTCACCTGCCAGCAGAGACATTGAACTAAAAGATGGAGGTGAAGACCCCTAGAACGTCAGTTGAGTGTTCCATGTGCTCTGGGTGTGAAATAGGGGGAGGGCTCGTGTCTGCGTTCCTCTGTCCCCAAACTCGACACCACAACTCAATCTGAGAAACTGCCAAGCATGCTCAGCTGGGATGAAATTCCACGGAACCCCAGGCCAGAATATCCTCTAAAGTGTTCAGGGTGTGGGAGAGGAGACCCGGATCTACTGCACACTGGAGGAGACCATGGAATTGCAGTGGTCCACCATAATATGGAAGTCTGAAAGGAAAGGAGAGAAACTTAGAAAAGTCTGCAATTCAGTCTACAGGACAGCCCAATGAGAAAAACATCAGGAGTTTTGTTTAGGTGTGTGTGTATGTGTCTTAGGGGAAGGGGTGTATATGTATGTGTTTGTGGGGGGAAGGTGTGTGTGTGTGTGTGTGTGTGTGTGTGTGTGTGTGTGTGTGTTGAGTGTCTTGGGGGAAGGGGTGCATATGTATGTGCTTGTGGGGGAAGGTGTATGTGTGTTGGGGGAAGGTGTGTGTGTGTGTGTGTGTTGGGGAAGGTGTGTGTGTGTGTTGGAGGAAGGGTGCATGTGTGTGGAGGGCAGAGGATCCCATGTTGCCATCCACAGAAATGTTAGCCATAGCCTTTGAAACAGGAACTCTCATTGGCCTAAAGATCATGAATTAAGTCAGACCTGCTGAATAGCGTGCCCCAGGGATCCTCCTCCTAAGTGCTGGCGTTACACCGCACACCACTTTTTTTTTTAATATTTATTTATTTTATGTATGAGTACACTGTAGCTATCCTCAGACACACCACAAGAGGGCACTGGATCTCACTACAGGTGGTTGTGAAACACCATGTGGTTGCTGGGAATTGAACTCATGACCTCTGGAAGAGCAGTCAGTGCTCTTAATCACTGAGCCACCTCTCCAGCCCCACATATGACTTTTCTTGTGTGTCATGAAAGAAACCCAAATCAGACCTTCTTCCTTCCCAGAACAACACTTAACCGAGTTACTCCTGTAGCCTCTTTTTTGCCGTTTATATTAGCATATATTAATTATGCACACTAATGTGTTTGTTTTTTTGTGAGGTTTTTATACACATATTTTACCATAATGACCCCCACTGTCCCCTCTTCCCCTTTCCCACTGAGTACCTTTTCCCCCAAACAATCTCCCTTTCTACTCCCATGGCTATCTGTTTGTTTTGGGTGAACCAAAGTATTTAATTGGGGTGTACTTACTGAGCGTGGGGGAGGAGTCATTCACAGGAGCAAGAGCAGTTAACTCAGGGGCTACAGCACTGAAGAAAATGTCTCTCTCCCTCCCAACGAACAGTAACTGCCAGTTAGATCTTTAGAGAAGGGTTAGGCCTTGAGTGCCCTTCCCCCTCCAGGACGGAATGTCAAAGGGCCCAATCTTGTGCAGGTCTTGTACAAGGCAAGATGCTGAGAAAACTAGTCACCCGGTTTTTTTGTTTTTTTTTTTTTTTTTTTGTTTTTTTTTTGTTTTTGTTTTTGGTTTTTTTTTTTTTTTTTTTTTTTTTTTTTTTTTTTTTTTGTGGCTGTGAGGTGGCTTGATACTGAGGAAAACTGGGTAGGGTCTCACACACACACACACACACACACACACACACACGCACGCATACGCATATGCACACATGCACACATACATACCTATAAGCTCTCTCCTTCAGCATATCCACAGTTTAGAAAGTATTTCAGCATATAGGGAGAGAAATGACCCAGAGACGCTGGTCCTCCCTCTGCCTCCAGACAGTTGAACTGTCCCTCCCTCACAACCCAGCCTTTCCTTCCTCCTTCACACTCACCTGCGTCAGGGCTTCTTGCCCCTACTGTGTGTGAGCTGAATGGCTACATGTCTGCTTGTGGGTACCGAGTTTCCAGTGCCCCCACTCCCAATCCTTTTGTGACAATCTTCCTAGGGAAAGATGTACTGAATGGGACAGACCTTCAGAGCTCAACCCTGCCTCCTTCCTCCACTCCGCATCCTGGCCTCTGCCTCTCTCCTGGAAGCCTCTCTGGCCATCAGCAATCAGCTTTGCTCTTCCTGGGCTCTATGTCCTGCCTGTCAACTGCACGTTTTGGGCTAGCATGCCCTTTTCTTGTGTCTAGCTCCTGCCCAGACCCCTAAGCTTCATGGGAACCATGGCTGGTACTAGAGGAGGACCTTGTCATCCCGTGCTCTCTCTAGACACAGTCAGTCTGGATTGGTTTTTTTTTTTTTTTTTCAGGAACCCCTCCCATGCTCAAGTCTGTAGTCAAGGAAACAACAGTGTAATGGAGGGGTCTGGACGCAGACTGCGCGTGGGTACATGGGACGTGTGACCCGTATGATGAGCGCTGGGTATGTGTGGAAATGCTCTGTGGCACATGTGTTTTGCAAGTTTCGTTTGTAGTGTGTGAACGTGCATGGTGTGCCGGAAAAAAAACAATGTATTTGTAATGCTGTGTGTTGTTTGAGCCGTGTGGGCTGCTTGTTGTGTGTCGTGCATGTGGCATGTGTGGGGGTGTATTGATGAGTATGATATGTGAATGTTGTAGTGTGCATTTGAGGTATCTTTGCCGTGTGTAAATTGTGCGGTAAGGATGCAGGTCTTTGGTATATGTGGCTGCAACTCCATAGACACACTTATATATACACAGCATACACACACACACTAACACACAGGCTTTTGACCTGGACTCAGTCAAGGAAGAGATAGAGAATGGAACTCCAGGTGGTGGTAGCTACTGCCTTCCTAAAAAACTCCTGTCTGTAAAAAGGGTCAAGTGGGCTCCAGGTGAGCAGACAGGACAGGCTTCAAGGAGATGACCTGTCTTGTCGTCACTACGGATGGTTGAGACCATGAACCCAGGGCGAAACCCTCAAGACATAGCCGGAAGACATAGCCTCAAGACATAGCCTCAAGACTTGGCCGGGCTGGCCAGTGAGCTGCCTGCTTCTTTGCACAGGCTCAAACCCACACTATCTGGGAGAAGAGGTTAAAACCTACAGACCTGAAGGCTTCTCTCAGGCATGCTGGTAAACCACAGCCTGCTCACACACTGCTGCTGCCTGGTGGAATGCTCCAGACAGCTGCTCCCGGAGGTTAGAAAATGACACAGCTAGAAAATGTGCTGGCCGTGTTCCCAGTGGCTAGTCAAAGAGAATGGTACTTAGATCCAGCCATGACTACATGCTAGTTCCTCCTCTTATCACTCAGAAGTATCTCATGTTTTGTACCATCAAAAGTACACTTTGATGACTGCATGGACAACAGCCAGCCACAGGTGCTGGACACAGGTTACATGCTCTGAAAAGTGTGACATTGAAAAGTCAGCAAAGGCAGAGACACTTGGACCTGCAAATAAGAGGGCAAATCTGGATATTACCCTAGAAACAGAAAGCCTAAGATGATGGAAAATATGCATTTGTCATCATAAAAAAGTAAGAAAACAATATCTAAAATGTAGAAAGATATTGTTTCCACTAAAAACAACTGTGTTCAACTGAATATAGGTTTCCCTAGAATTTTTCATTCCCCTTCCTTCCTTCCTTTCTTCCTTCCTTCCTTCCTTCCTTCCTTCCTTCCTTTCCTGTGTAGTCCCAGGGATTAAATCAGGCCACACATGCTAGGAAAGTTCTCAAACACTGAGCTACATCTTTAGCCCTTTTTTAAATTTAAAATACAATTGCTGGGGGTGGGGAGGGAGTGGGTGTGAGTGCACTCTCAAGTGTATGATCTAGATGTGTATATTTGTATGTTTACATTACATTTTCATGTGTGCGTTTGAGTGCATGTCTGTGTGTGTTTTTCTGATGGGTGTGGGTGAGTGTGAGTGCATGTTCAAGTGTATGATCTACAAGTGTATATTTGTATGTTTACATTGCATTCTCATTGTGTGTGTGTGTGTGTGTGTGTGTGCAGCACACATGTACTATTTCAACAGCCTCATTTTAAGTGAGATCTCACTGTTGGTCTACTCCTGGATATACCGGGGCCATCTGTCCTAAGAGTTTCTGGGGCATCTCCTGTCTGCACATCCCCTGTCACCATGGCAGGACACTGAGACTACAGGTTCTCACACTTGTGTCTGCTTTTGCATGGGTTCTGGTGATTTTAACTCCTGTCCTCACACTTGTATGACAAGTACTTTTTCTCACTAATGCATAGCTTTAGCTATAGGCATACATTTTTCTCAACCTGCTTTAATAAGGGGTCAACCTCCCCCACCCCGAGCCCATCACCCACCAAAGGTAGTAGAAAAGAAAGGTTGTTAGAATACAGGGAAAGTGGACCTGTTTAGAAATTGTTCTTTGGGGAATTCCATTCTTCACTGTTCTCAGTGCAGTCCCCTAGCAAACACCAAATATGAACCAGCAGGTGCAGTCCAGTCTGCTCAGCAGATACCACACAAGAATTAGCAATTGAGGTTCAATGCAGAAGAAACCACAAGGCTCACCAACCAGCTCTCGGCATGGGGGGGGGTGCAGGGGCTCAGAAGTGGCAAGAAGCACAGGAACCTCAGGAGAAGTTCTTTGATGAGTTTCTCTCTATGACATCACCACAAGCGAAGCTCAGCAACACAGTGCAAGGCAAACCAAGAAGTGCGTGCTGTCAGTGAAGAACAGTGAGGTAGAGCAAAACTACCCAAAGCTCCAGCTCCCACTGTCTGTGGGATCAAATTTAAATACTTTCTAAACATTGCAATTCTTTCATGTGTCTCCTTAGAAATATGTCCTTTTGTCTGTCTGTCCCAGAAAAAAAAATCATTTGACATAACTGACTCTTCGAAGAAACCAGAAGTCTCTGCTTCATCCGGCCTCTGTTTTCACTTTGGTAACTTCATACAGACACTCCCTCAGTTGCCAAGGCTGGTCAGCAGTTTGTTTGTGACTCTTCTGCTTCAGCCTCCAGAGTATCTGAGGTTTACAACCCTGGGCTGGTTTTACTTCTAAGGGAAAGAAATCGGAAGGGGAAAAAAAATTCAACAGTCTCACTGAGAAGCCATGAACTGCCATCTCCACAATGTCCACTGCCCTGTCTGCTCCATATTTCTGATGATCCCTGGGCTATGTCCAATGATTCTTGAGTTTTTAAGAAAAAAAAATAGATTGAGGGCTGGAGGGATGGCTCAGTGGTTAAGAGCACTGACTGCTCTTCCAGAGGTCCTGAGTTCAAATCCCAGCAACCACATGGTGGCTCACAACCATCGATAATGAGATCTGATGCCCTTTTCTGGTGTGTCTGAAGACAGTGACAGTGCACTTAGGTATAATAAATATATAAATCTTTTTTTAAGCAAGAAAAAAGCATGAATGCTAAATAACCAAGCTTGAACCCAGCTATGATGTCAGAGGAAGCATTCAGACGTGTCATTGTCACTCTACATGGTCCCTGACATTGTGATACCCTATGAAATGTCATCCTCAGGCAGCACAAGTGAGCAATGACCAGAGTCACAGGCCCACTGCGGAGGCCATGCTGCCCTGTGGTTTCTCCTCCTCGTCTCTGAAGTTCTGGCCCCGGCATCATCATAGTCTTTTTGAGAAGTAGGACAGAGCTCTGCTGGGAAGACTGTTTCTGGGGCATTGTCCCCAGGGTGTCTGTGAATATGGCTGCCATGTGCAGATAGCTGCTGTGTGGCCAGCAGGGACAGTAGCAGCAGACACAGCCTGGGTATCAAAGGCAGCAACGTGTTCTATTCATGCCGCCTGCTGTCCCCATTCATGATGCTGTTTCCTGAATGGATATTGGGATAGCAGAGCTTAGAATACAAGGCTTGGCACCCTGTGGCCCCCAGACTCTGTCCCCATCCTAAGAATGGAGCTGTCACCCATGACTGTCACAGCAGAATATCACAGGATAGAGTTTAAGTAGCAAACATTTGCTTTCTCTCCATTCTGAAGGCTGTCATCCAGGGTCAAGGGACTGCTGTGGCCGAGGTCAGGTGAGGACCCACTTTATGAGCTGCAGACAGTGGTGGCTTCTGGTTGTTTCTTTGTATGATGGGTTGAGAGACAGACAACACAGAGGAACTGCTCTCCGGTATCCTCTTTGTTACAAAAGTTTCTTCGGGGCTGGGGCTAGGGAGATGGTTCAGTGGGGCAATGCCACACAAATCTGGTGTCCTAAATTTGATCTCGGAGCCTGAGTGAAAGTAGAAAAGGAGTCCTGAGGTCTCAACGTTGTCCTGTGGCCTTCACACCTGCACTGTGGCATCCTGACATCCCCAACCTCTCTCTCTCTCTCTCTCTCTCTCTCTCTCTCTCTCTCTCTCTCTCTCTCTCTCTCTCACACACACACACACATACACACACAAAACACATACACACAAACACACAGACACAAAACATTCACACACAAACACACAACACACAAAACACATGTACACAAAACACACACACACACAAAACATACACACAAACACACACAGGGAGAGAAACGATAAATAAATGAGTTTCACTAACATTCTATTAATTTTTTTTAGTCACATTCATCCCCACCCCCCATCAATGTGTCTCCACCTCACTACATGTACTAATAAAACATGTATTTTTTTTCCAAACAGAAAAATATAAGTTCTCATTATAAAAGAGGAAGCGAAGAGGGACAGGGAGGAGACAGCCGACTGCCCGGCACACCTTGTCCGTGTCATGGTTGCTTATCAGAATTGGACCTGGCAGACACAAGTAAGCTGGTGAACCCAAAAGGAGGGCGGGGCCTTGCTCTTAAAATCTCTTTAAAGGGCTAGTGAGACAATTCAGCAGGCCAAGGCCCTTCCTGCTGAGCCTGATGACCTGGGTTCCAGCCCCAGGATTCAAGAGGAAGGAGGAGAAAACAAAGAATGTGCACTGTGCATATGTGCACACACATACAATGACAAATAAATAAACCTTTAAAGGGACAAAAGACATAGCTCTGCAAACACGGTCTGGATGTGAGACATCAGCGACTTACATCTCTCCACCACCACACAACTGAATGTCTAGGACTTGCTGTGTGCCGGGGACGTTCTGCCTTGCATTCCGTACGGGCATTGCTAGCTTGGCCCTGAAATCCTGCGTGGCTTTGCTCCTCCTCATGCATTCAACCCTAAGGCTGGGCGGCGCACCATCCCTGGTGTCAGACCTTGATGTGGTGTAGGTAAAAGCAAGTTGGGAGCTGTCAAGCCCTGGGAGACAGCTGTGCCGAGTGCCTTGCTGAGTGTGGGCTTCAGGAAAGAGAGACCTCAGGAAGAGATAGGGCAAGGCGTCAGTGGGCACCCTAGGAAGATGCATGAGTGTCAGTCTCATGTGCATTACTGCTAACAGCCGCAAAGAAGCCAGAGGCGGGAGGTAGTTAAGCCAGCAGGGTTTTACAACATGGTGTTATCCTCTGAGTGACAGGACAGGATCTAAAGGCTTAAACAATGGAGACACAGTAAGAAATAAGTCAGTGGTGGTCCAGACAGAATGTAGTTCTGTTACTAAACTAGGGTTCACAGCCTGTGCCCTAAGAAGACAGGTTGGACCCTTCCCCCAAAATCCAACCAAAGCATCCAGGAAAAAGCAGAGGGGAGATATGTTCAGTGAGGCCACACTGAGAAAGGAACAAAGGGCTATTGACCCTGCTTCACGTCCATCCTTGAGGTCCTGAAAAAAGATTAAATTTTAAATAGAGGGCCAGGGATATGTACATCTAAGCAGTTCTGGTTATGACACAGTCCCATCCGACAATTAACTTACTTACCATTGTCTGGACTCCAGTCCCATCCTGTGAGGCAGCCTGATAAGTTGTTAGAACTGATTGAAATTGCCAAGATGAAAGCTACCCACTAGTTGGCACCCTTTTCCCTCTCACAGAATAAGATTCCAGTGGAAATTCCCATTTCTTTTGGGTCTATTGTTTCAGTCGTCTGATAATCAGACTGAGGGACACACAAGTGTTTTCTACAAAGCATCCTCATTTTCCACACACACTACGGTCATTGACAAAGCCTGGACAGCAATGCTGAAGGAAGGAAGGCACTGCAGAAGGGGCTAGAATACAGTGCGGCATTAAGGCAAGAGAACCAAGGAGGACCAAGATACAGGATGCTGCGTGCAGCAAGTCACGGCTAGTGTCAAGGATGCTAATGGAGCCATTGGAGCTCTGGGTTTAGTGACAGGTTCCCTGAGCCCACTACACAGAATGCCGATCACAGAGGTGACCAATTTCACAGACAAGACAGACTGTCTACTCATAAGACCCACATGGCTTCAAATGCTTAGGATGGGTTCGGGGTTATTATGGGATAATAGAGTTTAAGGCAGCAGTGAGGAAAGATCACTGTGATTGGTGGTCAGTATGCTCCAGGTCAAGGCTTACGGCTTTTCATTGGGTTTGGGAAGCCTCTATGGCTTGGAGGGTGTGGTTTGGGGCACATATGTTGAAAGGTTGCCCATTAGACATTTGCGCAAGCCTACGGGAATCATCAGTGGCTTGAGCTGCTTGAATTCCTGAGGAACAATCAGGCAGCCCTAACTGTCACATCCCATTGGCTAGAGCAGTTACCTATGGCAAAGCTATCAGAAGAAGATTGCGTAACAGTGTGACCTCTAGAAGCTGATGTTAGAGGCCACTGAAGCCACAAATTTACATCCCTTGGTTTCTGGGTGATCTTAGAGCCAGGACCGCGGGATGAGGCTGAGCCTCACTGGGACAATGCCAGCTCCACCCTCTGTTGCTGTACAGTCGCCCAATGTGACCACAGATCTCTTCACAATGAAGTGACTATAAAAAAAAAAAAAAGGTTGGGGCCAGAAGGCAGTTCCAAAACTGTAACGAAATACACATGAAAGACACCAGTGCTAAAAGAGACTGGAAACCGTTCTAGCTACGGGCTACACACGGAGCAGAGAATGCTTGCAAAGGGCTCTGTGACCTCCAGACACCAGATGGGGTGGGCACTATGCAAACCATCCACACAGGGGAGGCACACACTATGCACATGGCTTGTTTAAGATCATGCGTCTCTGGGCCCACGGCCCTCCAGTCTCTTCTTTGCCAGCCCTCTGGCTCACTTCCATTCCCCGGAGTGCATTCCTCTCTCTTAATAGACTGTCTTTATTTTTATCACTATCCACGAATCCCAGGTCTGACTTTGTTCCAGGACACAGTCACCTGGAAATCTCCTCAGGGGCTTCCCTGGACTCAGATCCATGGCAACCAAAACAGGATATCTTGATGTTTTAAATCCACAGAAGAAAGAAGAAAAATATCCAAACCCCAAACGGGAGAGGAGATGTTAGGCTAGGTGTTCCCATTTGGGACGTTACTCTGTGAACAAGATATGGCTAACTCCTTGCCTTCCTTGACAACCACTTCTGCAGTAAAGAACATGGCTGGTGGTGTAACCAGATGGATTCAATCCTAGCACTGTGGCAGACAGGACATAGAGGGACCCAGTGGATGGACGCCAAGACTCAGCTCAGATTCTGTGGAAGAGAAAGGATTCAAGGGTTTGTCTATGTACTCAGTACTCAGCCCTAGCACTGTGGGAGACAGGGCACAGAGGGACCCCACGGCACTCAATCCAGTCATTTTTCACCGGAGCATAAAGGTGCTTAGAGGCCGTATGACCTTGTTTAGCAGGTAACAGGGTCGTAAAGATTCAGTCCCACGTTCGTACCATTGGCAAGGACATTCTACTACCAAATTAAAAAAAAAATGTTGGAAATAATTCATTTCATGGATTGTATGAGATCTTCCCTGGATTAATCATTCTGAATTTTATTTTCTTATTTAGAAAAAAAAAAAAAAACCAGAATGTTTTCTCAAAAAAAAAAAAAAAAAAAAAAAAAAAAAAGCATGTGTTTTCCAAACAGTCCTAGTACAGGAACTTGCTTCAGGAATTATTATTATTATTATTTTATTTTTTATTTTTTGCAAAACCTGGAAAAAACTCCACAGAGGAAAAGAGCAACCACACCCAGGGCTCCTGTGGAAGGTGTGAGGTCATACTCTGGTGCTAGGAAAGGGAGGGGAGGAGAGGGAGGGGAGGAGGGGAAGGGGAAGAAAAGGGGAGGGGAGGGAGAGGGAAGGGGAGGGAAAAGTGAGGGAGAAGGGGATGAAAAGAGGGTTGAGGGGGAGGGAAAGGGGGAGGTGAGGAGGGGGAGGGGAGGAAACACTTCACCTCTTCCACTAAGAGTCCTAGATCCAGTGCAGAAGCTCAGAGATGTCTCTGAGGCACAAGGGAGCTTGGCCTCTATCTGCAGTGTATGGTCTATAGATGGCTCAGCTTGAATTCTAAAATCCTAAGAGGCCAAGGAGATGGCTCAGTCAGTGCACTGGCTCTAGAAACAGGCCTAAGGTCCTAAATTCAATAGTCAGGACTTAAGAAGTTTGGCCTGGTGGTGTGAACCTGCAATCCCAGAGTTGAGGATGTAGAGAATGGAGGGTCCTAGGCTCACTCTGTCAGTCTAGCTAGATTGGTAACCTCCAAAGATAAGGTGGAGAAGGTCAGAGGAAGATCTTATCTTATCTCCATCGATCTCTGACCTCCATGTATACATGCATGCAAACACCCACATAAAGTACACACTAAACCCAGAAGTCAATGAATGCACAGTGGGGAGGGTGATGTCATAGGAAGCGAAGGGTGGTGTCATAGAAAGCAGAGGGTGATGTCATAGGAAGCAGAGGGTGGTGTCATAGGAAGCAGAGGGTGATGTCATAGGAAGCAGAGGGTGATGTCATAGGAAGCATGTGTGCACCCTCCTGGTCCCTGGTTCCTGGCACGCAGTTCCTGAAACTCTTGGAATCTCCAGTGTCTTGTGTGTAGATGGGATGTTGGTAGCCTCAAAACTGGGACTGGTATCAGGAAAACATAAGGAAGTTTTAGAAGCCTCTATGCCCTGCCTCAGGGGAGAGGAAAGACATCAAAGGTGGTGTTCATCACCGGTGCCCACCTCATCCATGTGCTGGAGCCTCCGTGGAATCATAGAGGAATATGTATCAAATATGGTTCTGGAGGTCCCAGCCAAGTAGCTACACAGAGAAGACACAGGAGCTTCTACCATTGTTCTGCTTATCACTTTATTTATTATTCATATCACATACATACTTATGTGTAATAAATTTATTAAAATCACTGATAAATTTATTAATATGTTAATATTAATTAGTAAACCATCAATATATTTATTAAATACATTATTGTGTTTATTGTTAATATATTGATGTTAATTAGTATTAATAAAATATAGATGTATTTATTATATATATTTATGCCTGTTTGCCTGACTTCTATGAGATGATGTAGCAAGTACTTGGCCCCAGTATATCACAAAAGCTCAGACTTTTCAGTCAGGAGCCAAGGTCATACGACATGGGGTTGTGGTTGGGCACAGGACAGGTCAGTGCTGGAGGGTGAGCCTCAGCCTTCTTCAGGGTGAGGCTATCTCCACTCATAGTGTCAAAGCAAGATTCAGTGAGAAGACACCCAGCTGGTGTCTTTGCTACTGAGCTGATTGTGTGATGTGAGGGAGAGCCACTCTGCCGGTGTCTGTGAGTAAGTGGTGAGTATCAGTTCAGAGAAAAACAGGCCATGACTTGGAATCTGAGCATTGGGAAAGAAAGTGCAGGAGGGTCGTGAGTTCAAGGCCAACCTGGACTACACAGAGAGAGAGAGGAGGAAATGAAGAGAAGAGAGGAGAAGGGGGAGGGAGCAAGTAAGCAAGCAAAGGGAAGGGGAGGGGAGAGAAGAAGAAGGGAAAGAAGGGAAGGGGTAGAAAGGGGAGGGGAGGAAGTGTGTGCTAGTGAGGTATGAAGGGTGACTGCAGCCCCTCATCCCAGTGAAGGGATGTGGCCACGGTGGTCACCCTTTCTTCTAAGTTGACTTGTGCTGAGGATGCAAGATGGGTAACTTAGACCGGTGTCTTCTGTGGCCCCTGCAGACCGTGAGAGCCACACCGTTGAAGGCCATACATTTTGCTACTCTTCCTGCCCTGACTGACTGCATGTCCTCAAAGGCAGGTGTTAAAGATGGTAGCCGTAATGGAGCGGTGCACCAGAAAACGCTTGGGAAATCTGGAGCAAGTAGCAGTGAGCCCTTCTTTCTGTCTCGTTCTGTTGCTTTTTGTGCAATCGAAAGCTAGCCTCAAACTTGCCATCTTCCTGCCTCCACCTCTCAGGTATGGGGAGGGCAAGCTTGAGACCTTGACTGACAACTTGGCAGCTAGTCCCTCAGTACTTCCCTAGAAGGTGTGGTCTTCCTCACACACAGCATCTTATTTGAGTGACTGTAACTGTTAGCATCGTTTGCTTGACTCAGGCACTACCTTCCTCCCTCCCCCACAGGTTTTATAGACTTGGACTTGCATGTTGACCAACTATGGATGGAACACTAAGAAGAAAGTTGTACTTAGTGTGTTGTGGTCAACACTTCTAATCTGAGCACTCAGAAGGCAGAGGCAAGGCAGATCTCTGGGAGTTTGTGGCGAGCCTGGTTTATATCGCTCATTTTTCACTAGCCAAGGCCTTTCAGAGAGACTTTGTCTCAGGAAGAGAGGAAGGGAGGGGAGAGACACAGAGAAAAAGAGAGAGTCTATTGTACAGATAATTTTCTTGTAGTTGCTCCCCTAAATACTATAGCCTAACTGCCCACACAGTCTTAACTTTGTATTGAATTCTATAAGCAGCCCAGGGGTGGTCTGAAACACATAACGGAATGTACAGTAACTGAGGATTGTGGGATCCATATGGGTCCTGGGGAATCCTACATAGGTACCAATGGCGGGCTGCATCCTTCCACCTCATTCCTTCTGACCTTGCAGGGGAGGGCGGCAGAAGAATATTCCAGAGTGTTCAGAGAAGCAGGTAGGACACTGGGAGAGGGGGCTGACTGTCATTCTGGGTGAGGTGTAGTCAGTCTCCAAGGCCAGGGCAAGCACACTACTGCCAGCCAAGGGTTTCAGAGTCTGCAGAACAGAAGAAGGATGGGGTGTGTGGAACAGGATGGAACAAGCCCAGGAAATAATACAGACAGGGCAGCGAAGCAAGAAAAAATACATTCAACAGTAAGAAAGTAGACATCTCCACACAAGAGACTAGCAAACAAGCCGGGCAATCCATCTGCTTCTGCTGATCCACCCTGCCCTGCAGTCATTTGGAAATGATGGATTAAGGGAGGGTGGTCCTGTCTTTCCTCTCATTTTATCTCCCAACACACACACCACACACACACACACACACACACACACACACACACACACACACTTCCCAGCAGAATGTAAAAGGATAGCCAGCCAGCTGAGTGAAGCCGTTACTCCAGACCTGATAAGCAAAGATAAAATGTACAAGCAGGAACTAATTAAAGCATCCTAACAGGAAGAGATATGGGGCACACAGGAAAGGGAAGTGCCAGTGATATTTGACCTGGCCTTAAATTGCAGGAGGAGGACAGGACCCTGTCTCCTCAGTGAGATCTGCTCATGGGTGCCCCACTCACCAGGTGTCAGCATGACTTCCTGCTACAGTTCAAAGCACATGGATGTGGGAAATTCTCAGGACTCCGCCTGGAAGCCCCAGCCCCCCCCCCCCCAGCAAAAGCTGTCTGCTCTCACAGCAGCAACCACCCAGCAGCTGTCAGATGGAGGGCTACATTGTCGGCAGCGCCCACGGAAGAGGCCGAAGAAGCTCAAGCTTGTTAAGCATAAGCGTAAGCCCTCTAGGACTTGAAGACAAGGTCCTCCCTCCGGGTGTCATCCAGCCCTTCTCCCCTGACCTTCTCAGCACTGAGCTACCATGGTCTCCAAGGCTCCTACATTGGCTGGAGAAACGAGAGACTAATTTGAGGAGATACAGAAAGGGTGTTTCTCTGAAGCCTCTTTGCTCATGGCTGGGCAGAGATAGTGATATGAACTCCAGTGTAGCCCAGATCCCCCTCCACATCTTCACAGGGACACATACATATACACACACACATACACACACATACACACACAAACATACACACACACATACACACATACACACACACACATACACACACACACACATACAGACACATACACACACATTCAAACACACATACACACACACATACAGACACATACACACACACACACACACACACACACACACACACATACACACACACACATACACACACACATACACACACATACACACACACATACACACACACAC
Organism: Micromys minutus; assembly: GCF_963924665.1. NCBI lineage: Eukaryota > Metazoa > Chordata > Mammalia > Rodentia > Muridae > Micromys > Micromys minutus. The sequence goes on from NC_137969.1 coordinate 102,448,130, forward strand.
ACACACACACACATGCACAAGGTATGATGCCAGCACCTCGCAAGCTCTACTTTGGGAAATGATGGGCAGGCCACCACCCTGCTGTAGTTTAGATGTAGAACGTCCTAGAAAGGCTCGAAGTGAAAGATGTGGTGGTTAGTCTGTAGGACGATAGGAAGATGGTCGAAGCTTTAGAAGGGAGGGTCTAATGAGAAGTTAAGTCCCTGGGATGCACCTTTGAAAGGGATAAAGGATAGTGGGACTTTGGTTTGTCTCTGTCTTTCTGTCTTTGTGTCGCTCTGACTCTGTCTCCTGTCTCTCTTCCTCCCTTTCCTCTATCAGGAGAGGCTTGGGTGTTCCACAGACTCCCCTTTGTTGCATTCTTCCTCAGCCCAGGTCCTAAAGCATCAGATCCAAGCAGCCATGGACTGAAGCTTCTGAAATAAAACGGCGAGCCAGTGAAAACCCTTCCTTCTTAAATAGAGTAAACCGCCATATTTGTCATGTTGGACAATACCACATATTAAAACCTCTGGGGTCTGCTTTTTCTCAAGGGTCCCAGAATTCCCCCTGCTATGTGTTAGCTTGCCCTGCCCTGAACTTTGTATGCACATAGCTGTCAGCCAGCCAACTGTAACAGGGGAAACACAGAACACAGGTTCTTCCCCATCACCCCTTGCATAATGTTTTGAAGTTCCAACTGAAGTTTTTCAGACCATTATCCACCCACGCCCAGTTCCCCTCACAATTATTCAAGCCCCCGTTTCTTTATTTCTTATCCCTCTGAAGGGCAGATCTGTTTTCCTGCTCAGACAACTTAACAAAGATTACATATTATTAATCCTAAAATGCATCCCATTCATGGCTGATGCAGAGTCTGTGTGTGACAAAGAGCTACCTCATTTACAAAGGCTGAAGAAATGCCCATTTTCTTTGGAATGGAAACATGGTGATTTCCATCCCTGGGAGCTCATCCGCACACCCCACAGACAGAAGGACCACAGAGAGGGGATGAGTCAGCCCAGAGCCCTTCATCCTTCCTGCCCCACTGTCCTCCCACTGCCTCTCAGGGCCTCCTGTCCTCTCACCAACACCCTAGACAAGAGCTCTCACCCACAGGTGGGCAGGAAGCCCCTGCTGGTTCTGCCCTGCTAGAGAGCATAGCCTGGCCCGCAGGTGCTGATGGGACAGTCTGTTCTTTGTAACTAAGCAACAGCTTGCTCTTCTTCCCATTTATATTGGAGACTAAACCATGTTTGTTAGAAAATGAAGTGGGAGGAGCAGAAGGGATAAGCAGGGAGCAGGGAGAAGCCTGCAGTGCCTGGGAACTGACACCCAAGCAGTCATGAACCTCAGGTCTGAAGTCAGTGCTGAGGACAATGTGGCCTACTGTCAATATCCTGAATCCTGGATACCAAGCAGGGTCCCATCCCTAGAAATGTCAGCACAATGCATGTAAAGGGTTGGGGAGAGTGTGAAGTAGCCCTGTCTAGCCCCAGAAGCGAGACCCTGTTCTGATTTATGTTCTTACATAAGGACACCAATCAGGAGGGGTTTACAGAGGAAATGTGGGTCACATATGACGTTTTAGTTGTGTGTGTGTGTGTGTGTGTGTGTGTGTGTGTGTGTGTCTTAGAGTTTTACTGTTGTGAACAGACACCATGACCAATGCAAGTCTTATAAAGAACATTTAAATGGGGCTGGCTTACAGGTTCAGGAGTTCAGTCCATTATCATCAAGGCAGGAGCATGGCAGCATCCAGGCAGGCATGGTATAGTAGGAGCTGAGAGTTCTACATCTTCATCCGAATTCTGCTAGCAGAATTCTGGCTTCCAGGGTCTTAAAGCCCACACCCACAATGACACACCTACTCTGGGGAGGCCACACCCACTCCCACAAGGCCACATCTCCTAATAGTGCCACTCCCTGGACCAAGTATATACAAACCATCTGTGTGTGTGTGTGTGTGTGTGTGTGTGTGTGTAACTTTTGGAAACTAGTTCTCCCTTCTACCACAGGTTCCAGGGATCGAACTCAAGTCACCAGGTTTGTTCTGCAAGTACTTTTACCCACTGAACCACCTCTTGAGCCCCACATTTTAAAACTTGCTGTGAAAAGTGTTGTATTATAAAAATTTTTTGATGCAACTCAGGATAGATACATAAGAATAAAAATAAATACGCATATAGACACATATGCATGTGCCGCTGAGCATCGTTACTCTTCTTGAGTAGTCAAATTTTGAGTTATTCTGTTTTCTGGTTTGAAAGTTTTAACGTGCTACATGGTGCAAATGGACTAAATCTGTGACTAGAAAATTAGCACGCTCCTTTTGTCTGAGACAGAGAGAGAAGTTTAACTTGGTAAAAGTGAAACTTTGCTCCATGTGTGGACTTGGTTGTCTGTCACAGCAGTGTGTAATCAATGAAAAAGCCATAAGACACACTCCCAACTCAGTGCATCCAATCTTACCCTTCCAGCTCTCTCCTGAGCCCATCCCTCCCTTATTCTTTCCACCCCAGAGATTAACATCCCAGGGACCCTCTCTGGTCCTATCCAACGGGACTCTGTCCTGCATGCTGACACACTAAAGCATCTTCTATGCCATCTTTTCCTCTTTTTAACCCCAGCACCATCATCCCAGCAAAAACACTGTTTTTCACAGTATCTTCCCACGGTTCACATCTAGAATGTTTTTCAAAGGGCTCTTTGCTAAAGTCTTGACCACCAGATAATGGTTTCTGTTAGGGAGGGCAGCACGAGGCCTCTAAGAAGTGGGGCCTAGCCTGTGGGTCACAGAGTCATGTCTTCAAACTACTGGGTTGGAGCCCCTTTATTTTCTTCAGTTATGAAGTAAGTTGTAAGTCACTTTGCCTCACCTCCCATTCTTACCATGATCAGCAACCTCCACTCTTCCCCTTCCCTGTGTGTGTGTGTGTGTGTGTGTGTGTGTGTGTGTGTGAACACATCCCCATATCCTTTCTCTCACCTTCCTCTCTTTCTTTCTTATTTTTCTTCTATTTTTTAGAAGTTTTATGTGTCCACCGAAGAAGCTAGGGTATGCTGTATGGAATCACGGGGAAGATGGTGCTTCCAATGCCATCCAGTGCTAGCCAGAACAAGACAAGACCCTGTGAGAGCCATCCTTCTCCCCAGAAGAGCATGGAGTTTCAGACACGACTCCTCCATTTCTAGAATGTTTCCTTTCAGATTTTTACTTTATCTTTAACCATGTGTACATGTAGATGCCAACTGTGTAGGTCTACAGAACCCAAGAGACCACGGGCTCCCCTAGAACCGGAATTGTAAGTGGTTGGTTGAGTGCTGCCTGACATGAGTGCTCAAAACTGAACGCAGGTTCACTGCCAGAATAGCAAATGCTTAACCACCAAACCATTCCTCTAGCCTCCATTTCTAGAAATTTCCACTTCGTATCTTCAGCCCTCAGTTGGCCCGGGGTAACTGAAATCCCAAAGGAGAACCACTGTCCTTAGAAAGGAAGAGAAGGAACAGTCACAAGGCATACACATTCTACAACTGTCGAGTCAGGTTTACTAAGACAAGTCAGCACTTTGGTGTCCCTTACACACTCGGGGCATAAACAGCAGAAGGTGTGTCTCGTGCGAACACGGTTGAAATCTGAGAGGGGGACCTGAAAGTGACGGAGAGGGGTGTGTTCCACAACTCAATGAGAAGGGCATCTTATTTGTGCTCGAGTGTCTGTGTATGTATGTCTGTGTCTGTGTTTTCATAGGGTATACATGTGTGTGAGAGAGAAAGTACACATATGTGCACGTGAGGGTGGAGACCATTCCTCTGCCACTGTCCATGTGCGGTCAGAGACAGAGTCTTTGCATGGAGCCTAGAAGGCAGCGGCTGGGTGAGACTGGCCTGCCAGCGAGCCACAGAGACCCACCTGGCTCGCCCAGACCTGAGTCCACATTCACCACATCTTGCCTCTTTCACATGGGTTCTGGGGACAAAACTTGGGTCCTCGTGTTCGCTTCAGTAAGCCCTTTAACCAACTGGGCCATCACACTGTTGGGGTTCTGTACACCCCACCCCACAGTTACCTGGCAGCAGCCAGGTGTGCTCTGCCCCAGTTACCTGACACTTTAAAAGGGGGTGCTTACCCCCTCCTCTCTCTCTCTCTCTTGGCCTCTTGGTCTCTTACTCTCTTGCTCTCCTCTCCTTGCCCCTCCTCTCTCCATTCTCTTTCCCCCTCTCTGCCCACATGCTCATGGCCAGCCTCTACTTCTCTATTCCTCTCTTCTCTCTCTCTGCCTCTACTACCCTCTTAACTCCCCTCCCCATGTCCTGAATAAACTCTATTCTGTACTATACCATAGTGTGGCTGATCCCTCAAGGGGAAGAGATTTCCAGCATGGGTTTCCCAGAGGCATTCCCCTTGCTCACATGCCTCATTATACCTTCATGAAATATACCTCCCCACACTCTCTCTCTCCCTCTCTCTCTCTCTCTCTCTCTCTCTCTCTCTCTCTCTCTCTCCCTCTTTTGTCTACCATTGATGGCAAAACCTGGGACATCATCTATTTTCCTAACATTCTATAAAAACAACACTCACTCTGGCCTAAGAACAAGTGTCCTCAAACAGAAAGAGAAGGTGACCCATGGTTGCTATGAAGGGGCAGGGTTATGGGAGGCCAGCAGGGGAAGCCTTCTAAGACATTGTCTCTGGGTGGGTCTGGACATGGGGGTGGGGGAGGCAGGGAAGGTGATCCTTTTGTGTTCAGTCCTTTCCTTCTTCATGCCTCAGGTCTGAGCACGCATTAGCTTCACTGGCTCTGGCACTCAGTGTCCTGAAAGGGGGTTGCTGTCCTTCAAGGGCTGCTCAGATCACTTGGCCGGAAGGTCCCTATAGAAGCAGAGTCATGCGCATGCTCCCAAGAGCCAGAGGGACCCAGGCTGGAAAGCCGGTTCTCATTTTCTTGGTGTGGAAGAGTGAGCTAACTTCTCTCTGTGTGTTTGTAGAAGCTCCATACCTACCCCATGCAATGAGCAGCCACAGCCAAGGAAATGCAAGTACAGGTTCTGCCTCACAGGAACCTCTGAACACTGAGCAGATGTGAAACCTGGGAAATGGGGTGAGAGAGGCCCGGGTTCCTGAAGAGTGGGGGGGAGGGGGCGGGGGAGTGGGGAAGCATGTTTTTGCAAATGCTCTAGCAAATCCCACCAATGTTCCAAAAGACCCAGCTGGGTTAAGTGGAAGAGACAAAGGGGTTAAATTATGTGTCTCACACATATACATACATAGAACCCTATGTAGATGTGCACAGACGGACTATCCTCCTGGTATCTGCATGACACAATCGATTCCCTTCTTGAGATGCCTTCGACTTTGCTATGAACATTGTTTGAGTCCCAAATCTAAGGTAGAGGGGCCTGAGAAGCATTTTCTGGCTTGACCATTAAAATTCTGCTTGGTTTAACTCTGCCTTGGGTCTGTCCACAGTGGGAACAAGCTCTGGTCCCGCCCCGCTGTGTTCTGGGGCTCCTAAGTACATTCTCTAGATGTTTCTGCCCCAGCCCCTTCAAGGTGGACAACCTCATGTTCCAGGAGGGAGCTGTGAGAACAGCAGCTAAGTTTAGCAGCCAGCTCCGTGGATGTGTAAGGCTTCTATTATTAAACCGGCATGGAATAAATATTTCCCCTGTGACACACAGCTGCTCCTGGCATTCAGGAACTCCTGTCCTCAGATCCATCCCAAATACGGAAGCTCAGGGAGATCTAAAACCGGGCTTCGGGGATCCCAAAGAATGCACGGATTGGAAAGTACCCAGCGCATGTTTGAAATGCTTCTCCCATGAGGTGCAGAAAAGGAACCTTGAACTCTGAGATAAAGGATCCTGTGACCGTAGAGACACATGGGGGCTGCTGCCTGCACATTGCTCTTGTGGCTCACTGGCCCGGTATGATTGGCAGGCTGCATCCCCTGCTCAATTCCACAGCTGTACCCAGGGAAACATAGTTCCAGTTCCAGCTGTTCAAAAGTGCCAGAATCCCCACCTCAGATCCAGCTCATTTTGAAACACGGGATAGATTTCTCTGGCAGGAAGACTAACCTAAAAGCTCAGGAGTGTGAAGCCTCATGGGAGCTGACAATTGCCAGCGCTCACCCTGACCGGGTTCAGATCATGATGTCACAACTCAATGACGTGAGGATGGCCGCTAATTTTATTTCTCCCTTATTTCTTTGCTAAGACAAATGTTTACTGCCTACTGCATGCCAGTCATACTTTTAGACGACAGACACTTAACCAGATGAAGAAAGAGATGAGGGAAACAATCTAAAGGGGAAGAGCCATAATCAAGCTCAACATAAAGATAGTGCTCTGTCCAGGAGTGCTGAGTGCCTTAGAGAACGGCAGAGCAGGCCCGGTGGAGAGAGACTTCTGAGAGGGCGTCTGACCATGGGTTACAAAGCAAGAAAGACAGGCAATCAGGGAATGGAAGAGCTGTCCAAGCTCAGGAATGATGGAGAATTAGCCATATGAGAAGCAGAAGGCTTTCGGTGAGGGCTGGTTTTGGAAGTGTGATGTGGTATAGCCGGGAAAGGTTAGGCTGTCCCAGCCTGACCATCTAGGTCTGGTGGGGATGTGTGACATCCTGGGACTTGATTTCAATGCAATGGCCCAAGCAACAGGAGTTACTGTATTAGTCCGTCCCGACAAAACACCACTCAGGGGGAGGGCTCTATTTTGGCTGCTGGTTTGAGTTTTTCCATCGCTGTGCTGGGGGAGAGTTTTTTCAGGAGAAGCAGGAGGCTGTGTGCTCATATCTTGACAGACCAGGAAACAGAGACAGGGCAGGAAGTGGAACCAGCCTGTAAAAGCCCGGCCAGGGCCCACCCAGAGCGACTCACTTCCTTCAGAAAAGCTCCACCTTCAAAAGGTTCCACAACCCCCAAATAGAACCACCAGCTGGGGGCCACGTGTCCAAACACATGTGGCCGTGGGAAACATTTCATATTCAAACCACAGCACCATCCTATACCGTATTGAAGGCTGATCAGAGGTCACAAACCAACTTAATAATGCATTAATACAGTTACAGGCATAGAGTTTGAAGGCAAAGCCTCCTCCTAAAGAACCCTTCCTTCTGAATTGCTGTCCCTGATATGTAGTCATTAGGACTAGACAGGTGGCTTAGAGCACTTGACGCCCAATCATTGGAACCAGCATTGGAAGCCCGCCCCCATGTAACAAGGCTGTCAAACACTTGTAACTCCAGCTCTGAGGGACATTGTAACTTTTTTCTTTTGGCCTCTGTGCATATATACACACACACAAATATGTGTATGCACACATACATGTTCACATATATACTCACACAGATACTGACACCACACAGAGAAATAAATTCTTTTACAATTGTAGTCATTAAGAAAGAGCCAGGAAGGGCTGGAACAATGGCTCAGCCATTAAAGGCTAAGCTCACAACCAAATATATAAGAAAGAGCCAAGGAAATTGGCTGTATTCTCTGCACAGGTACAGAATTGACAGCAAAGAAAACATGGGTTAGAACCAGAGAGTCAAACAATGAGTCTCTGTTTTCCTTTTTCTTTTATTATATGTAGGGTGTGTCAGTGGTCAAAACACCTATGCATAGCAACCGCATGGACTTTTGGGTACACCAAGAAGCCAAGAGCTATCAGACATCCCAGCCCTGTGACTGGAAGACAGCTGACCATGGAGTGTCAGCCACCTCCAAACCTGCCTGTGTCCGCTCATGATCTTATGATCAGAATCCGGGGCATTTGTTGGCACACACAAGGGGACAGAAGAATTTGAATCTGCAGATGCACTTACAAGGAAATAGGCTACCTCACCCGTGACACAGACACTTCAGACTACTCGTGTCTCAGGCTGACATTCCACCTGTATCTGCTGCTCAGGGTGAAGGAAGTCACACCCTGGAAGCCGGCACTGCTGAGAGTCAAACCAAAAAAAATCCCCAAATAAGCAGGCACAGCCTCCCTCCAAGCAGGATCACACAGGATCCAATAACACTAGTTCCTACCACCATCTTTATGGAAATCTAGTTCTACAAGCCCCCTGCCCGAACCACCCCCAAGATTCCGTCTTTGAAAAGCAGCCACCTGCCAACTCGTACCTTTACCATCTTAAATACCAGGGTCCCTAGATTTTCCTCCCAGAAATCAAGAGGACTGAGTTCATGCACAGAAAACCAGTGGATAAGCAAAATATCACCGACCTCCAAGGTGACCTGACCCAGAGAATCTGCTCCATGCTGATACCAAGCAGTCACCTGTCCCTGCAGTATGCCGGGGCTCTGTTGGCCAGACAACTTCTACATCAGATGTTCTGCCACAGCTACATGAGAACAAGACTTTATCTATACCAGAGCTTCGAGGCATAGCTTCCCTTGGTTATATACATGCAGAGACCAGCCTATATTAAGCCTGTGGGCCTCTTCATCAAACTATCATCTTGACTCAATTCGGACTCCCTATGAGCTGCTATCTTGATATTTCCTGTAGCACAGAAGGACCTGTATGCCACAGGTGGACACAGAGAGGCTCCTGCACCACTCAGGGTCCCAGAACTATGAATTACTTTTTAAAAAGAGTGGCTGGGGTATTCAGGGGCTGCTATTCCCGAGGCCCTCCTCCCTGAGATCCCAGGAAAGTAAGGGAGCAATCCCCACACCTCGTCATCTCCTAAGAATCTAGAATAGCTTCAGGTTCCCTGTGAGAGCTGGGGAGGCCTTGGGGGTTAGGAGGATCCTCCTGCCTGCTCTAGGGAGCTGACACTCGCAGAGAGCAGCACCCGGCACACATCAGACACGCCCTTCTCTGCCTGTCCTACTCTGAGGATGTCCTGCAAGGTCCTTTCTGGAGACATCTTTTCCTGTTTAACACTTTACCTACTTCTTTAGGAAGTTGGCTCTCTGAGGTTTCTAAGCCATGTCTCTCAATCAGGTTCTGAAGAGCCCATATCACATGGAGGTTATAAACCAACTCCTGTACACACACATGAAATGTAGAGGAACATATGTGCTCCCCACCCTCCCTCACAGGCTAAGAAAAGCACCCTGAGAGCTTGTGGGGAAGACATGTATGATGAGGTCCTGGAGGTGTGTATGTGTTCTCAGCCATACCACCCCATCCTTCCAAGTGGGCACTACCCCACAGTCCTCTTCATGAACGCATCTGGCCTGACTAGCTCGTTCCCGGTCCTTTGTCACAGTGGGCACGCCTGACAGGGGCTTACTGAGTGGCTACAAAACGCCAAAATATGAACAGAACGTGGATATGCCCATGAGGTTCTCAGGACAGGGAAGAGAGATGGAGCTAAGGTGGAAAATGTCAGACCGGAAGCCAGACTATAGAGATTCTCTGGGCCTCAGTCCACCATGGGTCTAGCAAGACGTCAAGTGCTCTAAGGAACCCTGAGTACAACTTAACTTTCAGGCTTGATCATCCCATTATATATTTATACTGTGATCTGACTACTTGGCTCCACTAGTCCTCCCCTTCTTCCTCCTCTCCCTCCTCCTCTTCCTCCTCCCTTCCCTCCTCCCTTCCCTCCTCCCCTCCCTTCCCTCCTCCCCTCCCCCTCTCCTCCCTCCTCCCCTCCCCTTTCTCCCTTCTCCCCTCCCCTTCCTCCCTCCTCCCCTCCCCTTCCTCCTCCTTTCCCTCCTCCCCTCCCTCCTCCCCTCCCTCCTCCCTTTCCTCCTTCCCTTCCTCCTCCTTTCCCTCCTCCCCTCCCTCCTTCCCTCCCTCCTCCCCTCCCTCCTCCCTTTCCTCCTCCCCTTTCTCCTTCCCTCCATCCCCCTTCCTCCTCCTTTCCCTCCTCCCCTCCCTCCTTCCCTCCCTCCTCCCCTCCCTCCTCCCTTTCTTCCTTCCCTCCCTCCTCCCTTCCCTCCCCCTTCCTCCTCCCCTCCCTCCTCCCCTCCTTCCCTCCCCCTTCCTCCTCCTTTCCCTCCTCCCCTCCCTCCTTCCCTCCCTCCTCGCCTCCCTCCTCCCTTTCCTCCTTCCCTCCCTCCTCCCTTCCCTCCCCCTCCCTCCTCCTCTCCCTCCTCCCTTCCTTCCTCTCTTCCCTCCTCCCTTCCCTCCTCCCCTCCCCCTCCCCTCCCTCCTCCCCTCCCTTTCTTCCTCCCCTCCCCTCCCTTCCCTCCCCCTTTCTCCTCCCCTCCCTCCTCCCCTCCCTCCCTCCCCCTTCCTCCTCTTTTCCCTCTTCCCCTCCCTCCTCCCTTTCCTCCTTCCCTCCCTCCTCCCTTCCCTCCCCCTTCCTCCTCCTCTCCCTCCTTCCCTCCCTTCTTCCCTCCCTCCTCCCCTTTCTCCTCTGTGTGTCCCTTCCTCCCTCATTCCATCAGTCTCTCCCTCTACCATATTAAATTCCTGCTGGTGATTCCATTTGGCCTCAGGTATTTGGTAATGGCAGCCCTTACTCGAGACTAGCGTAGTGACCAAGGCAGAAAGACAGAACACAGTTCACTGGTTTATTAGATCCATTACATGGTAACTTGGGGGCTCAGCTCCTCTACCTTGTGATCCGGCCATCAGTCCCATGAGTGCTCATGACAGACAGGACTGTGGGTGCACACACTCTTCACCCCTTGGGCCCCTGGAAAGGAGCCCCAATGTTTTCTTCAGGGTCCTTTTAGCCCTCTTCGCAGAAGTTCTGAGATGCCTGTGGGGGTGGGGGAGGAGTGGAGGCGCTGCTGTGTGCAGCGCACACTGTTGTGTGCAGCACACACTGCTCTGCGCAGTGCAGCCCTGGTCTGTATCCCTGGGCATCCAGAGGCTGGCATGGAACCAGGCCTCAGCTCAGGGAGGTATGATGGTTTGCTGGGTCTCCAGGGGAAGCAGAGAAACCAAGTTTCTCTTGTTCTTCATAAGTGGTGGTAGATGGTCCAATCTGCCCAGTTTCCCAGGAGGCTTCAAGCTGCCTATCGGCATGACCATAGCTCCCTAGGAGACTGGTCTGAGCTGGAGTGCTGCAGCGCCGTGGATGCCCGACTTTAGCCACCTGGCCCGTACGACCAGAAGAGAACAGGAGAACACACTGCTGTTGCCATTCCAGCTATCCAGTGTGTGGTCCTCAGTCACAGCAACAGTGGGGAGTGAGGGCAGAGGCCACCCACCAGCACAGCCGTACTGCTTCCCTCATGAACTTGCCCAGCTCTAAGCTGTGGGTGGTATCAAAATGGCAGCCCTGACCACACTGTCAATAATGCCTGGAACCCTACAGAGAAATCAACCTCTGGCCCCACCCAGAGCCACCGGGTCCAGCAGACTGAGTCATGAGGAGCTTCCAAGAGATTCGGATGCTGCTCCAGCTCGAGCCCCTCTGCAGAGGAGGAAGTATGGAAGACAGGGGGTGAGGGTAACTGACAGGGACCAGAGAATAAGCGGACACAGACAACTGCTGGCCTCCCCAGAATGGGACACGGCGGAACGTAAAGCTGCCAAGCAGTCCGGCCATGCAGCAGGTAGGTGACATGCCTGTTACAGCTTTTGCTCATTTTCCATGTGTGTATGAATGTGGCTGTGGCTGTGCGCATGTTGCATAGGTATGTGTGCACATGCTTGTGTGGAGACCAGACATCAACTTCGGCTATTGTTCCTCAGAAGCCAACCACTTTGGGGACAGGGTTTTTCACTAGGATGCAGGGCTTCCCTGGCTGGTCAGAGGGCCCTGAGGGTTCTGCCCCTACCCCTAATTCCCTATCCCACAATTCCGAGAGCTCAGTGGATGCCTGGCTTTTATGTGGGTGCTAACCAGTGGACTTGGGCCCATGCTTACATGGCTAGATCTTTACCAACTTCCTAACCCCACACTTGCTTCTTTTCTCTTTAATTGGTCTTTGGTCTTTTGGGGGTAAGAAACCGAGCCTAGATTTTTAGGACTGACCCTAACAGCCCTTGCAACAGATATAGTGATTGAAGGGCGTGCTTGTTGCCATAGGACCCCAAAACCTGAAAGCACTGACATTTGCACTTTGCACACCTACTTAGAGCCTGTTATTCTGCCCGAGAAGCTCCCAAGCATGGTGACATGGATAGCTCCAAATAATCGCAGGGAAGGCTAACACGAAGCCAGATGTGTGTGTCACAGCCAAGGACAGTGCTGGCCTTCCAGCTATCACATAAATCCCAGACTTGCCCCCACCCCCCACCCCCATGCAACCTCAGCACAGTATGGTAACCACTCTCTCAGCTGCTTTCCAGTGCATATCATTCCCCAGGGCCCCATGCCTCTCCACAGAGCTTCTCTCTTTTCTTTTCCTGCTGACTCACCCTCCAGAGCCAGTTTCTCTTCACTCTTTATCCTGTAACAGCATTTGGAACCAGACCTAGTGGACCCATCCACACATTCATCTCTTCCCTTAGAATGGGACACGCCCTGCTCCCTGACTTCATGCTAATAATAGCCTTCATCCTTCCGAATCCTAGGACCTGCCCAGTTTGCCACAGTCATTGGATTTCAGGATAACAATCTGGGTATATGCACAGCACAGGGGAGGTTGGTCCTCACTCCGGCCCCTGGTTCGCCTAGCTGACCCCTCATTGTTTTCTCTCTGCTATTTCCTTGAGTTCTTTCCTTGGGATCCATTTTTTGTTATAGTTTTATCTTTTTTTGTTATGATGCAACACAGAGAACAAAAGCTGTTAGTTGGAGGGAAGAGTTTATTTGGCTTACACTTCCAGGTCATCATCTATCACTGAGAAAAGTCAGGGTGGGAACTCAAGCAGGAATGTTCTTTCTGGCTCTTTCACTGATCTGTATTTAGCTAGCCTTCTAATGTAGCCCACGACCATCTGCATAGGGATGGTGCTGCCCAAAGTAGGCTGGGCCCTCCTTCATCAATGAACAATCAAGATAGCCCCCTATAGACATGACCACAAACCCATCTGATATGAGTCTTAAGGCTTTTCTCTCAGATGGCTCTAGGCTATGTCAAGTTGACAGTTAAAGCTAACCAGAACCACCCTCCACCAGACCTCCTCTAGAGCCTAAGTCCCTTATACTGCAGAATCCCCAATGTGGATGACATTCTCCTCTTTATGACAGTCTCCTCACTTTCTTCATAGCACAGCATAGAAACAGAAGGCAAAGTATCTCATCTGGGCTATGGGTTTTGAAAACTGTGACTCCAAGTTCCTCCCTGAATCCTCCTGAAGCTGAGCAGAAAATAGATGTCATCCTTTGCCCTCAACCCTTGGAAGATGATAAACCCAACCCCATCGCTAAACTGGACCAAGTGCTACAAAGAGATCAGCCCAAAAGTACTGAGGCATTTTCTACAAAACCTACAGCCATTCCCCTGTAGCAGCAAGGCCAGAAGGCTGAATTTTCCAGATACACTCCTATAACACTATCTTTGGTCCTTCCAAAGCAATTGATTTTTAAAGAAAGAAGCAATATAATAAGCTGGGCTGTTGAGGAATATCTATGAATGACTATTAAACCAGGGTGTGAGACTGGGGACTGGGACTCCACAGAGGGACCTCTGCCTTAAGGGATCTTCATAGTGAGTATAATAAAGCCAACTCCAAGTTAAGATGTATGGAGAAGGGAGCCCAGCTCCCCCACAAAAAAAGGCCACCGCAAGTTTGAGGCTCAGGAGGGAGTATCCCACTCCTGCCCACTTGTGGAGAAAGGTTAGCAGACAGAAAGCATCACCAAAGGCAGAAGCCTTCTGGGTGAGTCAGCCCAGGCCACTGTAACAAGATGACTAGAGATCCCTGCAGATGTGAGCTGGGTGTCTGGCATCAAGATGTCAGCATGGCTAGTTCCCTCAGAGAAGAGTCCATGTCCTCACAAGACTGTCCCTCTGAGAGCCTGTGCTAATCTCCTCTCCTTCAGGACAATCTTGATAGATCTGGCCAGACCTCCAGGCCTCACTTTGACCTAACCTCCTCTCAAAAGTCCTTGTCCCCAAACACATTCTAAGCTCTTGAGGGCCAAGATTTCAACTTAAAATATTAGGTGAGTTGTACGTTGGCCCATAGCACTACCCCGATGTGTCAGCTGAGGGGGCATGTGTCCCCCATCAGCAAGGTTATCGTGTCTCCCTAGGTGAGAAATACAGGCTGGGGGTGCTATCCTGGAACTGCGATAGACAGGCTGTTTTGAGCATAGGCTGAGCCTGCCTTCTACTTCAGAGCCAAGTGCTGAAAACTGCTCTGCACACCGTGTTCCTGGCTGCTGGACAGACAGAGTAGAGTGATACACCAGAGGCTCCTTCCAGACAGAGGGCCTGGACAATGGGAGACCAGAAGGGGGCCCTCCCCTGAGGCACTGTACCTGCTTTCAACCTGTGGGGCTGAAAACTGAATCCAACACAGGTGAACTGCCAAACGGGCCATGTTGGAGAGAAAGGAGTAGGCTCACTTCTGAGAACTGACTAACCATAACGTGGGGGGGGGGGGGTGTAGTGTGTGTGTGTGTGTGTGTGTGTGTGTGTGTGTGTTTGTATGTGTTATCAACTTCAGGCTGAGAACACTGAGAACTAAGACAGGAAGGAGTCTTTCTTTTCTCTCTCTCTCTCACGCCCATGCGTCTAAAAGCAGTCCTTAGGGACAAGAAGTCGAACTTAAAAGGGAGGGAGACTGAGGGGAAGTAAGAGACGGAAGGGGGGTTAGAACAGAGGAGAGGGACAGAGAGATGGAATGGATGGAGGGAAGAGAAGGAGGGGGACAGAGGAAGGGGACAGATGGGGGAGAGCTGGAGAGGGAAGGAAAGAAGGAAAGTCTGGAGAAATGGACAAAATTGACAGCTGTGGAGATGTTGGAGTTGGGGAGGGTGGAAGCTAGAGCTTCCTACACAAAAGATAGAAAGGGAGATCCTGGGGTTAACATTCAGGTGAGGAGTGAGGCCTTACTTGGTTCTCAGTCCTACCTCAAGTAAGGAAGGGGTTTGGGCACACAGCATTGGGAGAGTCAGTTGGGATCCCCCAACTGGAAGGGCATTGTGGCTCTCTCCCACCTCATATTCCTGGTGACAGATTTATGCTTTCCCATTTTTTTCTTCTCTTTGCCACTAGCATTGTTCTTAAATACTTAGGGGTCCCCACAAATTCCACGGTAAGCTGATCCACAAGCCCTTTGTCCCCTTCCCTGAGCCCAAGCCCTTTGTCCCCTTCCCTGGGCCCACCCGAGGCTGTCACCTAAACGATGCTATCTTATCCACTAGTCCCACCGCGCCATCGTAGCAGAACAGAAGCCCATTGGCCCAATGACCCAGATGCACTGGTCATTTCCTGTCCCTGGGTGACCCAGAGGTCACTGTCTGTCTCTCCAGTACCTCAGCCCTGAGATGGTTTCACTTTGATGTAGTTACCTTTCTGTTCCTGGGATAAAAATGCCATGACCCAAAGCAACTTGAGGAAGGAGGCTTTATTTTAGTTTCTGGTTCCAGAGGTACTGGTAGGTTGCATTTTGGTGGGGAAAACGTGCCAATGGTGGCAGGAGCTAGGAGTTGTCTGACAGGGGTTAGGGGGCAGGAAGTGGGGCTATGCTATAAATCTTCAAAGCCTGCCCACAGTGGCCTACTTCCTCCATCAAGGCTTCCCCTCTTAAAGTTCTATAACGTCTCCCTAAATGGAACCACCGATGTAGATCGAGTTTGCAAATACATGAGCCCATGGGGATTTCTCTTTCGAAGCATAACCCTTTTGTCTGACAACTTGTTTGGATCTGGAACCAACTAGTCTCTAAGCAGAACTGTGAAGGCATTCCCAGCAAGGACTGGTTAAGAGAAGAAGCTTCTCCCTTAGAGTGGGCAGTGCCCTCAGGCAGTCCAGAAAGAGGTCTGAGGACCAAATGTGCCTGCCTGTCTGCCTGCCTGCACTCTGTGGTGAAGGCGTCCATTCCGATGCTGGACCACCAGCAGCAGAACACAGTTTTCAGGCCTTCTGATATAGGCTGAAGAGCAGCAACTCTCCGAGAACCCTCTTGTCTTAGTCAGGGTTTCTACTCCTACACAAGCATCATGACCAAGATGCAAGTTGGGGAGAAAAGGGTTTATCAGCTTACACTTCCACATCGCTGTTCATCACCAAAGGAAGTCAGGACAGGAATTCAAGCAGGTAGGCCATGGAGGGATGTCGCTTACTGACTTGCTTCCCCAGCTTTGCTCAGCCTGCTTTCTTATAGAACCCAGGTCTACCAGCCCAGGGATGGTACCACCCACAATGGGTTGGGCCCTCCCCACTTGATCACTAGTTAAGAAAATGCCTTACAGCTGGATCTCCTAGAGGCATTTCCTCAATGGAGGCTCCTTTCTCTGTGATAACTCCAGCTTGTGTCAAGCTGACACACAAAACCAGCCAGTACACCTCTAGACCAATGGCTCTCAGCCTGTTGGTTGTGACCCCTTTGGGGGTGACATATCAGATATCCTATACATCCAAAATTTACATTATGATTCACAACTAGCAAAAAATACATCTCTGAAGTAGCAATGACATTTCACGGTTTTGGGTCACCAAACATGAGGAACTGTATTAAGTAATTCTCACCCCGCAGAATTAGGAAGGCTGAGAATTACTGCTCCTGATCTTCAGTCTCAGACTAAGACTGTGGAGGCACGCTCCACAAATTAAACAGCTGCCTGGTTCTCCAGCTCCCCGAGCATACAAGCAGCCATTGTTGGCCTAGCTAGCCTCTACTTTGTAAGTCAATCTAGTAAACCCCCTTTTTAATATACATCTGTTCTGTTCATTCTGTTCCTCTAAATACATACAAAGAGTTGAGAAAAATCAATCACCAAATCTCAGCTCCTTCCTATGAAACCTCAGGATGCTAGGACTCCCTGCCTCTGGAGACATGGACTTTCCTAGTTATGGTATGTGCTTGGCACTTAGAACACGGCCCCTCGGTGTCTCTACAAATAACAGTTGATTGATCTGGGGCTTGCAGAGAAGAAACCAATTCTAGTGAGAAATGATACTGCTGGCCAGGGAAGAATTCTCTGGCTGCTATGGGCTCAGATGCCTCTCAGATCAATGCGGACTTCAACCACAGTGTAAATCCAAACAGACCAGAGGTGAGGGAGGTCACGTTCATGTCCTCGCAGAAGCTTAGCAGTCGGAGGCCAGGAAACCAGGGGTCATGTGCGTTCAGACTGGGAGACCAGCAAAAACAGGATGTAAAACGGGACATGCCCAAACATGGATATCTGGCTTCTGCCTTGTTTCTTCATCTAATTATTAAATGGGGGCACTCAGGCCTTTTGCTGGGAGGCAAGCGTTTGTGCTGGGCCAGCTCACTGTGTGGAAGCAATTGATCATCTTCAAGGGTCAGTTGTGCAGGATACCGTCCACCTTGTTTTTGGAAACATTGGAAACAGTGTCTCTCACCGGCCTGAACCTCAATAATTTGATTAGACTGGCTGAATAGCCAGGCCCAAAAATCCAACTGTCTCTGCCTCCCTAATGGTAGGATTAAAGGCATGAACCATTTGCCAGGCCTTTTAAAAGGTGGACTCCAGGAACTCAAATCCTCATGTGTACGGGGTTGGCACTCCACCTACTGAGCCATCTTCCTACCTCTAGGACTGACTTTTCTGAGCGGCCTGCTTCCAAACTATTTCACTCTCTGCTGTTTCCAGAGATGGAGAATTCAAAATGGTGCTTCCATCCAGAATGGTCCTGAGAGATGTGGCCTTAGGGTAGAGTTGACTGTGAGAAGCTTCGTGTCCTTATATGTAGACTGGATGGTAGCATCTCTTCCTCTTGCATTCTGCTAATGAGTAACCATTTGCTAAGTAAAGTGGCTTCAAAGGGTGTTCCGAAGGGACATACCGGGTATTTGTTAGAGAGGAGGGCACAGGGTAGGCAGGATCTGCCATAACAGCTGTGTTCTAGAGAAATGAGGGTGACAACCAGCTCTGGGGATTCTAGGGAAGAGAAAACAAGCCCAAGTGATCTCACCTGCCAAGGCAAACACTGAGTCTCTGGAAAGGCTTGCCTGCCTCAGGTCAGCATCCACACAGAGCTAGAATTTACCCTCAGGGGCCTGCGCACTCACATTACTAGCTTAGGGCAGAATTCCCCTCACGTTCACCATAGCTATGTTCTCATTCCTGAAGCTTCCACGAGATGGAAGATTATTTGGTCCCCAAAGAAGCCTAGAGGCACTCACTCAATTCACCCCCTTGGGACCCTTGTGGGGAGCGTAGAAGAGGAAAACATTCCTATTTTAAAGATGAGGATGCTGAGGTACAAATCCATGTAGGCATGTCTAGAAGGTGGAAGTGGGGGTGGCAGGAAACTAGGAAACAGGAAGGTACAGGACCCAGGACTCAAGCAGTATAACCTATTCAGCTCCATGTTGTTCTGAGAAGCCAGCACCTGTTTAATATTCCAGTTTCCTGTCTAACCACACCACACCCATGACAGTGGCCCTCTGTGACGTGATGTATACAACCTTGTGTGGGTATAGCATAGGCCATGCCTGACACTGCAGAAGGCCTGGGTTCTCTTGTGCATTCTGAGACCCTTGGGTTCAACCCTCAGACCCACAGGAGCAGATTATGCATGCATCCCCTCTGATTCCTACACTATGGGAGATGGTCCCAGCACTCCATACAGTCACAGCTCTCTAGTGTTGAGAAAGACAAACCAGCCCGGACTTGGAAGACTAGACGCAAAATGCCCATGAAAAGGTTCTGCCAGCAGGGCATGCCCTACACAATTCCCCCTGCTCGAACAACCATCTATACAGAACCTGAGTGTGTGTGTCACCTCCAGGGGCTGCATGCCACAATATATGTAGAGGAACTGGGGTACAGGTGCTGGAGCTAAGAACCATGTCACCTCGGAACTGACTACTGTAACATTCCCTAGCCCTGAAGGGTAGACACCAGATAACTGGTTCATCTGGGAACCCTGGATCCCTTCAGCTCCAACCAGTATGCGCCATGACAGATCACTCTAGCAGAGTGTCCTTTCTAGTAAGCCACTATGAACTCCAAACTTCAAAAACAAGATCCTAAAAATAGCCCCGAGGGAAGTTGAAAGGAAAACTGTGGGCTTTGCACAGGAAAGCCTAGGACTGTGGTAACAGGGTTCTCATGTGAACTCCATGTTAGATAGCAGCCTCTGTGGGCACCTTGAAAGCCCAGAAGGCAGGATGTTTAGAGATCCTGAGTACCAGCTGTATGTTTATTAGTTGGGGCTTCCCAGTAGCTCATTGTGTAAAGGTTCCTTAACCCCTGCATTTGGCACACAGGTATTTTCCTGTGTCTGAGAGACAATATGTGACACACATTTGGCATGTGACTACTTGTCAAAACTTCTAAACCCCACTCCTTCTCAAAGGGAGCCTTACACTAGAGTGACACACCAGAACCTCCCCAAGACCCCCAGGGGCAGAACCTGCATGTTAGTGGGGTCCAGAAAGCAGAAGCCTGCTTCAGGCTTCTAAAGGCTCACGAAAGGTCTGGAGTCAAGGATCAGGGTCCTGCAAAACACACCAGGCTAGAGATAAAAGGCCTTAGGACTTGGGGGCCACTGTAGGCCAGGGATCTTCATGAGGTTCTGGGGGCACAGAGGTATAGTTGGTAGCTGAGCAGAGCCAAGAAGCCAGCTGTTCCTGAATACAGGGCATTGTAAGTCCCAGCCAGGAACCAACTTAGAGCTCCTGTGAGCATCTAGACAGAGTGGAGATGCTTCTGTTGACTGGGACCCTTGAGGTTCCCATGACACTCTGAAGTCACTCCTGTATACTGGGTAGAGAGGCTCCTAGTCAAAAGAGCCTCAACACCTAAGAGAACTCTAAAGCACACAGTATTTGACCCCCACAGCGGGTAAGGGATTTCCCTCCTCTAGAGAGATTGATGTGGCTAATGGGAAGCAACACAGAATGTGAACAACTGAGCTTCAGTACAAAAGACCAGAATGCAGAACAGCACCAGGCAGGCAAGACATGTCTCCACCACGGGGAGACATCAGCCAGCCTGAGCCAGAGCCTCCTTCTGCGTGGTTTTCCTTTGGTTTCTCCAAACTTGCCTTTTTCATGCTCTGTAATCATTCACTTCATGGAAGCATAACACTGCACAGCCCAGAGCATCCTTTGTGGAGTGCAGTTTATCATCTCGGTCGTTGCACCAAAGCTCCACCCACATTGCTGGCACCTTATCTGCCAGTGTCCAAAGCTTCTCTGCCAAGACTCTTTCCCCTGGAGAGGCCACCTTTCTATCTCCCCTATGGAGCGTGGCTTCTTGACTTCTTAGCTTGGATAATATCTTCACATTTATTTCTCCCTGTGCAGGTGTGCACAGGTGTGTGGCAGTAAGGGTGATGTGTTGAATTATTAGTACTACATAGAATTAGTGTTGCATCGTATCATGTTTGTTGAACTGCATGGAGCTGTGGTGTGGTGTGGTGCTACACCACATAGTGCTTTGTTAAGCTTTGCTTCATGCCACATTATTGTGGTTGGTATCTATACGCAGGTGAGGGCAGGCACAAGATAAGGAAAGGCCTATTATTGGACAGTGAAAAAGTAAGGTGGGCACAGAGTTTTTGGGAGGCCAGAGAGATAGGAGAAGAGAGAAGAAAAGAAGATGGATGAGAAAGAAGATGATCTACCTCCAGTGTGGCATTAAATAGCCACAGGTAGCTAAGACTATCTTATAAGGGATGGATTATTATAGGACCATCTGTCTTATCTAGGTAGGCACTTTGTATCAATATCAATTGGCTCTGAGTTTGTTGTATGGATGTTTTGTGGAGTGAGAATTTACTGATATAAATCTGATTGATAAATTACAAGCTTCAAAAGTTTTGATTTTGTTGGGCTACTGGGATTTGGGACAATAACTACAGGGGACAGATGCTGGGAATGTGAACAGAGTTCTCAGCAGAGACTAGTCAAGAGGGCAGCCACTGCTGGGGATGGAAAGTAGCAGGAGTTAGCTACCTGGAACCATTTACCTTTGTTTAATATTTACTGCTACATATTATATTGCCTTGTGCTCAGGTCTTAGAAAGAAGAGAACAGAATCCAAACAAATACATGTACTCACCAGCATACCTTCCCCTTGGGTATTTTTAGTGGTCAAGTAAAACTCAACTCTCCTGCCCCAAACAAACCAAAAAAGGGTCTGCTATGGACTTGTCCAAAGGTCATCAAACAGGAGCCTACCTGTTTTAGACAGTCTCAATAAGTATCCAAGCTGAACTTGAACCTGTGATCCTCTCCCTAATCCTTCCCAGGCTGGGATTCCAGCAGCCAGTAGGCTCTTCCCTGACACCTGCCTGTCCTAGAAGCCAGTGCACATATCTGTCAAGTCTGAAGACACTTGGGAATCACTTAGGGAAAGTGACATCAGGACCTCACCTCAGAGGTGTGATGAGGTCATATTGTGTGATCAAGGTTCAGAGTCATATATCTGGTGTCTCCATCCAGCATGCCTGCCATCTCTGGAAATCACACATGGCTTTTGACAGTCACAAGCATGTCCTAGCAGACAGAATTAATACATAGTCCCTCTACCTTGCACACAGAACAATCGCCCAAGCCTCTCCCTTCTTTTAAGTGTGGAGGAGTCCCTTCTGAATACTTCCTGTGATCCCACAACTGTCCTCCCACAGCAGCAGGTTGCAGTGGGGGATACTCAGAGTTAGGGTGCCAAAAAGCAGCCTATCCTTGACTACCTGGGCAGATTCTTCTTTGCTGAGAATTTTCTTAGTGGAACAGAACTGTACAGAGATTATCTGAGCTCAACAGTAGAGAGCCTCATAGACCAGCTAATGGCACATCTCAATAATAAAAGAGTGCTTAGGTAAATGAGACTACTCCCTACCAAATCCTGTCCCACCAAGAGTGCACTGTGCCCTGTGAGAGGACTGGTAATCAGCACCTGGAGAGCAGTTGCTCGTTTTCCATCCCTCCCCTAAGAGTCTGGCTGGATTTCCTCTTCAAGCACCAAGACAGATGCTGAACACTCGGGATCGAGTGCCTACAGAGGGATTCTGCACATCTTGCTTTTGAAGCCCTTAAGTAAATAAGGGAACAGCTCTAGTGTGGTTTCCACTGCAAGAGAAAACATCTGGACACATACAGCACCTGCCACCAGCACATGGCTCAGAAGCAGAGTAGGAGTGTCCATGAACAAGGCTGCCTGGCCAAGCCACAGTCCCTGCCACCCAAGAAGACTGGAGCTCTTCAGAAAGAGAGGGACCATGACTGTGCATGCCTCAGGCTCTAGTGTTTAATGTCACCAGCAGAGAAGCCTGGGGTTGGCTTAGAGGAATAAGGAAGAGAACAGAGCTAGAGAGCCAAGGTTGACATGCTCTAGTATGCTCCTCAGACTGAGAGGCTGACGTAATGAGTAAGAAGCAAGGGGGATCAGGGATGATTTCTCACATCAACCATAGACTCTCAGATGTGTGGTCTTCCACTAGATCATGATCAGTGTATCATCAGGGTCTATACTCTTAAAGGAAACCAACTTTCCTTCTCCCATTTCAGTAGCTTCTTGCCTAGGGATGGGACTTCGTACTTTCCACTTCCCTCTATGCTGGGAGTTGGTCTGGCTTGAGCTTTCAAAGGTCTTGTGCATGTTGTCATATCAACTATGAATTTGTGAGTGCAGTTGCCCTGCTGTGTCTAGAAAACACTAGTTCCCTGTAGTCACCCACTGCCTCTACATTCTCCCCCATCCTTCATCCCTAATGATCCCTGCACCTTAGGAGGATGGGGTATGATATAGATGTCCCACTTATGGCTGAGCATCCCACAGTCTCTGCACTTTGACCAGTCGTGTATCTCTATGTTGATCACCATCTACTGCAATGGAAGCTTCTCTGATGAGGGTTGAGCGATTCATTAATCTATGGGTGTAATGATAAGATCTTAGAAGCCAGTTGAATGCTGTGTCCATTAGCAGAATAATAGTAGTCAATTTTCCTCAGAGCTTATGACATACCTGGTCACAGGTTTCAGGCCCCAAAATGTTGCCAGATACGGGTTTCCTCTCGCAGAGTGGGACTTAAATCTAATCAGAAAGTAGTTGGTTACTCCCATGACGCTCATGCCACTGCTCTGCCAGTGGGCGTGTCCTTCTAGGCTAATGATTACTAGAGCTTGCAGGGTTCATGTCTGGGAAAGATTGATAATTATTTTTTTCTTTTCTGGCAGTGTGCCTAGCAGCTTTAAACACCATGAAAGCTAAGTGGTGGGGACGAAGCTTTCAGATCTACCAGTTTGATAGCTCCATGTTCTGGGAGTCAAATATGTGACACCTTCAGCAATCACGTCTTACCATCACATTCTGGAGCACAGTGAATAGCTTTGGCAGTAGCCTATTATATTTGGGAGGCTATGGGACCTCAGTAGTCAACATGGTAAACCACTCCTGACACTGGCCTTTGAATTTGTTAGCCAGTGTTTAGTAGGGCCATTGCCTCTCTCTCTCTCTCTCTCTCTCTCTCTCTCTGTGTGTGTGTGTGTGTGTGTGTGTGTGTGTGTGTTTAAATAAGCATCTACACTAATGACTAGGTTTTCATATGGCCTTTGCTAAATGTCTTTAGTGGTATTTATTCACCGCATATTTCCACCCGTATCCTGCCTTCCCTCCCCCACCTCAATTTAATCCTTCCTATTCCATTATTCCCCCTTAACTTTTATACCACTTCATTCTATCTCCCCCCCCCCATGAACCACATTCACTCTCATGCCCCCTTACTAATCCCCTGATATCTTTGGGTATTCCAAAGGAAACACACATATTTGAATACCCAAAGCTAACATCCACAAATGTGAGAAAACTTGTGTCGACTGACTTTCTGAGTCTGAGTTGCCGCACCCAGAATGAGTGTTTCAGGCCCCCTTCATTTATCTGAGAGTTATCATAATTTCATATATTTTTAACAGCTGGATAGTATTCTAGTGTGTAAATACACCACATGTTCATTGTCCATTCATAAATACACAGGAAAGTAATTATCCTCCCAGTGAAGACAGTAGCTACTGTTTCACTTTCAGCCTCTGATGACCTTTCACCTGATACCTGCCCAGGCATCTGGTACTTGCCTTTGTGCTCTAAAATGCCAAAGAACGAGACCAGGAAGAAAGCAGGAGCGAGGCTATGTCTTGAAGTGAATATTCTCAGTTCCTTACTGTGAAAATTCTTCCCGTCGCTGGAGATGGCACTGCCCTTTCTCGGTCCTAACATCTATGTGCAGAGGGGAGTTCCCTGCATTGACATTACAGAGGACAACACCACGGGCAGTCATCCGTTACAGTACCCAAGGTCATGTGCTATGCAAACAGCCATTCCTCCTTCTCCATGTTTGAGGAGACACATCAGAATTTAAGATGCTTTGTAGCCTTCCAGGATTTTGCCCTCCAGTCTTGATTTCTGGAGACAAGGAAGTTTCTAGGGCTATGGAACCTTCATGTTATTGGATCTAAATATCATCGTATAGAGTCATATTCTTCACACAGCCCTGGGCTGTCTCTCCCCACCAGCTCTCTCCATTCTGTGCCTCATAGGAATTTTGCCTGGAATCCTTAGTGAAGGTCTTCAAGGGCATCCTCCCCCACCCCCTACCCCTTGCTTTTCTCCAGTTTCTGTCTGGTGGTTTGAATAAGAGCGGCTCCCATAGACTCACCTATTTGAATGCTTAGTCACCAGGGCAGGTCACTATTTGAAAGAATTAGGGGGTGTGGCCTTGTTGGAGGAAGTGTGTCACTAGGGATGGGCTTTGAGGTTTCAAAAAGCCCATGCCAAGCACAATATCTCCCTATCTGAGTGCAAATTGAGATGCAGCTCTGAACTCCTTCTCCAGCACCATGCCTGCCTCCACGCTGCCATGCTTCCTGCCATGCTTCCTGCCATGCTGAGAATGGACTGAATGTCTGTAAATACAAGGAAGCCCCCAGTTAAATGTTTTATTTTGTAAGTATTGCCTCGGTCATGCTGTCTCTTTATCACAACAGAACAGGGACTAAGACACCATCTTCACTCTCCTCTAAAGATCTCTCAGCCTCTCCTTGTCCTAAGGCCCCAGAGGCAGCTGTCCCTTGACCTCAAAAATGACTCCCCGGCACTGACAGTGGGTACCAATACTGCACAGTGACAACCATAAGCCAAGGCCTCAGCCTCTTCCTGCAGGGACACCTTAGGAAGACAGTGATGCTCTGGCACATAAGCAAGTGACTACAGTGCTTCCTGTTGTCAAGCTCTGCAACCCAGCCGCCTTGCTCAGCTCCAAGTGGCATCCCTGGAGCTCAAGAAGTGCTACATGGAGGTTTATCCCTCAGGCTAGAGGGAACAGGAAATAAACAAGAGTCAGGGGCTATAGAGAACCAGAACATAGGTGGAAAACAAGAATACCCGAATAGGAGCTCTTGGCAGCAGCTTCAGCTGACCCCACAGCAATTCAAACTTTTACCTGCCAGGGTCAAGAGGCCAGAGGACTTCTTTTAGGATGCCTGCAAGGCTTTGGTCTTGTTTATGGGGAACTACTGTGTGTGTGAGCTTTCAGTATGAAAGAAAGACCCAACTGCAGGGCTGCTACCAAGATATTCCTGAACAACACCCCTCCCCCTTGTTGATGAATATAACA
Source organism: Micromys minutus (assembly GCF_963924665.1). NCBI lineage: Eukaryota > Metazoa > Chordata > Mammalia > Rodentia > Muridae > Micromys > Micromys minutus. Next base: position 102,473,683 of record NC_137969.1, read on the forward strand.
ATCCTGTACTTCTAAGGGCTAAGATCCCAGGAAGGGTGAGATCTCTCCCCAGCATCCCAACATTCAGTCTTGACTGTTTCCTGCAGGCTGATGATACCAGGAAACCTCCGCTGTCTTCCCAGAAGCTGCAAAGGCCCTTGCCATGGTAACAATATTCCAGGAAAGACAGAAGCCAAGCACACAGAAACGCTGCCAAGAGCCAGATGCTCACACAGGCTCTCCACCCCATTCGGTGGGTTGTCTAACCTGAAGTCAACCCTCCTGGGGATGCAGAGCCTGGCTTTCTTTTACCCTGGAGAATTATTAATGCTGGGCTTTTGGAAGCAGCTGCTTACATTCTATCCTAATGGCCACCAAAGGCAGGAAGGTCCAGAGTACAGATTACCGTTGGCCCGGGTCACGTGAGGGAGAGCAGTTACAACTCCAAGGATGGAACTGCTGTGACCAGATCCATAAAAGTAGGTCATAAAGCAGATGGAAGCCTCTGGGGGCAGCCAGGTGGCTGCACTGTTGCTGAACCTGGAGCGGGCAGGGAGAGAGAGTGTCCAGGAAATGGGTCACTCTGCTGTTTATGCCATCGAGTCCTTCCAGTGCGTGGGGGCCGAGTCCAGCCCACATGGCTACTTGTAAACCTTGAAGCTCTCAAGTATAAACAGTCCAGACCCAGGTGCCCCACAGCCTCAAAAGTTCACAGGCATCTCACACTCACCACGAGAGGGCTTCACACCATGTCACCCCCACCTTTTCCTTAGTGCAGTCACCCTCAAAGTGGGGGCCGTGGCTGGTTGTATCACCATCCTCCTAAGTTGCAAGGGATGTGTATTCTCAGGAATGAAGATACAGCTCCGTGGGTAAAATTCTTGCCCCATGCTGTGGTTGATATTATCAATTTAATTTAAAAAAAAAAAATACATTGACCAGACAGGGTTCTGAACAGGTCTGTGAAAGAATTTGTAGACTGGGTTGATTGAGGTGGGAAGAGTCACCTTAAATGTGGGTGGCACCATTTCCTGGGGTGGAGTGCCAGGCTGAATGAAGAGGAGCACAGAAGAGAAGCTAAGCTGATGCACGCTCACTCTGTACTTCCTGATTGCCGATACAGTGCACGTATGTAAGCACGAACATACACACAAGTGCACATGCATGCATGCACATGCACACAAGCACACATATGCACGCAAGCACACGTGTTTGCACCCACTCTGCCTTCAAAGCATAAGCCAACATGGACGCTTTCTTCCCTAAGTACTTTCGCTGAGTGGTTTGTCACAGGAGTAAGGAAAACAATAGACCAGAAAGGCATTAGGATCTGAGTTCAGATCCCCACTGTCCACATAAAAAACTGGGCACAGGGCATGCATAGCGGTAATCCCAGTACTTGGAGAGGTAGAGATGGGATTCATGGAGCTCACTGGCCAGCCATCCCAGCCTAAGTGATGAGTTGAGAGGTTCAGAACAATTACAGAAGGACTGGAGAGATGGTTCAGTGGTTAAGAGCACTGACTGCTCTTCTAGAGGTGCTAAGTTCAATTCCCAGCAACCACATGGTGGCTCACAACCATTTGTAATGAGATCTGATGCCCTTTTCTGGTGTGTAAATTAAAAAAAAAAAAAAAAAAAAAAACTATTACAGGAGGCACTTGCCATCCATGCTGGCCTACACACACACACACACACACACACACACACACACACACACACACACACACATCAAAAAGATCTAGAGAGAAGAAAGGCAGGCCCTTGGGGGTCTCACTCTGCAGCCAACCCTGCTCCGGAACTCATTATGGAGACCAGGCTGGCGTGTGATGTTTATCAAGTGCTCTATCTGTGTTAATAATCCTGGGATGTGAGTTCAGATTCATAGCCAACACTGGCTAGACACATGGGAAAGTTATCATGCATTCACACCAAGTCTCCCGTGAAGATCCGCCCTTGGGTAAGTAGCTCCACAAAGTGCCCCTTCCAGATTTATAATTTGGAAGTGCTTTGCCAGATGGTGCCCTGCAGACAGAGACCGTTCACCTGGGAAACAGGCTCACTGCCTCTGACCAGCTCCACCTTTGCCCTCCTCACTTCAGATGTCTGCTCAGACAGTACATCCTTGGGGGGTACTTCATAGAACCTGCAAGAAGCTGTAGAAAGAAACAGCTATTGTTAACCCCCCCCCTCCTCAGAAGCCTGGGGTGCAGCAGGCATCGGGAAGCATGTCCTTTTCAATGTTCCACCTGTGTCAGCTCTGCTGAGCCATGGCCCTAACCCCACACTGTGAGGGACTGGACACGCCTGCTTTCCCAGAAGCCATGGGGCTTCAAGGCAGGGGCTGCATCAGCTTAGAGCTTTGCACAGAGAAAAAAAAAATCAAGATGGGCATAGAGAACAGAATGGAAAAGACAGATGCAGTTCCAGGCTGGTCATGTTCGAGCCTCTGTCTACCTAGAAGCTCCTGGGGGGCTTATTTAGATCCTGGTGGACCTGAATGGAGCCAGAGGCTGTCGCTGTTGATTCAGCGCCTCTTTTTGAGAGGATGTGAGGTAGAGGTGGTCCATGCCAAACTCCCAGAGTATGTATCCTGGAAGGAGGTGGAGAGGGTGAAGAACCTTCCTTGGCTAGATGTGGTGATGTATATCCATCATCCACAATCCACTCTGCCTGCTACGTGTGAATCCTCTCCAGTGCCCAGACCTCCCTCAAACCAAGATCATAGACATAACCAGGCTTATCACCTGTTCCAGTGTCATTGTTACTAGGAGAAAACACTTTGACTACAAAGAGCTTGAGAAAAGGATTTATTTGGCTTATACTTCCAGGTCACAGACCGTCCCTGAGGAAAGTCTAGGCGGGAACGAACCCAAAGCAGGAACTTGGAGGCAGGACACTGCTTGCTGATCGGTTCAATAGCACATGCTTGATTAGGCTGCTTATGCAACCCAAGACTACCTGCCTTACAAATGGTACCACCCACCGTGGACGGGGCCCTCCCACAGCAGTTAATAAGTAACTCAGTGCTCTACAGATGTGCTTACAGGTCAGTCTGACCTAAGGATACTTCAGTTGAGGCTTTCCTCTCAGATGACTTAGGCTGTGTCAAGTTGACAGTTAAAGCTAACCAAGACACTCTCTGAGTCATAACCAAGTGTAACCAATGCCAAGGAACACAGCTCCTTCCCAGAAGCGGCCACCTTACAATGTGTGTGGCAGACGGAGAGGCCAGGGCGGGCCAGAGACACACACTCCTGGAAACATCCCATCCCCCTCCACACGTAAGGACTAAAGGGGAACAGGCGCAGCTCTGTGGATCCACACCAGCACTCACAGGACCCTCAGGGGTATCTGTCAACGAGAAACAAGTTCAGTATCTCTTTTATAAACAAAGCATCAGTGCCTTCCCACATCAACACCATCCTCACTGGAATGGGGTTTAAATATGTAACACGGCAACACCAGGTAAAGATTTTGCACATTTTTACAATATCTCACCAACTGTAAAGCCAATTTTTTTTGTCTGATGAAGGGCTTTAACTCTACTAATCCAATAAAATTCAAATCAAACCCATTCATATAGGTGGCAGGTAGCTTTACAAACTGTTTTAATTTCAGTTTAATGCAGACAGTGGTAGTCCCCTGACTTACGCCAAGGACTCGTCAAATTCATTTGCTGCTTGGGGATGTCCCATCCCTTCAAACCCCCTGGGGAGTCTTGGCAGCAGCTTTCTCATCTTCTGTGTCCAATCTCTGCCTCCTCATGACCCTGCATTCTTCTCCCTCCCCTGCCCCAGCCCCCATGGTCAGCCCCGAGCATTTCCAATTTGCACTTAAATCACCCCGTACACACACCGTTCCTCCATCACCTACATCTTTCTTGGACTCTCATTGCACTCTGAACAAAATGAACTTTAGACTTCGCACTACCCAGGCCCCTGGGCTGGACTACCGCCTGCTCTTCTCCAGCTCCACCCTACATCCTTTCTGCTTTTTATAGCCCCTGATATGGAACACTGCCAGCCCTTTCCCAGCTCTAGGTACCACTCTGAGCCCTTTCTGCTTCCCCCCCCCCCGCCCCCAACTGACTAGGTCAGTGCATTTGTCTGCTCTGCTCCAGCTGCATCTCCTGACTTATATCTCTTCCGTGCCTTCAGGAGGCTTTCAGCCACTGCTGGGCACCCCTGCCATCTATGTCTCATTTTCTGTCTTTCTCTGTGTTGGGTTGGAGCATTAGTCTGGGTCACAGAAGCTGCTGTAACATATAGACCCCTGGGTCCTCGGAGCTAGCGAGATCTGTCTTTAGTTTACTTTGCACTTACCAAAAATCAACAAGGTAGCTACGTATGGGCACAGGGATTGCTTCCACCCAGTGACCCATTGGTTCCTCTCACCCTGGAGCTGTTCTACTTTTGTGTCAGGGCTCCTCGAGGCTACAGAGGGGGACGGAGAATACCCCCAGCAGCTCTCCCTTTCTCAGCTGAGTGAGCCTGTATCACAAGGCAGCGTGAGGACTTTCCTGTCTGTCTCTCTCTTTGCTCAGGGTGGCCATTCTGCTTTTGCTGAGTAGCATTATCAATCATCCACATGGTTAGGATGCCACCTCCATGCTGGTGTGACGAGGTCCTGGTCGTCTCTGATAGGCCAATGTTAATCTTAGACAACGATTATCACCATTACCACAGAAGCCCAAGATAGCAACAGAGGCAAGTATCCCATCCAAACAGAGTAGAGGTATGTAAGCCTAATCAAAGGTGAGCCACGAATGTTGAAGGCCTATGGAAGCTGAGGTGGGCTTGACCATTTCTGAATAGTCCTCAGTAGGGAAACAGAGACACACAGGTGTTCTAGTAATGAACCAAATTTTTGAGGGCTTTGCAGAGAAGGGGTGTACTGGCTGGTTTTGTGTCAACTTGACACAAGCTGGAGTTATCACAGAGGAAGGAGTCTCCCTTGAGGAAATACCTCCATGAGATCCAACTGTAAGGCACTTTCTCAACTAGTGATAAGGAGGGGAAAGGCCCAGCCCATTGTGGGTGGTGCCATCCCTGGGCTGGTAGTCTTGGATTCTATAAGAAATCAGGCTGAGCAAGCCAGGGGAAGCAAGCCAGTAAGTAACATCCCTCCATGGCCTCTACATTAGCTCCTGTTTTCTGACCTGCTTGAGTTCTAATCCTGACTTCCTTTGGTGATAAACAGCATCTGGAAGTGTAAGCTGGATAAACCCTTTCCTCCCCAACTTGCTTCTTGGTCATGATATTTGTGCAGGAATAGAAACCCTGACTAAGACAAGGGGCTATAGCATTGCAGACCTCAGGAACTCTGGACCAAGTTCCTCTTTTGTATGCCATCTGTCCATTGTCTGGGCTTTGTGGTCCTATTGAGCTGACACTGTAGTAAATACCAAACAAGATGGAGATGGTTTCGATCAGTGTGTATCTTTATTGGAAGTCACTTGTCCCTGGTAACACTCAAGACTAATGGTGGACTTGCAAGTGGGTGTCTTACCTCCTGTTTGCTGAATGCTCTACACAGAGAACAAAGAGAAAGAAAGGGCTGGGAGAGGCTCTGAGGTCCGGTGTTCCACACTGGGTCCCAGCTGTGCTGGCTGTACATCATGGAAATACTTTTTCTTCTCCTCAGCTGCTAAGGCTGCACCTGCTGTGTGGATTAAGCAATGGCTAGATTTCCCTGGACTTGGGAGCTTTGAAAGTCTTCCTTAAAATAGAAGTTTCCAGAAGTGTAAAATGGAAAAGAACTGGCTGCCTGTCAATACATTATAATGGGCTTTAGACAGAAGCCACTGTCTGAGGAGGCACCACAATGATGACATTATGGGGGGGCACTGTATTATTTCCCATCCCTCTGTTTGTCCTTGTCCCACCCCACAAGATGGCTTTCACCAGAGACTCTAAACACCTCTGAGCTTCCACCTCTCTGAACCTCAGAGGAACCCCCGAGGAACCCCTGAGGAACCCCTTGTTGTCACAGCCAATCTGGCTTTGCAGTAACAGTTAATGTCATAGTGGTCGCAGACACTTTTCCCAGACACAATGACCTGTGGCCATCAGCCATGCCCAGGGGCTCCAGCAAGGAGACATGCAGGAACCCTGTGCCAGGTCCTTCCTGAACGTTCACACATTCCTTCACCCTCTGCCAAACGATCCATCACCCCTTTTTGCCTCCTCCGAACCGCAGCCCACACGGGCTCCCTGGTCCTGATTCCTTGTCCCACCGGCCAACCTACACTGCTCCCCTCTTCTAGGGGTTCTGGGTTGGCCCTATGTGACAAAGCCAGTACTGTTGGGCCTTGGTGAACATGGACTCAAGACCATACTCCAAAGTGTGTCAGGCAGCTTCTCTTGTCTAAGAGCTGCTGTCTGGTGACCAGTGATGGTCACCAGGTCACATGCAGAAGCCATGGTTTCTGTGCACACACAAGTCATTCCAACACGGCATATGCCCAAAGTCTTTGTCCCCTCTTATCACATGAAGAAAAACCACAAAGGGTCCTAAAACATGGTGACCTCAAGAAGGGACACATGAGGGAAGAGGACCCATCCCCAGGAGAATAGCTGCCTCATACTCTAAGGACGCTGAGACTTCCTCAACATCTTCTTAGATCTGCCAGAGGCTGAGTTGAAAGCTGGGACCCATCTTCTTATCTCTTTAGCCAGGGTCACTGTGGTGGCTTAGACATGGTCATATCAGCACTGAATTCTCAGAGAAAAGCAGAGAAGTCCCAGCCCCTGGTGAATAACCACAGTCATCCTGTATATCATCAGAATTAAGAACCCCTGGGGAGGCTTCTTTTCAAATCATTAACTTTTCCTTCAAAGACCTGCCCCTGTGTTAATGTGCCAGACATTTCTCCGAAAACCTCACCCCCACCACAGCCACTCCCAGAGCCACTATGCCATGGGAACAAGACCATCGTTTCTAGGTCAGAACACACAGCTGCAGCATCCTGAAGGCACCAAGAATTCCCTCTGTGAAGGCTGCAGGCCCCAGGCATGTGGTGTTTTGCTGTTGTGTCTCTCAAACAAACTGATGCTGTGTAATCTTTGCCATAACAACTCAGCTGTGTCCCTCACTAGCTTCTGGAAAGGCATACCACCACTTCATGACATTAGTGGCTCCCTCAACTTGCCATGGACAGCCACGTTTAAGTTGCTAAATTAACTTTCCCAGGAATGGTTGACTATTTTCCTCACTCGTTCGAAAGAATGAACAGGATGCTTTGCATGGCTGGAGAGAGGTCTGAGAGGAAATGGGAGTGTCCTCATGGGACAGGGTGTCTCCGCTCAGAGCCTCGGTGAACACCGACACAGATTGTGTGTAGAAGGAAGCATAGAATTACCATTATCTCCTTCTTGTGAATAACAGGGAGAAGGTTGTAATGCTGATATATTTATGCATTTTTAACAATAAAGTCGGGTCTACGGCCATACCAGCCTGACCGTGCCAATCTCATCTGTTCTCAGAGGCTAAGCAGTGTTGGACCTGGTTAGTACTTGGATGGGAGACCGCCTGGGAATCCTGAGTGCTGTAGGCTTTTAAAACAAACAAAACACAATAAAATTGAACAGGGTTCCCAGGAATACATGGCATTACACAGCACTGCCTTAAACAGACACCCTCACCCCTCCGCCCTCCCCCTGCAACCCCACTCCAGGAAGTGCCAAAAGGAAAAACATTTCCAGGGAACAGCTCTGCCTGGCAGAGCAGGAACCACAGATCCTGGACAGTGAGAGATGAAGAAAACAGCCTTTAATTCTCTTAAATTCTGTTTAAATATTTGGTGATAAGAAGTATTGCTCCTTGACCTTAACCACTCCGTGGAGAAAGGACTGCCTCTCCAGAGTTGCTGGGAATCTGTGGGGGGTGGAAGGGGCATACTGAGAATAGGGCTTTCCTCAGCGACATTCATTCTGAAGCCCAGTTTCTAAACTGGCAGAGGCTCATGGTCTAATACCAGTGACCAAAGCAGGGTGTCCACACATGCCAACAGGACAGACGGCTACCCAGTGTCCCTTGGGCGCTAACAGACTCTTCCTGGCTTTCTCCTGCACCCCCTCCCACACTGTCTTCAGCACCCTGGCAACTCTGAAAAATTCCTTTCCAGCATTCCTGCCTGGTGTGTTTCTCTGAATCTGTTGGCTGAGAGACCCTTTCTCCATAACCCCAGAGCAGCCTCCACTGTGTGGTACCCACGGCTCCCATGTTTGGCACATAGCACTACTGTTGAATCTTGGCCTCCCTTCTTTATAATAAATACCTGGTTCAGGTATTAGGTTACAGTTTCAGGAAACAGACAGATACAGGGAGGGGAGGTCTGAGTGCTGAGGTGGGCTACCCATAGGCCAGGCTAACTATTCTAATCCCCAGGGAGGCTGAGCCCTCCCTCTAGCAACTGCACGAGTCCCAGGAGCGTGATAGGTGACACTCCCAGAGTTATTATCTTGTTCTTCTGAGACAAGTTACCGAACTGGCCCAGGGCTCACCAATTCAGCTGCACAGGGATCTGTCTGTCTCTGCCTGCCAGCCACTAGGATTATAAACAAGTGCCACCATGCCCAGCTCCCGTGCTCTTATGCCAAGCACACCACTGGCTGGACCATCTGCCTAAACCCCATAAGCTCATTTATTTTAATGGGAACTTAACCAACTGCTTCCCAGGAATCCAGGCAGGAGAAAATAGAGGTGTGTATTGTGGGGGCTCCTGACTCGGTGCCGTGGGTGTCCTGCTACCTGTCTCCAAGGGGATATGTCCTGTTTGGGGACATTTACGGCCATGGCTTTGAAGCCTGAGGTATCTGATATCTGCATCCATCTTTCTTCCTTCCTGGAACCCTGTTCTTGAGGAATCACAGTTTGCCCGTGCAGCTTACAGAGCAGAAAGGACTATGGGATCTCAGAACCAACCTAACGCATCACAGGTCAACAGTGGAACTGACATGTTTGCCTCCACCTTTGATTTCAAGGTCTAATCATTGTTCCAAGGCACAGTCACCCTTTCCAGAACCCAAGGATTAGTAAGTAGTCACTAATGGTCACTAGGTCAGAAAATAACTCACCTTGTCTTGCAAATCTTTAGTGTACACACACCCATAACCAGCTCTATACCAGCCCCAGCCAGCTCCATAGAAACAGACACAGGTGACTTCAGGTGACATGTGTCCAGATAGTATCTGCTGCCTCTGAAAGTTGCATAGCTTTGACTATTTGGTGACCCCAACTGAGGAGAAACCCTGCGCATTATAATTAGAATGGAAGAGGAGATGTGGTACTCCATACCCCCCCACCCCATAGAATGATGCTCTAAGGGAAGATAAGAAGGCTGAGAACTCCTCAGTCTCTTATTGGCTGCACACTGACCAATTGTAGGTCTCTGAATTAACAGTCATTTGCTGACAAAAGAAACTTCTCTGAGGGAGGGGTAAGATATGCACTAATCTATAGATACACAGAGAAATACTTTGGGGCCAGCTAAACACTATGTCCACTCAGAAGAATAGTGATTGTAGATTTTCCCCCAAGGGCCTATGAATCAGACAGCCATGTGTTCTTGGCCCCGTTAATCCTATCAGGCATGTTGTTTTTCTTAAATCCAATCATTTAAAATGATTGGTTACTCTCATAATATCCATGCAACTGTTGCGTGTAGAATGAATTATAAATTCTTGCTAACCTGTATTTAAAACACATAATCCGGGCATTTCATTTAGAGGCCGTAAGGCTAGATTGGGCAGGTTTAGAGCTATTCTAACTAATTTCCCATCAACGATAACCCTTGTCACTTGATTTTTTTCTGGCCATGTGCTCATGGCCCATCTATTCTCATGGTGGCCTCCTCTAGTCTCCCTGTCCTTTCTTCTTCCCTCCCATATCTACCTGTAGCCAACTCCGTCAGTGAAACCCCACCTTCCTCTATCTGTTGCCCAGTCATAGGCTTTATCCTTTTGTTGACCAGTTAACTTGAGAAGCAAGGTTACATTGTATCACTTGATCACCTGGACTAGGTGAGGATCTGCTTGTCCAGGGTCAACCATTTAAATACATGCAACACCAGACCAATCACCTATAATCCCACCAGCAGTAGTGGAATGTCTAACTAGGTCAGTTGTTACTGTGGTTCCCAGAGTTCCCAGGATTCCCAGAGTTCCCAGGGTTCCCAGGGTTCCCAGGGTTCCCAGGGTTCCCAGGGTTCCCAGCGTTCCCAGCATTCCCAGCTGGGCAAAGTAAATGGTTTCTTTTTTCAACCAGTAATGTGCCTATCACCTTCAAGCACCAGGAAAGATGGTAGTTAGGGGTAAAACTTTCAGGTTGTTATCAGCTTGATTTTCCCATAGCCTATGACTCATTATGTAGTCTTGACACTGAGTAGACTCAATAGGTGTAAAAAAAAAATCACAGCGAGTTAAAAGCATGTGCTGATCCTCCAGAGGATGCAGGTTCAGTCCCCAGCACCCACACAGTGGCTCTGTTCCATATGATTCAACACCACATTCTGGCCTCCAAAGGCACCACGCGCATGTGGTTCTTATATATACACGCAGACAAAACACTCACAAAGTAAAAAATTATTTAATTAAAAGAAAGAGCGCGTGACACTATAAGAGAATTGTGAGAGATAGAACAGGAGGACGGATTAAAGGGGTGTAGGAGGTGAATTTGATCATTTACTTTTTTAAAATATTAAAATTAAATGATTCTTTTTTAAGACGACTGATATGATAGAAGAGGCCAGACACGGAAGCTCAAATGCTTCACACAACTGGAGACCCAGGATCTCTGGCCCCACAGGCTTTCACTCCCCCCCCCCATGGCTCAGGTCACAGTGAGGGAAAGGCTGGACTGCTCCCCACAGCTGAAATCAAACCACATGGACCTTGAGAAGCAGTCAGGGTAACAGAGGGAGGTCCTGCTCAGCTGCAGCAGGAATTCCAGAGGGCTGGGGCTCCTAGGAAGGCCTGACCCCATGGTAGGGGGAGGGGAAGAAGGAGAGAGAAAGAGGCCACCTCTACAATCTATATAATAGTGGCTAATAAAATCTAACACTCCAGACACAGGGATAGAAGAATCCCAGCACATGGTGGTGAGTGGTGGGGGACTCCTCTGTTTTCAAAGACTTGGAGGGACATAAAATAGGAAGATGTGGCATTTTAAGGCATAGTTCTAAAGTAGGAACTGAGCCTGTTTAATCTCATTAGCAGTGAGAAGTCAGAAGAAACCGCACACGTGTGGGAAGGGAAGACACAGCTTCTGTGGTCAAAGTCTTGGGAAGAAGTGTGGGGTGGGATTATTGCCTGGCAATCCATGTCCACCTGTGCATGCTGACAGGACATCTCTGCTTATCCTAGATCCCCTGGCCCTGACTGGTACCAAAGTCTCTGAGAACAGTGCTTGCCTTTTTCCTTCCCAGAAAACAAGACCCAGATAAGAGAGGGAAAGATCACTGACAGACAGGGACCTGGGGGAGAATGGAAAGGCAGAAGAGACAAAAAGGTGCCGGGGGGGGGGGTGAGTGACCAGGACTCAGGACAGTACATACAAGCAAGCATGTGTGGCACTTGGAGACAGAGCTGTGGCACAGGGCCGGGGGACCTCTATCTAACTCACAGGCAAGAGAGGTTCTCCCTGGCTTATATGTTCAGATGTCACATAAAGGAAAGTAAATTAGCCTGCGGAGGAAGCAGCTGGTCAGAAAGATGTGGTCCACATTCCCTGCTATGATGGGCAGCAAGCAAGTCTGCTACAGACAGGGAAGAGCCCAGAGCCGGCAGGTGCATAGCTACTTGGTAAGGAGTGGTGATGGGCAAAATAAAACTGTGAAATGGTTACATTTTAGCTACCTCTGTCAGGGTCAAAAGATAAAGAGGAAGGAACGAGGTGCCATAGATGGATCAGACTCAAAGAGGGTCGAAGTCCACTGTCTTCTGTTGCAGGCCACTGGGGTTGGGTCAAAGATAATGCCTGGACTGAGTCACAGTGAGAACTGAAACCCAGCACCCAGCAGGGAGGGTTAAGGACCTCCCTGCAGCCATCTGTCCTTGGAAGGCCCTGAGAGACGACAGCATCCTATCCAGGGAGGTGTCAAGAATATTGTCATCCGCCTGGGGGTTCTGAATGGGAGGAAGGAGGTTTCCCATGAGAAATCAAAGCTTGGAGCTGCGCCGCATTCGTGCGAGAGTTCCAATTTCGCACTGCTAATGTGGTTCAGGGAATCTGGAGCCAAGAAATAAATGTAAAAACTTGCCTTGGATGGGTGAAACCCAGGGCCCCCCAGCTAAAGGCAAACAAAGTCACTCTGTGGGAACATTTTCGCAACCCGGGACACATGTGGGCTGGCCTCCAGGATGGTTCCAGCTGGGGTTCCCACACACCACTTCCATTTCCTGCTGAGCACACGGATATCTGCTGTAGCTCTGGTTCCCACTGGAGGGAAAGGGCTGTGGAAGAAAGACCAGCTGAGGGGCTGCACAGCAGAAGCATGAGGCAGGCCCAAGAACAGACTGACATCTGTAAGCTAGGAAGCTACTTAAACGGTTAGGGTTGAGGCTGGGGAGATGTGCTTGTTATACAAGCATGAAGACTAGAGTTCAAATCCTCAACACCCATGAACAAAGCCGATTTGAGTGCAGACACGTGTAACCCCAATGCTGAGGTCGGGAGAAGAGACTAACTTGCAATAGATCATTGCAAGGTAGGGAGGTAGGGAGGTAGATTAATTGATTGGTTGGTTGATTGACAGAGGGTCATTAGATACAATACACTACCCACTCAGACCCAAAAGAAATCCTCCATAGTATTTCACATTCAGTATCATATTCTCTGATTATAAGACAGAAATTGCAAAATTAGAAAGCAATAACAAGAGAACAACCACAGTCTTGGATTACTGACATGCTGTAGCAGGCAAAAGCACTTGCTACCAAACCTGACGACATTAGTTCTATACCCAGAAGTGACCCTCAGAAGTTATCCTCTGCCCTCCACATATGTGCACCATAGCACATGTGTGCCTTTACTTACTCATACACACATCATCATGACGATGATGACAATGATTTTAAACTCAAAATATAAATAGCTATAGCTGGGCATGTTAACCCACATCTATAATGCCAGCTCTCAGAGGCTAAGGCAAGAGACACACCACAAATTTGAGGCTAGCTCAGGCTATATTTGGAGTCTCTGTCTCAAAAAAAAAATTAAAAGCCTAAAAAGCCACAAATACCTCCAGTAACACCCCCGCGCATGCATCTTAAACCCTCTGCAGAAAACTGCAGACAGTACCATGAAGATTCATCGTGGCCATCAACCTACTCAAGGGTTAAAATCACCTAGTAGACACTCCTTGGACACATCTCCTAGAGAGATGTCAAAGATGTCTAAGAAAGGAGAACTACTCCAGATGTGGGCAGCACTACACCACTGGCTGGCATCATGAACAAAGTAAAAGGAGAAAGCCAGCTGAGCACCAGAATTCACCTCTCTGCATCCTGACTATGGATACAATGTGACAACCGCCTTACACTCCTGGGACTGTGAATCCCCCACTTCTCTGAGTTGCACCCTCCAACTGTGAGACAAAATAAACCTTTCCTTCCTTAAATTGCTTTCCCCCCCCCCCCAGATATTTTTGTCACAACAACAAGTAGCTGATACAAACACCAACGATTTAGATGCTTTCTTTTCCTTATGTGTACACGCTTGTAGCAAAGTTTCAGTTATAAATCTGGCACAGTGTGAGGTTTTGAAAGAGAATGGCCTCCATAGGCTTATATATTTGAATATAGTATTATAATCCTAAATACTGGCCCCCAAGGTCTTGTTGTCCGTAGGGTCAAGGAAATCCTCATGTAAACCAAGTAATGCTATGTTACCTTGCTTCTTAATTTAAAATTATTGGTTGAATAAAGATGCCTACAGCCTATAACTGGACAGAAGAGAGGTAGATGAGGTTTCAATTTACCAGCTTGGGGTCTGAGGGGGAGGAAAGAGAAGACGGGGAGAAGGGAAGAGGCTATGGGGTAAGGGATCCTGAGAACTGGTTGTGAGGGCTGGCTATTTGTAGTAGAAGCAGCTCAGGCAGAACATGACAAATCATATCTCGAGGTTATTGATAGGGAAGTAGATACTAATAGCTTAGATGGTAGATATCTGCCCAGCTCTAGAGCTGACTAAGGCTTATTATAAATATAAAGGTTTTGCCTTTTATCTGAATGATATAAGATGGGATAGAAACCCCTGTTAAGATTAAATTTTGACTATAACAAGTTAGTGGAACTGTTTGGGAAGGATTGGGAGGTTTGACCTTCTTGGAAGAGGCCTGTCACTGTGGGTAGGCTATGAGGCTTCAGAAGGCTAAAACCCCTCCCAGTATGTTCTTTTGTGGATCAGGTGAGCTCTCGGCATTCCTGCCACCCTGCCTTTGATTTTCCATTGTAGATTTTAATTATCTGGAACCATAAACCCAATTAGATGCTTTCTTTTATAAGTAGCCTTGGTTGTTGAGTATTTTTCACACAAATAGAAGAGTAACTAAGATATGTGTAAGAGACAGGCCATAACTAATAATAGAACAGAAAGATTAGAATGTTGTTCTGTAATACATCTGATGTGAATCTTTCAGATGATATTTCTGGGTCTTTCAAAAGATATCATTGTGCTACTTTGTTTTTTGAAACTGGGTGACTATGGGAGCTGAAAGAGGAGTCATAGGTAAGGAGAGACTCCTTCCTGTATATGGACACTAAAAAACATATTTCAAAATATACATCATAAGTCCTTTTGTTGAAACCCCACGGTGGGCTTGTTGCATATCTTTCTCTCTCTCTCTCTCTCTCTCTCTCTCTCTCTCTCTCTCTCTCTCTCTCACACACACACACACACACACACACACACACACACACACACAGAGAGAGAGAGAGAGAGAGAGAGAGAGAGAGAGAGAGAGAGAGAGAGAGCCGGAACATAGAACACTGAAGAAGCTCTTTACTTATCTTTTTCCACCCTCGTACCAGACTTTCCACCCTCAGGGACCCAAAGGGAATCTTAGCCCAATCTTTCAGGAGCCCCTACACCCCTGATTTTTTATTATCTAGAATGAATGAAGCCGGGAGACACATACCCGACAGACGAACCCCTCACCTTCCTTCCTCTTCCCCCAGCTGTTCTGGGGTCTTCTATCTGGTTCTTCTTTTTCTAGTGGCGGCTGCTCTACTTTGAAGCCCCATTGTTTCCTTCATCAGTGGCTGCATGGACCTGTGCTCTCCATCTGAGCTGTGAAGTGCTTCCACACAAGTGTGAACTGGGTTTGATTCCCAGAACCCACATAAAGACAGAGCTGGCACCATGAAACGCATTTGTAACTCCAGCATGGACGGTGGAGATGAGTGGATCTCCTGCAGTTTGCTGGCCGTCCAGTTTATATGGCAAATCCTAGGTCCCAGTGAGAGACCTGTCACCAAAATAAAGGGAGACACATGAGGTTGACTTCTGGTCTCTATTCAGATGTACACACAGCTGCACACATGTGCACTTGCATCAAATACACACACACACAATTTAAAGAAAAAAAATGATTAATTTTTAACACAAAAGGCTTACCATATAACAGAATTAACATTGTTTTCAAAATGTCTCCACATTCTATACAACTTGTGAGTTTTGGTAGAGATCAGTCTGGCTCTGCTCTTCTTGTTGCTAATAATACGTATCAATCTTAAAGGAAACATTACTTATTTACATGTATTAAGAGGATTTAGATTTTTTTTTAAATTCCTCTAAGTCACTATTGTAGTTTCATCTCAGTTGCTGTGACAAATATCCTGGCATAAATCAACATGGGATAAGAACTTATTCATATTAAAGCTGTAGTTAACAACCTGTCATTCTGGGAAGTCAAGGCAGGGACTAAGGAAGCTGCTTACATCATATCTGCAGTCAAGAACAGAGAACAGTGCATATAGGCCTGCCTGCCTGCACTGTCTACACTGCCTGCACTGCCTGCCTGCCTGCCTGCACTGTCTACACTGCCTGCACTGCCTGCACTGCCTGCACTGCACTGTCTACACTGCCTGCACTGCCTGCACTGCACTGTCTGCACTGCCTGCACTGCACTGTCTGCCCTGTACTGTCTGCACTGTCTGCACTGCCTGCACTGCCTGCACTGCACTGTCTGCCCTGTACTGTCTGCACTGTCTGCACTGCCTGCACTGCCTGCACTGCACTGCCTGCACTGCACTACCTGTCTGCACTGCCTGTCTGCACTGCCTGCCCTGCCTGCACTGCACTGACTACACTGCCTGCACTGCCTGCACTGCACTGTCTGCACTGCCTGCACTGCATGCCTGCCCGCCTTCTTAGTCTCAGCTAGCTTTTGCTTTCTCACAGTTCAGGCCTCCCTGCCACCCATGATAAACTAAAACTGTCTTTTTTAATTCTATGAACTGTATTATATAAGAAGCTTGTATATAAAATAAAAGCCAAAATCTTACATCAATTAATAAGCAAGGCATTCCCTCTCAAACAAACCTGATCTAGACAATTCTTCATTATCTAGGTCTACCCAGGTGACTCTAGGTTGTGTCAACTTTGACAGTTAACCAGGACAGTGATCCAAAGAACATAAAATAAAAGTAAGACTAAGCAACAGTGGCTGAAAAGCAAGGGTGTTTGTAAAAGAGGAATGTGTGTGTGTGTGTGTGTGTGTGTGTGTGTGTGTGTGTGTGTGTGTGTCTGTATGTGTGTGTCTCTGTGTGTGTGTCTGTGTGTGTGTGTGTGTGTATACCTGTGTATGCAGTGTGCTTGCATGTGTGTGTGGAGGCCAGAGGTTGACTTCATGCATTGTCCTCTGTAACTCTTCATTTGAATTTCATTTTGAACAGTGTCTCCCACTGAATCTAGAGTTTTCGTTAGCTGGGCTGCCCTCAGGCCCCAGGAATGCCCCTGTCCCCATCACCTGTCTTGGGTTAAGGTTGCAGGTGTGTGCTTCCGGGACTGGCTTATTTTATATGGGTCTAAGGAATCTGAACAAAGGTTTTCATACTTGCGTAGCTATAACCTTCTCCACTGAGCCATCTTCCCACCCCACCTCCCAAAATACTTCTGAACAAACAATAAATAGAAGGTAAAAATCATGTCTAAATCTATCTGATGTACAGTAAAAGTGAAGTAATTTGTTTGCTTAAGATAAAAACAAGATCGAATTAGATAAAAAACAGGACCCAGGTACCTGCTGTGAGAGGAAGCCTGAGCACAGCCCAGAAGACCATGATGTTCACATCCACATCACGAAGCAGAATCAGTCACCGGACTGAAATGGGCCAGTCTAGAGAGCAGTGGGGTTAGGTAAGCATAGTTTGAAACACTGACCTTGAAAAAAACAGAAAACCATGAAGGGAGGCATGGGGAGTGTGTGTTTAAAACAGATGAAATGATTTACAAAATATAGCCTGACTCCAAAACATCCTTTTGATATATGTAGAAAATCATGGCCATTTCTGAAAGGAAAAAAATTAATTTCAGCACGTGAGATTTTATGCAACAAAAAGGAAATGTTTCCGGAACCTTTCACGGCAATAGATTGTGGTGATAAGCTTGTAATAAGAAGGACACCCGTGTCCTCACAACATAAGAAGCAGTCCCAAGACCTTAATTAGTTGGCCAGCAGCCTTCCTCAGTGTGCAGAGGATACACTATGGCCAAGCTGAATTCTGTCCAGAAACGCAACGATGGTTTCAGGTTAAGAAATCGTGTGTGTCACTCTCTGTGTCGGTCAGGGTTCAGTGATAAACAATAGAGTCCTTGTCACAGCAGACAGTAGGGGTGGGGGGAGTCCTGGCAGTGTGAAGTAGCTCCCAGAGTGTGCACAGGGCTGGAGAAAGCACAGACACAAGTGTTGTCGTACAGGGGATATCGATAATCACCCTATGCTGTCATCATGCACGTGGCTGCATCTCTCACTGCGCCAAACTTATTGGTTCGGCTCTATTGGACAATCATGATACAGGAGGACAATAGTGCCTGCCACATTTGATGCCTATATTGGTTATTTTATCTCATTGCTATTACAAAAAAAATGCCGTCATAACCAATGAAAAGAAAGAAGGGTTTCATTTGGCTCAAGGTTTGGCACCAGGATGAACTATGGGGGAGTCTCCAAAATGACTTCTCTGAACTGGGCTATGGGAGGCTGTGACTCTCACACTATGGTACATGCCACCCTATAAGAGGCTTCTTCTGTCAGGGAGATTTCTCCTGAACAGACAATATTCAAGTGTTAGGATTAGTTACCTAGACTCCTGTGTCCAGTGCAGTGGCAGCCCTGAATATCGCTGCTGTTTGCTGTTTAGAGACCACACTGTACGGTTTCTTTCCTTAAAGAAAAAACAGAGGCACCTTCACGTTAGATAGGAGAAGCAGGTGTGAACTGAAGCCTTTGCAGCCTCCAAGGTTTCTGCCTTCCCAATGTTACACCAATGGTCTGACTGCTCTAATGTCAATCAAACCCAGGTCTCCTGGGAAAAAAAGTGTGCACATGCCTCATCTCTGGGATCCAGCGACTTTGTGTGGCCAAGTAGCAATGACATATCATGCAGACTCCAGCCACCCCCTCACTTCAGTATGCCCTACTGTGTTGTTGCATGGCAACCACACTCATCAACACCATTCTTGGCCAACCCGAATGAAACTCTACTGGTACAAAGAGAAACACACCAAAGAACGGTGTCTGGTAAGAAAGCAAGGCTAACTTACAATGGTACCCACCAACAGCACAGTCTAGATTCTAAAAGGGAGTGGAGGAAACTAGGTAACATGTATGACTATAAACTTAACCACTAGAGAATGTGTATGTGACATGATCCTGAGCCCAGAACTGTCACAGGGCCAGTGTTACTGTCATTCCACAGCACACACAGTGTGAGAACTATTTACCTGGCACTTTGTTGTAGAGAACACCATGAGGGATCAGAGACCTAAAGTACTCAGGCTGATGTGAAGATCAGTGGAAGAGTACTTTCCCTCTACACACACACACACACACACACACACACACACACACACAGAGTCTTGGGTCCCTTCCCTAGCACCCCAAGAAGGAAGAGAAAAAGAAAGCAGATGCCAGAAAAGTAGATGCCAGCAAATTCTTTCTATTCAAACAAGGTGTGATGCGTGTGCTCTGCATGCACACACACAAGTGAGTGTGTGTGTGTGTGTGTGTGTGTGTGTGTGTGTGTGTGTAGACCTTCATAGAAGGAACTTGATACCTGTAGCCATTGGCAGAGGAGCATGTCCTGAAGCCAGTACAGACAGACAGCATAAATGTTACTATGATTCCTGTGTTTCAGGGTGTACGAAAAGACTAGATCAGTACACATTGCAAAAGCCATGCATGGGGACAGTCAGCCTCAGTCAGGCTAAGGCTGGTTACAGGCATGACCTAGAAAAGGACAGGGAGTCAAACAAAAGGGCCAATGTGTTCTGAGGAGAGGAGACAGAACATACATGCCCAGGAGATGAGGCCTCCACAACAGTCAAGGTTAAACCTCTGTATAGCATCTCTTCTCAAGTGTAGTCAGCTTTCCAGCAAATTCTTTTCATTCAAACAAGGTGTGATGTGTGTGCTCTGTGTGTGTGTGTGTGCTGTGTGTGTTGGATATATATGTGTGATGAACTTGTACTGTGTGTGTGCTGTGTGTGAGTGTGTATGTGTGTGCTGGGGGGAGTGAGTTAAAAGTGTGTATGTGTGCTGTGTTTGCATGCAGTGTGTGCAGTGGTATGTTTGTTGGATATATATGTGTGATGTGTGTGTGTGGCTATATATGTGTGGTATATGTGTATAGTGAACATATGTGTGAATGTGTATCTGTATGTATATGTGCATAGTGGGTTTGTGTGTGCATGTGTATATATGAGTGGAGAGTGTGGTATATATGTATAATGTATATGTATGTGAGTGTGTATCTATATGCATGCATTGTATGTATAGTGAATGTGCATGTGCATATACTAGTGTAGGTGTGTGCAGGTGTATGCATGTAGCTTGTATACATGTGTGTATGTGGGGGGAATGTGTATGGATATGCAGTAGATACATGTGTATATGAGTGCATGTTGTGTGTGGGAGTGTTTATGCTTGTAAGCATAGGTAAGTATATGTGTGTTTATGTGCAGTGTACTCACACCTCGTGCACACTGATGTGTGAAGACCAAAGGAGGACTTAGGGTGTCTTCCTCTATCATAACCTTACTCCCTTGATACCTCTTCTCTGACTAAATTGGAAACTCGCCATTTGGGGCTAGATAGGCTGGCCAGTAAACTCCTGGAATCTGCCTGGCTCCACCCCAGTTCTGCAGTTACAACGTGTGCACCCATGCCCAGCTTTGTATGTGGATGCTGGGGGTTGGAACTCCGGTCTTCAACGCAGTGAGTGCTCTTGCCCATAAGTCATAGCCCTAAAACTTAGCCCCCCATGCTATTTTAAAGTTGACTTTATCTTATAGAACAAACAATACACTTAATGTTTTAAAAGGACCACACCAACTGTAATATGTCTGCCTAGAAAGTGGAGAGATAGATTGGATTCTTGGAATTGGTGGCTATGAAAGGGATGGTCAGTCCTGCTAATGTAACAGTTCTCTCCAGTTCAATGAAACATTCCAGCAGATCATGTGGCAGAAACTGACCTTGGTCCTCTCACTTGCCGGGGCTCTCGATACTCTATTTTAAGAGATTTTGCTAATTCCAGAAGTCATACCCACCAGGTATGACAAAGGAAAAAGTCAGAGGCCCCGCACTATCTGATATCAAGTCTCCTGAAGCTTTGTCCTCAAGATCACGTGGTGCTGTCAGTAAATCAGACAGACAGGAGGGACAGAGCAGGTTTCAGAAGCAAACCTGATGAAGGGAGCCATGAATCGGGACATCAGAGAAAGGACATTGCTTACCACGAAGTGCTGTGGGGGGCAGTGACTGAAAATCCACACACATGGTTGTGCACACACAAGCACACATGTACACACACACTTTTTTTCTGACCCTTACTACGTACTCCATAACAAAAGCAACTCAAAATGAACCACAGACCTACATTTAAAACCAAAGGTATAAAATTTCCAGGAAAAATATATGTCGCCTTAGACTGTCAGATTGATAAATGAGACTTCTATGAAACTGAACTGAGCTTCAAAGGCTCTGTATAAAAGAGCAAAAAAAAAAAAATCTAAGCTGTGGACAGAGAGAGAGAGAGAGAGAGAGAGAGAGAGAGAGAGAGAGAGAGAGAGAAGAGAGAGAGCATAACTGCAGTCCATATGTCTGGAGATGGTGATGGTTGGTGATGGGGTGTGTGTGTGTGTGTGTGTGTGTGTGTGTGTGTGTGTGTGTTGATATGTGTAGTGGATATGGTTATATGCATGTAGATGTGTGTACATAATAGATATGTGTGTCCACTCAGTGTGAAAACACTGTTTTCAGCACCACAGCTTTGTGACTGCTATTTGCTTATTCCATTCAGTTCCCTAAGACTGGTCCGGTCTTCTGAGAGTGCAAGCACTTTAGACCCAGGTGCTGTGAGGATGTGCAGGTGCGCAGGTGTTCCCGGGCACTTCCAGAAGGCTGTGAGCTCACTGAGAATGCTTGCTATAAGAGGTATGTATGATCAGAATGAGACCCATAGCTATGATTAATCCACACTGCTGCAGAAATCCAAATCTCCTCAGCCAGGTGCGGTGACACACATCTGTAGTCCCAGTACAGGGGTGGCAGAGGCAGGTGGGTTGAGAGTTCTAGCCTAGCCTAGGGTACATAAGAAAACCATGTCATAAAGAAGGCAGAAAAAAGGGGGGGAGAAAAAATATATGAGAATGAAAGGGAGGAAGAGGAGGAAGAGGAGGAAGAGGAAGATGGAAAGATAGAGACAGAGAGACAGAGAGTACACTTGGTGTCTGAGCAAACACACATGGACATTTTTTTATCTGTGGTTGTTAGCACCCTTTTTCCCCCATCACATGGCTATCTCTGGTTTTTGCTCTCCCACTCCCCATCCCTCCACTCCAACCCAGGCACTTGCCACTCTGAACTGTGCCTCCCCAAACCTCCTACCTCCCTACCTTGAACCCTGATGTCTGAGACTCATCTTGTCTCCTTGATATCTTGGCTGCTGGCAACACTTGCAGCACCCAAAGCACCCAGTTCGAATCCTGTGACCCCTGCAACTATCCTGCCTTTCCTTTCTCCCTCATGGAGAGTCCACTCATGGAACCCTCCATGACAGCAAGGCCGGGACCTGGGTTTCAGTTGGTGAATCTTCCTTGCCCAGAGGCCCACATCGCTCTATAGTATAACACAGATCTGGACGACAGGGGACCTTTGGTGCCAGCTCACTGCTAAGCTCTCCACAGATGACCGAGCTTGAGTTTCACAAGGGTCTAGGGAAGGAAACATTTTTATTACCTTGTTTTACAGAAGAGGAAATTGGGGGTCAGGGTGGTTCACTGACTCACCCAAGGGGAAACTAGGAAGTAGCAGATGAAGGATCCAAGCCTTCCTCTCTGAGCTCGCAATAAACCAGGATTTCTGCTTGAAGTTTTAGAAAGAGAACAGGGAGCCCCAGGGAACAGCCCTCTGTCCCACACTGTGGCCACATTTGCCTGTGTGTTCACTGATTTCAAGATGTACTCCAACAATTTCGAGCTCAGGAACCATGGCCAAAGGCCCTGTTGCAGATGACACAGGAAGGATCGTGGTCTCTGTCCTAATCACAAAGTGGAAAGGACTAACGCAGTTCACAAAGGATATACCATGAACACAGTACGAATGGCTGAGGTTCAGGTAGAGAGTAGTGCCAGAGACACATTTCATCCTGTGAGGAGGCTCATTAAGCATCGAGACATAAATACAACTTGGAATAGCAGGAAGCTCCTGAAACCCACAAGATTCACAAGGCTCCTGCCCAAGTTGTTTAAGCAGCCAGGATATTAAGGAGATGAGTCTTTCCAACCTGCGGAGAACACTAGGAATGGAGAGTTTCTGAGCTGTTACCCATGCTGAGGCAATCTCTCCAATGATGCAATTGCTTTGGAGTGATCTATGCTCTTGTAAGTCACCTCTTCTCCTCTGGTAAGTGACCCCAGTGAGCTTACAGGTTCACTAAGCTCGACTCAGATGGAGTCATTTCTTTGACCTGTCGCTGATTTCCCATCTGTGGTGAGTAGACATTTGTTCACCTCACACAAAAGATGGACAGGATTACAAGGTTTGGCTGGTGAAATCAGCAGGTTTAAGCATGGCCCTGGTGTTCTGTCTGCCCGTGAGAGAGACAGCTTCTTCCTTAACCTTCAATTCGTGACAGGATGACAGAGGGGCATAAAGGGGCAACTGTCACTCTGAACAGACTGACATCTCATGAAATAATGGCTTCTACGTCCTGTCTTAGGGGAAGTGATCTTGATGCTCAGACCCACACCAAAGGAAGCTGTACGCACCCCAGCCAGCATCAAGGAGAGACCAACAGATGTGTCAGCTTCGTGGATTAGCAAAATGTTCCAGAACAGGGATCCTTGGGTACTAGGTGGACACAAGCTACAGATTCCTGGGGAAAATAATGGGCAAGTATTTGTGTCCTATAACAGACTTTTCCTGGGGAGATGTCTTACACACACACACACACACACACACACACCTAATTATGCCAAAGGAGGAGCCCCTTGACAAACCAAAATAGAGATACTATCAAAGTCCAACTTAGTGAACCAATGAGTTTTATTAGGGTCACCTACAGGAATATGGGTATGGGATTACTTACAGGAGAGAAATGACTCAAAGACCGCAGCATCACCAAAGTCCACCCCAGCATGGCTTATAAACCTGGGAACCTGAAGCACACTGCACGGCCTGCTGGCAGCTCCAACAGTCGGAGAGAGTCCCTTTCAACTGACGCTGGTCTGAACCTCTTCTAAGCAGTTCAGTTGATTTCTGCTTCCTGCAGGGAGTTGGTCTGGTCTTAGTCTTCTTTACAGCTTGAGCGAATCTCAGCTGTCTTGAACTTTTATTTTTGAGAGGGAGGGGTCTAGTGAATCTTGTCAGTTTCAGGGACTTCCTGAAGCTGTTTTAAGTTGTCTACTTTATAACCAAAGGAGCTCCCCTGAAGGAGGGAATGTTTCAGTCTTGAAGGAAACTGCTATTCTCAAGTTGGTTAATAAGCTAAATTTGGGCATGGTCTCCAAAGAAGAAGATCCTAGTGTCACAATGGAGCACCCGAAGGACAGAAAATAATAAAAGGGCTGTTTTGTTTCACTTTGTTTTATTTTGTTTACCTTGGTCTGTCAGGATGGATATCTAGGTATGGACTGATACACTGACATGGAGCAAAGATGGTCTTCTGCCATGAAGACAGTATCTGCTCCATGTGATTTCTCCAGGTCACCTAGTCCTCAGTCCTCTTAAAAAATCGCCCCTCTCTTAATGACACCAAGCAGACTGACTATGACCTGCCCTAAAGATCTCCATTACCTCTGGTTATTCCAAAAGACTTTATTGCCAGATGAAGTCACAACATGAATCTGGAAGCCTCTCCTGGAGAAGGACACCATCACCCCTAATGCTTGACCTGCATAAAATGTGAAGACCTTTCAGCAGGAGGATGTGGGCACATCCTCAGAGACTAAGCCTCCATACAAGGAGTATGTTGATGGGTTCAGGTTAGCTGGTTCTCTGGCTGCCTCTGAAGGTGGAGTGTGACAGTCACACCTGCTGGATTCCTCCAGGTCACTACAGAGCCCCCGATTGTGGCCTCCTTCGTTGGGAACCAGTGCTACCCTTTATACTTCTGTGACATACATCACAAGTCGGCGACAGCTTCATGGAGCATACAGCCTGTGCCTGGGTCAGCATGCTCTCTGACATCCTCACAGCAGCAGTGAACCACAGGGGTGCAGCCTGATGCCCATCCTGCCAAAGGACAAACAGGCAAATGGTTCACAGGGCTCAAGAGCGATGGGGCCAGGCTTCAAGCCCAGCTGTAGTCAGGGTCTCCAGAGAAACAAGACCCACAGAGTAAGAATCTAGACAGAGAGCTATTACCCAATATTACCCATACTATTACCCAATCTGTGACATCCTATCCTTGGCAGTGTGCAAGCCAGAGCTGCTAAGAAGCTGCTGTTCCTGCACAGATCCAAGGACAGTGAAGGTCTCCTGTGGGTGGGCAGGAGAATTTAATTCCCTCTTTCCCTGTGCTTTGCTCAGGTCAACAACTAATCACATGAAGTCTGCCATGTTGGAGAGGTCTGGGTGCTTTTCTATCCATAGACTCAAGGGCAAGAACCATCTGCAAACTCCCAGACATACACACAATACATGACCAAATATCTGGACACCCAGGGACCCAGGCAAGTTGACCCTTATAGTTCCTCGTCTTACTGAGATCATGACTAGTCACCAGATGCCTTCAATGCTACCCGATGACCAGGGCTCTGCAGGTTGTCCCATCTGAACGTCACCAGAGCACTGAGTGTCTGTAGACTCAGAGAATCAGTCTCCTGTGCTAGCTGAATGAGACCTCATGCAGTACCCATGCTGCCGGGGTTCTATACTCATGAGCAATTAGCCCAGCTAAGTTTTGCTGAGGCTAATTCCCCATCCTTCCACCAGGGACAAGTCAGGTACACTTGAAAGCCAAGTACAAGCCTATACCTAATGTGACTGAGCATGGAGCCTGCATCTCCCCTGGAGGTCAGAGGTCAACCAGATAGACAGACAGACAGACAGACAGATAGACAGACAGACACACACACACACACACACACATAGGGGGAGTGTCATGTGCTGTCCACAGACTGGAAGAGGAAATCCCTAGAATGTGCCCACCATTCCAAAATTCATAGCATCTGTGGCCTGGGTATGGTGATACTCTACCCCTCTGCATACACGTATCCAGCATTAAAGAGGTAGTTAAGCCCCTAAAATTTATCTGTATCTTTCCTTGGCATTTGCTTCTGTGGGAACAGCAGAATTCTGTACCAAGGCTTCACAATGCTGCAATAGCAAGCCAGCTCAGGGTGGAATTTGCCCTGCAGCAGGACCAACCGTGATCATGGGGGCAGGCCCATGGTTTCTCTTGGCTCTGGCAGGCTTCATCTCTAAGGGTGGTTGGCTGAGGGTGATGCAGGGAGAGCTATGAGTGTGCAGAGCAAGTACTCTGGACCTGGAAGGCAGTTAGACAGCCAGTAGTGTCTGCAGGGAGGTTGGGTAGAGGCCTGTGCTGGGTTCCTGGAGAACAGACCCTAGGGGACTGCAGACTCTCAGGCCCTACGCACCTCTGAGTAGACAACAGCTGGCATTGGAAGCTGCTGTCTCCAAGTCACCAATGGTTTTGGCTTCTATTTGTGCTTCCTGTGGGTCTTTAGCTAAACTCCCAGTCAGAGGAACAAGGGAGGACTGTTGTACTGGCCTTGGGCTCACCTGAATACCCTCCCCCCACCTCCCTGTATCTTCCCACTGTCCCCCTCCCCCATCCAGCTGCCTCATGTCCTCACTGGTTTCCTCCCCACCTGATATTCCCAGCCCACCTACCCCCACACCTCCTCCTGAGCCCTCTACAACTCCCCATCTCCCTTCCTTGGCAATTCTGCCTCCCGCCCAACCCCCACATACTCCTGAGTCCCACCCTCCATCCATGCCTCAGTACAGTGGCCAACTGTGTTCTTGCTCCTCTATCCTCCAGTCTCATCTCCTTTCCCACACTATCTCATCTCCCTCCTCAGTCCCCCCTCCCCACATTGCCTCTCTCCCTGCCCTCTTCCTCCTCCTTTCCCTCCCACCCTCTCTTCTGTACTTTCCCCAATTCTTCCTCTCCTATTCCTTCTCCTCTTCCTCTTCCTTCTCACACTATTTGGTAGGCACCACCTTATGCCCATGCCTCATACCACAGGACTTCTGGCTGGACCCAGTCTACCCTTGCCTGTGCTCTGAAATAAATCATGGAGCTTTCTTTCCATTCAACCACCTAGGATGCCTGCTGTCTGTGGTCAGGGCCATGGTAAGAGGCCACCCAGCTTCTGTGGTGACCACCAAGGATTCCCTCCCAGGTGAAACCCACTTCCTGCCCAGGCTGCCACCCTATCATGGCTTAGAAATATCCCTCCTTTCGCTTATCCTTCAGATCCTTAGACCCACCACCAACCTCAGAGTCCCTCCCTGACCCCTACAATGCCTACCACCCACCTTCACCTTGATGCTCACACCCCAAGAGATGCTTCCCTTAAGAGAGACCACCAAGATGAGAACAGTTTAAACTGCTTGAGGTGGTATCCACCTAAAAAAGCTTCAACCACCACCCAGAAGGAGACCCAGAGCCATAAGAAAAAAAAAATCAGTGGAACTCACGCCCATAAAGGATGCAGGGCTTCCTGCCCATCTCCAGTATAGCCCAGCAAAGCTGCATCTTCCCATGGGGCTCAAACCTACATCCCCGGCCCTCTAAACAAGGGACTCCCCTTTCCAGCAGGTCACCCAAACAGGTCCCACATGTTTGTAGGATTCATCTTCAGACTCCTGCAGTACCCCGCTAATGCCTGACAGCTGATCTGAACAATTTATTAACTTCGAGTCAGATTCCTCAGCATATCTTCTGAGTTGAAATTCTATCCATCCTCCACATGCCCGGCCTCATTCCCCAGCAGCTGCATGGGAGAAGAAATACGGTCTCTTTGAAGCTGTGAGCCACCCAGGCCCTGCAACTGTGTAAAGGTGCAGTTGAGCAGGACAGAAAAGTCTTGGCAGGGGGATTTGCTGGTGTCGGGGCATGGGTGGGGGTGGGGGCTTACTCAGATCTCCAGGAGAATCTGTCCGGAAGCCACAGGCTTGCCATGGAAAGCAGATGTGCTTCTAGTTTTGATCCTGAGGACACAGAAAAGAGCTGCTAGGAAAAGGCATTGTCTGAGCAGCTGTGGAGATTCTGCATCTGTTTTCTCTCCAGAGGTTGCCAGCTCCACCATTGGCATTGTTGTGTTGTTGTTATGTTGTTCTTGTTGTTGTAGTTGTTGTTTTTCACTGAGGTAAGTAAGCCCCCACTGGTTTCCCAGACGGTTGTAACAGATATTCATGGAGCTAAAGACAAAGCAGAAAGAGGTGCCAAGGGGCTGCGACAATGGCTCAGTCAAGTGCTTAGAGACAAGGCTCGGCACTTAAGTGTGATCTCCATGTACAAACCTGAGCAGTGGGGCATGTGCTGGTAATCCCCACTCAGGGGAGGTGGGTACAGGAAGATCCTCGGGGATCACTTGACTACCAGCCTGCCCTAGTCAGTTAGCTCAATGGAAAATGAGAACTTCTGTCTCAAAACAACACAAAATAGACAACGCTTCTGGAACAATATTAGGTTGATCTCTGACCTGCAGACACATAGAAACACATACGTACACATGGAGAAAAATAAAATAAGTAAAAAAAATATGGTGCCCACAAACTCACTTCCTGCCACCTTGGAGCCCACTTCCTGGCATTTGGAGCTCACTTTCTGCCACTTAGGAGCCTACTTCCGGTCAACATGGTGCCTGTGGTGGTGTTCTTATACCCCAAATGCCTCCCCAGAGGCTGGACAATTATCTGCTTTGTGGCTCTAAACTTGTCACCCTTGATCAACTTCCTTTATTCTCATGGGTCAGGAATTTAGTCCAGCAGAAGTGGCTTCTGATTCCTCACAAGACAACTGTTGAGTTTCCATAACAGGCACATGTTATCCTGTCTGCCACAGCATCTCCGGCAGCCTCAAGGGTTCTGTGTAGCTATGGTGATAGAACAACCCTCCTGACTTTCAGAGGAGATAGGGAGGCATCCACAAACGATCTCCCACAGTGATGGACAAGCAGGACCCAGTGCCCCACCCACCAACTTGCCTGTCTTTTCTTGCTTTCTCTCCCATGTCCATGCTTAAGCGAAGATCGCATTCTTGAGATGACCCTGCCCAGGGAAGAATGTCTGCCTTCTGCAATTTCCTGAGGTTGCTTTCATGTTTTCTGTAAGAATCACATCCAGATTTTTAAAAGGGAGAGACTTCACCCATGCCTTCAAGGTGGCCTCTGAGTTATTGCTGAATGCCCTCTCTGCTAACGGCTGCTGGCAGTAAGTTGGGATTCCTTCTCAGGGCATGCACTAGGCAATTGCTAGCATATTGCTTCAGCATGCGCAGTCTGTCCTATAGAGATGCTCATCTACTGTTCAGCTGCCCACTGTGCAAGCCCAGGCCATGTGGCATCCCGCCCTGGTTAACTGACTGTATGGTCACACCATGTGGCCAAAGCCGCTCCCCTGGACCACACTCAGTCTGGCCAGACACTCCAACAGTCACTGTCCTGGCAGGCTGTGTATCAGGTGCGTGGCCCGCCATGATCTCAGCCTGAGCCACCCCTGTGTGAAGTCTCTTGCATGACGAGTGTGGCTCAGCAGTTCCCCGAGCACCCGGCCCAGGTGACGAGGCTTTTCTGTCTACCCACTAATTGCCATTTTCACCGAGCTCTGTCTGGCCGCAACTCCGAAATTCCATTCTAACAGACTGCATCGTGTCCCCAAGCAGGGAGTCATTCCTCACTGTCTGTCGGTGTTTGGGATCGGGTAACACAGACACATAGATCAAGGCTGTTCATGGTCCTCGGTAAGCAGGTCTGAGCCTGCTGCTGGTCCATAGACCTTTGTCTTGTGTGGTGTAGACAGCCCAAGAGATGAGTGGGTGGTACGTGGGGACAAGACACTGGCTACGCAGATGCCCACATGGTTTTTCTCTCCCTAGTCTGCAGAAGTCTGTGAGACCCAAGGCTCACATCGCTGTCCAAGAAATGAGGGATGATTTCTTCCTGGCAGATTCCTACTTGCCCCGGAGACCCCCACGTGGGGCTGCCGGCTGCAGGAACCACCCAGCGAGCATTAATCAGCTCTGCAGATTGGCCTCCAAGGACACACTGTGCTACAAGGAGAAAGCTTTGAACTTCAGCTGCCACAGCTGGGGGGAACTTGATAGTGGGAAGCAATAAACAACCCTGGAAGGCAGGTCATCCGCAGCCTGCGAGACAGGAACGGAAGCCCTGGCACCTAGCCATTTTTCTGCCTGCATCATCGGCTTCCTAGATGGGCAGGAAGTGGAGATCTAAGGGCCAAAATCCAGGGCCAGACTATATGGTAAAGAAAGCACTCTGGTCCTTAGATGACTTTGAACCATGACAGGCTGTTCTCTCTCGGGAAGCGACACTCCACTCTGAGGCAGGTTTCAGAGGCTGAAGAGCTTGTAGAATACCAAGGTTCACCTGACTCAGCTCCTTTGAGAGGCCTCAGAGGGAACAAGTCATTGACTTGAAACCTTTGCAGATCCCAGTGGTCTGCTGAGCTCTTTGCGGCTCTGGGCCAGCCTGTACTCTGCCTTGTGGGCGTGGCCTTCGCAAAGCCATGTCTTCCTTAATGTAATTCACTAAGTGCTAGGGCAGGGGCAAACAGAAGCAAGTCCTGCCTTCTGCTGTCCACTGTATGTAAAGAGGAGTCTGTAAAGAGCTAAGGCAAAACAAAAGCAAGTGAAGAGAGTTCTGGGGCTTAGAAGGGCAGCCCATTCAGGAAGGCAACTCTGCAGGAAGAAAGGAGATTCTAGTCAGAATAGTCAAGTCCTTGATGAACTGGGAGACAGATAATACAAGTTCCTGGCCCTAAACACCAGCAACTCACAGAGGACTCTGTGGCAGTGTCTTGGTGTATTTATTGTCAATGTGGACCTTTTGGACCTTGACAGAGTCAGAGTAACTCTACAAAAGCTACTTTAAAGGACACTATGTGACCACAACCCCTCATACAAGGTGTATCTTCTTATTCAGGATCCCACGACATATGGGCCAAAGAAGAACATGCCAAGGGCCTGGGGAAATGTCAGTAAAGTTCCTACCTCACAAGCATAAGGATCTGGGCTTGATGCCCAGAAGCTGTATAAAAAGCATGGTGGCACGTTCCTATAATCCCACCACCAAGAAGGCTGATACAGGGGCGTCTCTGGGGTTTGCTGGCCAACCAGGTTAACCTAATAGGGAGGTTCCAGGTCAATCAGAGATCCTATCTCAAAAGTGGGGGAATCTTACACACACACACACACACACACACACACACACACGAGGAATACACTTGTGAACCCACAAAAGACACACGAAGTAGTTAAATTTGAAAAAAAAAAATGGAGAGGGGATGTTGAAATGGCTTAGTGGTTAAGAACACTGACTGATCTTCCAAAGGTCCTGAGTTTCATTCCCAGCAACTACACGTTGCTCACAGCCATCTATAATAGAACCCAATGTTGTCTTCTGGTGTGTCTGAAGAGAATGACACTGTACTCATATTCATAAAAAATAAACCTTTTGAAAGCAAATGAAGACGATATCGCACTCTATAATTAGACATGGCCATGCAGATACCAGAGTTTGGTCATTTGCTAGAATGACAGAAAATCCAGGGAGCACCGTGCAACTGTCATTGTCTGCCATGCAAGGCACAACCCAAATGAAATCTCAGAGTCTCAGAGACTCGCAAACAAAAAGTTTCTGGGCTCCTGGGATTTGTCACCTTCCTGGCTCATTAATGTATGACCAACTCAGGAAGCTAACCTGAGTGTCATGTGCCCAATTTCCCCTGAAGTCTCATGAGCCTGTGGGACCAATGGCTCTGCTAAATACAATCTCCACCATCACACCTTCTTCTGCCCTCTTGTGTAATCCCCAAGGGCAGACCGATAACCTGGATGCTCTAATTTTCAACCACAGTGTTGGTCATTCTGGCATGACTGGCCCTTTTCTCCTCATCAGAAGCTGACCCTGCCACTGTGTTTTCGAGCCTCCAGAATCATAAGCCAATATCAACCTTTTTGCTTACAAATCACCCAGCCTAGAGGGTTGTCTTACAGCACCAGAAAACTAAGTGATGAATAGGAAACCCACAGGTGTTCAATTATGATCACACACACACACACACACACACACAGAGAGAGAGAGAGAGAGAGAGAGAGAGAGAGAGAGAGAGAGAGAGAGAGAGAGAGATATCATCATTCACAAAGGCCTAATGGGTCTCTGAGCTAAAGGTGTTACCTCTGCTAGATGAGAATTCTAATCCTTCCATCACTCATATCGAAACAGAAACTCAGCTCAGCCAAATGTCTCTGGCCTTCACTTTTCTTATCCATCAAATATACTTAGGAAGAAGTCCTGTGCCCCTTGGAAGTTGGTGGCACAGAAGTTATGACCTTCAGGATGGATCGGATCAGTGGCATTCTGAAGGTTCATTGCTCAGTCCCCTCTGAACAAAACCTTTGTCTGATGCAAACTGGGCACAAGTTTAAGGGAACACTGACTCAGAAGCCACCGACAGGCACTGTTCCCCCGGGACCGGACCCCTCTGGAGCTTCCCATGCTCACCTTGTGCCCCCCAAACCATGATGCAATCATGGGAAAGGGAACACTTTGCCAGTCACACAAAGGTCCCTGCTGCCAACACTAGGTCACTGAAGTCACAGGATCTGGTTTTCCAAGAAGAGGCCAGCCAGGCAGCAGGGGCAAACACTGGGAATGGAAACAGGCAGAAGCTTGTCAGTGTTTTCACACAGGGGAGACGAGGCTATAAGGCTTGGGGTGCCAAGCTAAACAGACACACAAGCAACCTGCTCCTGCACGCCACCAACACTTTAGCCCAGCCCTGGGGAGAGAGAAGAAGAATGAAATTTCCATCATTGCCTTAGCCTCAATCCAGTTTGAAGCCTCAACTGCAGAGGCATCTCAGGATAGTGCAGCCTCAAGGCAAGGGAGATGTCAAACAGGTCTCAGGTGGGAGAGTGGGTAAGGGAGAAAGCGGGCATTAATCCACTAAGAAGCATAGTCACATCCCCAGCTCTTCCCGGTTATCGTTTCCAAAACTTAAAAACAACGCTATACAGACCCCGGGGTTGCCACTGCTGCAGAGGTCTGTGTTTGATTTCCACCACTTCTCTAAGGCAACATCAAAACCTGACACTGACCTGGCTATTCCTCCTGGGACAGGAGGACACCAACACATTCAGGCAAACAGTCAGGCGCAATTGAAAGCAGCATCTTGCCGTCTGCTCCTGCCCGCTCCATCATCCTGTGCTCCAAGAGACTCTGCACCCAGAAGGGCATCCAGGACACTCCTCCGGCCTCACAAGCCCATCACCCTCCTGCAGTCCCAGCTTTTTGGAGCAAAGTAGCTTTGTGACAGATTGTAAGCGGCACATGAAACAGCCCCTTCAAAGAGACGGGGTGCCTCTAAGGAGCTTTTGAAAGACACAGGGCCCCACCCCACAAAAAAAAGCATGAAGTGGCCACCCAGGCTCTGCAGACTCAGAGCCATGTTCCATGGGTTGCTTTGTGGCAGGAATTCTCAGAAGGCCAGTCATCTACCTAGCATCGTGCTCAAAGTCCACAGAGGGCAGGAATGGCTGCTATAGGAGCTGGGTGCACCTTGGCTCTAGTTTCAGTCTAACCACCACCTCTCAGCCTGGAATCTCTGGGCATAGGGGTGTGTGTATGTGTGTGTGTAAGTCTGTGAATGCAAGTATATGTACACTTACATAGATGTGCATGTGAAAGCCCCAAGTGTCCCACCCCAGGCATCGTCTACCTTGATATTTCATGCAAAGTCATCGTGTTGGGTTTTTTTGTTTGTTGTCAACTTGACACAAACTAGAGTTGTCTGGGAACAGGCTGCCTCACCTGAGAAGTTGCCTGCATTGTACTGACCCATGGGCATCTCTGTAGGGTTTTATTTTTTTAATTGGCTGGTTAATGTGGGGGAGCCTAGCCCACTGTGGACAGTGCCAACACTTGGTGGGTGGTTCTAGGTTATATAAAAAAGCAAACAGAACAAACCATGAAAGTCAAGCCAGTAAGCCTTGTAGCTGCTGCCTCAAGGGCTTGCCTTGAGTTCCCTCTTTGGCTTCCCTGGGTGAAGGACTGTAAGCCATATTAACAACCCCATCCTCCACCAAATAGCTTTTGGTCACTATGTTGTCACAGCAACAGAAACTAAATTAGAACAGACTCTCACTGACCTCGACTCGCTGACTCGGCTGTGCTGGTCAACCAGTAAGCTCCAGGAATCTGCCAGTCTCTCCCTCCCCAATAGTGGGACATAGCAGGTCCTAACACAGCTTGGCTTTCTTAGCATACATTGTAAACATCAAATTCAGGCCCTCAGGCTCAAAAGGAAAGTAATGGCTATATCTCTTGAAGTTCCCTGCTATTCTTTTCTTGGTTTCCTTGGAACTATCTTTTATGACCTAGGCTGCCCTTAAGTTTGATGTATAACTAAGGATGGTCTTGAACTCCTGATCCTGCTGCCTCTGATTCCCAGTGGCAGCTCTCATTCACTTGGGAAACCCACCCAGCTGAGGGGTCACCTCAAACCACAGGGAGTGCCAAGCACTTCAGCAGCAGCACAGATGAAAGGCCTATGCAAAGATCAAGCACAACATACGGTCCAACGGAAAAGCGTGTGCCTACCGAAGATTGTCACAGAGTACTGCCGTGTTCAGAGGCCCATCACAGAGTTGGCAAAGGGGACCTCTCTTTCCATATTTGGCCAGACGTGTGGTTGACAGAACACATGCTACTATTTTGAAATAAATAGGGTGTTATTTTTGTATGTCTGTTATTGGTCTTACGTTTCATGGCTGATATCAAACACTCCTAAATGCCCATGTAGAAATATTAAACCCAAATTGGAGTACTGGTGGAATGAGAAATGCATTTGCTCATCTGTTGCCATGGAAGCAGATGCGTTCCTCCTGTTTAAGACCGAATCTGGCATTTGTAAGTTTTCTTGGCCATCAGATTACTCACCAGATTCTCACTGCACTCTGAAGAGGAGCTCGGAGAATTGCAAGGTCTTCTACATGACGTGCACCTGTCAGTGGACTTGGTCCCCTGAAAGGGACTCAGGGGATACTGGACTGGACCTGGAGTTAGAGGTTTAAGTTGGAAAATCTCGGCATTTTATAAAGTCTCAGGTGCCCTTTCAGATTCTATCTGAATCCACAATAACCTGATTCGTCCTGTATTTCGGAGGGCCACAGAGGCCATTTTATTTAGATGAGAGAAGGCCCAGTTTTTTCAACCTAGTGGGCAGCAGCTGAAGAGGGAGGTAGGACAATCGTGGAATGCAGAGTAGAGTTGAGGTCACATGCAGGTCAGTAGCATGAATGGGATTCAAGAACCCAAGTGATGGAGGTGGCTTCTGGACTGTGGTCCTGCTCACCCTCTAATGGTGACATGGCTAGCACCCTCAGAAGTCCCACTACACAGACATTGTGATGACCTGGCTTGTCATCTTAACCTATGACAAGCTGTAACAGAGATCCACAGAGTCAGCATAGTGCCCCCTCCAGGCTGAAAGGCACACACTGCCAGGATGTAGTTTTGGCCAGTGGAGCAGTGCCAGTCTCTGATGATTAACATCTAATCACCTAATGGAGAATTTCTGTGTCTCTGAAGGGTTCCCCCCCCCCTACTTTCTCTCTCTCTAATGTATGTGTATGTGTGTGTGCTGCCGTGTTTCCTTTCTAGATAAGTAAACATTCAATAGACCTTTGGAGCAACCCTAATATGCCTTTGGACCATTGATAAGTGAAGTTTTCTCTCCCTACATGTCAGCACCATGAAATTCTTTAGGTTAACATTTAGACTTTAGGCTTGACCTTCAGTTATGTTACCACTGTCCCCAAGTGGGCAAAGCCTTTGGAGGTGGTGGTGGGGGGTTATGAATTCTTGCAAGGAGCTTTGGAAACCTTGACTAATACCTAGACTTCCCAAAGACCTGGTTCCTGACTGTAACTCTTCTGGCTGAGGCAGAGTGGAGCTGTGACTATTTGACGTGGGGTGTGTGCTGGGGTGGCAGGTAGCGGGCAAGTGACAGTCGTTGGCCTATATTTATTATAACTCAGAATATCAAGGCCTAGAGGTAAGCTTCCCAGGCTGGGTTTACAGCAGAGCCCCATGGGGAACTCCTAATCTTTTGTATGCATAGGTCTTTGTTCAGATCCACTGAAGGGACAAGGCGGCCCCAGACATTTAGACTTGTCCCTCTGGTTACATGGTACAGCCCAGCAATAAATGAGCAAGCTGAACTCTCATCGGGTCAAAGTGAAGGGGAGGCAGAGCACCACTTCCGGTTGGTTTCCCAGCTCCCAGGCACTGCTCCTCAGATGAGTCACCACAGCTGGGCAAGTGGTACCTCCCTATTTACTTCCCCATGTCTACAGGAGACGGGCACATGGGACCAGGGCTCTGTCCTCCTGTGCCATGTGGGCAGAGGGGCTGGAGGGGTCTCTGCCCAGCCAGGCCTGCGGAGTCTCTGCCTCTGAAGGACCCTCCACATGGACCTGGGTTGCAGGAGCGACTGAGAACGTTGCTGCGTGGACCACCTTCTGAGTCTCTACATGGTTTGGCCAGGGTCCAGGAAGCACGGACACTGCGCAGACGACTCATCTGCTTTCCTGAGAGCTCACACGTTGACCCCATCGCAGTGAGAGAGGCCGAGCGACAGCAGCTGCCCTTCATCTGAGGACATCCTCTGCCAGTGACTGTCTGTCTTCTGGGACAGCGAGGGATCACAATACTGACACTGCATCAATTACTTCTCTCATCATTGTGACAAAATGCAAGACAAATGCAACCTCAGGAAGGGAGGACGGGGTTATTATGGCTCCCAGTCTGAGCGTACAAGCCATCATGGTGGAAAGGGTCTAGGAGGGGAGGGAGCCTGAGGTGTGAGGCAGTTGATCCCATTGCCTTTGCGGTAAAGAACGCTGGCACTCAGCTCATGACCTCCTTTTTATTTAGCCAATGGGACAGTGCCACTTCCCTGGTTAAACTTCTCTGGTTGCTCCCTAACAGATGTGCTCAGAAGTGTGTCTTTGGTACACTTTCAAATCTATCTGATTGACCTTGAGGATAAGTCACCACAGCCTCCAAGACAGGTGACCCAAGCAAGCACAGAGGAGCAAAGACTTGAGTTCTGGGCATGGGCAAGAGTCTGGGCTACTAAGACCTGTGCTAGCCTCCTCTCCTGCCCTCAGCTACCTCCTGTTGTCCCCAGAGCCACTGTGCTATAAAGCCAGGGGGCCTCCGCCTCTCCAAAGGGACCTTGGCTAGTTCTTTCCCCTGGCTGTGATCAATACATGAAAGCAACTTAAGGAAGGAAGGCTTAATTCCAGAGCTTGGAGTTCACAGGGTTACTCCATCATGGAGGGACAGACATGGCAGGAGGTGAAAAAGACCAGCTGGTCCCCCGGGAAGCAGACTGCAGGCAGGAAATGATGCTGGGCCCTCAGGTTGGCTCAGTGAGTGAAGGGTTTGCTCTCAAGATGGATGACCTAAGTTCAAGCCTTGGGATTGGCAGAGTGGAAAAAGAGAGCCAACTCCTACAAATTGTCCTCAGACCTTCACACTCATGTTATGGTGCATTCACACACAACACACACACACACACACACACACACACACACACACACACACACGCATGCATGCACATATTTTTTTAAATGTTTAACTTCAAGGCCTGACCCCAGTGTCTTACTTCCTCCAGCATGGCTTTGTCTCTTAAAGGTTCCACAGCCTCCCCAAACAGCGCCACTAACTGAGGACCTAGAGCCCATTGGGAGCATTCAAACTAATACAAATCCCTTAACCCAGGCCACCTGGGAAGGATCTAGTGGGGTGGATTTGCCATTTTATTAAACTCCAAATGGCACAGGATTGGGCCAGGTGTGAAGACACAGCCATTGGCTGAAGGATCCCATCAAAGTCCCCATTCTGCGGAAGCCCTTCACATGAGCCTTCCTTTCCGGGTCAGTGTGTCCTGGATGCTTCAGGGAAGCTACCTTCTACACACCTGCCCTCCCTCCGAACCCCTCTTCTGTTCCTCCTGCTGCCCAACCAGGAAACACAGACACATCATCTCTAAGCTGATCATAGCAGAGCAGGCCTGTCATCCCAAACACAGAGGGAGGGGGATTGCTGCCATCTGGAGATCAGTGTGTGTATGGTGAGTTCAAGACCAGCTGGAGACTTCACAGTAAACTGAAGGCTAGTCTTTAACAAACAAACAAACGAATAAATAAATACCTCATTTGAGGTATGATTTCAACTATTCTTTAATCTCTAAGGCCTGTACTATGTCCCACTCTCAGAAAATAACTTGAAGATTACTTAACCTACTTAACACTAAGAAGTTAATGGCTACTGCTGTCTCTGGGGCTGTTCATTACAGCAGGTGTGTGTGTGTGTGTGTGTGTGTGTGTGTGTGTGTGTGTGTGTGTGTACACATAGAGAGAGAGGCAGAGACAGCGACAGACAGACAGAGACAGAGAGACAGAGAAAGAGAGAGTTATCCAGAATCACATATCCAGCTACAGTTATATGAATCCAGCCTGGATTCTTTGCCTGGTGGTAACCACCCCAGAGACAATTCCCACCTCGACTTATAGTATTCAGGTGGCTCCCATCATACATGAAAGGCCCCCTGATCCGAGTCTCAGTTCCCATCAAATCTCGATCAGGAGAACAGTAGCATCTTTTCCGACCTCCCACTGGAGCACAAGGTATCTGAGGGTTCTGTGCCCCCCCTTCCGCCACAAAAGCCTCTCTGTAGCCTCCAAGAAAGGGTTGAAAGCAGCTGGGGTTCAGCATCTGGGTTCCTACTCACAGCCAAGGAAAGACCCTACACAGGAGGACCGGAGGAGCCTCAGGCTGACAGTGCCTTCCTGCCTCCTTCCTCCCCTCCTCCTAGCAGCATGTGGGGCGCACATGGCTGCCAGCAGACACACAGCGGCTGCTGCGCAAACACATCTTAAGACTTCTTTTTCTTTTTTGTAACCTGGAAACTGTCATTTATAATCTGATTTTTATCTTTATAGGGCTTTGGCGCCCGAAGGTATCAGGCTTCTTATATTATCTTGTGTCACCCAAGCTTGCAGCACCAGCTTGACATGCTGTTTAATCTCCGCACATCAAAGGCAAGGGCCTTGCTACACTAGTTACATTGTTACCAGGGCTCAGACCCATCCCTACTCCCAGGGAACTGCAGTTCCCCCCACCAACGGAGCCTCCTCCCACCTCCAGTCTGCAAGACACAGCAAAGCCATTGCCTTGAAAAATAATAATTAAATAGCAGAATAAAAAAGCCAGCGGGGAAGGGGTGGTTGGGGGTGAGCAGGGGAGCAAAGAACAACACTTCTGTTGCTTTCCAAAGTGTTCCATTATGTAAATGGAGTCAGGACCAGGGCACCAGCAGGGTGCCCCCTCGTTAATGGCCTTTTCCCAGTTTACAGTGTAATAATAAAGTAGGGTCTGTCTGCTTATGTGAAATCTTTACTCCAAGGGGCCTAGAGTATTCTGGAAGATTGGAAAGGAAAGAAAGGTCTGATAAGCAGTAGACTATTATTCCAGGACTGCTCCAGAGGATGACAGCTGCCCCCACCAGCCTTTGCCCAGTATGGAACAGTTTCTTTGCAGGAAGACAGTCTTCCATCACTAAAAACCCAAGCAGAAGCTCACAGTGGCAAGGGCAAAGGCTCCCCACAGTCTCTCGGTGCTCCTGTCACTATGGTGACTTTGTAGCTGAGGGTCTATTTCCAAACTCTGTGATATGAGCCACATTCAGCTGGAAAAGTAGGCCCAAAGCCCATGGGTGTCGTCCATTGGTGTCACATTCCTCTACATAATATCACGGGTGAGAGCTTGCGAGATGACTTAGCCTGTGAAGGTGTTTGCTGTCAACTTTAATGACCTGAGTTCAATTCTTGGGAGAGACTTCATGGAAGGAAAGAGATTCTGGCTCCTGAAAGCCATTCTGTTTTCCATATGCACCATGGCACACATGGGTACAGATGTACATACACACACATGCACACACACCATAAATGTTGATACACATTACAGGTGAGAAATGAGAAACACCCTGGCCATGAGGTTACCTGTCACAGAGTGGAACATTCACAGCCACCAACCATCCAGAACTCCAGCTGGATTCTCTGGTTGTATGTGCCCCACCCCACAGGGCAGAATAGTACAGCCAAACCCCAAAGGGATGGGAGCTCCCAAATCCACACAGAAGGTGACACGGGATCCTGACGGTGTAGGTACATTACAGCCCGTGTCTGACAATGCTCCCTCACAGTGGAATTTTATAGGGTGGGAGACAAAACAGACCGAAATCCCAATGGCAGGAGCTGGGACCTTAGAGGCTGAAGAAGTCATAGGGAATGAGAAAAATGGAGACTTATTCTCCCCAAAGCAGCCCCAGACAGACAGGACACAACATGAACAGCTGCCGGAGCCCTTCAAGCAGCGCCTGTGGCCAAAAGAGTGGAGAAAGATCTAGGAATTGGCCACCTTTGGGCATCCACACCTCCTGGAGAAGGCTTCACTTGATGGTGGGGGGAAGCACTGTTTTTGTTTCCATAGCAACTTCCTCAGCATAGACATTACCTTTTCATTGTATGTGCTATGACTAAGACAATGATTTGCTCAGGCTAAAGTTCAATAGGCAAATGTGTGTTTCACAAACAAGTCTAGTCTTCTAGAAACAATGTCTGGAGATATGTGTTACTCTGGGCTTTTTAAATTACTCTAATAAAATATTTTAACCAGGCTACTTCATTTGTAAAGGGAGTGTGGCTCACCATTCTGAAGGGCCCATGTCTCTTGATAGACTAGTGGTGATAGCAATCTGAAGTGGTATAGAGCATCAACTCAACACAACATGAACCATCCTCTGGGTTTTTCTTCCTTTCCTTACAAAGCCACCAGGGTTCAGCCATGGGGTTCCACCTTAGTGGTCTTCCATAACTCCAACGGCACCCTATAATCATTCTGATTGTCTGTTACCCTCTTAGCTCCTTGCCATGGGGGACATACTCAAGCTATATCCAATTGGTAGCGTCATGGCACACCTGAAGCCACCTGTCCCTCACTGCCCAGACTGCTAAGTCAACAAGACATTTGCCTTGCAAACACAAGGACCTGAGCTTGACCAGAAGACTCAGTTGAACCGTGCTTGAGGGTGTGTCTTCTGGCCTCCATATGCATGCTTATTCCTGTGTACCTATCTACACATTCGAGCGTGTGCACTTGTACACACACACACACACACACACACACACACACACACACACTCTCACACAATCACATATACTCACTCATACTTACACACTCACATATACTCACACTCACACATACACATACACATGCACTCACATTCACACACTCACACAC
The DNA here is from genome assembly GCF_963924665.1 of Micromys minutus. Lineage (NCBI taxonomy): Eukaryota > Metazoa > Chordata > Mammalia > Rodentia > Muridae > Micromys > Micromys minutus. Next base: position 102,514,975 of record NC_137969.1, read on the forward strand.
TTACACACACACTCACATACACTCACACACACAGACAGAGACAGGCAGGCAGGCAGACAGACAAACAGACAGAGAGATGGGGGGGGAGATCTTACCAGCTCTCTTGCTCCCTCAGCCATTCAGACCAGGTCCTACCAGAGACGGAACAGGAATGGCTGCCACCTTGTCAGAGGTTCTCTCTCTATCACAGCCCTGTACTCAAACCTCCACACAGTCAGACAGCACAGCTGCTCGAGCCCTGGTAAAACACACCACCTATGTCACAGGGAGGACCTGAGTCAAGACCTGATCTGAGCATGTCACCGCTCTGTCCTTGATGAGAAAGTGCTGGAAGGCATCGGGACATGAAACGAACCCGTTCCATACCCTGACTGGAACTGCAACTTGACTTTGTAAAAACGTCCGGCCTGGGTCTGCAGGCCGGGTCCTGGTTCCTGTTTCTAGAAGTCTGAGCTGCAGCATCTCTGGCCTGACTCTGTCTTCCTAACTCCTGGTTGTTGTTTCAAAAGCCACTGTTTAAACATAAAACAAGTGTGATCCCAAGGGCGGGTTGTATGTCACACCTGGAGCAAACTAAGCCTTGGGACATTATGTTCTCCCCTGTGAACCAGGAGGGTATGTGTCTGCCCTACCACACAGCTGGGAGCTCTTCCATTGAATGTCTCTGTGAAAACATCAGCTCCCACACCCATAATCCCCTTTCTATGGCTCCATTCCCTGAAATCAACTTCAGTCCTAACACACTGCTTGTGAGCTGGGGGTGTGGCTCAACTGGAAGAGTACTTGTCTGGCATGCATGAAGCCCTGGATCCATCTCCGGCCTGGCATTGAACCAGTTATGGTGGTACATTCCTGTAATCCGAGTGCTGGAGCCTAGAGGGAAAAAAAAAAAAATTCAACACCATCTTCAGCTACAAAGAAAATTTGAGGCAAGCCTGACCTACGAGCAACCCTGTCTCCGTGGTGATAGTGGTACTGATGGTGCTGATATTGATGGTGGTAGCAATGATAACAGTGATAGAAAAGGTGGTGATCATGGTGGTGATGGTGGTAAAGACGGTGATGGGAATAATCATGGTGATGGTGATGGTGGTGATAGCGATGATGATGGTGATGGTGATTTCTCCAGAGGAAAATCCCATTTGCATAGCTTTTATTAAGTATTGTTGCAATCTTTCTATTTCATTGCTGTTGTCAATCTTTTTCTGAGCCTAATAGATACATTAGTTTCTGTCATATGTTTATATATTAGAAAAAAAATAGCATACACAGGATTCATTATGTAGGACTTTAAAGCACTAGTGGGCCTTGGGTGGTGTCCCCCATGACTGGTTCTGACTATACAATGTTCGTTAAGACATAATTATCTGAGGCTTCTGTGTATATTATTAAACTCCCACACAACTGCCCCAGACCCTGCTTGGGATACCTGTGTTTGTAGACTGTGTTTTGTCCCACCAGCCCTCAGAGTCACCGTTGCTTGGTGATGGTAAATAGCAGGCTAGGGTAGTGGTGGGTGATTTTTGTTTGAGGATTCCCCAAAGACAGTGAACCTGCCTTTCATCTACAGGAGGAGGTAACCATCTCCACCTTGGAGTCTTTCCAAGGGTCCCTGGAGTAGGGCAGAGGCAGGGTGAGGTCAGAGGGATCGCTGAGTTTCAGGTCACAAAGAAGATCCATGGCTTTCCTGGAAGGTTCAACCCTCTACCCCTCAAACTCCTTCTAGTGACATAACTCAAATGTCTTCGCTGTGTCCAAGTCACTAACCCTGCCTTGCCTCTACAGAAACACATTTTAGGATACAAAGGACCACAGTCTCTGCAAAGATGCTCATACCCTACACAAGCAGATACTTTCTTGCACCCCAGTCTCTGCAAAGACGCTCACACCCCTACACAGGCAGATACACTCTTGCAGGTCTTTGTTTTCCTGTGAGGATCTTAGAAAAATGATTTTAAAAAAACTCATTCTGCTACCTGTGAGCTCTGAGCGACACTCCCGGGAATACGCTCAAAATCGCTGGCTGCAGAGACTCTGGGAGATATCTCCACACCTAAACTCACAGCAGAATGGTTGGAAGCCATCAAGATATGCAAATAACCCACATGTGCATCACCAAATGAGTGGGTATGGCCTACAGTGGGATACTGTTCAACCTCTCAGAGAAGAGGAATTCTGCAACAGTACCAGGAAACCATGACAGCATCCATGCTGAGTAAAGCCAGCCAGTTACACAGAATCAAATGCTGTGTGATTCCACACACTAGAGGTCCCTAGGCTTGTCAAGTCCAGAGACACAGCAGAGGATGGAGGTGCCAGGAGTGGATGGAAGGGAAATGCATGCTCAGGGCTTAACAAGGGTGGAACTGCAAGATGGTTCAAAGGTTCTGAAGGTTGTCAGGGAGAACAGCTGCCCTGCAATGCTGACACCTTTAATACCACCCACCTTACCCCCCAAAACACTGAAAATGGTCGGTGTCATATTACATACATTTTAGCATAATTTTTTAAGTTAAAAAACATTGGGTCAAAGGAAGCAGGTTCCCTAAAGGAATAGAAGAACAGGGTGAATGCCTATTACAGAGAGATTTATTGGTTTCCAGGTTAGGGAGCGGGTACTTCATGCTGTAGATGCCGAGAACATGACAACTGCTTTAGCCTTCAGGGCCAGATACCTTGGCTCTCCCCATCTGACAGTCAAGGGCTGGAGCATTCCCGAAAAGTGGTCTTCAGTCCACATGGAAAGACCTAAGGAGAGAGACTGCAGCAGTGGCAGCAGTGTTAGGCCAAACACACGCATCGGCCAGGAATGGGCAGCCCTGGGCTCTCTCTCTCTCTGCGTGTGCATTTGTTGAACCCAAGAGTGTGAGCTGCACTGTGAGAAGAGTAGAGGCAAAAAGGTCAGTGACCCATCAGTGCCTATGCCAAACACTGCTCTTGGCCAGTGTGTAAGCGAACTCTCTAGGTTCCCTGTCGCCTAGGACAGGAGCCATCACTGTCCTGCCCTGGCAGCTCAGAAGAGTAGCGGAGCACAAGGCTCCATAATGACCATACTCATGACTAACACCTGGGCCACCAGGACACCTCTGGTACCTTTAGTTAGTATTGTCATTTTGACTTCACCCAGTCTTAAGTTTTGAAAATCTGCTTTTCATTTAAGGACATGTTTCATTTTGTAACTGTCTTAGGGTTTACTGCTGTGAACAGACACCATGACCAAGGCAACTCTTATGAAGGGAAACATTTAGTTGGGGCTGGCTTACAGTTCAGAGGTTTAGTACAGTCTCATTATGGTGGAAGTATGGCAGTGTGCAGACAGACATGGTGCTGGAGGAGCAGAGAGTTCTGCATCTTGATCAGAAGGCAGCCAGAGGGAGACTGTCTCTTCTGTAGTGGGCAGAGCTTGACCACTAAGAGCCCTCCAAGCCCACCTACACAGTGACACACTTCCTCCAATGAGACCACACCTATCCCAACAAGGCCATGCCTCCTAACAGTGCTGCTTACCCCTAGGCCAAGCATATTCAAACCACCACAGCAACTGAATTCTAATACCACCAGCACAACTTGGAATTCATGCCTACTGCTACTTTGTTACTAAGTCTTAGTCTGGACTGCATGAAACCCCTTAGAGATGTGAATCTGAGTGTGGGATACATCAGGGCAGGAGAACAGCTCTAGCTATCAGCCTTTAGCTGAGGAAGGTCCTCTAACGATAAATACACTGAAAGGCTGATCTGTAGTCCTCTACTGAGCTTCCCATGGGAGGAAAGTGGGCAGGGACTTGGGCCATTGATTGAGTACGTCCCCAGAGGTCTGCATTTTGGTACCAGCATTGGAATTATCTGTAAGGCAATGGTTCTTGAGTTTGCACGGACATCTTGATCATCAGAAGAATTTGATCTGACGTGGTTGCCAGACACCTGGAGTCTCTAATGTATTCGTGGGTCAGGACACCTGAGGAGTCTGCTCTGGGACCCAGTGCCGAGAGGTGCCACAGTTCCTTCCATGACTGATCTTAAGGATCTCTGGCCAAGTCAGTTGACAGCCTCAGGTAAGAGACTAACTCCTGGCCTAGACACTGGTCCACTAGCCACCTGATCACCGTCACAGGCGAGCATCTGCACCTGTGCCCACTATTGAACTGGGAAGCAAGACAAGGCAGCCGTGAGAATGAATTAAGAAAGAGAACTTTGTAGGGACCTTTAGTTGGTGACATGATGATTTATTTACCCCTGGTACTACCCTGAGGCAGACAAAGAGGCCCAGTGACCCTCAGGGAAGTCCTGTCATCTTGGCCAAGAGGAACCACTGACCTATGACATCTGAAAGGCTACCCTTCTTTGTCAGCCTGACTGCACTTGGCATCACCTGGGAGAGCATGTCTGTGTGGATATCTCCAGAGGTGTGACCGAGGAGGGAAGACGCACCTCTGTGAGGGCAGCACCATCCACGAGGCTGGAGTCCTGGAATAGCGCAGGTAAAATGGAGAAAGCTAGCTGAGCAGCAACATCCTCTGCTTCCTGGCTGCAGGTACAATGTGATCAGCTGCTGCAGGCTTTTGCCTTCCTAAGCCCTAAACCAGGAGCCAAAAAAAAAGGGGGGGTGTTGGGGGTAAGTCCTTTACATTGCTTCTGTCAGACAATCTGTTACAGGGACGGGACAAAATGGGCAGCGTCTATGCTGCCTCCAGGCAAGCCTAGGGTTATTTCAAAAGAACTGGGAGTCCCTGGTGATGCGGTAGAGTATGGGGCGTGTGCCCACGTTTGGAAAACAAGCAAAGTTCACTAAGATAAAAGGGGAAAGGTTTCTGAAGTTGACTCTTGGAGTGTGCCCCACCCACCTTCTCAGAAGTCTTTGGTAAATGCTCTGGCTGAGAAGCTGAAAGAGAGCAGCTGATGTGGGGAATGAGGTCCGGGGAGGGTGGATTTGGGCCTGGAAAATACAGTGTCTGGTGAAGCCACCAGAGGCCCAGTCAGAGCACAACTGGAGACACACTGCCTGGTGAGAGCGGGAGACTGAGCTAAAGCCCACTGGCTGGGGGAATGGGGTCCCCCCATCCAGTCAGCTCACTGGGTAGCTGCTCCTAACTCTCGAGGTCAAATGCTGCTAATGCTAAAATTTCAGCTATCTCAAAATGGAGCACAAGGAGGTTTGTTATAGGTGAATCGCTTCAGAGGAGAGGTGATGCTTTCTAGCCCAGAGTGTCCCACTTCCAGAACCATTGATCCGGCTGAAATCATCACTCGCCCGTCCGTCCCTCTGCCTCTACCAAAAGAAGGCCTCCCACGTAGACTGTTCATGGTGACCAAGGTACCCTCTTTCCTTGCCAGTCCACAGCCAGCTTTCAGTCTGTGTAGGTGCTCTAGTGAACAGATGACAGAGTAACACTTGAGTTGTGAGCTGACAGGAACCACACAGCCCCCTGAAAACTGGTATTACATCTGCTAAGGCAGTCCCTTCCCAACCTGGGGCCTCAGGAGTCCTCAAAAAAAGGGGGAGGGGATTCCTAAGCCCTTGACTCTCACTGTTCTTACCTCCAGGCTGTCTCTCAGATGAGATGGGTTTTCTTTCTTTCTTTTTTCTTTCTCTCTTTCTTCCTTTCTTTCTCATTTTCTTTTGTTCTTCTTTTCTTCTTTTACTTTCTTTTTTAGGCAGCAAGAAAACCTGTGTTTAGTCCAAAAATACACATTAAAAAGGAAAAGAAAAATAGCCAGGTGTAGTGGCACACCCTTGGAGAGGTAGAAGCAGCGAGATATCTGGGGCTAACTGGCCAGTCAATCTAGCCAATGAGAGACCCTGCTTCAACAGTTAGTAAATGTGGATGAGGAACTAGAATGCAGATTGTTTTGCCCCCACAAGCATGCAGACATGCACATACATACATGCACATACATACTACACACACATACATAAACCAGCTTGAAGGCACAAATATACACACAAATACACACACGTTCAGACATGCATGTTCACACACAAACCAGCCTGAAGGCACAAATACACACACAAACATGCAGGCATACATGTGTACACACTTGTGCACACACTCAAGCATACAAACATTCATGTGCACACACACACAAGCATGCAGATATGCACATACACACACATTTGTGCACACACACAATCATGCAGACACTTAAATGAACACACACATACACACACCAACTTAAAAACACAAATGCACACAAGCATGCAGACACATGCACACACACACAAACACACACAAACCAATCTGAAGACACAAATATACACACAAATATGTAGACACACATATGTACACACACATACATATGCAAACAAGTGTATGAGTGTGTATATACCCACATACACATATAGATAGATGCTCATACATACCCAAATAGTACCACCTACTAGGAACCAAATGTTCAAACACATGAACCTATGGAAGATAGTTCATATCCAAACCACAATGTATAAACCTTCCATGGATATCAGAGAGAGAAAAGGAGGAGAGAAGGGAAGTCAATTCCTGCTAGCCATATCTCTTTCCCTGTGTTCACCTACGGAATTTGTCACTAGCCCTGGAATCACAAAGTGGGCACAGTGCTGACCCCACCATATGCTGGCAGCCACCTCTGTCTGCCCCTGCCTTCTTAGGTGCAGGTGGGCACAAGCTCCATCGGCGTGGGAATGGCCCCTTTTCCCTTAGAAGCCCAACCTTGAAGCCATTTTGGAAAGATATCAAGGTTTCTGGTATCTGCCCGTTAGCCCCCAGCTGGTTGGTTTGAAAGCGCCTTTGAGGATCAAAGGTATTATAGAAGGTTATAAGACTTGAAGATCAAGGAGAGTCACCTGTTCATCAAAGGAGAGGAGGCCTTTCCTAGGAGGTTCAGGCCAGGACAATGTTAACCACAGGGAACTCTGCTTTTGGAGGAATGCTCCACATGGCTAGGGAGCTAGAGAGGCTGGAGGGCCTGCCCCCCCCCCCAGCCCCCGACCCACACACACTCAGTGTGAGACTAGGAAGCAGCCAAGAGGAGCCCAAGAGGGGGACCAGGGACTGAGGTTGCATGATGTTACCACAACCTTGTGTGGCTGTGAGGAAGTCAGAAGAAAAAAAAAAAAAGACACCGAGGCAGAAGGGAAGGAAGGCAAGACAGGCAGAGGACAGCCACATCCTTAGAAACAGAGCAGCACTGGATGGATGGCGTGTGTGCACATGTTGTGCTGGCTCCTGTGGAGGGAAGGCTCACCCAGTTCTGAAAAACTGCTGACACCATGTCACCAAATAACCACAACTCCTCACACTGTGTGTATGCATATTTTTAAACAGTGGTAGAGAGGGACAGGGGGGACTTTGGTCTCCTTCCCGGAGAGCACTGGGCTGGGCTCAGGAGAATAGACTGCTTTCAAATACTGCCCATCTATTCCCATGCAACCCAGCCTTCCTCGGGGCCAGAATTCCCTCCTATGGACAACCTTGGCTGTGGGAATTCAATCCATAGGATCCCTTACCTCTTGAATCAGGCCAGGGGCATTGACTTCATGGTGATCCAGAGAAGTCTGAATCCTGGCATCATGGGTGTGGTTCCAGCTCCACAGGTCTCCCACTCCTCCAGGGCTGTGCTTGGTTTTTAGAATCTCAAAGGGGCCTCCCTCCCTCCCCTCTGTCTCTGAGGCTCAGACAATAGAAGCTTGCTAATTGGGAGTCTCATCTTACACCTGGTGTGGTTTGCTAAAAGCTTGGGTATTCACTCTCACCTTGGGAGAGTAAAGGGACTGCTGTAGCAACAGGCTTCAGAAATATCATTCCATCTGGTAATGGGAAAGAAAAAGCAATATGCCTCCCCTACAGCCATGCTTCAGCTACACCCCAGGTAGCAGCAGGACCAGCTGCAAAATGCCCTCCCTAAAGGAGATGCAGCCGACACAGCATGTTTGAAATAAGCTTGCTCCCCTTCTCCTGCCCTTCATATAAAGAACTGAGGGAATTTCCCAGCCAGCTACAGAGTGGGTGATTTGGAGGAACTCATTCTGTACAGTCATGGGGCAGGGGGAGATGGCTCAGTTACCTACATGCTTGCCCTGATATCATAAAGTCCTGATGCTCACATCAAAAAATAAAATAAGACAAAAGAATAAAAAGAAAAAAAATGTGGTGGTATCTTCTTGCAACCCTAGCTCTGGAAAGGCAGAGTCAGGCAGATCCCTGGGGCTTTCTGGCCAGCCAAGTAGCCTACTTGAAGAGCTTCAGTCCTGAGACAGATTTTGTTAGGAAGAAAGAAAGAAAGAAAGAAAGAAAGAAAGAGAGAGAGAGAGAGAGAGAGAGAGAGAGAGAGAGAGAGAGAGAGAGAGAGGGAGGGAGGGAGGGAGGGAGGGAGGGAGGGAAGGAGGGAGGGAAGGAGGGAGGGAGTGAGGGAGAGAGGGGAGGAAGGGGAAAGGAAGGGAGAGAGGGAAGGGGAAGGAAAGAAAAGGAAAGGAAAGGGAAGGGAAGGGGAGGGGAGGGAAGGAAAAAGAAAAGGAAGGGAAAGAATCAAAATGTAAACTGCCAAGATGACTTAGCATGTAAAAGAGTTTGCTACCAAGTCTGATGACAAGAGTTCAATCCCTGGGACCCACTGTAAGGTAAGAACGGTCTCTCACAAAATGTTGGCCTCTGACATCCATATGCAATTCAGTCTCTGGTCTTACACACACACACACACACACACACATGCACAGGACGTACACAAATGCACATGTACACAAGCACATGCACACACATATATAAACATACACAAATGAATACAAGTACACTCGAATAAATAGATACTTGAAATTTTAACACACCCCAGCATGCAAGTGTGTGCACACACAAAGAAAAATCCAAACAAGCCACTAAGCCATTGACATGAAAGAAATACTTTATCTTTTCTAAAGCATGTCAGATCTGGCTCCAAGCTTCCCACCGGCTTGCCAAGGGTTGGGGGAGGGGGGAGCTGGTTTCAGTTGTATCTTGTGGTTCCTTCTTAACCTCTTGCAGTGTTTGATGCTCATGCTGTCCGAGAAAATGAGGTACCAGGCCACAGTTGGTTTCCCTTCAAAGCAGCGCAGCCCCTCCCAGTCCCCACCAGCGAGCCTGCAATCAGAGCTGGCAGGCCTCCTGGAACTCCCCAAAGCTCCCAGGTTCTTTCCTGGATCCTGAGGACAACCTCCTTGCACTGCACACAGCAGTGTAATGAGATGCTATTGGCTGTTCTTCCTCCTCATCCCAGGCTTCAAAGCAGCAGGCCTGTCACAGTCACGCCCTCCTCCATCCTCGGCACTTCTAAATATACATGCTGGCAATCTACAACTCATTCCTTTTAGGCACAATAAAATTGCCCTTAGGTTTCCCAAAAAACCGTGGTGCTGTGTAAGTGATCTCTTCAAATAACCAGTTGCTCGCTCCCTCCCTGACTCACTACAAGAACGTGTCAAACTAACCAAGCTTGTTCCTTGTTATTTATGAGTCACAGATGTGGACCAGAGAGATCCCGGGGGATTGGATGGGCCGGCTCCTAAGAGTCTTTGATGGTTAGGGAAAGTGGCTTCCATAGATGGTAGTTCAAACATTTGGAGATAAAAGAGCACACGGGGACCTGCTCCAAAGCCAAATGCCTTGCTCAGTTTCTCTGATTCCTTGTAGCTAACTTATAATGGGATGCCTGGAATAGTCTAGAAAACCTCTACACAGAGTTAAGGGAAAATAATAGGCTGCTAGTGTTTCCTGGCTATGAAAAAAAAATGTTGGAGAAATTCAACAGAGTAGGGAGAGTTTGTTTTGACATCTGGTTGGTTTCAGAAGCTTAGGTTCATAGTTGGCTGGCCCTGCTGCTCCAGGACCTGTGGCAGGGTGGCATGTCATGCCCCGCAACTCACAAAAGCTGCTCACCTTATGGCATCCAATAATCAAAGGGAAGGACAAGGAGATATCGGAGTCACAGCCTGGGTGATCTAACGTCCTTCTACCAGGCCCTGCCGCCTGAACCCTTCTTCAACCTTCCAAAGGTACCATCAGCGGAGGAACAAGCCCTCTGTGTTTGGTCCTCTGTGGGACATTCATGATGCCACCATTACTGAGTCACTGCTGTGTCTAGACTAGAAGCTGAGCCCTCCCTCCATTAGAATTCTGCTTGCATGAGATTCCCCATAGGATCTCACAAAATCCAGGGGAGCCTGCATCTCACGGTGTGGTTATGTGGAGTACTCCTGGTCATCAATCTATTCCAGATAACCAAGACTAAAAGGTATTTCCGCAGTCTATAAAGCACTTGCCTTGAAAACACAAGGACTTAACTTAAATGCCCAGAACCCATGCTAAAAACAAAAATCAAATAAAAGAACAAAACAAAACAGCAAAAACCAAACAAGTGTGGCACTGTCCACACATAACCCCGGTGCTGCGGAGGTAGAGACGGAGCCTTTCCAGAGTCCATAGGGCCACCCAGCAAGTTCCAGTCAGCAAGTTCCAGGCCTGTGAGAAACCCTGTCTGGAAAACCAAGGTGGACAGTGTCCTGAAGAATTATGCCTGAGATTGATCTCTGACCTACACACACACACACACACACACACACACACACACGTGCATACACAGGCATGCACACACCCACACAAAGACTCTATCTCTACACCTCCAGCCCAAAAGAATTAGAGTGTTTGTGCAAAGGCAGAGAGCCCCTCACACGCCTGCCATGGTCATGTCTCTTGGGTATGTGTTTGTGTCCCACATTTTGGCATTTCACAGGTCCGAGGAAACAGCAACACTCTGAGTCACACACAGCTTAATGGAGTCCACGTTAGACATGGTCCTCCTTAATTTGTGCCTTAAGGACATTCATAGATTTGTCATTAATATAACAGACCTTTCCCCAGAAGAACAGTCAGCTTTGATGCTGGCAGGTTTGTGTTCTGATCCATGAGGTGGAAGTCAGCCATGTGCCCTGGGAAGCCAGGTTGGCCCACAGGCCTCTTAAAGCTAATGTTGTTCACTTTCAAACACTTGGAGATCTTATGTTCAAGCACCACTGAGTCCATAAAACTGTGATATGTGCTTTTTCAAGTAGAGGACTGAACTCTGATTCATTGTTTTTCCTACTAAAGAAAAGCATGCCTCCTTTATTTCTTCTAAATGGAGAACAAATTATAAGTCTTGACCCTTGGGGAAGTAGGAGGAATCCCACAAGTCCATCAACATATGGGCCCCTCCTTCCTTCAGGTGGGTCATGTGTCCCCCTGTGAGGCCCCTGGTTCCCTCCTTCTTTCTCCAGAAGCCCTTCAGCTCAGTCTTTATTGACAGCCATGTAGAGGGAAAACCCTAGAAGGTCAGAGTGACCTTTTCCACTATTCCTTGGGGGTTGCGTTGTTCTGCTTGGCTCCAAAGAAGGGAAGCAGAAAACTGACAGCCAGGGAGCAACTGTTTGGAACCAGTCTTGAATGTCCTTATGAATTTTCAAGGACCATGCCTGAGGCAGCAGGGTGGTGGAAATACATTTCATACTCATTCACCATTCCTTACACCCCCAAACAAACACTCCTGTTATCTTTCCTAGGTTTCACACAGATGGAGCTTGTTCTAGCCAGAGTTTCTTCATGGGGCTTTTCTGGCTGTGACTGAGGCCCAAGCTGCCAGAGAATGAAGTGAGGGGGTGTGTTACATTCATACAGTAGTCACACACACTCAAACGTGCCTATGTATGCATGAGAATTGCATTAAATGAAATTAATTTAATTAATTAAAATTAACCTGATTTCCCTCCCTAGAATACCCAGACACCCTGGTAAGCCCCAGATTTTCTTGGTGACACTGATTGTAGACCACCCCAGTAGTCTTAGTCATGGTTTCAATTCCTGCACAAAATATCATGACCAAAAAACAAGATGGGGAGAAAAGGGTTTATTCAGCTTACACTTCCATATCACTGTTTATCACCAGAAGAAGTCAGGACTGGAACCCAAGCAGGTCAGGAAGCAGGAGCTGATGCACAGGCCATGAAGGGATGTTACTTACTGCCTTGCTTCCCCTGGCTTGCTCAGCTTCCTTTCTTATAGAACCCAGGTCTACCAGCCCAGAGATGGTACCACCCACAATGGGCTGGGCCCTCCCCCCTTGGTCACTAGTTGAGAAAATGCCTTACAGCTGGATCTCATGGAGGGTTTTCTCAACTGAGTCTCCTTTCTCTGTGGTAACTCCAGTTTGTGTCAAGTTGACACAAAACCAGCCAATACAATTGACCCCTTGTCAACTTGACACACAAACACATCACTATTAAGCCTCAACCCTTACTTTCTTATTCATCTTCAAGTTCTAAATAACCTTAAGAGTACCACAGTATTTACAAAATCTTACATATTAAAATTATAATCTCTTTAAAATATCCACTCTCTTTTTAAAAATCAAAGTTTTTTACAACTCAAAGTCTCTTTAACTGTCAGCTTCACTTCCTCCTTCAAGAGGAAAAATATCAGGGCACAGTCACAATCAAAAGCAAAATCAAACTCTAACCATCCAATGTCTGGGATCCATTCATAAACTTCTGGGTTCCTCCAAGAGTTTGGGTCACTTCTCCAGCTCTGCCCTTTGTAGCACAAGCCTTGTCTTCTAGGCTCCAGCTGCCTGTTCTCCACTAACACTGCTTGCTGGTCTTGGCGGCCATCTCATGGTACTGGCATCTCCAAAACACTACTATCAGTCCTGGGGCACTAATTGCAACTGAGACTGCACCTTCACCAATGGCCTTCCATGGCCTCTCACAGTGCCAAGACTCAGTTGTTCTCCATGACCCCTACATTCCTTCAAAACCAGTACCACCTGGGTGACTCTTACACATTACCAAATCCAGCCACAACACAAGGTACAACCTCGGCTATCTCTGGAACACAGCCTCTTTGTACTCTCAGAAAACACTTCCCAGAAGATTTCAAAAACTTCAATAATGCTGGCTTCTTCTTAATCATCACCAATTTCTTAGCTCCAGCTGACCAGCATCAATAGTCCCAGTAATACCAAGGTTTTGCTTTAGTAGTTCTGGTATCTTGTTAATCACAGCTGATTCTTTAGCCCCAGCTAACCAAAACCACAGAATCTTCATAATCAAAACAGCAATGGCTCTGATAAGAGTCTTTAATCTTCCCTTTGAAATTTTACAAGCCAGGCCTCCATCTTCTGCACTGTTCTCAACATTACCTTCCAAGCTCCTACAGAACATCCCACAGAGCTCTTAATATCCCAATGACTCTTCTAGTTCAAAGTTCCAAAGTCCTTCCACAGTCCTTCCTGAAACATGGTCAGGTTGTCACAGGAATACCCCAGTATGCTGGTACCAGTCTGTCTTAGTCAGGGTTTCTATTCCTTCACAAAACATCATGACCAAGATGCAAGTTGGGGAGAAAAGGATTTATTCAGCTTACACTTCCACATTAATATTCATCACCAGAGGAAGTCAGGACTGGAACTCAAGCAGGTCAGGAAGCAGGAGCTGATGCAGAGGCCATGGAGGGATGTTACTTACTGGCTTGCTTCCCTGGCTTACTCAGTCTGCTTTCTTATAGAACCCCAGTCTATATGAACAGGGCAAATGCAGCCTTACCTACCAGTGATCACAGGGAAGGGTCTCTTTCCTGGGGGAGTTTCTTGGAATGCCAATCAAGGGAATCTAGATACCTCGGGGAGACTGAGGGAAGAGAGATCACCTCAGACACCTCTTGGTGATCACTGGTAGGTAAAGCTGCATTCGCCCTGTTCTATGAGAAATTAGGGCAGCCCTGGATACTTGGCATCGAACCCAGGATGCCACACTCCATCTAGCTCAGAATCCTTGGAGTGAGACCCTCCCCTAAGCCTGTGCATAAAATGGCCAGGTGCCAAAGTTCCACCAAGGAGGGTTTCCAAGCCTTCCTGGGTCAGGATATCTTCTCAGTAAGGTCTATGCTAAAGCCACCGGGTCAGGAGACTCTGGGAAATGGGAGAGAGCCAGGGGGCAAAATAGGTGCTGAACAGAGACAAAGTACAAAGCAGACAGACATTGTGGGCCAAGCGAAAGAGAGTCTGGTGAAGAGACACGCACACCACCAGAGCCACCTCTGACAAAGACACAGACACGGTGATGTAGGCTCTAAAGAACTGGGACTAATAGGAAATGGTCAACAAGTAAATGGCTGATGTGATGTCATGGATAGAAATTGAGACAGAGCTTGGGTAAGAGCATTGAGAACAAAGTGGGAAGCAGAGGAGGGTAAAGGCGGCTTGACAGGGTGAACGCAGCAACTAGAGCCAGGGTGCGTCGCAGCGGGCCAGTCGAAATGGCTGAATGCAATGTCCCTTGGTTGTTTCTGTCTTGATGGGGTTTATTCACTTAAAAGAAAAAAATCTACTAATCAGCAACCTGGCTCCTCCTGTAGTCATCCCATTGCCCCTCCCTCTGGCATCTGTCCACCTTGACCTGCAGAGCACTGGAGATCTTCCTTTATATGTATCTACTCTATCACTTCTCTACCTTGTTGATCAGGAGACTGGGATTCCATGAGTAGAGACTTGGGTCCTTATTCTCCCATTTCTACGTTTTTGCTGTGTCATTCTTTTAAAAAGATAGTTGCTGTGTTTAAGTTTCCCTCTAAGGTCTTTCTCCCACCAACCCTTTGCCCCAGATTCCATGAATCAAAGATGTGACTTCCCGTGCTCCTTGCTCCCTGCCCTGAATGTCTCCCACTTTTGTTGCTGAAGCCAATAATAACATTTCCTTCTTCCAGCCCCACTCTTCACCCTCAGCTTGGTCTCAGTGGGAAAAATAGGGAAAAAAAATCCGAAGGAAAGAAAGATACCAACTTCCAAGCCTTCTAATGAGAAGAGGTAACAGGTACACACCCTGCTTACTAGAGAAACCCAAGGGTTTGCTGAGCAGGAGAGAAGTTTGCCTGAGGAGCCTCACGTGTTATCCCCACCTCTGAGTCATGAACTTTCCAGGCTCACACCCTGCACTGGACCACTGTTCTCCTGTAGCATCCATGTGTCCCTTGCTCATCTATGTGCTTTCTGTGTGCATGGCTGCCAGAGATCAAACTCCGGTCATTCCTCAATCACGCTACACCTTATCTTTCAAGACAAGGTGTCTCACTGAACTTAGAGCTCACCAACTGGACTAGGCTGGAGCCCCAAGATCCTTCTGTCTCAGCCTCCTCGGCATTGGGGTTACAAGCATGCCAACATGTCCCGCTTTTTGTACAGGTTCTGGGGAGCAAACTTGGGCCCTTCTGCTCGTAAAGCAAGTACTTTACCTGTTAAGCTAGCACCATACCCTGAAGCATTCACTTTCAGGCAGCAAGTGAGCAGAGCTTGGGCAGGACTCAGGCCTTTACTTTAGCTCACCAGTGCCCATGTGAGCCACGTGGAAGGGAGAGGCCAGTGCCAGCTCGGGTGAGGAGTGTCTGTCTGTCCATCATGCCCTCAGTATCTACAGAGCTACCTGAGGTGCCCCAGTCAATCAGGACTCAGTGAGCGACAGCCTGCGTCCTGTAGTCACTATCGGCCACTTCACCCTTCCTAGAGCCTCAGGACTCTCAGTGGGCTCATGGAAGTCCCTTGGGCTTTGTGCCACTCAGCTTTTGTATTGGGGGCTTTAGATAATTGTCCACAGTGATGCTTGGGCATGACTTCTTCCTTCTGTTGCTCTTCTGCCCAAAGCACACCACACACCCTCAGTGCTACACAAACACACACGGCACACACCATACCATATCACATCCAGTGCACATAACAGACCACAATACAACACACCATACCACACACCACACAAACCACAATACATACACCACATACACACCACACACCACACACTACATACAGACAAACACAGACACACCGCAGCCACCACACCACATACAACATCCACATCCACATCCACATATACCCGGATACACACCACACCACAATGCAGCATACCACACACCTACTTCACACACCACAGCACACATATACACACACCACATACACCATGCACATTCCACACATACCACACACACCATACACATTTACCACACCAAAGCACTCGCCACACACAGAGAGAGACATGCTGTATTAATCTATTAATACAATATATGCATAATAGCCAGGCTTAAACAAAAGGTTGGGGAGGAGTTGCTCAAGGGGTTCAGAGCTTGGGTCTTAGAAGATAAAATGGTCCTGCAGCCCCACGGTGAGACTATACAGTCACCTGAGAGGTGAGCACTGGGCATGTTTATGAAAGAGTATCAGGTTAATTGAGATTGGGAAGAGCCGCCTACAATGTGTGGCACCATTCCCTAGGCCGGATAAGAATTAAGAGAAGGTGAACTGAGCACTACCATGAATTCATCACATGTCATAGTCCTGACTGCAGATGCAGTGTGACTGGCTCCCTCAAGGCCCTGTCGTTGGAACTGTTCCACCATGATGGCCTGGAACCTTGAACTGTGAGCCAAAAGAAAGCCTTTGTCCCTTAAGTTGCTTTTTTTGGGGTACTTATCACAGCAACAGGAAAGGATCTAAGACATGGGGCATAAATTGGTGCCAGGACCTACGAGTATAAAAATCGACACTCACCTTCCTCACATAAAAAGCTCTAGGATCTACGTAGAACCTACACACACACACACACACTCACACAGACACACACACACACACACACACACTCACACAGACACACACACATACCCACACTCACACATACCCACACTCACACATACACACACTCACACATACACACATTCATACATACACACACTCATACATACACACATACACACTCACACGAACATGCACACACACAAACACACACACACACCCCATAGACATTAAACAACCACTGCATCACATCACACATAACAGTGTGGCTGCTGCAGAAACAACTGTCAGTTCTGTTGTTTAGGGCACAGGGACAGGAGCAATGGTTTCCTGATAGTTTTGACCCATGGCTGGTTGGATCCAGGGAGGCAGATCTGCAGGGATATGGTGAAATATTCATGGACAGAGGCAGACTCGATGCCGTACTGTCTCTGGATTAGAGCACAGCACCTATGCCTTGCTGCCCTGTCTCTTCTGCTCCCACCTGCCTCCTGAGCAGCCAGCCCTTCAGGCTCTGCCCCAGGAAGACAGAGCTCCAAATGCTGTGAGCCAAGCCAAAGGCCGCCAGGGATTCCTGCTGCCCAAGAGAGGCAAGCCGGCATGTTAACAGCTTGACCAGATGCACTGACAAGAAGTGCCATCTTTTGAAGATGGGGTTTAGTGAGGAGCAGTAGGATCCTTGGGGACCACTTTTGGAGAAGATGATGAGACTGTGGGCTCTTCCTGGTTTTGCTTCCTGACCAGGAAATGAGTCATCCTGTCCAACCCCACACTTCCACCAGAATGTCATGTCTTTCCACTGGCCCCAAGCAACAGTGCCAGTCAATCGCCAACTGACCTTGAAGCCATGAGCCAAAATCAACCTTTTTTTTTATAAGGTGATCTTCTTGGGTAGTTGTCATAGTGAAGGAAAGCTAGCTGGCACAGCTATGTTCTCTAAACAGTGCGGTGAAGTCAGGCTTTGTTTGCAGAAAGCCATGACTGTGCTTCAAGTACTGATGACTACAGACCAAAGCTGGACATCAGTAACATGAGCAGTGTAATGGGGGCTGGAGGGTGGGGGCTGATAGGAGGTGCCTCCTGAGAACCATCTGCCTCCACACATCTTAAAAGGAGAAGCCTTCTGTATGACAGAGCTCATGAAGGGAATGGAAGTCACTGTCCTGGAAGGATCTCTTTGAAAAGCAAAAGCCTAACATGACTGTGCCCACTACACTGGAGGGGAAGGCAGGAGAGTCATAGACTCAAAGCCAGCGGGGACTACAGAGGGAGATCCTATCTCAGACAGGATACCTTCTAACCTGTCCACTGAGATGCTGACTGTAGTTTTTAAAAGAGAGAGGGAGAGACTGTGCATGTGGATGTGTAGTGTGTATGTGTGTGTGTGTGTGTGTGTGTGTGTATGTGTGTATACAGAATCTAATATGGCCCAAGCTGGCCTCGTTTGCCACACAACCTAGTATTCCTGTCTTTACCCACACCCCTCAGGTGTGGATAAACTTCTTGCAAAAATTTCCCCCTTAAATTATCTGTTCTCATAGCCTCAGAAGGACCCCTCCCTCTCTCTCTCCCCCTCCCTCTCTCCCTTTCTCTCTCCCTCCCTCTCCCCCTCTCCCCCTCCTTCCCCTTCTCCCTCCCCCTTCCTCTCTCCCTCCCTCTCTCCTTCTCCCTCCTCCTCCTTCTCCCCCTTCCTCTCTCCCTCCCTCTCTCCTTCTCCCTCCCCCTCCTTTTTCCTCTCCCTTTCCCCCTCCCTTTCTCCCCCTCCCCTTCCCCTTCCCTTTCCCCTCCCTCTCCACCTCCCTCCTGTTTCTTCCTCCCCCCTCATCATCCTTCTCTTCCACCCTCCCTCTTCTCCTCCACCCCTTCTTTGCTCCCTTTTCCTTTTCTGCCTTGCATGCAGTCTGAGTAGTCTCAGATTCCCTCCAGAGGTCCACCCTTGCTCCTTGCAGGATTTTAAATTAGGCTTCCTGGACTTCTTCCTCCCACTGGTCTCTCTGGGTCTGCAGGATGAGCCAGTCTTCTCTGAGATTCCTCAGCACTACTCATGAGCAGACCCCAAATGCCCAGCTTCTGCCTGGTTTCTCCTGTGCTCAGTCCTAACATGCCTGTCAACCTACAAAGGAGACCCTAAAAGAAGCTATATCTTGAGTGTCATAGCTTTGTCATCCCTTCATTTGTTCCTGTCCTCTTTACCCTTCCCCCTCCCTGGCATTGCTCCACCAAACTATGGATCAGAGGAAAAATAAATGAATGTTCCATGCATTTGCATGTGCATGTGTATATGTATGTGCACAAGTGTTTGTGTGTGTGTGTGTGACTGTGATTGTGTGTGTTGTGCATGTGCACATTTTCATGTGTGTGCCTGTATTTGTGTACTGGTATGAAAGCAGAAGCATGCATATGCATGTGTAGCCAAAGGTCAACATCAAATGCCTTCCTTTATGGCTCTGTTTGTTTGTTTGGAGATAAGACCTCTCACTGAACCCCAAACTCACCAATCCAAGAACTTATGGAGATCTCTCAGGATCCTCCCCATCCCCCCTCTAATGCTGGGGTTATGGGTATGTGCAACCGAGTCCAGCTTGTTTTATGGGAGCCAAGGCTCAGATCTATGTACTTATACACCACTTTACACTGTGTCTTTCCAGCTCCAGCTTCTTTGTCTTAAACACAACCCATGCTTCTTGTCATGTCTTGTGAGTACCCATGTATTAGACTGCTTCTCACCCCAACTGCTTACCCTAGCACCCCATTCCTTGGTCATACAGTGTGACTTTTCCTGGGATGGATAAACAAATGTCAATTTGATGCAGATAGGACACTAACAACAGCCCAAAGAACCAATTCCACCAGAATCTGAGCTGACGATCCAGAGACTTTTTCAGCATTGCTTATAGGGGCTTGAGTGACTCAGAAGCAGCTGTCCACCCCAGCATGAGTAATGACTCAGGAAAGACATCCTGAACACTTGCAGGCAGCCTGTCTGGCTGGAGACTCTCTTTTCCCAGAAATGTTGCTGCTTATGTGATCATAGCAGGGACTTTGTGAATCTTATAACTTTCAGGAGCTTCCTGTGCCTTCTAAGTGTCCTTTAGTTCCTGAATCTTTAGGAGCCTCCCTCTTCCTCCCAGGACAGAAATTAAGTACATAACAAGTCCTCACAGACACCATCCCAGAATACTCTTTGTACTTAGAGAGCCCGTTCCACTGTTACTACCTCAGCAGCCTCTTCTCAGACAGGCCCTTCAGATTTACTATCCTTAGCCCAGCTCCACCCTTTTTGTTCTTGTGATGACCTGCCCCTTGCACCCTTTCCATCTCAATTCTTAAATCACACTTTTTCTCTGGTCTTATCATTTCTACATATATTCTATCTAGAAACTCTCAGGCCTACATCATGCCTGCCTGTTTATAAAGTGACTGCCACACTCCCAATGTTCCTGCCTGAGCATTCAGTAGCTACTCATAATTCACTTTGTAAATGAGGCCTGAGATCTTATGAATAGATGCTGGTGATGATTTACAAACAGAAAAATAGGCCTTCTGATTACAAATGGATTTTTCATACATGGGGGCAATTGTAGCCTGGTTCCCAGCTCTCACTGCTGAGGAGAGTTGTCGAGGAACTAAGAAACATAAGTTTGTAACATCAGCTTGTGGGAGCAAGCTGAGGAGGAAACAGCCCTCACAGGTAAGTTCTCTGACAGCCTCAGTTTCATGCTTTTGTGGAATGCTGTCCTCTGGGCACAGTGTGGCTGTTATCATCAGAACAGCTCTTGGTACCCACAGGAGACCCTCATGAGATCAGACCCTTTGATAGTCCCTAACATCAGGGAGATGGAGCAGGTAGTTAGATTGAAAGCTGAGATTTCAGCCACTCACCCCTGCAGCTTCCTTCCAGCTGTGTGTGATTCTGAGTTGCACATTGCTTTGAACATGGTGCAAGAGCTTTTAGAGGGTGAAGGGTTAACTGAAAGAGGGCTCTAGCTACGTATCTATGAGAAAGCCATCGTCCATGCCAGGGTAGAACTTTTGGGATGAAGAAATGTTTAGAGGTTTCCATATTCCTGTAAATAAACCCTCACCCGCCCTCCTGTAAGTAACCTAAATAAGTCCAGCAGTTTAACATCCTGGGCGTGGATGTCGTTCCCTTGGCCTGCCCTTATCTTGGGTAAATAAACATTTGTTCAAGTGTTCGAAGAAAGAGTTAGCACAGTACACATCTAGACTGTCAAGGCAGGGGGCTGGGGCAGGAAGCACAGCACCTGCTTCCTGCATTGTCAAAACCCACAGATCTCACAGGTTTTAGATGATGTCCCAAAAGGCTGACCCCCAAACCCAAGCACACACCTGAGTCACTGTAAAGGGCAAGTGTCGACACATCAAAGCCCGAGTCCAAAAAGGGGTAAAACACACCTTTCTAAAAGCTGTCTCTCCCACAAAACAAATGGGTTTTTTTTTTTTTTTTTTTTTTTTCCCGTATGTAAGACTTCCATTCAAAGAGCCACTTGAGGACATTAGGTAAAACGTAAAGGAAACAAAAGTCAGTGGAATGCATGCGGACCAGCTGGTTGCCAAGACTAAGTCACGTGGTCTGAGACCGGGTTCCTCTGCACCTCTATATTCTCAGCCATTGGGGTTCGGGGCACTTAGAACAAAAACCAAAACGTGCTTGTACAGTTCTGTGGTGATGAAACCAGTCAGGTGTGTAAGGCGTGTTGCAGGAAGACCTGGGCATATGTTCCTAACAGCTTCCCCAAGCTGAGTTCGGCTCTGCTAGCAGAGGACCCGGGGACAAATGCCCTTGCACATCTTGTTTGGTTTGTTGTCTGTTGGCAAAAAGCTGGGAGGGAAGAGCATCGGATGAGGGTGGTGAGGGCTCTCCAGCTCCATAGAGACAGGTTAAGTGAGGACTCAGATGGGACAAGCTGGCTCTAAACATTTCTGTGAGCCCTGGAGCCAATGTCACTAAGGAGACATGTTTGATTTAAAATAATAATAATAATGAGAGAGACATTGAGGGTCTAGGAAAGTGGCTCAGTCAGTAAAACATTGGCTGGGCCAGTGTGAAGCCTGGAATTGATGTCCCTAGAACCCACACACGAACAGATGCAGCAGCACGGATGCCCGGGACTCCAGTGCTGGGGGAATGGAGCTGGGGACCTCGGAAGCTCAGTGGTCAAGCTGGTACAGCAGAATCCATGGTGCCAGGTGCACTGAGAGGTCCTGTCTCAGAACACACGTGCAGAGACAGCAGGTGGCTGGCTCAGTAGGTTAAAAGCTAATGACCTGAGTTCAGTCTCCAGAACACACATGGTAGGAGAAAACTGAAATCCCATGCATGTCATGGTACACACACACACACACACACACACATTTGTGCCAATCAGACCTGCACCAGCAGAGGGGACCCCAGCACCTGAATGTCTGCTGCTTGAGACACTGGGCAGAGGCAGGGCCCAAGACTTATGGGGAGCCTCAGATAGAGATATTGATGAATAGAGATATAGAGCTCGTGGAAGAAGACCCAGACACAAGCCTGCACACAGACACCAAAGCCACTAGCAAAGGGCACTTCAGAGGTCTTAACTGGAGAACCAAGTAAAGCACAGTGTGGCTCTTACAGATCTGCACGTGGTGGTATTGTAGCCTTTCCCATAAATTATTTTTGTTTCGGAAGCTTTAAGAAAACTGAGCTAAAAAGAAACTAAACACTCATTAATCTGGGTCTAGCATGATCTGAAAATCAATGCATACCACAAGATTACCCAACTCTAGATCAGCCATCAGCCTCAGGGCCTGGTGGTTACTGTCTTTCTGATAGCTGTGAAAAAGTGGCTGTCAACAGCCTGTCCCAGCACCCACTCCTTCACACAGCTCTTCAGCCATGTCCTCTTGCTTTTGAACCCATGAGCAACCCCCAGATAGCTCCCCACACCTCAGACATAGTGACCCAAAATACCATCTTAAAACAGCAGCCCATTTCTCCAGAAACAGACTAGCTCTTTAGATTCATTGCATACTCTGGACAGTTCTGATATCAACTTGAGATAGCTAGAGTCATTTAGAAGAGGGTACCTCAATTGAGACTATTCCCCCACTAGACTGATCTATGGGATAACCTATGGTACATTTTCTTATGATTGCTATGAAAGGGTCCAGTTCAGTGTAGGTGTGCCAATCCTGGGCTGGTGGTCCTAGTGCTGTAAGAAAGCGGGCTGATAAAGTCATGGGAAACAAGCCAGTAAGTATCACTCCATGGTCTCTGCCTCAGTTCCTGCCTCCAAGTTCCTGGCATGCTTCAGTTCCTGCCCTGACATCCCTTAATGATAGCCCACTACCTAGGAGTACAAGCTAAATAAACCCTTTCCTCCCCATGTTTCTTTTGGTCATGGTGTTTTATCAGAGCAGTAGAAACCCCAAAGACAGAAATTATTACCAGAGGTGGTGTCAGGCCTGCCCATGTCTTTTCAGAAGGATTGTGGTCATATAATACCTCTCACACTGAGGAACTGATACAATCTTGCTCACTGAGGAGTTCCAGGAAGACATAGTATTTATGGTCCAGTGCTGTCTGGTCAGAGACTGGCTCCTGAAGAAGTGGGAAAAGGGCAGACAACTCTCAGTCCCTCTTTGAGCATCATGGTAATCTTCACTGCAGGAAGGGTAAACTACAATTCAGCTGCTGCTGCAGTGTAAACAGGGTGGTGTGTTTGTCTGATTTGGCCCGTGATTGGCTCTCATTACTTTGGCGTCTTTGGCTGCTCAGATACCAAGTGAAATTTAAAAAAAAAAAAAAAAAAAAGATAAGCAGGACAAGTGGCAACTGTCAGCACAACCAAGGAATGATGCTTCTCTAGGGGACACGTCACCCAAAGAAGTATAAAGGGGAGGTATAGGGAGCCAAGAATTTAGAGGTGGCAGGGGTCAGAGGTCAACCTCAGGCATAATTTCTCAGGACACCGTATACCTTGGTTTTTGAGTCAGGGTTTCTCACAAGCCTGTAGCTCTCTCTCCTGGTTGGCCTGTCTCTCTGCCCAACACCGGGACTACAAGTGTACCAGACCACCGTACCCAGGGACTACAAGTGTACCAGACCACCGTACCCAGGGACTACAAGTGTACCAGACCACCGTACCCAGGTTCCCTGTTTTCACATGGATCCTCAGCATCCAAGGCACGTTCTTTCTCCACCATCCTTGGCCCACGAATTTGGGTTTGAACTGAGAACAGACATTAGCCCCAAATGGAAATTGTCCAGAATCTTTCAAGAGCACACCTGAGCTCAGGACACGCTGCAAGGAAAACTAGTTCCAAAAAGACTCTCAAGGCCAAAATCACCCTAAAGGGGATTCTAAAGTCTCCTGTAGCTAACAGGAGCGGTATCCAAATGAAGTGTGATTCTTCAGATCAGCGTTGGGGGACAGGGTTGTGTCTGGGATTCTCCTGCAAGTCTGTTCTCACTGACAACTGTAAGTTTGACTTCCAGTTGTCGGCATTTAACTCTGAAAACTGGTGACTGTGCCTCTGTCATAGCTAGGGTTTCTATCACTGTAATAAAACACCATGACCAAAAGCAACGCAGGAAGGAAAGTGTTCACATTATGGCTTAGCACCGAGAGAAGACAAGGTAGGAACTGGAATAGAAGCTGCGGAGAAACACTGCTTGCTGGCTTGCTCCTCACGTCTTGCTCAGCCTGCTTTCTGGTACACCAGGGCCACTCTCCCACAATGGCGGTGGCCCAGCCTCACTGATCACCGATCAAGGCCAAGCTGGTGGGATGTCTCCTCCATTGATGTTCTCATTTCTGAAAAGACTCTAGCCTGTGTCAGACTGACATAAAATCTACCCAGCACAGTCTTCATTCTTTCTGCTTCTTTTTCTTTTTCCCCTTATTTACCTTTTTGGGTGAGTTACCAGGTTTCCACGAGCAGCAACCAACTTCGGTGCTTTAGTCAGGGTCAAGCTGTGAAGAAACCCAAGTAGCAGGTATGGGAAGGGAATAAAATCCCAGCCACAGCCCACTAACCTGTCAGACTGACGTGAGGAGAACTCAGACATCCCAGCCCAGGCCCCAGACACAGAAGACCAAAAGGAGCTGCTTTGCTGTGTGGTATCAATGTTTCTGGTCCACAGGACCTGGGTACTTATTTGTGTCTCATACTAGGTGTTTAGGAAGCTCACTGACACCTTAAATTACCAATAGTTCATGTTCACACAGCAGGGCACAGCATTCTCAGGTTTGTCGAGAGGGTTTTTTTTTTGTTTTAGTTTTTGTTTGTTTGTTTGTTTGTTTGCTTGTTTGTTTGTTTGTTTGCTTGTTTGTTTGTTTGTTTGTTTGCTTGCTTGCTTGCTTTTGCAGTAGGAATAGGCCTTGGGGTCAGCCCTGCCTGTTTTAGTCATGTAGCAACCTTGTAAGTATTTGTGAGGAAATTCACGCATGAACCCGACATTAGCAATGCAAGCCACTGGAGATGATTCCTGAGAGCCATGCTAAGCCCTGATTGAAATATGTTGTACCCAAGAAGCTAAGTATTCGCCATGCAGGTGAACAGAAAATAGGAAGCCCAGGGGACAGCTGGTCAGAGTATTGTTCCCATCTCCCTGGAGCAGAAGTTGGATCCTGCCTGGCTTTCTAGCACAGAGAACCCCTCCAGCTCACAGTCTACCCAGGGTCTCTTAAAGACCTGCTGCCTTCGATTTCAAATGCTTGCGTATTTTCTGGAGGGTCTGGAGATTGGGTTTTTAATGAGTTAATTTGTCAAATATTTAGCAAACCAAAGCAAAAAATAAATGTAGCAAATGATAGATGATAGATAGGTAGGTAGGTAGGTAGATAGATGATAGATAGATAGATATAGATAGATAGATAGATAGATAGATAGATAGACAGACAGACAGACAGATAGATGATAGGTAGGTATAGATAGATAGGTAGGTAGATAGATAGATAGATGATAGATAGATAAATGATAGATAGATAGATGATAGATAGATAGATAGATGATAGATAGATAGATAGATAGATAGATAGATAGATGATAGATAGATAGATAGACAGATAGATAGATAGATGATAGATAGGTGATAGATAGATAGATAGATAGATAGATGATAGATAGATAGATAGATAGATAGATGATAGATTGATTGATAGATTGATCAATTGATAGATTGATAGATAATAGATAGATAATAGATAGATAGATAGGTGATGAGGATTAAACTTCATCAAACTACATGCTCAAAACATGCAGCAGAAATCAACCAGGAAAGCCCAGCTTAGGCAGTCACTGGAGTTTCCATAGAAAGAGTACCAGCCAGAGTAGAGTGTCCCCACCCCCGAGCGATGAGTCTTCCAAATGACAGAACAAATGGCAACAAATAGAGATGACATCATTCAACAGCACCCAGAAGAAGTTGACTGGGGAAGTTGAGACAGGCAGCTAGCATTCCTGGTTGAGCTTTGTTTTTCTCCATGGCTGCTTCCCATAGCTAACCTTCAGTCTCTTTCTGACAGAAGACACTTTTGTATCACACAGTACAGTAGTAGCCCCTGCTAGAAATGGTTTACCTTTTAACTGGGATTATAGACCTATATGATTCTACCTTTGGGTGGCTTTGCTGTTCTCTCTTCCCTGCCACAGAGTTGGGACATCACACTCCCAAACAGGAAGTCTTGGAGGACACTCTGAGACAAAAATGCTTAGGTCTGAGATGAGGGCAGGGGGGGCAACCCGGCTTTCTGAGATAGCCTTTCAGTTCCAAAAGCTCCAGACAATTTTTCAATAAAAAGTACATTACTCCAGGGGTCCTGTAGTGCTCTCTTTTGTGCCAGCAGCCCAGCTATGGGAGAAGCAGCTGCAGTCAACCAAAGGAAATAATGGAGTTGCTGTGGAGGACCAATCTCTCCTTGACTCCATAAGCCACATCTGGTGCCCACCCAGTTACAAGAGACTTCCCTCAGCAGCAGCTGCTTGACAACTGGGCTTCAGCCACCTTCACCATACAGATGGCCAAATGACAGGTGCCATGTAAGCTCTATTCTCAGACTGCCAGAGTAGAACTGACCTGTTGCTCAGCATTTCATGGGCTCTGAAGTCACTCAGATAGATGGCACTGTTTAGTCCAGCCTGCCTCCCCAGACCTAGCCTTATCCTTAGCACACAAGCCAATGGGCCACCAGGGACATAGGCTAGGTAACAGAAGGATATGGGCTTAAAATCTGACCACCCAGCCTTGAATCCTGTGTGGCCTCCGATAAAGCCACCATGTGAGATTCAGTCTACTTGTATACAGGATAGACTACTCGGTCATACTGTTGTAAGAGTCAAGGAATGGCTTGGGCAGACTTCCACCAAGGCCAAATGAAAAACAGTGAGTGCATAACCACAGTGTGTGTGTGTGTGTGTGTGTGTGTGTGTGTGCATGCCAATGGGGTATGTGTATGTGCCCATAGGTGTGTATGTATGTGTATTATATATGCTGTTTACCAGATGTGTGTGAATGCACACAAGATGCATGTATATATGTGTGTTCACATGCCTCTTTCTGGGACAGAGTCCATAGCCACAGACACAAACACCCTGTGAACACTAGTGAGCACACACACATACACAAACTTTGGAGAAGGCTCCACCCACTCTTCAATGCTGTTTGCTTTGGCTGATAATCTTGCAGTCTGTCTTTCACATTTCCACGTGAACACATGCAGCCTTGGGTCCCTAATAAAGTTGATAATGTCTCCATCATCCTTCTCCCTTCTTCCACCACCCACCCTGCATTTACCTCCTAGACCCTTCCTGAAGGCCTAGATCAGCAGACTATGAATGCTAAGTTAGCCCCAGGACCAAGGTGACTGTGTCAGCTCCTAGAATGCACGGAGAGAGCAGGAAGAAATTCCCAGGAAGCCACACTGGAGATAGTCCAGGAACTTTATGCCCTGCTGACTCCAGGACAGTTCAGTATACAGTGACAGAACTTGATATCTTTTTACCACAGGGTGTTTTAAGGGGAGATGCCTGTAGATCACAGCCCCCGGGGCCCGGAGGACTTAGCACTGTGCAGAACAGTGAATAAAAGAAGAGGTAGGGCAGAGGCCTGCAACATTTCCCACAGAATGCTAGAGGCACATCGTCTCTGGAGCCATGGTAGGACACCAGTCCTCAAGTACTCCATGATGAAGTAGTGGGTGTTGGTGACAGTGTCTGTGGATGTCCTAATGATCCCATGACAGTCTATGACTCCTGTAAAGTAATCTGTAGATGAACTTAAATGCTCATGAGCTTGACTCTTGTTTCAGCGATCTCTTGCTATGAAATCTCTACTTAATCCTGGCTCCTTTGCTTCCCTTTCCATGGACCCATATTTTAACTGGTTTTCTCATTGCCATGACCAAATATCTGTAAAAGCCAACTTAGCAAAAAAATGATCATGGCTCATGATTTAAAGGGACACAGCCCCTTGTGATGGGGAAAGCCTCGTGACAGGCAGCATCATGGTGCAAGGGGTTTGAGAAGGCTACTTGTTCTCATCTATAGAGATAAGCAGTTCTCAACCCGTGGGTCACAAACCTCCCGTGGGACATATACCATATATCCTACATATAGGATATTTATATTAAACGATTCACAACAGTAGCAAAATTACACTTATAAAGTAGCAATGAAGATAATTTTATGAGTACGGGTCACCACAACATGAGGAACTGTATTAGAGGATCACAGCATTAGGAAGGTTGAGAACCACTGATAAAGGAGAAATCAGACAGAAAAGACAGGAAGTAGGCCAGGTTATTACAGGCCTCAAGGCCCACCTTTAGTAACCAGTTCCCTCCAGCATGGTCTTAAAGATTCCACTACACCTCACTCCCCAGCGCCCCACACCCCAACAGCACCACCGTATGAGGACCAATTGCTCAGACCCATGAGCCTGTAGTGGGAAGTTTCATATTCAGATCTTTAGCCAAAACAGCAGCAGTCTGTGCAGACTCTTGTGAGCCCGTGTCTCAGACGCTTACCTCAGAACATCTACGGCCCACCCTGGGAAGTATCAAATCTATTCCAGAGACTGGTAACCCTGCTGCTTAGACCACTGAGGGCTCAAAGAAATAAGTGAAGGGAAAGGCAATGTTATGTCAGCTTATCTGAGTTGACAGATGGATACCCTGATAACAGGAAATGAATCATTTCTGGGTATATGTGGAAAGACATTGCTGGAGGGATGGGTACCAAAATCGGAAGGCCAGGAAAGATCTGTCCTCAACACTGCAAGTGCTGACCACCCTGATGGAGGAGCAGGGCTGAGGAAGAGGTAATGTGCTTGACCTGAACCCCTACTTCCATCTTTGAACTTCCGTGTCTTGGTTCTGGTCTCAGGTTTTTGGTAAGATATGGTACTCACCATTACTACACCAGACAGTGACTCTCCAAGTCTCTACTTCCCACAATCCCCTGTCCCTCTCCTCTGATTATCTATCTGTCTGTCTGTACACACACACACACACACACACACACACACACACACCCCAAATGGACAAGATTCACAGTAGGTGTGTGGGTATTGTAGATGAGGATCAGAGCCCCAGGGCACCAACTGTGGGGGTTCCAGTGCACCTATCAATTTATTAGGTTCCTGTGTATGTGACTGCAGGCAATAAATTGGACCAAGGACACAGAAATGACTTGGCGGTTAAGAGTAACTAGGGACAGCTCCTCAGTTAAGAGAACCAGAGTCTGATTTTCAGTGTCCCCCATCAGGTGGTTGGCCATCACATTCGACTCCAGCTTCAAGGAATCTGATGCCCTCTTCTGGATTCCATGGTACCTACACCCACATTCATAACCACAGACAACACACATTATTTTAAACATCAAATAAAATAAGAAATAAAGAGATAGTTTGCTAAGGAAAGGAAAGCACCCCTGGGGATAGGGTCGGAGTAGGTCAGTGAGCCAAAGGCAAAGTCAGTGGGTCACAGGGCACCAGAACCTTTCTAGAACATTACACAGCACCTGCCTCTCACCCATGCTTTTTTGGGGTAAGGGCTGATGCTCTCCCTCTCCTCCCCTCCCCCTCCACACCCCTCTTTCTTTCTCTCTGTCTCTCTGTCTCTCTGTCTCTCTCTCTGTCTCTCTCTCATGTATGTGTGTGTGTGTGTGTGTGTGTGTGTGTGTGTGTGTGTGTGTAAGGACTTCCACTCTTTCTGCGAACTAGCCTGGGTGTGCTCCATTTGTTGTAGAACATCAGGTGGGGGAGGAGCTTCCTTTGTGTGCTAATCTTGACACAGATTTGTCCTGCCACAAGGGTGTGCAGGTCCCTGGTGGCAGCTGCTCCAGCGTGGAGCCTTTCTCCTCTTTCTGGGGCCAGCTGCAAGGAAGGCAATTGTGAAAGTGACCTAGAAAAGCTGCTTGGACCCAAGCAGGAAAGGCAGAAAGGAGAGAGAAGCTGCTGCCTACCGGCTCTGAGCAAATTGTCAGTTGGCCCCTCTGTCCCCTCCAGCAGCAGGAGCAGGGCCTGCTGTCACCTTCTGTGTGTCAGCTCTCCAAGAAGACCTAAGGCAGCCCCATGGTTCCATTAACCCTGCCACCTGGAGCTCCCCCTCCCCCAGCCTTCCTTTACTCCTTTGCTGGGGACTTGACAGCTCACTGCTGAAGGCCTGCTCATTCCAGAGACTGACCCTCCCCTGAGTCACTGTCTCCATACCCTTCTCAAACAACCATCAGCAAACCAATAAAATCCTTTTCTTCGTGTTGGAGGTGAAGTCGGATTACATCTCTGCCTGCACGCCTCAGAAGGTTGGTTCAGTCTAAAGGGCCCTAAGGAGGCTGGCAGCTACAAACCAGACCCACAGTACTGGGTGATCTTCAACCAGTTCCAAGAGTTCTTGAAGGCAAGAGGCCTGCAGGGCAGGCATGAGGGTCTGGGTCCAGCGGTGGCTGGGGGTAGGGGGAGCAAGCTTCTGCACAGCTGGAGGATGCTGATAAGAACCTTAGCAGGGTAGGGCAGGTCCACTGGGTGCATGCTCTCCCTGCCTCCCGGCTTCTTCATACTTTGTCCCCTGCCACAGTACAGTGTGACCTGTCACATTCCAGAGCTGTGGCCTGGAGCCACCCAGCCCATCCTGTGGGCAAAAGAAGGGCTGGGCCACACAGCTGCTAAAAATGGCTGCTTCAGCCTTCCTATCCCAAAGAGTACACGCTGACATTCCTGCCATAGTTGAGGAAGGTCCAGCCCTGCTCCACTTTGTGGCAGCTGCTCCCCAGGACTCCCCTAGACTGCAGTAGCTCCGCCCAGGTCTTCCTGCATTCCACAAACTCCAGTTAGAAACCTCTGTTTGCAGGAGCTGCAAGCCCCCCAGGCAGAAGGCGCTCCATGCTCCCTGGTACCACAAGGGTCAGGGACAGGCAAGTCATGGGCATGCCTCCTCCCAGAGAGAGGTAGTAAGCCACCAAATGCCAGCCTCGATGCTGAGGTAGGGAAACTGGATCTGAGAATGCTTATGCCAAGCTACCCTTACCCCAAGCCCAGCAGGGTCTGACTCCAGGATTACAGTCTCCTGGCTTGTCAGTGAGTTATCTCAAAGGACTGCTTTGGAAGGTGAAACTATAAAATGCACAAACAGTTTTTCTTCCCCGGGGTGAGCCCGAGAATTAGCACATACCTCTCCAGACAGGCTGGTGTGTGGCTTACCTCCTCCAAGGTCTCTGGGGAGCAGGGAACTCAGCTGGGTCTCCAGCCCACGCCCGAACTAGAGTCGGGCGCCATGGAAGCCGAGTTGGCGGCCTTCCCGGGTTGGGAAGAGGGCTTCATTGGGTGAGTCCCACAGACCGGGGTGCCCCTGGGGCTTGTAGACCAGAGCAGAGTTAGGAGCCCTGCCAAGCCTCCTCTCCAACGACACCAAAATTATCCTGTCGCTCCTAGCGCTCCAGTAAACATTACAAAACTCTTTGAAGTTCAAACTGTGCCTGCCCACAGAAGGGGCTCAGCAGCCAAACTGTCTTACAGGGCAATTAAGATGTTGTCTGCAGGTATCAGACTGTCTGCTGGTACTCAGGTTGGCTCTGCCAGAAAGTCAGGCACAGCCAGGCAGTGGCCACAGACCTAGCATAGGGGCTGCAGCTGAAGGAAATGGGCCCTGGGGGTGGGGGGTGCCAGAGCCAGTGCTGGGACCCACACAGTCTCCCTCCCACCTGCACCTTGGTCTCAGGCCACACACCTGAGCTCCAGCACTTTGATGGCCTGCCTGCCTTTGTGGACAGTGCCAGCCTCAGTTCCTAGAGTTGACTCTGTTTGCTTTTTATCAGAGAGCTAAGGAAGGAGTTGAAAGCTGAGGCTCAGGCTTTCCAGACTGGGGAGGGAAGAAGACCACCAAAAGCCCTGGAAAGGAGCCAACATGTGTCTGCAGCCTCCTGGGCCTGGGCTGGGCTGGGCTGGCAGCTAGTTCCATATTGCACTGGGAACCCAGTTTGGGCATTGGGCTGTGGCTTCATCAGGATCCAGTCAAGAACCTAAGTATAAAAACCAAAGTATAGTTTCTCCTGTTCCGCTTCTCGGGCTTTTTGCATACTACCTGTGCCTTCTCCAACTGAGAGTCCCGTCTGCCTGGGAACCCGCTTCATGACTGGTGCCCCTGGGCTAGGCAGGTGGGGTAGCAATGCCACCAAATGGATGCAAACGGGGACACAGAAGAAACCCAAGCAGCTTCAGTGTAGACCAAGGAACAAAATGACTCTTCTCCTGTTGGGGTTCTGTAAACCCCACCCCTCAGTTACCTAGCACCAGCCAGGTATGCTCTGCTCTAGTGACCTAACAGTATAAAAGGGGTTGCTTGCCCCCTCCTCTCTCTCTTGTCCTTGTTTTTCCCCCCTTGCCCCCCTCTTCCCCTTCCCTTCCCTGCCTCTCTCCACGTGCTCATGGCCGGTCTCTACTCCTCTACTCCTCTATTTCTCTTCTTCTTCTTCTTCTTCTTCTTCTTCTTCTTCTTCTTCTTCTTCTTCTTCTTCTTCTTCTTCTTCTTCTTCTTCTTCTTCTCTCTCTCTCTCTCTCTCTCTCTCTCTCTCTCTCTCTCTGCCTCTTCTACTACCCTCTTAACTCCCATGACTAAATAAACTCTATTCTGTACTATACCATTGTGTGGCTGGTCCCTCTGGTCCCTCAGGGGGAAGGGATTCCCAACACGGATCGCCCAGAAGCATCCCCCTCGCCTCCAGGCTTCGCCACACCTCCATGGGTCATACCCCCCCCACTCTCTTTATCCTTTTCTTAAGATTGGTGCGGAAACCTGGGACGTCATCTTTTAACAACTGCAAATGGGCACAAATGTAGTTGCAGAAAGAACAGAGTAACCCACCCATCCAAAGAAGGGGTGCCTGGGGTTCCTAGGCCTGAGAACGCTGGAAAACCTTCTCCAGGACTCAAGGGACCAGCACCCATTGAGGGCTGCTTGTCAAAGCTGCATTTGTATGTTTGGTCAGGAGGAGGCCTTCCAGCCGTACGGCTAGGTCAGGTTCCTGCAGCTCATGACTGACCAGTGCCCACACCTGACCAAGAACACTGTGCCCCATTCAGAACACCTTAGTCCAGGCACCTGCTGGGTGTGGGCCATACCAGAGAGTGCTGCACTTGTCCTTAGTGACTCCCACACACTGAGCTGATGGCCAGCAGCCCAGCTGATTCTTTATTCTGAGGTAAAACATACATGATATTTACTACTTTATGGCTTGCGCGTGTATGTTCGTGTCCATGTGGGTGTGTACATATAGGCGCGTGTGGGTATTTGTGCATGTAGAGACATTACTCCTCAATACTTTTGGAGACACTATCTCCCACTGAACCAACAGGTAATTCGGCGACTCTGCAAAATAAACTGACCAGCAAACTCCAGGAGTCCCTCTGTTCTTGTCTCCCCAGGGCCCTCTGTTTAATGTGCACACTGGGATCTGAACTCAGATTTTTATGCTTCTGAAGCAAGCAACTTACCAACTGAGCCATGTCTGCACCCCACCCCCACCTTCTAACCACCTCTAAATACGCAGACCAATGACTCTAAGCATATCCACAGTCACTGCTGTCGCCTGCCTCTAGAACGCCCTGTTTTCCAAACTGAAGCCAAGTCCCTGTTAACCGCTGACTCCCCTTCCCCACACGCCCTGCAAACCGCTCTCCTTTCTGTCTTTGAATTTAGCTACTTTTAAAACTTTGTGGAATGGAGCCAGATGGAATTAGCTCCCTTTTGCTCTTTTACCAGGAGAGAGGTCTTTTTAAGACAGTCCTGTCAACCCAGTACAGTTATGTTACTTGATTTTCTTTATTTTTCTCCATTAAAAATAAAGTAAAAGCAATAACCCCAGCTCTTTGAGTTGTAAAGTCTATTGTAAAATATAATGGTGTGAGTCCCGCCACAGTTAGTTCATAGAAAGGTTTCATGCCCTGCCCCCCACCCAAATAACTCCCCAGAGTTTCACCTTTACCTTAATGTACTCACATAACCACTCCATCTCCCAATTCACTCTTCTGAGAACATCTGCTGGTGACCTACCCTAGCTCAGTGCTGATTTTCCTGCTTCATGACCAGAACACAATTCAGTGGAAACTACCCTTGGTATTTTGAATTTGAGTCTTTTCTCTCATTAGCCAAATGCATTGTGATTTGGGGGGGGGGTGATATGCAGGGCTGGGGTGTAGATGGTATCTTCTAAAGTGTTCCATCGCTGCCAAAGAACAGGTAAGGTACCCCACAGCACCCCACATTCACCAAGTTGTGTGAGATATCTGGCACTTCGTTGTAAACAGGCTTTGTTTGCTGAGGCTTGGTTGAACACCGGGCTGATATCCTCTCAGCATATCGAGAGGATGAGGTAAAAACAGGCTCTGGGAAGTCACTAACTCTCCCTGTGTTCTCCATTCCCGACCCATTCAGTGGTGTGAGAACAGCTAGCTGCTTTCTGAACCCTGTGGTCTGAGACTGGCCGCTCCTTCAAGTCACTGGTACATGGGTAGCTAGTTCTTCATATCATATCATTGCCCAGTAGCACCCCTTGTTCTTGCACGGAATCTGCCCTGTTCTCTCTGTCCACCCGTCTCACCTGCATTCTCAAAGTTCTTCCCTGTTGGCTATATGCCAAAGCTTCGTTTCTTGTGTGTGGATGGATATTACTCAAGCGCATGTTTCTAAAGTATTCAGGGTTCATTTGCTCCCATACAGCAAAGCCTGACGTGGAAGACAGGATGCTTGTGAAGGGAAAAGTGTCTCCTCTAAGATTCGTGGTGGCAGGAGGCCATGCCACACGCAGAACCCACAGGAGGCCCCAGGGAAAGGTCAGGAGGTAGGAGTGAGGCAAACAGCAGTGAGACTTCTGATTGTGGCCTGCTTGGAAAGAACCAGTCAGACAGGGTGAGCAGGCTCCTGGGCAGAGGTGTCCCTCTTGTCTGCTTCCTGGACCCACATGAGGAGATCTACAGTGGCTCAGAGTGGGGAAGTCTGAGACAGGAGGTACTGGAGGAGACAGGGGATTGGTGGATTGGCAAGAGGTCCTTTCCTAGGAATTAGCTATGTGTCTCTGCAGGGTCAGTGAGGCCTCACAGCGCAGTCTCAGAAGATAGGAAAGGTGGTTGGCACACGCACACGCGTGTAGAAGGCATTTTATTCTCCATCCATGAGAGCATATCCACCCATTAATACGCCCTCAGTTTGTGTCTGCCTTTCGGCTACTACAGTAAAAGCTGCTGGTAGGAAGATGCAGAAAGGCATTGGTCCAGTTCTGGGCAGCCTTCCTATTTCTAGATGTTTGTATTTGTGTGAGGGAGAGGGAGAATGTGTGTTTGTGCAAGTGCACAAGTGGGGGTGAGGGGGAACCCTGAAGAGACCCTCTAAGTTCGTCATCACATTTTCTTGGAGTCAGGGTCTCCCACTGACTCAGAATTGATCAAATAGGCCAGCCCAGCTGCCCCGAGAAACCCAGGGAGCCTCCCACCTGTCACTGACTCCCCAGCACTGGGGTAACAGGTGCGCACCAGCAACGTGGCTTTTTTATAAAAGGGTTTTGGGGATCGCACACAGGTCCTCTAGCACTTTGCCATTTGTAAAGGTTTCGGGTTGTTTATGTGTTTGTTTGATTGTTTGTTTTAATAAATTGGTGAATTAGCTGGCCAGTGGTGGTACAGACCTTTAATCCCATTGCTCCATCAGCAGAGGCAGGTGGCTCTCCATGTCCAAGGACAGCCTGGTCTACAGATAGTGTTCCCTGACAGTCAGGCCCACAAAGAGAAACTGTCAGACAAACAAACAACAACAAAACTAAGCAAATAAATATTTTTTAAGGGGAAATCCCTCCACATCCATCCCAAAGGCTGAATCAGGAAATGCACTCACCTGCTTTATTCTCAGCACCTTTTCCCCCTGCAGCACTCACCAGAGCCATCACGAAGTCTGTACCTGCCCATCCGCTCCCTACAGTAGCAAACAGTCCCAGTGTGTAGCTTCATGGGAAGGGACAGCACCCTGGCCCCAGCCCCACCCCACCCCTCTCTCTGTAAGCTGGGGGCCCTCGGAGTTGTCTGCCAACACATAAGGTAATTCACGAGCCCCTCTCTCCACAAACTCCCAGCTTGCAGAACCCTCTGAGGCCTGTGTCTGCGTCTCAGTCGCCTTCCTTCCCTAGACCCTTGTAGCCATCCGGGGTGCTGCATCATCAGAAGTCAGGGGAGCCAGGACAGGAGTAAGCCACAGTTCTTCCAGATAAAGGACACCCTTATCTCTACTAGAACCCAGTATTTTAGACTTTGTGTTACAGTTCATCCCGGATTGTTGGAGGGGAAAGAGTCAGCGCACGTAACAACCCAGGTGATAACCATCTTCAAGAACTGGAGAGGGAAGCCACAGGTGACTCATTGCTGGCCCACTGACATACAGCTGTGGCCCGCCTGTCGCTACTGGAAGGTGGAGGTCAGCAGGAAGCTCGCCCTCCTCCCTCTACACCTCAGTCAGCCTGAGTCATGACTCATGGGAACTTCCCACATGGCTCTAAGAAAAAGAAAAGATGTGAGGCCACTTTGGAGATGGTAGAGGAGAAAGGGAAAGGGAAAACGTAAGCAGCCAGTGCCCTGCCAAGGAAACCAAGCAAAGAGCCGCACCAATAGCTACACACACACACACACACACACACACACACACACACACCATGCACCCATGCACCTATGCAAGTTGGACTGGACCCCAGAAACCTCGATGAGGAGCTCCTGAGTGAGTGCAGAGATGCTTAAATGTGGCAGACACCACAATACCATCAGCTTGTAGAGACTCCCAAACCAACAAAGCAGGAGTGGGGATCTCGTGGAAGTGAATAGCTGGTGTGGGGAAGAAGGGATCAGAGGCAGGGAGGGGAAGCAGGACATTTAGGGTGACAAGAAGAAGAGGGCCAGAAAATCCTAAACAGAGAGGAGACCAGGCGAGAACTGTTCTGACTCTCTGTCCAGTGGTGCCTGGATTTTACACAGGAGGGTCTGCACTTGTCTTGCGTAAGTAGAAAGACCTATACAAAGTGGTCCTCGAGGCACGTGTGAGGACCCAGCAGCTGTAGGTCAACCAGGGGTTCCTGCAAAATGCACACAGGCTTCAGAAAATTGGGGAGGCAGGCCACTCCTCACCTACTGCCTGGGCTTAAAAACATGGAAGTCCACCCTACTCAGAGCCCAGTGAGACGTCTGGAGAGGTACCCAACAGCTGATCACAGACCAGACACCACACTCCCAATATCCTGTGTCTGCCTGGTGTTCCCTAAGGGTTGAACCTTCAGAGGAGGACAGAGGAGA
This sequence comes from Micromys minutus, assembly GCF_963924665.1. Lineage (NCBI taxonomy): Eukaryota > Metazoa > Chordata > Mammalia > Rodentia > Muridae > Micromys > Micromys minutus. The sequence goes on from NC_137969.1 coordinate 102,552,370, forward strand.
AAAGCAGGCTCAAAGGACTCATATACAACAACCTCTGGGGCTTGGAGGAGAAGCAGACAGTGTGGTCTGGACACATGACAACGTTATGGCACTTAACAAAGTCCCAGAGGAGAGGGGAGAAGAAACTTCTGACTCACAGAATCACCCCAGGAATGAGACCAAGGACTGGACCATTCTGGGGTGTGAAGAGGTAACCCCAGGCCTGTACTCGATGCTCACAAGCCCCCTAGTCACACGGCTGCATGCTAGATAGGCCTGGAGGAATAGTCACAGCACAGCATGCTGAACATGTCTGAAAGAGGCCTGACGGAAAAAGGAGGAATCTGCTCAGCAGAAAGTCATAAATGCAGAGCCGGGGAGACGGTGTCAGTAAAATGGCCATGTGTATGCATAAGGACCAGAATTAGACAGACAACCCAAATAGGAAAGGCCGGGTGTGGTGACAGGCACTTGTAAATTCTGCTCTGGGGAGGTGGAGACAGTCAAATCCCTGGGGCTGGGCTAATTGCTAAGTCTCAGGTCCCAGTGAGAAAGTTTATCTCAAAACCCAGGATAGACCACGGCTCAAGAAGAATGGCATCTGACAGAAACTGTCCTCTGGCCTCCACATACACTCGAAGATGCGTGTGCACACCCACACATGCACATTCATATTTGTGCACCAACACATAGGTAGGAACATAGAAGGCAACATGAGCAGATTAAAGTCTGAACATGGTCAGGCCCTCCTCTCTCCCCCACGCCGTGTACTCAGCTTGGCTCTGCACCCAAGTGCCAAGAACTCATCTGCAGACGTAAAGGGTGCAGATTAATATCCTGTTAATGCCCTGTCTCTTTAAATCTGAACCGCCGTTGAGGAAGAATACATAGAGGAGTGTTGTTCTTTTTTTCCCCCCTTTCCTCCTGTAAAGTTCAAGTTGAGAAAGACCTTTTAGGATGGGACAGTTGCATAAGCCCAGGATTAGCTGTCCTTGATTATAAATAAATGAATGGCTGTAGATGAGGTAAAGCAGGCCTATGTCAGGGATCTGCTCCGCCCTCATCTTTAAGACTTGGCTGGAACCGGCTGTTTGGTTTACTTTCAGGCTTCATGATTCTCTGTCACTTGCTCCACAAACCTGCATCTTCTGCCAGCCAACCACTGAGTGCCTGCGTGCAAAGGCTTAGTGTCGCCCCATAGTCCAGGGTTCTCTTAAGCTCTCTGGCTTCTCCAACCCCGTGGAGCACTCTGGTCATTAACATCTGCCTCCGATGGCCTCTCCTGGGGTAAGCAGCCTGGGACAGTTGTTGGTGTGCTGATAGAGCCACTACACAGCAGCCCCCAGCCTGAGCTCCATGCTCATAAACAGGTAAACTAAGGGAGGCCAGGCATGGAGCTTCATGGGTGATGTGCTTTGCTTCCATGCAAGATGCCAAGATCCAGGCCCAAGAACCACATAGAGTGGATGTGGTGGTGTACGTGTGTACCTGGCACTTAGGGTTGCAGGCAGGAAGATTGGAAATTCAAGGACATTCTCTTCCACACAGGAAGTTGGAGGCCAGTCTGAGCTACATGAAACCTTCTCAACAAGGAAGGACATCTGTAGCCGGAGATGCTGAGGCCACACATCACCACGGTGACTAACAGAAAAGGGCTCTAGGCCTATACTGGAGAATGGTTTTGTGCACTGGGTGCTATGCTGGTTACTGTGCCTAGAGATCTGGTTGCAGTCTGGATGCCAGCATGACCGTGACCACGCAGGCATCTACTGTCTCTGTGATGTGGAAAGATGGTTTTCCATCACCTCTGGTTGGTTAATAAAGTGCTGATCAACCAATGGCTGGGAAGGAGAAGAGAGTAGGGCAGCAGAGTAGGGGGATAGGAGGGGACGAGATGGACCACAAGGATGTACCATGAGAGGTGGAGAAGGGAGTGGCCATGCAGACTCAGATGGCAGGTAAAGAACCACATAGTTGGGAAGTAGTCCAGGCCAGCATAGTCAGGTTAGAATAGTTGGTTTTCTGTCTAGCTGTAGGTCTCTGTTTTGTCTATTTGGGAACAAGGGGGAATAGAAAGGCCTCCCCAGAACCACATTTACAAGCCTAGGCCTTGCCAAGCCCTGCTTTGTTTCCAACTGTCCCTTGTATCTGTGACTTCATTTTAGATCAAGAGGATGAAGGGATGGATAATTCTTGGTGTAGAAACATAAGGGCTTGAGTTCTGTTTCCCATCACCCATGGAAAGGCTGGGTGCAGAGGTATATGCCTATAGTTCTAGCACTGGGGAGGAGGAGGCATGTGGATTCTTGAGGCTCACTGACCAAGCCAACTAACTGAAGCAAGGAACTGCAGGATCTGTGAGAAACCCTGTGTCTAAAAGCAAAACAAAAACCAAATAAACAAAGACAAAAAATGAGCTGGAAAGGGGTTGAAGAAGATGGCTTACATTGACCTTTGGCCTCAACATGCACACCCATGCATATGTACCTCTACACACATGTATATGCACACATGCATATGTACCTCTACACACATGTATATGCACCCATGCATATGTACCTCTACATACAGCTCACAGCACACTGACAGAGAGGAAAATCAGACTCAGGAGGAGTGTGGGTCCAGTGTCACTCATTCTTCGGCCATTAGCAATAGTAGCCATAGCCCTGATAGGACCCCAGAAGGCAGACAGGAGCCTACATCCAGATTCTGGTGCCTCCATCTTTGATGGCACCAGTGACCCATGAAAAGATCTGGTGCATTTCATAGTGAACGTTCAAAAGCCAGGGTCTTGGGCCTTGGGTGGCGGTGAGCCGGCTGGTGGTAGATGCCTGGCTCTATGCCAGCCTCGGGGCCACCTCGACTTCGTATTGTTTCTGCTGAAATTCTGTGCACAGTCAGCACTAGGCACAGAGTCATTATGAGTGATCACGAAGGAAACAAGCTACACCCTTGCACACACTCTGGTCTGGATGTTTTCCAGCCCAGGGTCCAGTGAGCTTTCTCCTCACCAATGGCTCTTCTCTCTTAGGAGGTGGTAGTCGACTCTGTGCTGTGGATTCATGGGACAGTGTGGAAACATCTAGGGATCGCCCCATGGTAACAGTTTTTAAAAGTTTCTTTTTTTTTTTTTAGTTATGAATGTTTGTGTGTGTTTGTGTGTGTGTGTGTGTGTGTGGTGTGTGTGTTAGTGTGTGTGTGTATTTTGTGTTGTGTGTGTGTTTGTGTGTGTGTGTTTGTGTGTGTATGTGTGTTTGTGTGTGTGTGCGTGGTGTGTGTTTGTGTCTGTGTGTGGTATGTGTATGTTTGTGTGTGTGTGTGTATTTTGTGTTGTGTGTGTGTGGTGTGTATGTTTTGTGTGTGTGTGTGTTTTGTAGTATGTGTGTATTGTGTGTGTGTGTACATAGCTGAGGTATCCATTGAAACCAGAAGAGGGCGTCGGACCCCCTAGAGCTGTAATTACAGGCATTTGAAAGTCTTCAGACAGGTGCAGGGAACTGAAGAGACTCCAGTTTTCTGCAAGGGCAGCTGGTACTCCTAACCACTATGCCATCTCTCTAGCCTTTGAGGGACAATATTTAAATGGACAAATTATCTGCCCTGACAAAGGAAACCAGTTGGGATGAATGACAGCTACACTTCTTTAAAATTTAGAATATCCTTCATAAAAGTATGGGGTAACAATCAGTGTTTAGTCTTTTCACAGCTGGTCCCAGATGGTACTGAAGAGAAGAAATACCAAGATGCTCTAACATCTTCCCTAAAAGAACATTCTCTGTGGTGCTACCAGAGGTCAGGGGTCAGAGCTGTCATCCATAGTGAATAAAAATGCCCAGGGTATAGATCAGTTAGTAAAGTGTTTGCCTAGCATGCATGAGGCCCTGAGTTCAATCCCCAACACCTCATAAACTAGTCATGAGGATATACTCCTATAACCTTAGTACAAGGAAGGCGAAGGCTAGCCTCCACTTGTGAATCTAGGGTCAGCATGGGCAACATAAGACCCTGACTCAGAAAACAAAGATACAAAAAAATTAAATGTTGAAATTGATAATTAATAATAAGTTGTCTTCACTTCACGGATGCTTGTGAAGGCCCTGGTCATCTGTGTTACTGCCAAGTTGATGACATCCTATATCCCTAGTTCCCAGTATAGTCTCACTTTTGGAAGGAAGGGTGGGGGCTGTTGACGAGCACTGAAACCATTGAACATGCCTCTCCATTTCATAAACACGGGACAGTGATTGGCTCTTCCTCCGGTAGAGTCCTTGCTGAACATTTGTGCTGCCTGTTTTCATCCTCCAAATGACAAACAAGTAAACAAGGCCCCAAGAAGAAACAGAAAGGGACACATACACTTGTCCATGACCGTCAAACACAGACAGATTCCAAGTTCAGAGGTGTCATTTATGAACAGCACAGACTACTGGATTCTCATCAGGCCCTTAGAGGTACATTGACCAAGACCCCACTGTAACCTGCTGTCCTTTCCCCAGTCCGTTGCTACCCAGGGTCAGCTCAGTGTCCCCACCTAAAGCTCCAGGGGAAGCCACCTCCCAGCATCCACACCCCCTAGATGGTGCCAAACTCAGCGAAGGCAGACAGAATGTGGCTCACTGCCAGGAAAGGAGAAACAGCCTTTGGAAACAACTAAATCATCCCCTTTGTTCTAAGTATCCCAAGACAGTAGAATGATCTGGAAAACAATTTCCCATGAAATGATTCACTAGAAAAGAAGAATGTTCCTGAGGCCAACTTCTACTTAAGCCATCTGAGCAGGTATGTCTATATAACAGCCCCGGGACCTGCCCTTTCTCCACATGGAAGGGCTGTTTCCAGCAGAGAGGGTCATTCGACCTGCTGTGGAACACATCTGCTTGTGAGCAAGTCAAGCTGTTGATGAATGTGCACAGAAAAGCTAGTCCCTAAAAGCTAGGCACCACCCTGTGTGGCCCAGGCACACCCAGGGAAGACCTTGGTCCCTATCTACACAGCAGGAACACGAGTGCTTCAGACAGGCCATGCTGGGTTTTGTTCCACCCTCAAAGAAAGCCCACCTTCTTCCCCCAAGTGAAGTCTCCTTTACAATGCTTCCAGGACCAGGGTGGGATTTGTAAGGCTCTGGTTGTTCGGGTGGGCTGGTCCCCAGGCCCTCTGAGTCACACCGGAAGAGGCATACTTCACAATTCTCAGCAGGCCCGGCAGGCCCTGCAGGCTTTGTCTGTACACCTGCCTGTTTCCTGTGCCACCCCCAGTCCTTCCTCCACCTGCACACGCTGGCACTGCAGAAAGAACCTTGGCTGTGTGTGCTAGCCTTAAAAATGAAGACAAAAACAACAACAACAACAAAAATTAGTTCTTCCTCATCAGCTTTCCCTGAGCTCAGAGAAAGAGAAAAGAAAAACCTGGAAGACACTGAAGGTGGGGAACCCTTTCTCCTGCAGCTGAAATCCATATTCCAACATGGCTTCCGGACCCCTCACCAAGATAGAGAACCCTTCAGCCCTACAGTGTTAGAGAGAAAGTTCTCATCCTCCACAATCTGTTTCCTCAAAACCCTGGGAGTTCTTCATGAACTGCTCAGAGCAACTGTGGAGGAAGAGAAGGCTGAGAGACTGAGGCAAGCCAAACACGAGATTCTAGTGCAGAACCGAGGTCTCACTTCACTCAGATCAGCACCTTCCCCCAACTGCCTAGGCCACAAGCAGGCTGAAAAGAGAAAGGAACTCCACTCTGGGAGTTTTCTGGGGGCATGCCATCCTCTCTGTGACCCTGTATGGCTACAATTATTTACAAAGCTTGGGACATTACACTGAATGCAATTACTCTGTGTGACCTGCCTGCTAGAGGGATGATCATGAGATCAACATTCAAAGCTCCAACCCAGAATTGTTCCTGTCTGAAGGAACTGCAGGGACAAAAAGGGAGAAGATCATGAGAGAAAGGAGGTCCAGTGGCAGGCCCAAACTGAGATCCAGCTCAAGGGAAAGCCCCGGAGCCTGACACTGTTACTAATGCTGTGGTGTGTACCGAAAGGAGCCTAGCATGGCTGCCCTCTAAGAGGCCTAACAAGCAGATGAAGGAGTCAGATGCAGATACTAGCACCCAACCAAAGGACAGAAGCAAGGACCCCTGCGGTTGAATTGGGGAAAAGCTGGAAGAAGCTGAGAAAGAGGGTAACCCCATGGGAAGACCAGCAGCAACTGACCTGGACCACAGAGATCTCTCAGACAGCAGAGACTTGAGGCCCCAGGGAATGGGGAGGTCTGGTAGGGTAAGGATGGGAGGTGGGGATATCCTCTTGGTGACAGAAAGGGGTATGGGATGGGGAACAGTTGGGATGCAGACCGGGAGAGGGATGGAAGATATGAGACTTGGCCAAAAAAGAGGAGGGATGGAGGAGACAGCAGATTTATTTCTTGGGAAACTACAAGTGTGTTGGTCAGACAACAAAAAGCCAGAGCGATGGTGTGAGAAGAGGTGAGCCGAGGGTCAGACAAGAACCAATGAGAAAGCCAGCAGTGTTAAGCAGCCATGGGCATAAATCATCCAGAGCAATTGAGAACCTTGATCCCCTGCTGTGGAGACATCTTCAGGATGAAGAACAGAGAGCTCATTTAGTCCAGGTTGCTAACAGCGGATATGATGGCACGTGTCTGGCACATTTGTGTGTAGTAATCTCTCACACACATCCTTGAACTAGAACCAGAGTACCCACTGAACCCCATCAGGGTGTGAGGGGAGGAAATTCTCGGCTACCGTGCATGGAGTTCCAGAGATCCAAGCCTTCAATGCCCCGAGTTGAAAAATCTTCTTAGACTAAGACAATGTGCAGCCATCAAACCGCCTCAACTGCTTGAAAGAGCCTAAGGGGCTTGGATGATTCTGTCAGTTACTAGGGAGAGTCGCTGACCCCCCAGCAAAGTTACTGATTCCACCAGGCCTTGGGCAGCGGCTGAGCAAGGAGCCGCAGAGCTCACAGACCCACCCAGCTGCAAAACACAAATGTTCCATGTCGACTGAAAAGCTAGCTGAAAGCAAATGCCTGCTGACATCCACAAGGCCCCTGACCTAAAGGGGAGTGTCACCACCCTGCTATGGGACCAAACTACAACCACACACCGCCCGCTCACAGTGTAAACAGACTCCAGCTGCCAGGGCCACCCTGGACTCTCCCAGAATCACAGGAAGCAGGTCACTGAAGTTTCCTAAATCTAATAGCCTACTCACCGTGGGACTGAGTTTCTAAAAACTCCATCGTCTGCTTTGCCTCTCCCTGCACTTTGACTCACACCCGGTAAACAAAGCTGTGGGCCTGCTGCCCTGACCCTGGCCTAAGGGGTGTGGGGAACTCTGCTACAGTGACCACTCGATCCTGCCTCCTTCATGCGCCCCGTAGGCCACAACACAGACTACACACACTACACGTTTGTACACAAAACATACACTACATACACGCTATGCATGCTCTATGCAAACACACAACATGTACTCACATACTACACACACATACAACACCCATCCCCTACTACCTGGACACACTGTATGCAGACATGCACAATTCACAGGTACTACACGCATACAACACACACCCCATACTACAGAGAAAGTAACTCTACAGACAAACACGACAAGCATTCACATACTACACTTACACATACACACGATGCATACACGCTACACTGGCACACCCAACATAGACTACGCCACACCACATCCCCCACACCCTAATCTGGAGCACTCGAGTGACTGAATCTTGTGTCTCAACCCAAGCCCCCAAAGCTTGAGAGTGTTGTCTTTTAAAGCAGCCAGACCTCAGACCTTCACACCTCTTGATTTGGGTCAGGGACCTTTAGACGGTGACAGCTGCTCCTAGATGTGTGCAGTGCCCCAGGTCATACAGCCTCCTGAGACAGTTTTCCACAGAGTCTGGAGACATTGGGATTCTCCTCCCATTTGGGCCACACCTGCAATTCCCAAAGAGAGGAACAGGAGAAACAAAGAACTAAGCTTGACCATTCAGGAGAAGAAAAATGCCCTTCAGCCAAGGATGTCAGGCCTTGCTCTGGGTGAAGTCCCTGTCCTGAGTTCAGAATGCTTTCCCAGTGTCATTGGAGCCTCAGACTTGCTCCAGCAGCCCCATCTGGCTATGTGTGACCTCTGTCTTTTCAGACTGGAAACACAAAACCCCAGGGTCCAAGCAAAATCTTATAGTGTGGTACTGCCATCAAAATGCTCCCAAGCAAGGTCCCTCCTCCATGGACTGTCCAAAAGGGCTGCTTATCAAGCATCTCTCAGACAGAAAGAAGGGCATGATTGTCCCATCTGACAGCTAGAAGCAGGAGTGGGAACAGGGGCAAGGGAGCTACGCGAGTCAGAAAGGTTTGGTACTTTCACTCTCAGAGGAAGGTCTGCAGACTGTGCCTGGGGCTAACCTTGTCAGCACTTTGGACAGTTTCTTTATTTTTATTTATTTACTCTTCAGTGCTAGGGATGGCAGGCAGGCCTTGGACATGTCTGGCAAGCGCTGTACCCCTGGGCTAAGCTCCCAGATGAGAGGGCATTGGCAATTGCACACATAAATAGCCTTGAGCAACCTCTAAGATGGAGACTTTTCTTAGACAGTAGTCTCTTCTACTCACCTTGATTTTGGAGTTTTCAAATCTACCCCAACAGCTACTTTCCGATCCTTATCAGTCTAGAATTGTCTAGTTTGCTGTTGATGGCATACAGACAGTCTTGTTTCAAATTAATTTGTGGGGGGGGGGGTGTAGCTGTGCCCGTTGTGTTCAAGTGTGAGGCCAGAAGGAGACTTTGTATGTCTGTTCTTCCCTCCAGACTGTCACACTGAGCCTGGAATTTACCATTTTTTGGCTGGGCTGGCAGCCAGCGCAGTGATCCTCCTGTCTCCACCCCCACCTCAACAGCATTGGCATTACAGGAATGCACAAACATGCCCAGCTCTCCTGTGGGTGCCAGAGATCCAAACTTAGGTCTTTGAGCTCTTGCAGCAACCCGTGGAGACATAACCTCCCACCACCCTGACCCTGGCCTCCACACACTTTCTAAGAAGTTTACCAAGGAGTCTATGGAGGAAATTCTGGGGCGGTCTCTGAATCCGAAGAAATCCAAAAACTGCATTGTCTTTCCATGAACCTCTAAGTAGAATTTTTAGCTTCATTATAAATGCAAATCACTTCCTTGTAGGATTTAAAGAACCCATGATTTATGGCTTAAATGGAAATCTCACACACACACACACCCCTCATGTGCTTGAACACTTCATCACAGCAGATAGCACTAGGAGATTTGGACATAGGGCCTAACCAGTGGAAACGGCTTATAGAGATGAAGGCAGATGGTTTGGCCTGCTCTGTTTCTAGCCCAAGCTCTCTACTTCACGGTTGTTGTCCTCTGAGATGTGATAAGGCCATCTCAGACCACAGATGACCAGGCACTTCACCATCAAGAATACTACTATGCCTTCCCACCGTGAAGCTGTGAGCTTCTCCCCCACACTGCTTAGCCGGGTGTCATTGGACATCAAATAGCCCAGTGATCCTTTACATCCTTCTGCATGCAGCTTTAAGAAGCAGGCGGTGGAGGCTGAAAAGATGAAGGTTCAACTAGTAAAGCATTTGCCTCGCGCACAAGAACCTGAATTCTAACCCCCAGAGCTCACGTATTAAAAGGCTAGCATGGTTTATAATTCCAGCCCTGGAAAGATAGAAGTAAGCAGCCAGGCCAGTGAGAAATCCTGTCATAGAAAACATAATGAACAGCATCTGAGAAATGACAGCCATGTTTGTCCTCTGGCCTCTATATTCAGCAACACACACACACACACACACACACACACACCTATACACATAGTGAACAAACATGTATTTACGTATAGACAAATAAAAAAAATGACAGAGACAGTACGTCTGGTTTCTCCCTTGAAAATATGAGTGGAAATACTGCCTGTGTAGACAGTGTAAGCAACACAAAGGCCAGGCTTTGTCTGATTCTGTGTAATGCTTGCTGTGTTTCTGGCACCCGGTCTAGTGTGTTAAGCTCGGTCACTACTGAGCAAACACTGTTTATTGAACTAAAAACACTGGGGAAACAAGAGCTTAGAAATCCACAGATTTGGTTGAGATTTTTAAACTATGAAAGTAATGCTTGTCTATAGAAAAAAATCAAACTGAGGTTCAAAGAGTAAGAGGGAGCTCTTGTGGGCTGGGTGTATAGTCAGTAGTAGAATATGTTCTTTGCATGTGCAAAGCCCTGAGTCCAAGGCCAGCAGCACATACCAAAAAGAAACCCCATCTAACCCCTCCTTCCCTCCTTCCTGAGTGAGCCTCCCCCCTGCAGTATGAACCCTTTCAAATCTACTTCAAACATACAAATTACCAAAAATAGCATTTTTTCCTCTTTTGGATATTGGTGGGTTTTGTTGTCATTTGTTTCTAGTTTTGGAATTCTGCTTCGAAAGTGCAGAAGCAAGAAGAGGAGGAGGAGGAGGAAGAGGAGGAGGAGGAAGAGAAAGAAGAAGAAGAAGAAGAAGAAGAAGAAGAAGAAGAAGAAGAAGAAGAAGAAGAAGAAGAAGAAGAAGAAAAGAGAGAGATAAAGGGAGGGATGGAGAGAGGGAGGGAGGGAGGAAGGAAGGAAGGAAGGAAGAAGGAAGGAAAGAAGGAAGGAAGGAAGGAAGAAAGAAAAAAAGAAAGAAAGAAAAAAAGAAAGAAAGAAAAGTGCAGAAGTAGAATCTAGTTATGTAGCCCAGACTGGCCTGGAACTCACCACCCACCTGCCTCAGCCTTCACAGTACTGGGATTACAAACCTGCATCCCCATACCTGGTTTGAGATGCATACCAAAGTGACTCATGCTTCAGCCAGAGAACCACCAGGATGAAAGTGACTCATGGCAGAGGCAGAAGCAGAAGACTTGTGACAAAAGGAAAGTCCCAGCATCTGAGCTTATAGCCTTCCAAAGGAAAGAAGCAAACGATTGACAATGATGTATTTATAAATGAGCCCTGGTGCTCTGAAAGATGGGGTCAGGGATGGGAAGTCAAAGTCCAGCCATAGACAAGGGGAGAAACGAAGGCTGGTTCCTCGGCTGTGCGCCTGGCTTCAGGTGAACCTTGGGGGGACAGCAGAACCCATGCTGTCCCTAACCTCCAGGTTTTGATAGTCAAAGATCAGCAAAGGCTCTGCTGGCCCTGGCTGGAAGATGAGATTTTAAGGAGGATAAAGGGCTTCTGCAGAAGCCATATGGAAATTTCAGAGCCGGCTGAGCGGACTCGGGAAACCGTTTGATAGGTAGAACAACAGGCAAGCGAGCATGAGGGTCTGAATTCAGACCCCAGAACCTACGGAAAGCCAGACACAGCAGTGCACATCTGTAATCCGAGGGATCCTGTGCTAAAATGGAAGGGATTAAATTAACCCAGAATCCCACAGGCCAGTAGGCCTGGCACATCCAAGGACAAATAGACAGCTGCCTCAAAGAAACCAGAAAGCAAAGACCAGTGCTTGCAGGGTAACTTTCCCTCCTCCCCCCCCCCCTCTCTCTCTCTCTCACACACACACACACAGGGGTAGCAAACACTCACGGGTGCTCACACACAGGAACACACATAAATACATAAATACATCATACATGTACACAATACACATGCAGCTTTTAAATTAAAAAAAGAATAAATAAAACAGTCAGGGAAATGTCATCCAGCATAACCCTCTTATCCCATTCTCCACACCGAACCCAAACATGACAGATGCAAACGACCAGAAGCCAGATCTCATCCCCACAAGGCAATGCCCTAGGCAGAGAGCTCTTATTAGAACTTCCTGATTCCTGAGGAAGAGTCGAGGTGTGAAGCTATCTGCTAAGAGGGAGTGGAACCAGCCCGGGAGAAAGAAGTTTGTTGCAGTCAACAAAGATGAAAAATTCATCATATCAGGCAAGTCCCTGTCTTAAGAGGGACACAAGACCCCCTGTTCACCTGGTGAATTGGGAATATCTAGATGCCTGGCAAGCCTCTTTAGAGTACTGAAACTCTTATGCTGTGTCACACTCCCAAGCCATTACACACACAAACATACACACTCACACACACACATATACAAACATACACACACTCACACATACACACACACTCCCAAGCCATTGCACACACACATATACACACTCACACACACACACTCACACACACATACACAAACATACACACAATCACATACACACATATACCCACACTCACTCATACACACATACACACACATATCACACACATACACAAACATACACACACTCACACACATACACACACTCACACATACAAACACACACACAAACACTCACACACACATACACAAGGATACACACAATCACACACACACATATACCCACACTCACTCACATACACATACACACACATATACAACACACATACACACTCAACACACACACTCTCACACACATACACAAACATACACACACTCACACACATACACACACTCACACATACAAACACACACACACACATACACAAGGATACACACAATCACACACACACATATACCCACACTCACTCACACACACATATACAACACACATACACACTCAACACACACACTCTCACAAACATACACACACTCACACACATATACACACTCACACACACACACACACACACTCTCACACACATACACAAACATACACACACTCATACACATACATACACTCACCTATACATACACATATACAAACATACACACAATTACACACACATATACCCACACTCACTCACACACACATATACAACACACATACACACTCAACACACACACTCTCACAAACATACACACACTCACACACACACACACACACACACACGTCTCATGACTTTAAGCAAGGACTTGGATTATTCTGGGCTGTGCATAAATCCCCCCTCATCTTCCCATCCTCACAGACACAGACATCTACTTTTCCCTCGGCTCGTTTCCCAGCACAGACCATATTTCTGGAAAATCTCTTGGCTGACAGACACTTTCCCGACGCTAGCATCCCAACTGTGACTTCCATCTGAGGGGGAGCTCTCTGCAGAGATGTGTGTGAAGGTGGCCACTTGCCTGCTTTGGTGACTTTATGTACTGACTTAAGGACAGTGCTGCTCTAACAGTTTTGAACTTCTAGCCCAGATGACAGGACATTACACACACGCACACATTCCAGGCATTTTTTTAACATTTATCTGTGCACTGAGAGGGGGGGTCACATGTGTTTGTAAGTGTGAGCGCACATGTAGACATCAGAGGACACCTCAACTATCACTCCTTGCCTTCCACCTTGTTTGAGACAAGCTCTGTTTGCTGCTATCTGCCCACAGCAGGCTGTCTAGCCTGCCAAGTTCTGAAGATCCCCCTGTCTTCACTTCCCATCTTTCTGTAAAAGTGCTGGGTTGGGGCTGAAGACATAGCTCACTGGTTAAGAGCCCTGGGGACTCTTTGAGAGGAGCAGGGTTCAGTTTCTAGCACCCACATCTAGGGGATCTGACACCCTCCGGCCTCCAAGAGCACCAGGCACACATGTGGTGTACAGACATACACATAGACAAAACACACATAAAATGATACATATCTTTAATTTTGTAAGAGTCCTGGGTTTACTGAGACAGGCCTCCAGCATCTGGATTTAGGTGGTTCGGGGATTTGAACTCAGGCATGCCATATTGCAAGACAAGCCCTTTACCTAGTACAGCCATTAACCCAGTCTTTCAGTAAATATGTTTAGCATCCTAAAGAGAAGTGCATTTGTTTACAAAAAGGGCTTTGAGAAAGAAAAGCAAACGGCTTACAGAAACCCAAAGTTTTGCCATCCTGAAGACCAGATTCCAGGGTCAAGGTGTGGGCAAGGTGGATGGATTCCTTTTGAGGCCAGAAGAAAGAGTCTACAAGCCTGTGACAGTCTCTTGGGGTTTGCCCTATCTTTATTGTCCTTAGCTTGGAGACGCCTTGTCCAGTCCCTGCCTCTGTCTCCGCAGGACATTCTCCCTGTCTAATGACTGTCCCCAAATTCCTCTTTTTTATGAGGTTAGCAGCCATGCTGGCTTAGGGCCCCACCCATTCCATTGGGGCCTCATCCTAACTATTCATTTGGAGGTACTGACAGGCTCATTTGTACTGGCACTCAAGAGCCACAATGCCCTTTAACATTACCATAAGACAGTCCACGTTTTCAATGATGCAGTGACTAGCACAGTTCTAACTTACAGTTCCTCTCTGTCGGCAGTTAGCTGTCATTTTGTCTCCTGTTCTTGAAGAGAGTCTCCTGTAACCCGGGCTGGCCCAAAGTTCACTACCTAGTCAAGGATGACCTTGAACATCTGGTCCTCCTGGCCCTTTCCCCCAATGACAACTCTCCTGCCCGCTATCTAACCTGCATCTGCCTTTATAGAGTTATGTGCAAAACCCCTTTCTTTTGGCCTTCTGAGAAACAACCCAAGAACACAGAGCTCAGCTCCTGCTCTGAGGCTGTGTTCCTTGTGGGCTATGAATCGTCTTCACCTCATGCTTAAAGTCTGGTTTTTGCTTTTGTTTTTCTCTGAGGAGGGCAAAAAAAAAAAAAAAAATCAATTCTGTCTGTATTTCCGAATGTATGGGTAGGAAACTGAATGATCTTCTCACTGAAACCCTGCCGTCTCTAACACCTGGCATCTCCCTCCCTCCCTCTGCCAAGTTCTCAGTAGGTGTGAGGGGCACCCTATGTGGGCCCAGGGAAGGGAAATCTTGGACCTAGATGTCAAGTCCCTGGCTGATGGGTTCATCCTCTATTTTTCCTCACTCCTTTTTGCCTTTTGTTGCTTTTGCCTTCTCCCTGGGTTTAGGGGAGAAACGCTTGGCTCATATCTTTTCAGTCCTGTATGCTCCCCCCATCCCCTGATAAGAGTTTTTAAATTAACCCTTCCTTTACCATACGCTGACAAAAGTCTTCCAAAAGTCGCTCCAGGCTCTGTGGCTGACTGGAAAATGCAGTTCTGCCCTTCAGCCCTCCCACAAACACATCGACTTTGGCTCCTATTCCCTCTGTTGTCAAAATAGTCAGTTTGGATCTTGTATATGTCAAACCTTTGCAGGGGTGACTAAGCCAGGACTACAGCTCCTCTGGGCTTCCGGCTTCTGTGCTATCAGTCTGAGTGGAAACCAGTTCTTATAGAAGAGATATCAGGGACCCAAAAGAAAGGACTCTCACTATCTACTGGGGTGGTCTGGAGCTTCGGACACCCAATTCAAAGACCTAACCAAGGCCAATTTAGATCCCAAAACCTGGATAGCAGCTTGTAGCCACTCAGGTAGAGAAGCCGTTAGCTTGGCCCAGAGCAGACCAAGAACAGAAAGATGGTCACTGGAGGAGTGGAGAATGGGCAGCCAAGGGAGTAGCTCACATAGATGAACTTCATCTCATCCAGACGGCTGAGTGCAGCCATTACTGGGCTCCGCCACTCCTGCATTCCCCTCTGACCCAGACAGCATCAACACTGTCTCCAGGTGGTTTAGAGCTCATCCCAGCCAGCCCCCATTGCCAGGCCACTACAAACACACAATTCAAGGATTCTTAAGAGCTGAAAGGACACTTTGTATCATAGGTGGCCAGATCAACCCCTGTCCCTCCCTACCAGCCTTGGCATCCTCCAACCTCCTAAAACACAGCATTTGTGGCTCGCCCCCTACCATCTCACTGTTACCGTGGTGGCCACTGCAGTCAGCTTGTCTATGAGTCTTCTCTGGAAAGGGTTCCTGGGTGGCTATCGTGTGTCTAATGCCCAGATCGCAGGACAAGTCTGAAAGCAACTTAGGTCATGACCTTTGGGGCCCATTCCCTCACCTTCACCAAGCCATCCCCACCCAGACCATCTGTCTTACAAGCCCCATCAGCCCATCAAAATTTATGACCTCTTCTTTCCCCCCCCCCCCAGGCTAGGCAGCCAGCCAGACCAGGAGTCTAAGGAGCTGCCTATCTGCCTGCAGTAAAGATGACTCCATTAAGCTGTTCTTTGAGATTCTCTCTGTGAAATGTCCTCCACTAGCTGGGTCTATGGCTGCTGACCTAGCAGACGGTCTGACAAAGGCCTAGAGCCCTGAGCTCCACATCCCCCTAAGACTGGAGCTGACCAAGGAAACATGAGACTCCTTTATGGGCATCGGATTGGCCTGACACTGTGGCTGTCAGGAGGCAAGTTGGGTGTAGTTCGGGAACCATATCTGGTGGTACCTGAACTCCTTTCATGTGGGGAAAATCTGACAGCCACCCAAGCCAGTTTCTACCCAGGCTACTCTCCACATCTCTCAAGAGAGGCCGGAGGCCTCAGGCCTACCTATCCTGTCAAGCTGCCCATAGCATGCTAACCTTAGTAATCAGGTGCTGACAGTGTAGATTCAGCAACCCCAACACCCTCAGCTTCTATTTTAGGGTGTCTGTCCCGTGATTTTCCGCGCTGAGAAACTTGACCAGAGATGAAGTAGGCTCTGTCCTGTCACAAGCTATAAGCATATCAGCCAGGGCTATTCATTGGGAAGGAAGGGGCTGCAATCAGGACTCCTAGAGGTTCATTCTGCTCCCCCCAAAATACTGAGATCTTGGAAAGAGCTGATGAGAAGAATCAAGCATTCATTTTTGCAGCCTGTAGCACGCCGAAGTGCTTATAAGTCACCTCTAGCAGCCTGGGCTGTAGTCTGTCACCTAGGCATTGCCAGAGATCAGAGCCACTAGAGTAACAGAGTGAGGGGGTGCGATCCGACATTTGCTTTTTGTTTTGTTTGCTTATTTGTTTTTGTTTTTGTTTTTTTTTATGGGCAGCCCTGGAGAAGGAATCAGTACAAAGTTCTCTGGCACCCAGGTTTTGCAGCCTAACCTATTGTGTTAGTAATTTGCTCACCAGCCAAAGACCCGGTGGCCACAGAGCATTGGGATGGCCAGGCAATAGGATACAGTCTTCAACCCAAAGATAGGATGAAGTCACCATGGTAGTAACTGTGTCACACTACAGCCAGGCTCAGGCAAGCACGTCTGCCCTCATTCTGATCTCATAAGCCACCGGTCCCATCACTGACAATGGGAGAGATTTCCTTTAGGTCAGCTCAGCATAGTTTCATCTCCTTTAGACCCAATCCGCTTACCACCTTTCATAACCCAGGCCTTAGCGGGTTGCTCAGTTACAAGACCATTGACAAAACTTGGCACAAAGCTCCATGCAAGATTTGGGGTCACGAGGCCTCGGGGATGGTCTCAAGGGAACATGCTACCCGCCATCTTTGGATATAAAGGAGGCAAAGGTCACTCTGATAATGTTCTGAGCTGCATTTCCATGTCTTTGGGCCCCCAAAGACTGTTGTCTATGGCAATACTGAAGCCAACTGGGAGGGCAGCGGATGTCTGAGGCGGGGCAAACAGAGCGGGTTATGAGGTTGCTTCTGTCCCAGACCTGAAAAGGACTCTTCACTGGCTTCAAAATAGCTTCAGATAAATGTGTGTGTGTGTGTGTGTGTGTGTGTGTGTGTGTGTGCGCGCGCACGCGCGCGCGTGCGTAAATGACAATACAACCTGTAAAGTCCCTGGGATGATCAAAGCATCTAGTTCACCCCGTAGAGCACAGACATCCTTGAGAGATTCAGCTCATGCCTGCCTCCCAGTTCATCGAAGCTGAGCTGTCACCGATGAACCTTTAGGAAGCTCGTGGGTACTGACTGTCACAGTGAAAGCCCAAGGTAAAGAAAAACGTATATCAAAGAGATCTGTGGTTATTGCATTTTTCTAATGGAGTAGGCCTCGCTGAGCTTCACAGAAAACCCGCAAAGTGTTTAAGGAAATTATATCAGCAAAAATCCCTCCAACTTAACCTCAAACCCACAGAGTCAGGGTCCCCTGAGTGTCCCATGTCCCTACTTAGGCCATGCCTGTCTCTCTGCTGGGTCAGGTGCAAGTCAAAGAAAGAGAACTTGCTCTCTCTCTCTCTCTCTCTCTCTCTCTCTCTCTCTCTCTCTCTCTCTCTCTCTTTCTCTCTCTCTCACTCACTCTTTTCCTCCATTTCTTTCTCCCTCCTTCCCTCCATCCCCCTCTCCCTCTTTCTCCTGCTGTCCCCATAACCAAGTCTAATGAATGCCAAGCCTCTGATTCACTATGTAGCTGAGAGTGGCCTTGAATTTCTGGTCCTCCTGCCTCCACCTCTGAGTGCTGGGATTATGGGGCTATTCCATCGCACCAGCTTTGTACTGTGCTGGGTATGGAACCCAGGGCTTCCTGCAAGCCAGGCAAGCATTCTACTTCCTGAGCTCACACCCATGTGCCAGCTTGTCTCTCCTCGTCCAGGTCTTAGTACTAAGAACAGCTCTATGTAAGCATTTCTCACCAATCCAAGGACACAGAGTAGATGAGATAACTTAGCAGGCATAGGTACTTGTGCAGTACCAAGGTCTGAGTTCCATCTCTGGATCCCACTAGGCAACAAGGGATAAATGGCCCCTTAGAACTATCCTCTGACATTCACACTTACACAATTGCATATTAGTACATACATACATACACACACACACACACACACATACATACACACACGTGTGTGTGCTTTTTAAAAGAAGACCAAGACCCCAACAGCTTGGAAGGAACAGCATCTGCCATGAGCAGGTCAGAGTTCAACAGACTGAATACTCACACCCCTAAATTTTATATTGACCCCCAGCCTCTGTGTAAGGGTTCCCAGAGAACCTTGGAGACCACTCAAGTCCTAAGGAGACAATGTTTTCACAGACAAGGCCTCAGGGAGCCTCTCCTCCTTACTGCCACGTGAGGAGCTACGAACCAAGAAACGGGTCCTTTACAGACACCAAATCTGCCAACATCTTGCTCTTGGATGGTGAGTCTCCAAGACTGTTCGGCCCTGATGCCTATTCCTTAAGCACCTGCAACAGAGGCATGAAACCTGCAGGGCTCACTTGGCTTCCCTATCTGACTGGATCCAAGAATGCCTTAGAATTCGGGGAGGTCGACCTCTGGCCATGATGATTAGGCAAGGAGGGCTCTGGCCCCATGAATGACTTAACCCCTCGATGGAATCATTATATCCTGGCATTAGTGGGAGACTGAAAGGCAGAATGTGGGCCCTGGACGAAGGAAGTCTGTTGGTGGGGTGTATCCCTGAGAGTTGTTTCCTGTGTGGGCTTCTTTCTATTTTCCCTTTGTCTCTACTTCTTGTCTGAGGAAGGTGAAGAATAACTTGCCATATGCTTCTTCTCTCGTGGTGTCTTGCTGGGGTGCACAGGCCAAGCAACTGTGGGCAGAATCCTCTAAACATGTGAGCTAAGTAAGTCTTTCCTGCCTTATATTGTATTTTGGTCACAGCACTGCTAAAGGAAAATCCTACTAAGCCTTCTAAGGACTATGACCCCTCCCAGCACCTCCAAAGACCCTAGGCAGAGACCCAGGTGAACCGTGCAAATGTGTGTGCCCAGATTCCTGACCACAGGGACTTAATGGTGCCAAGTGTTTCTATTTTTAGCTTCCCTAGGATTAAAGTGGCTAAGCAGCCACGGGAGATGAAAATAATTCCCTCCTCCAAAGGAACAGTTTTCCGAGAGTCAGGAATGCTCCCAGTCCAGGGTCACCTGTGGCCCTTGTGATCTAGCATCGCTAAGCATGCTTACTTAAAACAAGCATGCTGGGGCATGCCTGGCTTCCCAGCACTTGGGAGGTAGATGCATAAGGATCAGAAGTTCAGAGTCATTCTTGGCTACTTAATAAGTTCAGTGCCAGTCTGGGAAAGATGAAAGCCTGTCTCGAACAACAGCGTAATGAAGTCAAAATAACGTAAAATAAAAACTGCTCAAGGGCTGAGTCAGCACTTCCCAGCCAGAACTTACAGGGTAGGGTCAAAAGGTGACAAGGAGTGACCTCTGCCTCCTTATGGAACTTCATGGTACATGACACCTTGGATCCGTGTATGCTTTCAATCCGATGGTCTCTAGACCAATGACACCACCTGTCTGGTCTCTAAAGGCCCCATATACGTGTGTCTGCTGGCAAAGAGAGCCATCGTTCCTTCTGCTCACCCCTTAGCCTGTCTGACCCTTGAGGGCTGAGGCTCCCAAAGCACAAATGTACAAGTGTTCATGCTTCTTCAGCCAAGAAACCTATACTCACCTGCCTGACAGCCACAGGCCATGCCACCAACCCACTTGGAATGCCTTGGACGGGACAAGCAAGCATGCTGTGGTAACTACATGTATGGGTCTCTTAGAACCTCTGGTGACAGGACCGTGGCAGCCTCAGGCAGAGCGTCTGCTCCACCTGACAGAGCTGCTGCTGCTCCTGACGATGCATCTCAGCCACAGAGGTGCAAGAACACCTCCAGTAGGGTCTGTCCCTTACAGGCCTATGGAAGCCATTTTCAAGGCTTGAAGAGGCAGCCAAAGAACAGGTAGCTGTGGGTGAAGGATACTGATGGGGGAGCCTCCAAATATGGCCACCGGGGCTCCCTGGCACTGTGCCCAGGGCTAGACCATTTGCTTCCCATGAGTCCTGGATACCAGAGCTAAGTATAGTGGCTTCTGCTATACATGTGTTCCTACTGTGCTGCAGGAGAGGGAGCAGGGCCCCAGGGGCTTGCGACACTATGTGTAAGGCTGTGACCTTTCTTTAAAACTCAGCACTTTCTCTAGCCAAAGTAGATTGTGCCTATGTGAGGGCTCTGTGTGTGTGTGTGTGTGTGTGTCTGTGTGTGCTTAAGTATGTGTGTATCAGTATGCAGGGACATACAGGTTGAATGTGAACATATGCATGTGCATATAGGTGTGGTTTGCATATGCATTTACATGTATGGGTATGTATGTGACATGTACATGTAGTTTGGGTATATTGCATATATGTGTGTATATCAGGTCATGGGTTTGTTCAAACTACAGCAGGGCAGTTAAATGTGTATTCTTGTGTGTACACATGGTTGCATGTGTTTTGGGTGTGCAAGTGTGTCTGCATGCTACATGGGCTTTCACTTATGTGTATGGGTATGGATTTGTGTGTCAGCATGCAGGTTGGTTTCAGTATTCATGTGGATGTGGTTTTAGGTGTACACATACATGTGAGAATGTATACACACATGAATTTCTTTTAGTGGTCCCCTCAGACACTGATGATCATCTAATACTAGAAGCCAGGGGTGGGGATGTGCTCAACGTGAACTCTCCATACACAGGGCCCTCCACTCACAGAAGAGAGGCCCTCACACAGGCCATGGGGGCTGCTGTGTAAGCTTTGGAATGCTATGGCTCCATGTGACACTTAACAGTGGCCCAGCCACAGCTGGGATCCCTTAGTTGCTGCGATCTTTGACTCCGTGCTCCTGTTGCTATGACCTAGAATTAACCTACTATAAAGGGAGAGGGATTCTGCAAGTTTGGGGTGGTGATGTGACTGCATGGCATCTGACAGAGGCTAAAGAGGCCCCAGAAAGGTGACTCTCCCTCCTTCCTGTCCACCCGGGCACGTCCTTAGAACCTGCTCTATTCCTGCCCTGTGCTAATACCAGTAAGGCAGGGTCCCAGAGGCAGAAACAAAGTGTATTCTGGCTACTCCTAAAAGGCAGCCTCCTGCTCCAAGGTAGCAAGCAAGGGAGAAGGAGACGCTGTCAGGATTCAAGTCCAGAAAAGGCTCTGGCCTCAGCCGGTCCACTGTATTTGTGGTGTCCCTTGAAGAAGGCACAGCCCCCAGAGTGTATGCCCCTCCTGATCAGTTTAGTCACATGTCCTGCTCTCAGGGACAGTCACAGCAGGAGAAGATAAGCAGCTGTCAAGAAACCTTTTCCTCGTGGTGTTTTACCTGAAGCCTCCATGTCTTCTACTGTAGACAAAGGCTTATGCATGTGAAGGCTCAAAGTTGAGCTCAAAAGGCACCCAGTATGCTGTGTCCTAGGAGTCCTATCAGGGCACATGGATCCTGCCTGCGGTTCACGAGGACTTGTTTACAGGTGACAGGAGAAGGCCCAGCACATTGAGTTCCAGGGTGTGTTCGTGGGACAAAGAGAGCAGCTGATCTCCTTCTGCTGCAAGTGTGGGAAGGTGCTACCTGCTGTGGATGGACACCTTTGTCACTTCTCCCACGCCCTGCCTCATCTGTACAGGGAGTTAATTATCCAGGCATGAGAGGTTTGTAAACAAACAGAC
Source organism: Micromys minutus (assembly GCF_963924665.1). Classification (NCBI taxonomy): domain Eukaryota; kingdom Metazoa; phylum Chordata; class Mammalia; order Rodentia; family Muridae; genus Micromys; species Micromys minutus. The sequence continues at coordinate 102,574,550 of NC_137969.1, forward strand.
TAGAAAAAGGGCGTTCAAATTCTCCTCTGTTTAGGACTAAATTGCTTCCCTATAAGAGTGTTGAAATCAGAATCTGTGGTTGGGACCTTCTTTGGAAGGACGGTCTTTGCACATGGTCAGCTTAGAACGAGGACTTTAGAGAGACTGGCAACCGGAGATAACAACTGTCTTTATTAAAAAAAACAACCCACTCTGGGCTGGAGAAATGGCTCAGCCAGTAAGTTATTTGTCATGCAAGCCTGAAGATCTGAGTTCAAGACCCAAAACCCACCCCCCAAAAAAAAATAAATAAATAAAAATAAAAAGCCAAGTCCAGCAGCAAGCAGTAGTACTGAGGAGGTGCAGCCCCTGGGCCTAGATGATCAGCCACTGTCTAACTGCTAAGTCTCCAAAACAACCACGCTTAAACTTTCAGATGCCTGTATACCCATGCACACAACACTTGAACATACCTCTGACCTGTGCCAACACCCAAGTATAGAGGGAAAAGGACCAAAAACCTCCTTCCCACCCCCAAGTCACCCCCACTCTTATGGTCCCATCTCCCCAGAAAGGAGTGTGCCGAGATAACCACTCTCACATCCAGTCAGCCCCCTGCCCAAAGCTTTTCCATCCAACACTCTTAGTCTCGACCGCTCAGCCCGGAGCATGTTGCAGGAAGTACAGGCCACGTGCCATGCTGCTGAGTGGCTGGCCTAGGATCAGCAAGAAGCTATTTTGTAAGAAATGCTTTATGTCCACCAGGGAGGGGCCTCTTTTCTTAGAAACAGGAAGTGATTGCTAGCCAAGTACAAATAAACTTGGCTCTGTCCACATTGGCTTTTCACACAAATCTCCCATTAGCCTTTGCTGGCTTCCCAGTCATAAGCCAGAGTTTTATTTTCACACTTCTCTCTTGACTGGCTGATGACTGCTCATGGTAGACCCACCTGCCAGCCCACAGGATGTCCAGCAGCCTAGACTCTGTGGCTTGACACCCGCCTTCCTCTCCGTCCTACTTGGTATGCGCCCATATTAGAAGCAGCAGTGGAGACCAAAGGCCCAGTGCCATTGACAATCACCAGCCAAGGAGTCACCATTACCTGGGGGCAGCATAGAAATGGGAAACATGAACTATGAAGCATGGGCCCAGCACTTAATCTGACCTGGGCTCTGTGGGGTGTTTGTTTGTTTGTTTGTTTTTTGTGGGTTTGTTTGTTTGTTTGTTTTTTGGAGTGGGAATGTTGACAATCAACTAGGTAAGGTTGTCTGGATTTAAGAAACTGGGCTGGGAAGATACTCAGAAGAATACTTACCTTGAAAGTCTGAAGAGCTGAGTATAGTCTCCACAATCTGTGTTAAAAGGACCAGACTGGGAGGTGGACAAATGGCTTGGCAGTTGTGAGTACACCCTGCTCTTGCAGGATGGAAGCAGTGTTACAGGGAAGCTGAGGTGATTAGACACCACCATGTATCCCGCACCTCTGAAACTGGCTTAGCCTGAGTGGTTTGCCCTAGAGACGGAAGCTCTGCTGTGGCCACGTTTATAAGAGGCTTCTCAACTTCCTGGGAGCTCTGGGGACTGAGCATTCTCGGAACTATCTACAGTGCTACAACATACGGAAGCAGTAGGCGAAAGGTGTGTAAGGACCCTGTACCCTCGACCCGCAGGCTGCTGAAAACTGAAAGGCAGCAGCCATGGCCGGACACCTGCTAGATGCACTTCCCAAGTCTTCAGATGATTCCAGCTTAAGGGGCATCATCAAGGAACCCAAAGTGTGGACCACCAGACAGACAGCACATGGGAGAGACTTAAGGATTGTTAAGTTTTAAGTTTTGCTTGTCTTCCTTTATGCAGAATGTCTGCATGCCTGGGTGTGTTCATGTGTGTATGTGTGCCCATGTACATACAAGTGGAGGCCATGTGTGTATGTGTGCCCATGTACATACAGCAGGGCATCTACTTCTATTAGTCTTCACTGTAGTTTACATTGAGACCTATTTTCCCAGAGAACTGGAAGCTTGCTGTGTTTGGCAAGGCTGATTTGCCAAGCAAACTCTCAGGATCAGCCTGTCTTCAACTCTTAATTCTAGAACTGCAGGCAGACATACCTTTGCCTGTTTTTTTGTTTGTTTGTTTGTTTGTTTGTTTGGGTTTTTGTTTGTTTGTTTTTTTACAGAGGCGTTGGGGTCTTGAACTCAGGCCCTCATGCTTATAGAAAAAGCACCTTTACCTGCTGAGTATTTTGTTGCTTTAGACCGCTAAGCGTTAGGGTGCTTCTAAATGTCACAATGGTCAGCCAGAACAGTTTAAAAGGCATCAGGGGGGTGATAGGTTGTGGGCGTGGTGGAAGAAAAAACTGTGTCTCTAAGTGGGTGCCAAGTAGATCAAGAGGCAGGAGCTGAGAAGCCACATACCCAGAGTCTGGGGCAGAATGCTGTAGGAAGACGTTTGTAGGGCATGCTCTGGGCATGAGACAGGGAGGGTCGGGAAAGGGAATCTGAGAGGACAAAAGAGAAGAGGGCTCACAGTGCTGACCACACACATGGGGCAGGCACTCTAAGCACAATGATGAGTCTGCCAAAAGTTTACAACAGAAGTGTCATGGCCTGCCATCTTGTCCTCTCTGTGGCCTTTTAAAGGGGCCCTATCCTGAGGACCGGGTAGGGGTGGAGTCAGTAGTTCTACACAGGTGCAATGGTGGTGGGGTTCGGGGGACTTTAAGGTCCTTCTCAGTCACAATATTACCTGTTCAGGATGTATAAGCTGCTCAGGAGCTCAAGTCTCTCGGGGACCACAGAAGCACTAAGAGGAGGTGCCTTTGGGGAGGAGAATCATGCATGGTTTGTAAGGAAGATCTTACCCTGGAGAGATGGTCTCGCCACACCTTCCACTGGGCCCCGTGGCAGGCACTTCCTTAGGAGGAGAAACAGACATGGTCTCCCACCAGGCTTCATGATGCTCTGGCACTCACTGGGGACACTCTGTAAGGAAGAGGTGCAGATCGGGTGGCCATACTGTTCTCCAGACAGGCGGCCACTAAGCATCTTGGAAGCTGACTTCTGCCTGCCAGTTCCTTGTGGAGGTGGCTTTTATCTTTCTTCTCAGAGTTTGTCTTCTCAAAGGAAGTGCCTGGAAGGACTTCCCACTGCTCTCTGACCTCAGGAAGAAGTAGACCTCTCAGGAACACCCAAGCAGGCCATGCTTCCAGCACTCAGCGGTTGCACAATGTGGAACTTATAAGAGGCAAGCCAGGCCTTGTCTCTGACCCATTGCTCCTGTGGTAAACACAGTGCACAACACACAGAAGCCAAAACCGGACTATTCCTATTCTCAGCCAGAAGTGTAAAGGCCTGCTGGAGACATCTAGATGAATGATTCCAACTTCCATGGGAGACAGCACTTCAGGCCTGGCAATTGCAAGATTGGGTGTTGACCTTGCTAAGCCAGCTAGGGGACCAAGGCTGTACTCTCCCTTCCACACTGGAGAGAGTTAAGAGATCCAGATGTCTGTCCTGAAGTTCAGTAACTAGTGCGGTCCAACCCAAAGAAGGGAATTAAAGCAAATACTGAGACCAACTCAACCTCCCAAGCTTGTCCCATTGAGGGCCTGAGCTACCTTGTCCCCAAACTAGTCACAGACCTCCCAACAATGCTCATGTTTGCTTGTTTGTATGTCTGTGTGTAGTGTATGTGCTTGTGAGTGTAGGTTTGTACAAATGAACATTGGGTGCTGTGTGTGTGTTTGTGCACACGCATGTGCTTGTGCATGTGTGTGCGTGCATGAACATAGAGGCCAGAGGTTGGTATTGGGTGTCTATCATTGATCATTCTCTTCTATTTTTATCTCATTTTTTCAGTTTTTATTGCATAAATGTGTTGTGTGTAGGTGCATAGCGGTCAGAGAACAGCCTTAAGTAGTTGGTTTCCTCTTTGTACCTTTATATGGGTTTCAGGGATGGGACTCAGATCCTCAAACTTGCTCAGCAGAATCTTTCCCCACCAAGCCACCTCTCCAGTCCCTCAATTTATGCTTTTGAGACAGTGTTTCTTACTCAACCTGAAGGCCATTGATTTATCTAGGGCTAGCTGACCAGTGAGTTTCAAGAATCTGCTGTCTCCATCCCCTGGTGTGGAGATTTGTATAGAGATTTTAAGGATGCAAACTCAGGTCCTTGTACCTGTATGGCAGGCTCTTCAGACCCTGAGCCATCTCCCCAAGCCCCCACCACTGCCCTTCTTGATTCAGCCCACCCCTAACAGGAACTTTGATGTGTGAAAATAAGCATTTCACTCCACACCATAGAGATACAAATTATGGGATGCAGAAGATTCCTTCCCAATGTGGAAACCCTGGCCAAATGTGTCCACTCCACTGACCGTCCCATGGTTAGACTCAGGGCCTTTCCAGAGTCCTGCCTTGGGGAGCAGACAACAGCTGTGAGTCAGCTGAATGCTATCCAAATGTTCTTCTGCAACAGTCAACGCCAGAGACTCTCCAGATTACGTTAGATAATAATTAAAAGCAATGCAACTGGTGACCAAAACATACTCAACAGTGCTGTTGTCTGAAAGAAAACCCTTTAAACAACCTCTATCTCCCTCCCCCCCCAAACACACACACACACACACACACACACACACACACACACTAGTCAGTAAAGAGCTGGGCACACATGTACAAAAGGACTTGAATTTGGTCTCTAGCATCTATGTAAAATGGTATGATGGAACACATTATAAATCCTGGTGCTGGAAGAGGGACAGAGACAGGTGGTGTCATGGCTATTCCTGGTTGTCAACTTGATTCTATCTGGAAAGAGCTACAATCCAGAATTAGAGGGCTCACCCATGATCCAGATCTAGAGGAAGGCGCAAGTTTCTGACCTGGATCTTGCCATGGAGATCTTGAGGCATAGTGGCCATGAAAAGCTTAGGCTGAGGCAATGCAGTACAAGCCTTTATCTCAGGAGACTGAGGCAAAAAGAGCTCTGAGTTCAAGGTCAGCCTGGGACAAAGCAAGTCCCAGATCCAGGCATGGTGGTAAACACCTTTAATCTGGGCCACAGCTTCTGCTGGACACCTACAAAAGGACTTTGGAAGAAGGAAGATTCGCTCTTCTTTACCTGCTTGCATTTACTTGCCAGAACATCTGTTGGAACCGTCTTCTACAGAAGACCAGCTAAATCAACTAGTTCCGTGGGACTGAGCAACAACTAGATTCTTGGACTTCCCATTCACAGCTGCTCGTTGATGGATTAGTTGGACTACAGACTGTAAGTCACCACAGTCAATTCCCTCAATACAGAGAGACATTCCATAAGTTCTGTGACTGGAGAACTCTGACTACAACAGGTGGATTCCCAGGATCGCAGTCTAGACAGCCTAAGCACATAGGTGGGTTCCAGGTCCTAGTGAGATACTCTGTCTCATCACAAAATAAAATAGAGTGCTCAGATAAATTGCTCCCAAGGAGCAACACCTGTGCCCTCTGCATGGCACATGCACACACAAATTACACACACACACACACACACACACACACACACAAATTACACAGAAAAGAGGTAAGCTAACCTGGTTTTATAATTATTAACATGACTGTTTTCTTCGCTCACTAAAGGGCATAGCTTTACATTTCAGTAACATTTTGGTAGAATAGAAAGAGATGGACCACAGAATCAAGACACAAGAATAGAATATCCAGGGGACAGAGACAACAAGGGACATGGTAGAAGTGTGATGGAGGACAGAGAAAGGAGGAAAATGGGAAACATAGAAGGAAGGACAGAGGGAGGAAGGAAAGGAGGGAAGGAGGGAGAAAAGGAGGGATGGCGGGAGGGAGGGAGGGAAACAGTCATAGATACTGAGCTCCAACTAGGTTCTTCTACCACAGAGGAGCCAAACAAAACATGGTAGAAACCTGATGTGGTGGTGCAGAACTGAGGAGGAAGAGACAGGGAGATCAAGGGTTCAAGGCCAGTCCCAACTATTTGGGGGACCTAAGACCAGGTTGAGCAATATGAGACCCTGTTTAAAAAAAAAGAACTGTAGGATGGGTCCTCCATGTCCCTGGAGCCAAAGCAATGTGAGCAAGTAGTAGGTGATTCAGGTGGAGAGACAAGGAAAAAGGAGGAAGGATTAGGGATATGGGTTCACGTAGCATCCTTGAGGAGGCTCTCTGGGTCGCTTTGGGACTGACCCTCTTGCAACACAGCATTTACTCAGAGAAGAGCAGAAGCTCGTGCAAACCATCAAGTGACCACATTGCCCGGAGCCTGTGGAAAGAGGGACCAGACTGTCCCTGTAACATAACTCTATTGCCACATTCTACCACAATGGCTACACAAGCAGGAACTTGCACTCCGAGTTCTCGCGTATGCCTTGGATCCAAATGTTCTCCTGGACACTCTGTGTGTTCAGAGAGATGTGTGCTTGGGAGCATATCAAGATCTGCACCAACCTCATCTGCACAGTGGCTGCCTTGCTGCTCCTTAACCTTCTTAGTCTGGAAGCAGGGCTCTGGAAGTCTAGCTGAGTCTGCTAAATCATTGCAGATAAGCTTATCCTGCTTGAGACCTTGGCAATCAAGAAAGCTAGAATGAGAGCCAAGGGTGACCACCACAAACCCAGAAGCAAAGCCTTCGTGGACTGGGGATCTGTATCTCCAAAATTCATAGGGAAAAATTGTCACCCACTCCATTCTCTCCCCCAAGAGGACAGAGAAAGAAGGTGAGTTTATTGAGAGATGACTAGGTCTTGAGGATGAAGCCTTGAGAGTGGGGTGAGTGGTCTTAGAGTCCCCCATAAGGCAGGTTTGCTTTCTGCTCGGTAAGTAATGCCTCAAAGAGATGACAGCTGTCCACAGCCTGTGTAAGGTCCTTCGCCAGATCCCAGCCAGCCCCTTGACCTCGGGCATTCAGACTTCAGAACCAGGAGACAATTGCTTATTAGTCCGTAGGCTGTGAAGCTTTGCTCTACCAGCCTAAAAGGACAGGGATGACCCTGGGGTTCATTACCAAGATGACAGTCCCCAGAAAAGAAGTCAAAGGGGACAACATGAATCAAGAAGGTGAGAGGTATCAAGACAGCCAGGGGTTAATGAGAACACAGCAACTTAATGACACAGAGCTATCGGATGGGCCTGGAAGGACGGCTCAGCTCAAGCATGAGGAACTGATTTCAAGTCCACAGAACTCACGTAAAAAGTCAGGTTTGGCAGTGAACGTTTTAATCTCAACACTGGGGCAGGGGGTAGGGGGGCAGAGGCAGAAAGATCCCTGCAGCTCAATGACCAGGACCAGTCAGTGTAACCAACTTGGTGAGTTCTTGGTTCATGCAGAGACTCCCTTCTCAGAATTATAGTAAAGGTGATTAATAAAGACACTCAATAGTATCAACCTTTACCCTCCATAAGCTGGATCACATTCATGTGCATGCACACAACCAAATGAGCACATATACCACACGCGCGCGCACACACACACACACACACACACACACACACACAGCTCTAAGATGCCATAATTTGAAGAAAGTATGAAGACAAGACCTCGGCAAAAAAAAAACACATAAAACACTGCGAGCTAGAAAGCAATGCAGAATCATGTTAATTTATGATGATGATTTGTGATTCTTATCTGTCTGTTTCTACAGGTGACAGGATCTTCTGATCTGAACAAAAACAACGCATGAGGGCATATGGACTCTGACAGAGTTTTTCCTGGTGCCATGGAGACCACCTGGCTCCACAGGCCATGAGCATCCTGATTGAGTTGTTCCTCAGTGAGCCAACTCAGTACAGAAAGCACCAAGCTCAGACCCCAGCCACCTATCAGTAGACACTGACATCTCCAATGCTATGCTCTCTGCATGAGAGACCTCATCTTGCCCAAGTCTCTGTCTAGTGATGGAATTGCAGTTGTTTGGGTAGAAAATGCCAAGGTGCCCTTTGCAGAACTTGGAATGTTTTGTGCTTTGGCTTATTTACGGCACAGGGAAGTCAAACCCAAGGACTCTTAGAAGCTGAGCAGGCGCTCTCTGCCAGTGAGCCATATCTCTAGCCTGGTGCACCGTTTTAAACTCCCCTTGTCGTTTAATCTTTTAGGACATTCGTTAAACTTTTCTGTGCATTGAGGCATGCACACAGTAAGCCCATCATACAGCTTTCTTGCTTTCTTCTAGACACTCTTCAGCCATCTAACAGGGACCCCAGTGAAGCCTGCCCCCAGGCACAGTGAGCCCTTTAAAACCAGCTGCGTTGTGCAGCCCCCAAGCCACAGTGAATGGGTTTAGCTGCTCTACACTCTCCCAGTAACTGGCTCCCGTCACCTCTGCCTGACATAGGACTGCACCCCTCTGTGTCTAGAAGACATGGGTCCTTTTCTGAGCAGTTCCTATTTTCCCGGGACGTTTATTTGTCTTTTCCTGCCGGTATGAAACGTAAGAGCTCGTTGTGTGTTGGGGGTGGGGAAGTTCTTTGTCAGAGTCTCATCTTTCGAATACTTCCTGCTCCAAGGCTGTCCCTTCACACTTGTGACGCCATTGGAGCTGCAGTAAAGCCATTCTCAGCAGAGTCCTCCTGTCTAACCGTTCCCCTGTGCACCCCTTTTACATCCTGGTTAGGGGATAAATGTGTTCTCCCAGGTAATATAGACTTGTTCTCTTTCCAGTTTTACTAGTTTTGTCTTTTGAAGTTAGAGCCATTACTCTTTTGTACTTCGTTCTGAATTTAAGAAAAGGTGGGCATAAAAAAAATCATCCCCCCTATAGATATCTAGTCAGATAATACCACTTATTAGAGAAAGTCATTTCTCTCTGTTGTACAACAGTGTGTGTGTGTGTGTGTGTGTGTGTGTGTGTGTGTGTGTGTGTGTGTATTGTATAGGTGGGTCTCTTCAGGTATGTTGGCCTATATATGAATGGGTGAGCTTGCCCGTGTGTGCACACATGGAGGTCAGAGATCAATGTCTGTGGGTCTTTCTCTATCACTCTCTACGCTGTTTCTGAGACAGCATCTCAATTTTGTCACTGAACCTGGAGCTCTTATTTCTAGACTGCTAGACAGAGTTCCCTGGATCTGCCAGTCCCCAGGCTGGGGTACAGACGCACACCTGACCTTGTTTTTGTTGTTGTTGTTTTTCCAGATTTATTTAGTTTCTGGTCACATGTCTTGTGTGTTTGTGTGGTGTGGGGGGTGTCTATGTGCACATGAGTACAGGTGTCTGTAGAAGCCAAAGGCATCTTCAGATGCCCTGGAGATGGAGTCACAGGCAGTGATTAGCCACCTGACCCCTGCTAGGAATGAAACTGTGGCCATCCGTAAGAGCGGTGAGTATTTGTAAGCCCTGCAGCGTCCTCCGACCCCACACCTGGCTTTTATGTTGGTGGTAGAGATCTGAACTCAGGCCCTCACGCTTGCCCAGCCGTCCTCTAGCCCCAGATGGTGCCTTACAGCCAATGCCATGGCCTAGGTGTAGCACCCATGCCTTTGAAACACATCTGGGCCAAGTTACCAGCAACAGAGGGAACTTCCTGACAAGAATCACACCTGAGCCTAAAAGTCCCTTCCACACACAAGACTACCTCACTACTGAGAGATTTCTCCACCAAGAATTATCACCATCCTTTCTGAGGTATTCACCAAAGGGTGGTTGGAACTGCCACACACTGGGGATGGCTCAGGTCCCACTTCCCCTCCCACCAGGAACCGCAGGCAGTCGTGACTGTAACTTTGTACCCTTCTTACTGTGAGGCCCCCAGCTGCAGGTCCAAGAAGTCTAGCACACCCACGTGGTCTTCCAGGAAGTACCACTCAGCATCGGGCACTTATGACACCGTCTCGAAGGCCACACACATGTAGGTCACTGTTTCCCAGACATCCACTGGGTCAAGTGGGAATCGGCCTGCAGCAAGCATTAGAATCAAGCCAGAAAGGAGATCTATTCAGGCTCACACTGAACCATTCAGATTGGCTGTCCTCTGAGTCTTCCCTGATGGAGGACCAGATGGACCGTCACAGGGGCTATTCCAGATGGGTGGCCTCTACCACAGGGCATTGCTACCAGGGCTAGATAGATCCACATCAGACACCTGGGTAGCTGCCATCCAGTGAAGACCCGAAGGGCCCAATTTTCCTCCATCCTGCCAACTCCACACAGCCCCTCCCCTGGACTCTCCCCAGGCTCAGGCAGACAAAATTTTTCTAAGAAGGGCTCAGCCAACCTCGACGGGGAAAATTACAGCACTTTCTCAGGGCACCACTTTGAAATGGCTTTGAGTTCCCACCACGCCCCCATGATGCTCTGCAGGATGCTCCCCACTTCCTGTCTTCCTAGCACCACACACTCTTCCACCCCCACTGCAGCTTCAGCTCCACCAGCCTCAGACAGAAAGCCAGGCAGCAATGAGCAGCTGCTCAGTTGCTTGGAGTGGATCTTCCCGCCCTGCGAGCATCTCAGTGTAAGACAGACAGGGTGGAGAGACAGAGTTTGGAGCACCCTGGAAACTCAACTAAAGGTGACTGAAGGGTCACTCCTTAGCCGGGACCCCAGGACAACAGGCTGTGGACCATTCATCTCTGATACCTTCAGTGTCAATATGAGACTTCCAGGGTCCCTGTGGCCTGTTTTGGAAGCATGTTCCCCGCAGGGCAGTTATGTTAGGAAGTGGGGTGGGGAGGACTGTTAGGCAGTAGGGCCCTGGTGAGTCACTCCAAGACCATGGAAGTATATAATGGAAAGGAATACTGGTCTCCTGAGTAAGCTATGAAGTAGGCTGTCAAGAGCGCCTGAACCCGACTCTGGCTTCCTGTCGTAAGATGTGGCCTCTGGCTGGGCATGGTGGCACACACTTTTAGTCCCTGCACTCGAGCGGCAGAGGCAGGCAGATCTCTGAGTTCAAGACCTGTCCTGATGTGATGCCCTGCCAGAGACAGAACCAATGGGACCACCCTATTTTAGACTTCAAACTTTCAAAACTGTGGTTCAAGTAAACCTCCTTTCTTTATCAAGTGCCCATCTCAAGCACTGCATCATAGTAGCGGAGCTAAGCTATCTTTCAAATGTCTGGAAAGTCCTTGGCTAGACATGGCGGGTGGCCAAGGGACACTGTGATGAGGTAGAGCCCCTACCCCTTAGCATCACCAGACTGTTTCAAATGTTACTTTTTTAGTTTGTTTTTGTTGTTGTTTTATTATCATTATGCATACTTATTTTGTGTGTGCACATAGGCACATGCACAAGTGTAGGGGTGGCAAAGTGCGTTTATAAATCAGGGGACAATTTGCAGGAATCCCTCATTCCCTTCCACTGTGTGGTCCCGGGGATCAAGCTCAGATCATCAAGAGCCACTACCAGAGGAACCAACTCATTGGTCTTCATTTGTGTTTGTTTGCTTGTTTGTTTCTGTTTTGCTTTGCTTTATTTTACGACAGGGTCTCATGTAGCCCAGGATGGCCCTGTAGCTGAGGATAACCTTAAGCTCCTGACCCTCCTGCCTCCACCTCCACAGTGGTGGGATGGTAGGCGGGCAGAAACACACCTCGTTCACATTTCTGATCAAAGAGATGGCCCCTGGGTCTGCTAGCTAGAGACATAGTAAATGTATACTTCAGACCCGAAAGGAGACAGGCGTAGTGACTCACAGCTTTAGTCCCAACACTCAGGAGAGAAAGGTAGGAAGGTCTCTGAGTTCAAAACCAGCCAGGGATACACAGTGAGACCCTCTTTTTTAGAAGTGGGGGAGGGGATTTTCTTCAATATCTTATCCAACTGCAATGATATCACTATGTGGTGGTACTGTGGGGACTAGGTGGGGATTTTTTTTTTAAACCAACAATAAGGGACCAATTCTGAATGCTCTCAATTTCATTCAAGGCAGAGGAGAAAGCACACAAGGCAGAAACTCTCCCTGCAGGACAAGACCTTCAGGCACCAAGTACCTAAGTCACCAGTGAGGGTGGGATGAGGGTACAAGGGGCCCTCCGCTGATAAAGGAAGCAGAGATCAGGGTGTTTGTGTAAATATGCAGGCGGCAAAGACAGAGAGTAAAGAGCCCTGTGTGCTGCCGAAGTAGGTAGGAGCAGGGAGAGCCTAGCACCAGCACCTGCAGCCGGTGGTGGAGGAGAGAAAGCCTGTCCAGATGAAACTGCAGGAAGGGAGGCCCCATTTGGGATCAGAACAGTGCTGAGGCCTCGAGAGAACAAGACAATTTAAGGTATATGCCTGCATGTGCGTGCATATGTAATATGTAAGTCAGAACTGGAGAAAAATGAACAGATGGAATACAAAAACTACGAGAACAGTTGCTAATCTCAGAGATTATCTCTGCGAGTCACTGACCTCCAACCCCGAAATTACAGTGACAACTCTGTTATCCTTTTCTATGTCTCCCGAGTTCTCTCACCAGTGTTTCTTTTATTTCTTAGTTCTCTTATCCAAGAGCCAATGAAACAAAGGATGTATGGATGAGAAGGAAAGCAGCTCCCACCCACCACCATCTCCTCCTCCCAGAAGAAACTACTGCAATTCCTGGAACCCGTGACTTTCTACAAGTGTGATTCTCACATCTCAGCTCATAAGCCTGAGGGTTGTGACACCCACTGCAGCTTGCACATTGAAAAGCGAAGGTTTCCTGAACTTAACACTTTCCTCCTCCCAGAGGTGGGCATTGGACTCTGACTTCCATGAGAGGTTCTCTCTCAGAAATAAATAAATACATAAGTGTGTGTGTGTCTCTGTGTGTTTGTGTATGTGTGTGTGTGTGTGTACACAGACATAGATACATATATGGCAGACAGCCACAGAGAGAAATAGAAGAAGACACAGATGTTAACCCCTAGTTTTCCACATTCTCACACATGCTCAACTGTGCTCATGCGCACACACTATACGTCATTTCTGTTTCTTCTCTCATCAACTTCTAAAGCCATTCTTGATGTCAATCTTTACAGCAGTGTTTGGCTCTCAACCTTCCTAACGTAGCAACCCTTTAATAACAGTTCCTGACATGGTAGGGACACCCAACCATAAAATTGTCTTGTTGCCACTTCATAACTGTAACTTTGCTACTGTTGTGAATCTTAATGTAAATATTTTTGGAGACAGAGGGTGGTCACAAGGGTCTAGACCCACAGGTTGAAAGTCACTGCTTACAGGAGGCTGCTAACCCATTCAATTCGATATCCCTGTGTCATTTGCCATTTGCTGAGTGTACTGGCTGGTTTTTGGTCAACTTGACCCAAGCTGGAGTTATCACAGAGAAAGGAGCCTCACTTGAGGAAATGCCTTCATGAGATCCAGCTGTAAGGCATTTTCTCAACTAGTGATCAAGAGGGAAGGGCTCAGCCCATTGTGGGTGGTGCCATCCCTGGGCTGGAAGACCTGGGTTCTATAAGAAAGCAGGCTGAGCAAGCCAGGGGAAGTAAGCCAGTAAGCAACATCCCTCCATGGCCTCTGCATCAGCTCCTGCTTCCTGACCTGCTTGAGTTCCAGTCCTGACTTCCTCTGGTGATGAACAGCATGTGGAAGTGTGAGCTGAATAAACCCTTTCCTCCCCAACTTGTTTCTTGGTCATAATGTTTTGTGCAGGAATAGAAACCCTGACTAAGACAAATTGGTACCAGCATAGTGAGGTATTTGTGTTACAATCTGACCATTTTTAGGGGAGCATTGTGGAAAGACTTTGGAACTTTGATCTAGAAGAGACATTGGGATGTTAAGAGCTCATCTGTGGAATGTTTTGTAGGAGCTTGGAAGATAATGTTGAGAACAGTGCAGAAGATAGAGGCCTGACTTGTGAAATTTCAGAGGGAAGATTAAAGACTCTTGTCAGGGCTGTTGCTGTTTTGATTGTGAAGATTCTGTGGTTTTGGTTAGCTGGGGCTGATGAATCGGCTGTGATTAACAAGATACCAGAACTACTAAAGCAAAACCTTTGCATTACTGGGACTATTGATACTGGTCAGCTGGAGCCAAGGGATGAGTGGCGATTAAGAAGAGAGCAGCAGCACTGAGGTGAAATCTTCTGGGAAGTGTTTTCTGAGAGCACAAAGGCTATGTTCCAGAGATAGCCAAGGTTGTACCTTGTGTTGTGGCTGGACTTGGTTATATGTAAGAGTCACCCAGGTGGTACTGGTTTTGAAGGAATGTAGGGGTCATGGAGAGCAACTGAGGCTTGGCATTGTGAGAGGCCATGGAAGGCCATTAGTGAAGGTGCAGCCTCAGTTGCAATTAGTGCCCCAGGACTGACAGTGGTGTTTTAGAGATGCCAGAACCATGAGATGGCCACCAAGAACAGCAGTGGCAGTGAAGAACAGGCAGCTGGAGCCTGGAAAACAGGATGTGTGCTGCAAAGGGCAGAGCTGGAGAAGTGACCCAAGCCCTTGGAGGAGCCCAGAAGTTCGTGAGTTGATCTCAGACATTGGATGGTTAGAGTTTGATTTTGCTTTTGATTGTGACTGTGCCCTGATATTTTTCCCTCTTGAAGGAAGAAAGTATTTTAGTAAAAACCCTGACTAAGACACCAAGTTAGTGATGAATCAGTCACATTTCTTCCTAAGATTTCAAACAAGGGACTGGGGTGCCATTGTGACCTATTCAGAAAGGGCTTCTTTCATACAGACAAGTACCACACACTGCAGACCAGAACTGGCCTTGTGAATGTCAGATCAAACCATCCTCTTACAGCCATTCCAGGGCTCCTGAGCTCACTTTCCACTTGTTTTTCTGATCATCCTTCTGCCTGGGGTCTGACTATTTTGTCCCATTTCAAGATAAACTTTCCCCTGCTCCACTCATGACCCATTATGCCTTGACTCTGACCTCAACATCCCTTCAGATTCAAGTCACAGTTTGTCTCCTGTGGGTTTTTTCTTAGCCCTCTTTTCCATCTTCCAGCAGCCTTTAGAGAGCACTCAATTGATGTGTTAGTTACCTTCCTCTTTGCTGGGACAAAATATTTGACCAAAACAACCTACGAACTGAAAGGTTGATATTCATTCATAATCTGGGGGCGGGGGGGGTACAAGTCTATCCTGGCAGAATGAAAAACAGTTGTGGGTCACTTAATGATGAGGACATACTCTGCAGATGTGTCCCTGGTACAAATGCCAGTGTATGTGACACTGAAGATGACCGTACCACAATGGTTTATATGTATCTAAAAATAAGCACAAAGGTACCTAAAAATTCCCAGGCTATGAAAGTTTCCATGAAAGTCTCACAAAGTCCCCATCTGTAGACAACCTGTCATTGATCAGAACCACACTGGAAGCCCCATGATCGTACCATATTGGTAGCCTTGACTGAGCTCCCAGAAGCAATGGTCCCTGCGGCAACCATCTTCTTCTCCAGTGAATACCTCCAATGTGTGGAGGACTGATGTCCTGGGATATCATGAGAGTACAGCTCCCTGTTCACACAGCCTTCTTGGCTTTTTGCTATGTTGAAGCTGAGACAGACTCTTAGGGAAAACAGGCTCAAATTCATGTGGCTAGATTAAGGAGTGCCTAGCAGGCACCATATTGTAAGACTGCAGTGGGAAACAGAATGTAGTTATTCTCCCAGAAGCTCTGAGGCTGGAAGGTCCTGTAGACTTTCCCCTGTAAAGACAAAACCCTATACCCGCTGCTCCATCAGTACCAGGTATGTCCACCAGGGAAGGCATGCCATTAGCTCCAGAATTTAGGTCCTAGAGGGGAAAAACAGAAAGTCATCTGCTGAGCATCCCCCGCAGCTGGCTTGTGGGTCCTTCTGAAACAGGGGCTTGAGAACCTAGCCCAACATGACTTTTAGAAAGCGCATGTCATCTTCATAGGTGCAGTAGCTGTCGCTGAGCAGATGCATTCTGGGGACCCTACATCTGAATAATTTACCAAGGACACTTGCACATGTCCATAGTAAAGATTACCCAGAGGAAAGACGTTTTCCATCCATTTCCATGACTGGAGAAATTGTAAGACAAGCGGATACAGTATCAATGGAGGAAGAGCTTGGGAGGGGTCCTAAGCATGTTATCCACCAATTCTAACACACCCCTCATGACACTGGGCCAGGCTGTGTTTGTATTCACTGACTTTGGCACCACCTGGGATGTGGACCTTCACTGGGGCTTCAGGTAGGGATGCTGAGCCGACCCTGGGTAGACATGGGAGATAATACCAGCTCACGGTGGAAAGGAGAAAAAGCACTCTTGGAGAACATAAACTATGTCTTGTTTCCCTGCCAATCTAGAGCTAGATCAATGTACCACACAGATGGGAAGTTCTATCTTCTCACCACCCGGAGCCCGTTCCTTCTGCTTCCTGGTCTTGATACAAGGCTGATCTATGGGATAACCCCAAAGTAGGCATGGCTGGGTGCCCCTGTATGTACCTTGCATACATGGGGACTCAGAGGAAATTCCCATGTCCCCCCATGCAGCATCTTTCCATAAGCAAGCACAAGCTGAAGGAAAGAGAAAAAACATGGCAGATGGTTCAGAACTTCAGAATGAAACCTCCCCCAGATGGCAAGGTCCTGCCCTGGGAAGTCTGGTCAGAGAATGAGGCTTCAGGTACATGGAAGAAGAGTGCATATGTACACCATGGTGACTGTGTTTAGGATGTTTAAAAAAATAAATAAAGCTTTAGTCCCATGCCCAACAAGCACATGTAGCCAGTACCAGACTCTCAGCCACCCCTTACACTGAGAGCTCCTCACTCTCCCGTCCCCAGCCCACAGCTGTAGATTCACCGAGCCACCCACTGAGCTCAGATCGGCTCCTGGAGAAGTCTATTTGGTACCAGCCAACTCTTCCAGCCACACAACCCTGAGGGAGAAGCAGGTGCTGACTGCCCCGCCTAATCTAAAGTTCAGATGGAGCATGCAGAACAGAATGTCAGCATTTTGCCTGTGTGGAGGCCCGAGGGCACGTGGATCTGGTCTCCATCAGCAAGCACAGAAAATCTGCCTCTGGCGCTCTCTGAACACCACCCAGTTCCTGCCAAAAGCATTACCAGGGCTGCCGTGGTCCACAGGAGACAAGACTGCCCAGGGAGAGGCTGTCTCTCAGCTCTCCTGGCCTCTATCCAGTTGCCAAGAGATACTTGTGCCCAGAGAAGGACTAAACACAGTGACCAAAGTTCCCACAATGCAATAGCACTGAAAATGGTCATGTTGAAAATTAAATAAAACAAAACACACAACTTTTCAAAAGCAAACTACTAAAAATACTGCAAGCTGTGGTTTGGTTTTGGGGGGTTTTTTGTTTTGTTTTTTGGGGGTTTTTTTTGTTGTTGTTGTTGTTTTTCCAATCCCACAGGCAACAGGCACCCGCTCCAGGCTCTTCACCTTCCCCACCAACAATGCCAGAAAAATCAACTTGGAAAATCTGAAGACTGGCGCTGCTTTCTTTTACAAATTAAGAGCTGATGCTCTTCTGAGAGGCTGCTCCCCATCAGTTTCCTGGTCTACACTGCTGTTTTTCCCTGCAGTTGCCTACTGGTCTGCCAATGTCCCTGGCTTCATTTTAACTTCTTGTGAGAGTGTGCCAAGGCACCTGCAAGCCTTTTAGAAAAAACCAGGGAGGAAGTGTTAAAAAAAAAAAAAAAAAAGCAAGGAGACGCTGGTAAATAAGCAGGCACAGAGCTTGGCATTTGCATCTGACCATCTGAAGAGGCCAGTCTGGGAGCTAGAACTGTCTGTACAAGGACCAACAAACAGGCTGGCTGTGTCCACGGGGCCAGGCAGAGAAACAGGAGGCTGCTCTGAGGAGGAAGAGTGCTAGCTTACAGTATCAGGTGTGTCAAATACTAATCACAGCAGAATCAGTCACCCCAAAACCTAAGCGTTTTCAAACAACCTCGTTCCCTGTATTGTTACTTGTGTTTTCGGGGAGCCTCAGCTGGTTAGCTGTGCTTTGGGGCTCTGTGCATTGTGACCAATAACAGCTGGCACTACAGGGAACTAGCAAGATGTCACCTCGTGCAGCCTCAGTCCCAGCATCCCGCTCTTTCCCTCTCTGGTTAGTTTTCACTTCTCACAACGTGGCAGCCACCATAGGCAAGCTTGTGTGTCCTCACAAGATCGCAGCCACTGGCCACAGGACACATTGTGTGCTAGTTTGGAAGTCCAGCAAAATACTTACCAGCTGCCACTGAAGATCCTGCAAGAGGCGAGGGCCTTCACTTCTGTGAGATCCCACGTACCTGTCAGGACTGAAAGTGGCCCCAAGGTCTGGTGGAGGAGATAGCCTTCCCAACTCAGAGGAAGGGATGCCAAAGATCATGGAAGGTGGGTGCTTTAGAACTGCTACACCAAGTCAGCCAGCATGCCCTAACCACAACTAAAAGAGAAAGATGCACACAGCGGACCAAACTCATCTGCTGTGGTCCAGAGCAGCAAACCATGTTCATATCGAGGCAGTCCAGGAACAGAAGTCTACCTTTCTATGGGGACACTGTCTCGTGAGGATTGTACCACACAGACCCTCCCAAGCACCAAGCATTGCTGGCCCTGACCCATCAAGTCAAGCATATTCCAGGCTGCTGGCTAGAAACACTTCAGCCCTGAGAAAGGGACTTTACTGGTGCCCTAGCCTGCCAGGAGCACACTGGGTCCTGTTTTCCTGGGAACAATGGGAATACTATGGTTTAATTAGCCTCTGGCTGGGAGGCCAAGAGGGCACAATATGCACTTTCCTGTTTGGAAACCTGAAAACAAGTTAGGAGTATAGAAGCCAGTTCCTACTGAGCCCATTCTTTGTACTAATATGGATGGCCCTGACCCTTGAGGGCGGCCTTGAAAAACTCTAGGGCTATTACTACCTGCTCAGGTATCAAGCTACACCAGTATTTTACAGGGCAGAGCAACTGAGATTCTGAGGGTGGAAGAAGAGGGCAGACTCCCTGCGAGACACCCCTGTGCTCCACAGAATCAGTAGCAGCACTGGGGGTGAGGAGGACACCTGGGCAGCTTCCTTAGTGTCCTTCTTCTAGGCCACTGGTAGCAGCTGCTCCCTCGCACCCAGGCTCATGTGACTGGAGCTGCTTGCATTGGCTGGGGGTGGGCAAGCCTCGGGGTCAGCTGTCCTACCTGCCTCCCAAGAGGCCAGAGGCCAGAGCCTCACAGACAAGCTCCTGCCTCTGTCATCCCCAGCAGCTGGGCCTTTGTGTGGAGGCCTCTCCAATGTCCTGTGAGCCACAAAACCCCCACCCCGACCTCCTGCCCCTTTCTCCAGCTCGTGAAGCAGAGGCAGGGGCTGAGTGACCAGAAGCACCACATGCTGCAGCGTCATCGGTCACAGAAGCCACCAAGTCCATGGAAGCATGTGGAAGTTATCGTCTCTGCCAGACCCTCTAGTTCCTTCCTTTTTAAAACATTATTTTTTAAGTATATTTTTGATTTAAAAAAACATTAATTTATTGAGACTGTCGAGATGTCTCAGCAGGAAAAGGAACTTGTTGCCAAGCCTGACAGCCTGTATTTAACTCCTGGAATCTACATGGCTAGAGAAGAGATTTGACTTCCCCACGACTTGTCCTCTGACCTCCTCCAGCACATGCACACCCCAATAAATAAACAAATAAATGCTCATAAAAATGTGAGTGTTGATCTAAGTAGGTAAGTTAAAAACTATTTATTAACGATGTGGAGCAGGACATTCTGCACTGACCTCAACACACTTTCCTGCTTCTTATACTTATTTTCCATGGAGGAATTTAATCAGGGGTGAGAAAATAGCTCAGTCCATAAAGTGCTTACTACACAAGACTGAAGACCTGAGTTCAGATTCCCGGGATCTATACATAAAGAGACAGACACGTGGCACATGCCTGTAATCCCAGCACAGCAAAGGTGGCCAGCTAGATCTGGGTTCAGTGAGAGACCCTGTCCCAACAAATAGCTAGAAAGAGATTGAAGACACCCAGTGTCAATCTCTGACCTTTCACTGTATGAGCTCCCTACACACACACACACACACAAAAAAAAAAAACACAACACACATGCAATCATACACACAATCAATATATTAAACATTTAATAGTCATACACACAATCAATCAATATATTAAACATTTAATACCTTCTCCCTGAGCGATCTTCAAATGTTCAATGTAGTGTCAGTAATTACAGGCACCAAAATCAGCCACAGAGCTTTTGAACTTACTTCTGTGGTCTAACCAGATTTCACACCGTTAACCAACATCTCATTTATTTGAGATCTTCTGGGTGCTATCAAGGACTCTGTATTAATTCACTTGTTCAACACGTAAACATGAGTGCCCTGTAGTGTCTGTCCTTCTGAGCCTGGCTTATCTCCTTTAACATCTTCCATACTCAGCCACATTGTCAAAAACAAGACAGCAAGGAAGTCCCAACTGCTCCCAGCAATGGAGGCTCCTCTTCCACTAAAGAAGACGGTCTAAAGAGGCCAAGGATGGGTGACGGAAGTCAGAGAAACACCCATTCAGTCTTGTCTAGATCAGCAAAGGTGTGGTCGCTTTCATTGTTAACATAACCTTGCATCAAGCCGGAAGAGAGTCTCAAGAAGGAACTGTGTGGACCAGGTTGCTCTGTGGTCATGACTGAGAGAGGTGGTCTCAGTCTGACAGAACTGAGGTAGAAGAGTCACGCTAAATGTGGGTAGCTCTATTTCATGGAGAGAACTGACAGCGGCCAAACCTGTTTGGGTTCACTCTCCACTTTTGACTCTGGATGTGGCGAGCTATTTTCAAACCTCCGCTGCCCTGACAATGACAGGCCAAAATCTGGAACTGTGCACTTAAAACGTCAACCTGTCCTCCTCTACGTTTCTTTTGCCAAGGGGTTTTTATCATGGCAACGGAGAAGAAATGAGGTCTTGAATCTCTGAAGATACTCAAGGGAGTTGAAGTGCCTTTTCTTAAGAACAGGAGAGACTAGCCAGGCGTCCTGTCACACAGCACTGGGGAGGCAGAGGCAGGTGGATCTTTATGAGTTCAAGTCTAGCCTGGTCTCTGTAGTGAGTTCTGGGACAGCCAAGGCTATGTAGAGAAAGACCCAGACTTTCCGCTCCATGTCTCTTCTCCCTAAAGCACTCTGCAGTTGAGTGGGGTGGGCCAGCAGGACATGTTGCCAATCAGAAAGGACAGGATTCTCCAAGTTTCCTGGTGTACCTCTTCACAGACATACAGTCCCAAAGGAACAACTGCACCCACACAGGTGCACATACACTTCTCATAGCCAGGTCTTCATCACGCTCAGGTACAGAGAGCAAACTTCTGGCAGTTAGCTTACCAGAGACAGCCTGGCTCCCCTAAGCAGAGGCAGAGCTAGTGGAACAGAGGCGCTCATTTCCAAGTGACTTGCTGCAAACTCATGGCTGTGGTCTACCCTGTTTGCCCTGGTTTCCCCTCCACTTTGCACAGAGTCAGGCTTGCACACTGGAACCACTGAAAGCAGGCCAGCTCCTCCCACGCTCTGTTCTGGAGGCCATCCTCCTGCATTTGACCTGGGGGAAAACCATACAGATGGTGGTAAGTTTCATGAAGCCCAAGACAACCTGCTCAGCAAGCAGATGGCACGAGCACCCCTCTAAACTCCCAAGGAAAGGAAAGAGTTGCAATATGGCCATCCAAGGAGATGTAACTCAGAGTGAGGTCACAGAGCATGGTTGCAATCTTCTGCACCCTGTCCCATCCCCACCCCTGGGCACAGCACCAGTCCCAGGGCCCTGGAAAGTGAAGATGGTGCTCTATGCCATTACAATCCTTGCTATAAGAAGAAGACGCAGGCTTCTTACCTGTGGCATTTGATGCCAATGTGTTCATACAACCAGTCTCTGGATCCAGGTGGCAGAGTTTGCCTGCATTCCTCTGTCTTTACCAGCTGCAAAGCTTTTCACCTGAAAATAATTCCAACCTTCTGACCTCAAGGTAGCCACATTGTGTCCTGAAGGCAGGCCGATGCATCCAGAGTTACACCCGACTCTGGTCCTCAGGGCAGCCTTTCTTCAAGGAGCTTAGCAGGTAGCCCTGCTCACAGCCCTCCTAAGGACATAGAAAGATCCCTGAGTACAAACTCGCAGGTAGCCCTTCTAAGCCCCGGTGCACATTTAAACTCCTAAGGACTTTGTACATAGTGGTAATGCCCAGGACCTTCCCGGACCCCATTACCTGGAATTCAGACATAAGTCTCTTGGTGGGGCCTGTGCATACCTTAAACCCAAGTGGCAAAATGACATATGGCTGGAAGTAAAGTATGAGACGCTTGGGGACAGGCAGCTGCTTACTATAATCATAGATCGACACAGAGGGGCTGGGCCAATGGCTCAGTCGGCAGTGTTTGCCACACACACAAGCACAAGGACCTGAATTTGACACACACACACACCTCCCCAGAACTCATATTAAATGAACATACATTTGTAATTCCAGCACTGGGGAGGCAGACGGGTGAATGCCTGGGGTTCACTGGTCTATCAACCTATCCTCTTTGGTGGGCCAGTAGGATACATTAGCTCAAAAAAAAATGTGGGTACCTCCTAAGAAATAGCACTGGGGGAGGCCTACACACACACACACACACACACACACACACACACAGCACTCTGGTTACTGTCAGAAGGGGCACCCAAACCTATAGCCTACCACCAAGCCAGCTGTGGACTTTGGTCCCCTTGATCTGTGGAAACGGTGACACTTGGGGATTTCCACAAAGATGCCCATCTGGCTACCCCAAAAGCATCACTGCTCCCCCCACACATAGTCCTCTTTGGGGACACAGCCCAGGCCCAGCTCCCCATGACAGGTGAACTGGGAACTGGCTGGCAGAGGTCCCAGGGCCGGCAGGTTCCATGATGTTAGTCTACTTGGAGGGTCCAGAATGGCCATTCACATGCCATGCATCTCGGTGGCTTTTTTTTTCCTGTCTTATGTGTTTTTCGGGCTTAGGAAACTATTGCAAGAACAGCACAGAGAATTACTGTCTGTGCCCTTCACCCAGATTTCTCAAGTGTCAACATCTCACCCCTTTGGCCTTCTCTCTCTTCCTCTTCCCCAGTCTCATATTTAAAACAGAAGGGAGGGGAGGGGCTGGAGAGATGGCTCAGCAGCTAAAAGCACTTGCTGAGGACCAGAGTTCAGTTTTCAGCACCCACGGCCAGTGGCTCACAATCACCTATAACTCTAGCTCCAGGGGATCCAATGCTGTCTTCTAACTTCTAAAGGTACCTGCACATACATCCCCAAACACACATAGACAGGCACATATAATTAATTGAATCAAAATAATCTTCTAAAATTGGGGTACACTGTACCGACCACATCCGGTCTCAGTTTGGCATTATGCCTAAACAATTCTGTACACCAATCTCCATAATGTTTGCACTGAGTTGGGTTCTGTGCATTACCTAGGGGTGATTTCATCTGTGAGCAAGGACAAGGGCATCAGTAAGCAATAGAGCTCTCTCCATGTACAGGGCCCTGCGTTCCTACCCCAGCATCACAGAAAAACTAATTGATTGATTAAAATAAAGTATCTGAAAGAGAAGCACAGGGACATGCAAATATCATTTTATTATGTAGAGGTGGACTTGAACAAGTGAGGGGACCCTGGGATGATCTACTAAAGATGCTGAGGGGGATATCCCCTTTCTCCTAAGTTCTTGCAAGTATTTTCTGAGACATCGGGAGACTTCTCTTTTAACAGTCATAGAGACCTGAATGCTAACACAGTGACATGCCACCTCCAACCTACGTGTCTTTCTCAGATCAAACTATCACGGAAGTAGGATATTGTGAGTAGAGCTGTTAGGGAGTTCCCAGAGGGTGCCTCTGTTCAGTATATCCCTAGCCCCTCTGTCTTCCAGGATCCTGGCATCTTGAGGAGCACAGGCTGAGTGAGTTTGGTATCCATGGTATCCAGTGCCAGCCCATGCCTTCGGACAGAAATACTCTCAGAAGTGAAGCTCAGGGCACACGTGCAAACCCAAGTTCCTGCTGCACGCTGCCAGACACTTCTGCTTAGGTTGGGGGGTCGTGACTCTGAGGAAAGGCCTGGCACACTCAGTGGAGAAAAACCCTTGACCTCCAACTCCAGTGAAGTCTAGGCCGGACTGCCTCTCCAACAGGTTAATAATCACAGCTCTCCACAGTGGCCCAGGAGGAAAATCTGACAGGCTAGGCCATTCAGAGGGACTGCTCTGTGCAGGTGAAACTACAGGATGCTCCAAGGCTGGCTACCTCCTGCTGGCAGGCACCCGGGTCTCTGCATGGTAATGAAATAGATTTGCTTTAGCCCAGGGCATTAGTCAATAGCCACACTGGAGCCATGCTGAAACTGCCCTCTTGGAAGTCAGGGGCAACCACCCCAATGGAGTGTGGCAGGAGAGCTTGGCTCCTGCACCCCAGTGTGGCCATGATTGTTATGTAAACACAGGGCCCAGCTCCGGGGTGGCTCGCCCATCTGCTCCTCCACAAGCTCTTTCTGCACTAATCATGTTCCACCCTCTTAGGTGAAAACTTGGAAAACGGACAGGGCTCTCAATCTCCTTTTCATTTCTAAAAGGGGCCATTTCAGCTAAGCCTGCCTCCCCATTCTTCTCCGGGGGTTTGTGTTTGTGAAAAGACCCGTCTCAAATTTCTGGAGCAGGAGCAGCTGCTCCAGGCCTCTTTTCACTGGGCCCTGTCTCCCCCAACCTCCCCCCTCCCACTCCCCTCCTTTTGTCTCTGTCAAAGCCAGGCCCCACGCACCCCCATCCTGACCCCTAGCCAACTCAGAGCCTTTTCCTTTGTCAGCCTCCCAGACGAGTTTCACCCTAAATCAAGCATTGTTTGGGCTCCTGGGGCCAGCACGTGCCCACACCCCCTAATCTTTTAATTTCACCCCAGGAGAAGGCAGCTGTTACTGATATACGCAGTGCACAGCTGTTGGCCGGGCCTGCTGCCGAGTCCAGGAACAATGAAAAGAAGTTCAGGCTGTAAGGACACAAGCTCCCCCCTCCCCCCTTCCTCTCCCTCCTCTTCTCCCTCCTCCTCCCCCTCCAGTCCTCTCCCTCCTCCCCCTCCTCCCCTTCCTCCTCCTCTTCTTCTGTCAACAGCTGGCAGCTCATGCTATGAAATGTCCTCCTAAAACCACCCTCCTAAAAGTCAGGTTTTGCGTGCGCGCCCAATCACATCACTACACCCTTCTTGGTTTACATTCGGGTTCATTTCAGAAGCCTCACAGTTTCAAAGACCCCTGGCATGTGGCACAGTCTCTTTGCTACCGCAGTGTTCATTTTATAAATTACAGGGTGAGTCCCATATAAGCTACGAGCCGCACCTCCTCTCCCCCACCCCCACACCCCCATACTGGCTCTGGGCACCACTGTGTGCCCACCTGGGGCTCCTGGAGCCTGGGACACTGGGGTGTGAAGGTTACAGGACTGCCTGAGTAAAGGAAGGCTTCCTAGGAGCCTGCAGAATGTCTGAAGTCGTCTAAGAAAGAGTTCAGCAGGACATGAATAACCAGAGCTCAAGGGGATACCCTAGAAACAAACATTAGCCAGGTCAGGGTCAAGGTTAGCCTAGCTTGGGAGAAAGGAGTCTGAGACACTCTGAAGCTGAGTATACCTGCCAGACAGGGAGAACTTGATTGTACTTCCCCCACCCTGGTCCTTCCACCTGTACCCCAACAATCCTGGGGCACAAAGATTTGGAAGACCAGTGTTATCCTGCATATCAAGAGTCTTCCTCCAGAGAGATAGGTCACTTTTTCATGGCCAAAACACCTTCAACTTGGGAATCAGTGGCCAGGGAGGCTTCCCAGCACACTGCTCTGGGTAGTTTTGCAAGAATGGTAGAAGGTCTGCAGGGACCAGTGCAGCCACTGAGCTCAGCAATGCAGCTCGGGTAGCATAGCAAAGTGTAGTTTTGACTGCAATGAATTTTCACGGCCTGGGGTGGCTCAGGGCTACCATATAGGTTTAATTACTGATTTAACTCTTCCTGAGCCACCCTGCACACGCAGAGCCTTAAGACTCCCAGGGTGGCTTTGATGAGCAGCTAAGTCAGGATCTCCTGTTGAGATTTCCTGTCCTACATCTGGGTTCCATTCTGCATTTGGAAGCTTCTGGGTCATTTAACTCTCCCGGTTTCTTAAATACAGAAGACTTTGTGGCAGTGTTTGCGTGTAGCCCAGTCTGCCCCCAAACTCTTTACATAGCCTAAGATAACCTTAACCTCTTTCTGCCTCTGTCAAATATCTTGGGATTAAGGGATGTACCACCACATCCAGCTTATGTGGTGCTGGAGACAGAACCCAGGGCTTTTTAAGTGATAGGCAAGCACTCTGCCCACTGAGTCTCAGACGACTCTTCAATACACTTTTCCAGTCTGAGGATTCCTGAGAGCCAGGCTGGACTGAGGCCCCGCCTGGACATCTGTCCCTCTCTTCTGCCTGTCACTGCTGGGGCTCAGGGCTGTCATTGCCCAGAGGTGATTCCTGCAACCATGGGTTGATGCAGGATTCTTTCTGCTCACTTTATCTCACCTGGTGAGCAATTGAAAGATTCTGGCAGAAACTCGATGCTCACTAGAGCATATGGTGAGGCGCACACCTGCCCAGTGGAGCACCTGCTGGGCCTCCAGAGGGTGTGGGGCTGGTGCCCCAGGCCACAGGCAAAGCGTTCGATTAATTTGCATGCTGGACGCCTGCCACGTGCCTGGACTTTGGGCAGATCTGACACGGCATGTCATTGCTTTGAAGATCTGCAAATCTGGAGAAAGCTGTGGCCCAGACAACAAAGCCACAGCCAGTCTGGGATGCATGCTGGGGCCCCCAAAAGGGAGCAGGCAGACGCAAACCCTGGAGACCCACTGCCAGCAGATTGTACTGCAGGAGTTGGGACCCTGCAGAGGCCAGAGCTCAGCTGTCCAGCAACCTAAACAAGTCAGGAGACAGCGGCATGCTAATTCAAACCTCACCATTTTTTGTTCATTTTAGATAAACCACCACTGTGTTCTTTTTCCATTTCTTTAGTGAGCAAAAAGAAATGAACCGACCACCCTGTGATCACATTTCTCTTCCTGTTGCTGGCAGCCACCCTCCAAGGCTGAGCCCTTCAACTCAACCCAGAAGAAGTAAATTCTCCTTACCAGTCATGTGTTCTGCTGTGGCAACAGGGGATGCTGCAGGGAGGTGGGGGCAGGGCAGGTAGGATAGTGTACATGAATCCCTGCCCTGCTAGACTTGGTCCTCAATCCCCCCACACACACACAGAGAAAGGGGTGAAAGATCAGAGTAGCCCATTTGGCGCTGTCCTCTCTGCTGCCATTGGGGATGGTGACAGTGTAGTCACAGTGAATGTCAGCCTGTGTGATGGCCCATAGCCAACCTACAGCCTTCAAATCATCTCTGGCACCTCAGCCATCTGACCAGGAGTGGAGAGAGCTCTGCACGGTGATAGGTCTCAGAAAGGGACGGAAGATAAGCCATGTGGCCGTGTAGCCAGGACACTGAACGAGGGACACCTGGTACAGTATGACACTTGAGGTCTGGCTAATGGTCACAGCTGAAGGCAGGTGGCCTGGGCATTCTGGGGCCTGTATTCCTGTCCCCGTGTACCCACCCGCAGCTCAACGCCCCCATCTCCCACCCTAGCCCCATGCCCTCCCTCACCCTTCAAGTCTGAGGAGATGTGGAGTCTCTCCTAGTCCAGCAGCAGCAGGCTGGGGGGAGGTTACAGGCAGGCTTGTTTGAAGGCCATTAGCAAAGAACAATGGGGTCTGAAAGGGTAACCCTAGAAGAGAAGGAGTCAGCCTGTGCCAGCCGCGGGGCTGGTTCATTACTCAGATGGCACATGGAGAGAGAGGCCTGGTTGCCAGGCAGAATTCAAACTGCACGGCACCTCCAGTGGGGGAGGCAGGAGCTGAAGGCCTAGTGCTCCTTCCAAGCAGCTCAGCCCTGCCCCCATAGGCTCTCCAGGCAGTGAACTTCCCAGGCCCCAACAGGGCTGAAGACCTATGTGTTCTGGGGCCAGGGCTTTAAGGGACCCTGACTGTGTGCTCAGGAGCACTCGTGTGACCTACGAACCCTCCCCAGCTGAGCTCAGAGGGTACTGAGACACAAGGTGGGAGCCCTGGAGGGCATAAGCCCCACAGTTAGGTTCCCTCCTTGATTCTGCCCTGAATGGATTCAGAAGATAAACTTGCATCAATCCCTTTGGGAAGGCTGGTGGGGAGGGAGGGGTCGTTGCACACAGGAGTGGGTTGCACCATGAAGCAGTGCACCCGGGGTGTGAACACTGAGGATTTTCACTCCAGATAATGCACACACTCAGAGGACCACAGAGGGAGTTCAGGCACACAGTCCCAGGTATTTCCACCCCTTGATGCCTATGAAACACTGTCATCAGCTTTGGACACTGCTGCCTGCGCCCTGGACTACTCACTGCTGACCCTACCTCCCCTTGAGGGTTGGAGGTGAGGTGACTTGGGATCAAGGACACAGACTCCGGGAGCTGGTGAGAAACACTGCAGCGAGCTGGTCTGAACGCTGCTGCAAGATCTCTTAATGCCTTCCACCCCCGGCAATGGGAGGGAGCTGTCTTGTGGGTGACGAAGCAGCCAAAGCAAGAAGATGGATGCGTCCTATCTCGCTCTCCTCCTGCCTTGGCATCTCCATTGTGCGTCTGGAGCTTCCTGCCTCCAGACGGTCCCGGCAGAATCTGGTACTTTTCTGAACGGGAGTACTCCAGTTGGCAAGTGAGCAAGTCTGCGGGATCCCCATCAGCCACATCTATGTCTACGGGACCCCAATCCACAGAGAGGTTGTTCACCCTTTCCCTCCTGCTCATGGCTGCCTCACTGCCTCGCCCCTTCTTTGTGCCTGAAAATCAGTACTTGAAGGAAACCCTTCTGTGAATACTCAGATTTAACGTAGCCAACTATACCGCTGCAGAATGGGCACTGGTGCTTCAGATTGCTATCCTAGTTAGCATGGATTATCAACTTGAGGCAACCTAGAATCACAGGAGAGCCTCAGCCTGGGGAAATTGCCTAGATCAGATTGGCCTGTGGGGAATTGCCTTAATTGCTAATTGCTGTAGGAGGGCCCAGTCCACCATGGGCAGCACCATTCCTACGCAAGTGATCCTGAGCTGAACAAAACATCCAGCTAAGTGTGAGACTGTGAGCAAGCCAGAGAGTGACCCAGCAAGGAGATCCAGTGTGCAAGCCTCCTCCATGGACCCCCAACACTTCGTTCTCTGTGTGGTTCTCCAGCTGTGACTGGGGGTCCCTGGAAGCCAGAATATACTAGCTTCTGCTTTCTCACATCTCAGACTGTGCTTTCCCACCCCATTTCCCAGGAATAGTGTCTCTGCACTTCCCTGAAGCCCAGCACCCACCAGGTGCTGCATCCAGCACCCCTTCCTTTAGCCTCCCCAGCTGTCATGGGGCACAGACACACACAGTACCACCACCACCATCATCACCTTCACCGATGCCATCATTACGTAACAGCCATTACCACCATCCCTACCATCTTGGTCACCATCCCTACTGTTGCCTTTCAGGACAGTTACCACCTAAGCATTTTACCTGAAGCCTCTTTCCTGGTCCTCCCTATGGACCTCTGATGCACACATCACAATACTCTGCTTTACAAATGATTTTCCTGAAACTCAAAAGTTCCCTTGGGTTGGAGCAAGATTTAATCTTGGCTTTGGGAACCAGTGAACTTAAGGGCTATTCAGGTGGGCATTGTCTATTTGCAGTGGCAAAAGGCTGATTATATACTTCCTGCAAGACAGCAGTGTAAAATAGATATATGTCTCTTGCCAAGCATGTCTCAAAAGCAGGGCAAAAAAAGGGAAGCCACATAATTTATGCAGTGTGAGTTTATTTATAAAGGTTGAAAAAACGCCAGGCTAGGCTTATGGCTCAGTAGTAAAACACTTGTGCACACACACACACACACACACACACACACACACACACACACACACAGCGCAAAACCAGAAACATTTATCAGTTACTTTAGTAACGCATACACCAGAAGACTTCAGGCAATGTGACAAAATCACAGAATTTAGGCCATGGCAGGCAGCGTGCCAGAGGAGGACGCATTCAGTGGAACTCTCCGGGTTTCTGAGGGGAGTTGCTGCTGCTCACCACCTGAGTGTCTTCATTTGTGAAGGCTGTCTCACATGAACTCATAGATCATGGACACTAGTGTTGGCATTACTTCTACGATCCACCCAACAACTACTTAGCAACAGTCAGGTAGGCCTGGCTTCCTAGAAAATGGGTTGTTTGTCCCTCTGACTCTCTTTGTCCCTTCTCTCTATGACCCCTTCCTCCCTCTCCCCCTTCCCCCTCCCTGCTCTCTCTCTCCATGTGCTTTAGTATATAGCAGTGAGCAAAAAGAGACTTCCAGAAACAAAGATGACGGAAGGCAAAGGCCAACACCTGAAGTTGTCATCTGACCTCCTCACGCATGCTCTGGCAAGTGTGCACCAGAGAGACAGACGGACCGACAGACAGATAGACAGAGACAGGGAGAGGGAGACTTGAAATTACAGGGCCTCTTCTGTGAGCACAGTGAATGTTTGGTCTATGTCCTCCCTTTGCTCTCTAAGGAGCATCTCTGGCTATGGCTATAATCCTGTGCATTTCTACCCAAGCCAAAAAGGAATTATAGTTAAGATCCATGGTCATCTCTACTGACCCCAGCGCCACTGCAGCCTGGCCCACATGGGGAAGTTGAGGCACACAGTAAGCACAAATCTTGGTTCATACAAAATAGCACATCTTTATTATTGTTGCTTAAATTCACTTAAGGCTAACCCTTGGCCCTGCCTATCCTCTCGACAGACAGGATACCCAACCTCAGACCTCAGGTATATCAGAGTCTTTAGCAGCTCGAATCTAATAGCTCTCCTGGTGTAGATCACAAACTTTCTATAGCTCCCTACACACCCAGAGACCCTGATGTCAAACACATGGGACTCTCCCTATTGAGGCTCTTTGTCTCCATGGGCCCTGTTCTGAAGAACAAACTTCCCTCTCACCTTCCTCTAAGGGGCGGCTCCCTTCTGGGGCTCCAGAATATCAACATTCCAATCGAGATCCTGAATGGTAACCCATCTCTACCTCTTCCTCACCACAGAGGACCCTCCCAGCTCCCAAACCCTTCTCTCTCTTGTCAGCTTTGTGGTAGTTACTGAGCAACCAAAGCCGGGAGAAACTGGAGACACAGCGGAACACTGACAACCCACAGGATGAAAGCGCTGGCCTTCAGCTCACTGCTTGCAACCTAATTCCTAGTCCAGGACACAGAGCCCATTTTCTTAAAAACCAAGTGGAGAGGGCAGGGTGCCTTACCAGGACCACATAGCGGCAGGCTCAGTCTTCCACCTTACTTTGATCCTATGGTCTAGAAAATCAATCCACTTCCTCTCTTTCAGTCTTGGGCTCACACAAATGAGTGTAATGTATACACACACACACACACACACACACACACACATGTCCCCATCCATGCATATATATGCATGAACTCACATACACAGTCATATCCAACTGCATGCATAGTCACGTGCACATACTTATTACACACTCTCATGTATACACATGCACATACATGTACTAGTATCATACTTCCAGAAGCACACTCACATGCACACATTGAAATGGTAGGCCAGCAAAGCCCCAAGCCTAATTCTCCAGTCTAATATGTCAAACGGGATTTTATATCTTGCAGTTCTGTGGTTCCTAACCAGTCATTCCAAATCCAGAAATCCCTGGGAACAAGACACGGTTTCGTAACAGGTTTGGAGGCAGGGTTCAACCTGAATGCACGTGAGGCATTCTCTGCCTGACTTAGTTTTGCTATAAAACATTAATACCTTTGCCTGCCGGCTGCTACCCACACACAGTGGGGTTGGGTGGAGCATGTGATACGCACGCTGTCCAAAACACCCGCAGGCTCAAATCCTATCTGGCTCCAGGGTTACAGGTGAAGGGTTTCGCCCATAGCTAGCATGCACAGACAGTGGGTATTTACATTCCCACGGGTGCCTGGGACCCAGGATGGCCTGTTACCCAGAATCCACCACTAGGTAATCTGTTCACCCTGGGGTTGGGGCGTGGGGTAACCACTGAGCACTCTAAGACAAATTAAGTCAAATAGAAAGCAGGCAGGACTTCAACGACCCGTCGACAATGAGCTGAATGCTCTTCCTTCTGGGCTCAGATCCTATAACTCCCTCAGACTGACTGCCTCCAAAAGGAACTTCTGGAGATACATCTGTCCCCTTCCTGTCCTTGATGAGGAGTGCACATGTGTACAACCCAAGCACACAGGTACACACAGGCTCATGTACACATGCACCCCACTCTCTAAGACAGTGGGAACCTCTCCACAGAACTCCATAGCAGCCTGTTGCTACTAGCCTTCACATTGCTCCCCCCCCCCCCCCGACATCTAGTATCTCCAGTACCAGTCTCCAGTCCCACCAGAACTCACACCACCCAGGCAAAGGGGGGGGGGGACCCTGCACTCCGTTCCAGGATTTTATCCCAGATGGCTTTGAATCTCCTTTTCCAGAATCACTCTCAAAGGTAATTTCTGAGTCAACAAAGAAACCCTGCCCAGAACACCCCTATGGTGTGGAAACTGAAGCGGACTAAGTTAAAAGATTGCTTAAGAGCAGCCGCACATCAAAGCCCTCACCCCTCAAAGAGGGATCCCAAACCCCAAGGCCACCTCATGGAAAGCTGACAGCTACACAGCAGGGGCGTGGCTCCCAGAACAGGGTGGAGGAGGGCAATTCAAGGAAGTGTAGAGGTTCTTTGAACTTGGAAAGGGGTGACTTGGAAACTTGCCCTTCTGCTGCTTCGGATCAGAGCTGAGGGCTGACACCTGCTCATATACCCAGGTCCCCCACCACCCCCAGACCCCCTGCAGTCAGGAGGGACTCTCCCTGTTCCCTCCTGCATTGCACTGAGAAGAGTCAAGGACACAAGAACCTGGAGACCACAGATCTCTACCTGCTCAGCAGAGCCCATCCCTCCCTCCCAATTCCCACCTATCCCTTATCACCTATGTCAACACACATTTCCCAACAGTGCTAAAGAGTCCCGAAAGCAAATATTCTACTGCCTCCGGGAACTTGCTGGGTACACGGCTTTGATGGGAGCAGGTACATCAGCCGAGACCAGCACCTCTGTTGATGCAGTCATAAACCTTACGTGCATACCCCAGATGGTGAGCCACGGGGCCAGAGCACCTGCAGACAGGACCAAGTGACACGTGCATGGGTGACCTGATGCAGGGTCCTATTGGCTCAGTGGCAGAAAGCTAAGCTGAAGACCTCATGCCACCAGCAATGTGTACGTGAAGGTTGGACTAAACAATGCCTCTTGTTTAAATAGTCAATCATTTTAACACTCATCTTATCCTTAAATGAAATTCTTGGATAATACTACCCACATATAAATAGTATATAGATGAATGACGGATGGACCAACCGTTAATGGTGACGGATAAATGGGCAGGTGATGAAGATGCTGAGTGGATGTATGATGGATTGATGGATAATGTTGGATAGATGGATGGGTGAATGGATTAATGGATGATGGATGATGGATAGATAGATGGATGGATGGATGGATGGATGGATGGATGGATGGATGGATGGTGGATAGATAGATAAATGGATGGACGGATGGATGGATGGGTGGATGATGAATGATGGATAGACAGATAATGGATGGATGGATGGATGGATGAATGGATGGGCAGATGATGATGGATGGGTGATAATGAACTGGTAGATAAGTGGGTAGATAGATGTGTTTACCATTTATAATGACATCTATTTGGATAGCAAATATTTAAGTACAATTACCTCATAGGACATTCCAACTCCTTAAATGCTGACATTATGTCTAATTTCAGAAGATACAACTGACATTGGGCATTTTTTCAGTAGTTTGGGGGCTCTGGGTAGCATCCACTATATACTTTTGCATGTATGAAAGTGTGTGAAAGCTAAAAACAATACAAAGTCTAGAGCACTCCTTCTTGGCATCATAATTGTGTACCTAGGGAAAGTATTGTTTATTGTAACATCATGAGAAACGTAACATATTGCTAGGTCAGAGGTGGGAACAGAGCTGCTTTTCAGTGCAGACCCTCTATCTAAGTGATTGGCAGATGGCTGATGTTAGAGATCCACGGTGCCGTATGATCATGTGACACTCTCCCTATGAAAAATCCCCAATCTCTTTAGCCCTGCACACAGAAGATTAGCAGCCCCTGGGGCAGTATTTCCATTTTTCAAAACCTCCCTGACAAATTCCAGTCGGGTTCTTATAAGGCACTCCGTCTCCGAGGACCACCACTGAAGGGAGAATTTATCCCCTCAGTGGGTTGAAACAGGGCTCCAGTAGCTTTCCCACTGAGTAGCCACTCACATTCCATCATAGCCCCTGAGACTTGACATTAGAAAAGACTAAGCCATTGCGATGGGCTACCTAGCAACCCTCTGAATCCCCTTTGCCAACCCCTGAGCAGGTATGCTTCCCCTATGCTCCAGCATCAACCCCAGGCACGTCCAAATAGGATTAGGGTTGAGATTAAGGGTTGGGCTGGGTGGTGGGTATATGGGTAGTTGGCTGCAGGGGCAGAATGGATGGGAAGGTGGATGAATGAGTGGATAAATGGGTGAGCGGGTGGGTGGATTGATGGATAGATGTGTGGGTGTGGATGGATAGACGGACTGGATGGATGAATGCACAGACAACTAGGTGAGTGGACACAGATATCATCTCAGTTTAGATTCTGGAGTCTCCTTGGCAAACCTCAATATGGTGGAAAGTCTCTCACACTTGCTGTTGGCTCTTTTGACATTGTTAGACGGCCACGTTGATTAGAATAGATCCTTAGAGACCGCATACATGATGTCAGGGCTGGACCAGGAAGCCCTTCCCCTCCCCCACCTCATTCCTGAGCCTGTTCTCTGACCTCAAGATCCACCCATGACTCATCTCTTTCTGCCTGATTCCAGAACAAGAGCTTGAGCAGACAGCATGCAGAGGCGGGTGGGGCTCAGCCTGGAACACACATAGGCCTGGCTTGGTGTCTCCCTTCTACATCGCTTAGCTTGAAGTACAAGAACCTACTGTGTCAGACCAGCACAAGGCCCCAGCACACCAGACTAGGCAAAGATGGAATCCTCCAGCCAAGTATCAAACTCGAGCCAAGTCTGGAAGGAGCCAGTTTTAAAACAAATTAAAACATGATTTAGTGTAGTGAGTTGGGGGTCGGGGGGGTGGTTTGGCTGGGGAAGGAAGACACAAAACTCCTACCTGCTTTCACCCCATAGGAAAGTAACTTGATAGCTACTCATTCATTTCTGCCCCATGCCTTTTCTCTCTCCATCATTTTCTGCCTAGAAAAGCAACTTCCCCATCTTAGCCAGTTGAAACATAGCCACTGGGTAGAACTTGGTTTGCCCAATTCTAAGAACAAAGCCTACTAAAGATCTACAAATTACTAAGAAATTGCTAAATGCTAAGAAATGAGCTGTGGTTTTGTCTCTCGGCGGTAATGAGAGCTTGAGGAATTTGCTCGCCTCTGCAAGGCTTTACTGTCTGTCCCTATGTAGAAAGTGGAAGAGGGACTTTAGCCTGCTCACTGTGAAAGGCAGGGCAGACTGGAGAACTCGAAGCTCACCATAAACATGTGACAAATGGGAGTCAGTGTCAGTCCTATGTCACAAGTGAAAGCATGGGACAAATCAGGTGAGCAAGTCCACACAAAAGGCAGCAAGTGACCTAGAATCAGAGCAAACCCAGACAGCCCTCACTCACTCTTCACATCCATGTGGACTGTGATTTGCAAAGCTCACCCACACACTATAGCCAACATCGGTCTTAAGTCTGTTTTCCAATGCCATCACAAAATGCCCAAAGCTGGTTATCTGTGAAAAGTAGAGGTCTGTTTGCCTGAAGTTCTGGAGGTTAGATGTCAGGAATGTGGTTCTGGCATCTGGTAAAGCCTTCCGGCCGCATAGGGTATTGCTCACAAAGCAGAACGTGAACCAAGTTCAAGTCCCTCTCCCCTTCTGATAAAGTCCTAGTTGACCCTGTGACCCCATCTGACCCTAGTCACTTCCCAGAGTGGCACCTCCAAGCATTGTCAACATATAAATATGAGGATCATGGTTCCAACATGATCCTAACCAAACCACCTCAGCCTTGTGACATACAGGTAAGAGACAAACTTGTGACAGGGGTGAGAGCCAGGACTGCCCCCTGACCAGCCAGCTCTGTAGGGTCTTCTCCTTCTTCCTTTGTCTCTGAGTGTGCCTGTGTGTCCTTGCACACAGGTGCATGTGTGTGTGTGTGTGTGTGTGTGTATGTGTGTGAATGCTTCTGCACACGTGTATATGGATGAACACAAAGAGGTCAAGGTCAGATGTCAGTTCTCAGGCATCATCCATGGGGTCTTCTTATTTTAGTGTGTGTGTGTGTGTGTGTGTGTGTATGTGTGTCTATCTGTCTGTCTGTCTGTCTGTACATGCTGTGGCATGAATGTAACAGAGGACAGTGTGTAGGAGTTGGTTCTCTCCTTCCACCAGATAGTCTTACCTGGTTTGGTGGCAAGTGCCTTTACCCACTGAGCCGTCCCACTAGCACCCACCCACTGAGCCAGAACTTCAAGGACCTCCACATTTTCCCCATCCCCTGTGGTAGAGCTCTACCACAGCCAGCTTTTTTCTTTTTATCTGAGTTCTGGGGGTTGAACTCTGAGCTTCCTCCTAGTTGCTGACTGAGCTGTCGTCTCCCAACCCCACGTCTCCTTGTCTTTGCAGTCCAGTGTTGCGTATTTTTGTTCTGGTGACCCTCAAGCACAAACAGGTCTTCTGCCTTGTTGGGAATAAATCATCCCATGGTGGCCTTGTCCTCTCAGATGCACAGCCATTCCACTGAGAAAGACATCGGTGCTTTAGAAACACAAAGCAAAACCCAAGGCCAGTCTCATTAGACAGGTGCAATCACCATCTTGAGAGCAGGGTTTCTAACTGTGAATTCCTTCCCTATTCAAGCCAGCTCACAGGGTTGACCAAAGGTATAAAGGCTGGTCACACCAGAGGGAGGAGATGCTACCTGGGAACTTCTCATGACTGTCATATTTACCAGACTTTTGCAGGATCTGCCCATGAGCCTGCTTACACTTCTTTCAAAGTGAGGAAAAACAGAAAACAACCCACCAACAACAACAAAAACCTGACTGTAGAAATAACTTTGGAGCTATTACCTGATCTGGGGTTGGGACCTGGCCAAAGCTTGCTAACTCCTCAGCCTAAATGCCATATGTTAATCACAACCTCGATCAGCAAGCAAACTCATCTCCCTGGGCCTCCATAGGATTGGTAACACAGATGCATTCACCTGAAGGAGCTGCTGTGAGGTTTACAGAGCCGTCGTGGGTTAGATGGTACAGGACAGCTAAGGACCAGAGAACAGGAACAGACCACTCCTCCAGTCTCCACAGCAGGAAACAGGGAGGAGCCTGAGGGAACCTCCCTGGGCCAGCCCCAGTTGGTTTCCCTGAGCCTCCCTGGCTCCTGTCCTCAGGGGCTCAATAGTGACCAAACAGGTTCTCCAGGTAGCAGGACCAGTGTAGAGCTGGGAACACCCTGTTCTGAGCTCTGTCCCAAAGGGCTCTGAGTGTACAATCTAGGTCTAATGCATGGGTGGCACATCCTTCATGTGTCCCCAACCGTGACCTAGAGCACACCAGGAGAAGAAAGCGGTTAAACTGGGCTAGGTTATTTAAGCCAGAGAAGGAAAGCTCAGATTGGGGGAGGGACCTTCTCTGCATTCATCTTGGGAGGGAGGTCTCCAACAGAAAATTCCAGTTCCTTGTCTTTGAAGGGTCTGAACAGATCAGATATGGACTGCACCCCTAATGGGGATCCCAATCACTGTCTTTCCTCATTCATTTCTCAAGGAAGGCAATTTTAGGAAAAGAGGGGTATCAGTGCAGATTTTCAGGCTCAAACCTACCTGACTATTTACTAAGGGGTCCCATAAAACCACCTCTGGGAGTTGTGAACTACACCCTAGGAGTCTGGAGCACTCCTCCCAGGGCTGAAAGAATGAAGCCTAACCCTTGAAACATTGAAGTCAAGGGTTTGAGTTCAGCTTGGTTTTGACCACTCAGAGTCTGAGTAGGTCGACGTCTAGGGTGGTAGAGGGGGTTTTTGGTTGGTTGGTTAGTTGGTTGGTTGGTTGGTTGGTTGGCTGGTTGATTTGTTGGTTGGTTTCCAGCAGCCTCTGCTTCCTCCCAAGGCTGTCCATCAGCCTTGATTGCCTGTAGGCTAACCTCGTCCACTCCCATCTCCCCGGCTGTCACATTCTGGATTTCCAAGTCTAGCTGACAACCTCACCCCCCATCCCCCACCCCTACAGCTGCAAGTCACTCGTTCCAGTAAACCTGGCTCAGCTAAAGGCTGACTCCTGCATTTTAAAATCAACCCTCAGTCAAATGCTACTGCACACCTGGTGGCCAGGTCTGGAGCAAACACCTTCTCTGTTCCTCATACCTAAAGCCAGCTTTGCACCCAAGGGTGCTAGGAAGCAAGGAGCACGTGCAGAAAGGAGAGCACATGCTCCTCTCACTTCGGTCGTTTGGTCCCTTTGTCAGGGATTGCAGGAGCCCTACCCCCCCCCCCAGTCACTCCTCCTGACCTCCCAACAGCTGCTTTGTCTGCCTTTCTTGCCTGTGAGGAATGAGGAGTGGTTATCATCAACTGTGCCCGGAGTCTGCATGGTCAAGGCTCACTCAAAGCATTCATAGCTCTCAGAGACGCCTGCAACAAATACAGTTTCATCCCAGTGAAAGGGCAAGGTCCCAGAGAGGTTAACTGCTTTGCCCAAGGTCTCACAACGGGCAGTGGAGATGCCTGCCAAACAAGATGACTCCCTGTCTCTGAGGTCCTTGAACAACAGGTGGAATGCTCTTGTTTTAAAAACTGACAACCTTATAGGGCCATGTGCCACCAGGAGATCTACCCTGTGATCACTTTGGCCCACACACACAGCCCAGAAAAACAGCCACACGGGAGGTGCATGACAGGCTTGGAAACTCCCTACCTTTGGTAACATCCAGGCAGAAAACTCTCTACCCTTGCCCTTTCTTCCAGCCCTGGTAGGCCAGTGGCAACTTAGGGGAAAGGAGACAGGAAGTGGTGTCAAAGACCTGTCCCCCTGGGGCCTCCTGATTATCCATCAGGTCCCGAGACACACTTGGAAGGAGAACTTCAGAAGCTGCTTGTGAGCCGAGGGGAGAGGACGGGGTGTCCATATCGGGTCCAGTGATCCTTAAGCCTCTTTCTGGGTGTAGTATTAGAGGAACTCAGTCCTAGGTCTTTGGTCTTGACATCCTAACTAGTCTTGGGATGTGGACCATCTAGAAAGGCTGGTCCAGGTCCTGTGTAGGGCTGGGGGCTGGGATGTGGCTCCTTGGTAGAGTGACCACCTGGTATACAGTAACTCGTGGGCTACATCCTCAACAACACGTAATAACTGGCTGCACCAGATGGTGGTCCACGCCTGTAATTCCAGCACTTAGGAGTCGAGGCAAGACAATCTGAAGTTGGAAGTCATCTTACATAGCAAATTTGACTCAGCCTATGCTACACAAAGCCCTGTCAAAAAAAAAAAAAAAAAAAAAAAAACAGACAAAAACACAGAGTCCTGTACAGATTTTATTTCTCTTCTCCACTCCTAGGTCCCTGGAATGCCCTGGGGTGCAAATCTGTGTAGTTCCAAGGATAAGAGACACGCATGTTTGGACATACGTGCAGTCTTAAGATGGAGCAATAAAGGCCTCGAGAGCTCGGGCCACACAAATGGTAAAGTTCATTCCCTTGCTGTCTGGAGACAGGTCCCCCAGGTCTCTGCTTGTGACAATTGAAGAACCAGGCAGGAGCAAAAGATAGATAGCCATCCCAGTGACTTCTCAAAACTTGTGCACACAGGGGTGAGGCACAGGAGAGGGGCCTGTGTGTGTCCACACAGTTCCAGGTATGGGGAGGAGGGGACACAGCCCCTATGGGACACTTTGCTCTGAAGTCCCCTAGGGACAGCTCAGGGCTCCTGTGTATCTGGCCTCAGCTACTGGCCAGATCATCGGGAGGAGTCTGAGGTCAGCAGTCACCCAGCTAAAATACATGGCAGAGCAGGACACTCTCAGATGGGGTGGGGTACCAATAGCCAAATGTGTGTGCCCCATGCAGTCCCGGGTAGACGGAGGACAGTAGCTGGCAATAGGGACATCATGGTTTTCAGTGCACAGGAGCCCAGAAAGCACCTCCAACAGCAGCAGGACCCCGAGAGGACGACTTCCAGATGGCCAGTGTCAGCTGCCCCTGTTTTCCCTAAGGGCCTTCAGCAAAGCGACAGATGACAGGACTGTGTTGTGCAATGTGCTGGGCTTATGGCCTCTGGGGCGTGGGGTGGGGTGCAGTGTGCTTGGCCCAAACAGCATATGCAGGTTTGTGCATAGGCAAGAGCCCTGTGCTGAGGAGGCCACTGATTGCCCCAGGCCTGCATTTCACAACTCTCTCCTTTTGTTTTCAATTAGCAGAAGAGGTGGCTGCCTCCAGCAGAGCCGGCATCCTTGGGGGCTGTTTCCCTTCTTTTCCTCCATAGTATTTGTGATCTGCTTGTCCTAAGAAGAGGCCACTCCACAGACGGTTTGCTCACTCATTCCTGGCTGCCCTCCTGAATCTCGGTCACTCGGGCTCTGGCTCAGCTCTCCCTTGGCGGAAGCCCAGTGACACTCAAGGTTTGTCCAGGAGCCAGGCAGGAACCTCCGCATTTGCCGACCTTCAGATATGCATGCGCCATTCTGAGAGCCCTTTACTGGTGACAAATGTCAGGTTTAACAAAACAGAACCAAAAATGAAAATTCCTGGTGGCAAGAGGTTCTGCAGGCTCTGCGTGATTACACTGTGTTCTGCCTCAAAGAGTCGGGTGGAGTCTGAAGCCGATCTGCAGAAAACAGGGGAGCTGCCCTGTGTCCATCTGCACAGTCATGGCCAGGGGGACAGAAATCTGCAGAAGAAAGGTCTCTGTGGAAACATCCCTCCAGGGGTTCATCTTTGTGTGTTCCTTCTCCCTCATCACCTGGGTGTGTCCCAAGTCCCTGTGTATCAGCTCTATCTGTGGAACGAACCCCTGAGCACAAAGCTCTCTGGCATGCATGGGAGAGCATATGGTGTCCGCGCCACAGCAGCTGCTGGCAGATGACAAAAAGCATGTAAGATCTTTTCTGTG
Organism: Micromys minutus; assembly: GCF_963924665.1. NCBI lineage: Eukaryota > Metazoa > Chordata > Mammalia > Rodentia > Muridae > Micromys > Micromys minutus. The sequence continues at coordinate 102,615,829 of NC_137969.1, forward strand.
CAGTCCTGATGTCCAAGATGGAGCCATCAGGCAGGGCTCTGATGCCTCCAGGGCTCCCTGTCTTTGTCCCTGGGTGTTGGGACAGACTCAGTAAATGAACAATCTCCATCTCTGAGAGGTTTATATATATATATATATATATATATATATATATATATATATATATATATATATATATAAGACAAAGTTCAAGCTATGTGCTCTAGTCACAGACACCATCACTAAATGCTAAAGGAAACGTTGAACCAATAATCCAGTGAAACTTTCTCTGCCGTACTGTTTACCAGGGTGAGTTTCTGGTTCGTGGCTACTCTTCTCCTCCTCTAGTCAGGTGACAATGCAAGGGACAGGCTGTGATAAACCCTGCAGTTCTTCCTAGGTTGGAGGAGGTTGTGTGACCACTTATGGCATCCTGACTGGTGCCCCACTGTGATTTGCGATTTCATTAGGATGTTAATAAGGATCATCCCTAGGTCTATCAAATGCATGGACCTAGCACTGAGAGCTCACACATGCCTTGGAGCACTGAAGTATGCTGCATTTTCCATACCCACTGTGGTGTGTGTGTGTCTATGTCTGTGTGTATGTCTATGTGTGTGTTCTTATGTGTGTGCTTATGTGTATATACTTTTATGTGTGTGTTTGTATGTTTATGTGTGTTTTTATGTGTATATTTGTGGGGAAGTATGTGTGTGCATGTGTGTGCTTATGTATGTGTGTTCTTATGTGTGTATGTTTATGTGTGTATGTTTGTGTGTGTGTGTTTATGCATATATTTGTGGGGGAGGTATGTGTGTGAATGTGTTTGTGTGTGTATTTATGTCTGTATGTTCTTCTGTGTGTGTTTATGTATGTATTATTTATGTGTTTGTGTATTTATGTGCTTTTATGTGTATATTTGTGTGGGGGGTATATGTGTTTGTGTATGTATGTTCTTATGTATGCTTTAATGCATGTGTTTGTGTTTATATGTGTTTTATGTGTGTATTAGAGGGGTATGTATGTGCATGTGTCTGCATATATGTGTGCATGCACATGTATGTGGGTCAGTACATGTGACAACTAGACATCAACCTCAGGTGTCATAATTCTTCAAGCGTTACTGACCTGGTTTTTGTTTTGTTTGCTTGGCTTTAAGACAGGATCTTTCCCTGTCACGGAGCTCAGCAAACAGGCCCCGCCTGCCGGCCGCCAAGCTGCAGCAACCTGCCTGATTCGGCCTCCCCAGCTCCAGGACGATAAGCATGCACCACCATGCCCAGTGTCCTGTGTAGATGATGAGAATTAAACCCAGGCCCTCATGCTTCCCGGCAAGCCCTGTACTCCTTCCATGGACTCAGTCATTTATAGCCAGCCACGGGAAAGACGAAGATGAGTACAATCCAATCATTTCTTTTTAAAGTTTTTCTGTATAGCTCTGGCTGACCTAAAACTTGTTTTGTAGACCAGGCTGGCCCGAACTCAGCCATCCACCTGCCTCTGCCTTCTGAATGCTGGAATTAAAGGCATGCGTCACCACCTCCGAGCTCTAATCAAGTATTTTTTGAAAGAGCGCATTCATATATATTGTATTACATCATATCATAACAATCTTGCCTATGTTGTTATTACTAATTTCTCACATGTGCTTAATGTATTAAACTGTAACATGGGTCTGTTTTGTCTACAGTTTCGTGCTTCCAGTAGGATCTTGGAAGACATCTCCAGAGACAAAGGGTAGTAACAGTAATACACTTTTTCTTCAGCGGCACCTAGAACTCTCAACCTTGGAACATCCCACCTTGTTTTCCTCACATCTGCCTGGAGGACAGCTTCTCTCTGCCTGGCTCAAGAGAGCGTGAAGGATCTGGGTGGGGCAGAGAAGGGAGGGGCTGCAGCCCTACACGCCGGTTCACCATTCTTAAGGTCCAGAGGGCTTGACAGAGGGGCAAGGAACACAAAGATGATTTGGGCAGCAAAGCACCTGCTTCGCAAGCATGTGGACCTAAATTCAGATCATTAGAACCCATGTGAAAAGCTGGCTTTGGTGGTGGATGCCTGCAACCTCAGGGTTAGAGGGGAGGCCAGAGACTGGTGGATCTTTGGGGTTCGCTGGCCAGAAAGTCTAGCCTACATGATGAGCTTCAGGTGGAGAAAGAGTCAAAGAGACACCCAGCATTGATCTGGCCTCTCTATACATGCATGTGCTCACACACACACACACACACGCACACACACACACACAATATATATATATATATATATATATATATATATATATATATATATATACTCTCCTCAAAAAGAGAGAATGGTGGGGGGCAGGTGGTAGAAATGAGGGCTTTATGCCAAAAGGAGCTAGAACTTAGTCAAGGAACCTGCAGAAACTTCCTGGGGACCCCATCTGTCGTTATGGAGACAGATTGAGCAGGGCCATGCAGAAGTTCCACACATATCTGGTGAGTCTGTGGAAAGCCTTGGCAAGCACCTCGGCTGAGTCTCCCAAAGCCTTGAGTGGCCTCGTGTGGCCTCTGACGTCTCCATGAGCGGGAGAGGAGGGGAAGCAATACAAAAGAAAACCAACCCCACTCGGTACTATATTCACCCTGCAGAGCCACTTAGGAGAATCAACCAGAAAAAGGGAAAGCCCTGGACAGGTAATGAGGCCTTGATTGCTAAACCACTGATGGCAGAGCACTGGGAAAGGGACAGCTTTCTCTTGGCCAGCCAGAAGCGAGGTCTGGAGACCAGCTGGGAGAGGACAAAGGGCCAGGGTGACCCTGCCAGCAGCCAACACTGAGCCTAATCAGGCCAGTGTGCTGTTCTTGGAGCCTCCAGTCCTGGGTGAGGCTACACATTCAGGGCACAAATTCAGAGCATCTTTCTGCAGGAGAAAGAGAAGCTGCTCTGCTCTCATGCCAGGGTCCTCGGGGATCCACTGGGGTGTGTGTCCATGCTAGAGCGGGGACCACTGTGTGTGTGTGTGTGTGCGCGCGCGCGTGTGTGTGTGTGTGTCCAATGCTAGAGCAACAGGCCAGACATTTCAAGATACCCCGTCCTATGTCACCCTCCATCCTATGTCACCCTCAACACCACTTGTCCCACCCTCTGAGTGGCTGCTGAGTAACTAGTTGTGCACAGCACAGCAGTGGCTGAAGCCAGATTTTTTTTTTCTCAGAACTGAACGAGGCTCTGGAATTTGATGAATAAAATGTGTTCTTTTTTGAGGCAGCTGTGAAGGAAGCAGGCAGAGCCTCCAGCCTGTAGCTCAGTAAATGAACTACCTATCGAGTATGGGCAGCTTGACCTCCCCTTCCAACCTGGCCTGAGGCCACTGGCTCCTCACCCTTCCAAATCCACACCTGGCCTGGGCCTGGGCCCCTCTGGCCTTCCAGAAATTACTTCACAGCTCAAGTCTCACCAAGGCAAGCTACAGGGCTTCAGGGTAAAGGAAGACTCCCGGTAGCTCAGGGTCTTCACATCAACCTGCAGGAACATAGCAGGATACAGCCCGGGCAGGGTTGTGCAGTGGGGCAAGTAAAGCTGGGTGCTAAGGAAACGGGGACATTAGTCAGTCAAGGAAATCTGAAAACAGTATGAGGTGATGAGGAATCAGGCAGGGGAAACATAGCTGCTCTAGGGCAAGGGTCCCCTGGGGACGTGGTAGAAAGTTTGCTTGTCACTCCTCAGCAAAGACTGGACTTCAGAAGATGGTAAAGACAGAAATGAACAGGGCATGTCCCAAGGTGGAGGTTGTAGCAAGGGTTCAGAGCATGGATTGGGGGTGGGGGAAGGGCAGGGAGTTGGGCATTAGATTAGGGGCCGCAATAGCAGGCTGGAGCCAAGAGCACCAAGGGAGCTGTGGACATTTGGAGAGGAGTCCTAGAGTCAGATGGGAGAGAAGGGAATTAGGAGCAAGGAGGTAAGCCTGGGCCTGTCTACTAGAGCTGAAGGTGACAAGGAACCAGGAAAGGATCTTCCTGGATCAGAGTTGGGCCCCAGGAAGGAGCTGGAGGATGAGTAGCTAGAGAGAACAACCAAAGTATGTGTGAATGCATCTCCAGAATCTGGTCACCTGGACATCAGCAGCAAGCTTAGCAGAAGGGTAAAAGCCATTGCAGAAATCACCAAAGACATACATAAAATAAGCTCTAGAAAGGTGTAGGTGAGATGTTTGTGACCCTGGTAGATGTAACCTTGTTAGGCAGAGCTCAGAATGTGGACGGCATCAGGAGAAAATGGAGACCCAGAAGCCAGTCACACAGAAAGCATGCGTAGGCTGAGACAGGCAAGAGCTATAAAACACAGCAGAAAAGCATGGGGAAATACTTAAACCTTCCACAAGTCTAAGGGCCAATGACCACGCTATATCAAAAGCCTTGTGCAATCAACAACAAAAAGAGGGCTCTGCTAAAAGGTAGGCAAAGCAAAACCTTGCCCAACATTACCTAACTTGGCAGCCATTGGGAAGACAAGGCTTTACCAACAAAGACAAACTCCAGCCACAGGAAGAGTGTCCTGCCTCCCTGGCAGGTGACACAGAGAGCCACCAGCTCTTCTTGGTCACCAGACAGCTCATCAGCTGATATAACTCCCAGATCTGGGTCAGCCCACACCATGTGTTCCCTGGCTCCTCCCTTCTCTGATGCTAAAACCCCAAAGGCCACAGGGTCCACAGTACAGCTCATAGTAAACAAGAAAGGGACCTTGATTTTGTTTGGTTCTTCGATTTTGAGCCTGTTTATAGAAGCTATTAGCATTAATGTAAGTGATTAAATAATATAAGCAAAGGAGGAGCCTGGGATGTAACTCGGATGAGCGAAGGCTGTCTACCATCCACAATGCTCTCAATTTGATCCTCTGTGTCGGATAAGCAGAATGTGATAGTGTTTGCCTATAATCCCAGCACAGGCAGGGGAAGCTGGGCAGTGCTGGCAACATAGTGAATTTAAAGCAACATAAAAGTTTACGTGCGCCATGGTACAATAGTGTCTTTACTTTACTGGGTCACACAATAGAGTTCACTTTAACATATCATAGATTATTACTAAGAAGTAAATTTGTATGCACTGTGTAGGGAAACACTTGAACTATGTAAGACCCTCTCCAAAATGCACACACACATACACACACCTGCAAGGAACCAGTAAACTCAACAACAACAAAATTAATTGGCCAAAAACGACTCAAGTTCACTCTACTTATTATATAAGATTAAAGTAAACTTGGATACTATTTCTGTCCCATCTTTAATATTATTTAAACATCATAAACACATTTTAAACAGGAGGAGAAACTGGCATCCCGACATCTTATGGGTGGAAGCATCAATTAGTAAACACTACTGAAGAATAACTTCACAATAACTTTTTAAAAATATGCACACCTTTGAATTGGCAGTTCTACTTTAAGAATCAGCTCTAGAGGCTGCAGAGATGGATCGGTGATTGAAGTGCATGCTCACAAGCCTGAGGACTAGGGTTCAAATCTCCAGAAGCCATGTGAAAGAAAAAGCATTGACTTAGGACTCCTAAGATCATGTTCTCAGCACAGAGAAGATTTATTTGTGCCAGAGAGACAGAGGGCAGGAATAAGGGACAACCACAGGACATAGAGGATGAGGGACAAGGGGAAAGGGAACAAGGGAGAAAGAATATTTGTCTCAGAATAGGTCAAAGGACTATGGATAGAGAGAGAAGATAAACGTGGCCAATAGGCAAATGGAGACTTATAAAGATAAAAAGGGAATCCTCATGTTAGGATGAGGTGTTTGATTGGGTATGTTAATTAGGTAAGCCGAAGGGGACTTTTGATTGCTGGACTTCAATACTTTGATTGCTGGACCTTGGTAGTCAGTCTTAGGAGGAAGAAGTGGTTATATAAAGAAATAAACCTTGGGAGCTAGCTTTAGGAATGCAATCTGACAGGTTTTATCAAGGTAGGAAGAATCAGGGAGAAGAACAAGTCCTGCTAGAGCCTTGCCCGCCATGCTAAAGCTGGTCAGAGTATCTTCACCTTGTAAATTCCAGGTGGGTGTAGATACCTGATTGTAACTTAAGCCCCAAAAGAGAGAAACATTGGATCCTCACAAGAAGTTGGCTAGTGAGACTAGGCATATCAGTGAGCTCTGGGTTTGAGAAACCCTACCTCAATAAATTGGAAGAGTGATCGAGTATTTGTGACCTCAACCTTTGGCTTGAGATATATATTTATTATATATACATAAACACATGCACATGTGCACACATACACACACACACTGAAAAAATAAAAATCAATTCTAAAAACACACTCCTACTAGTTAAATATTGTACACATATTACACACATATACACATTCCTCCAGATATATTTTGTCTGTGTGTATGTGAGTGTGTTTGTGTGTATATACAAAAGTTCAAACAACCTAAGTTAATGAAAATGCACTCGTTCCAAAGATCATGTCAGAGGAAACAAACCAGTGAGGAAAAACCTGCTTCTGTGAATACAGGTAGAAATCCATGATTCATCCTATGAGAAAACATGCAGCAGAAAAGTTATGCTATAATCTAAAATATCTATTATATGGGCTGGAAATCTGGGTCAGTGATTAAAAGTACATGTTGCTCTTGCAAAGGACCCGTTTGCTTTCCCAGCACCTATATGAACAGCTCACAACCAATTGTAACTCCAAGTCTAGGGGATCTAATGTTCCCCTTCTGACCTCCATCTATACCTGCACTTATGTGCACATACCTGCACAGACACACACACACACACACACACACACAAACACACATGATTAAAAATAAAGTATATATTATAAATAAAATAAAATACAGATAATAAGAATGGGTTTTCTTAAACATAGTACATGAATATGAGATTACTCAGGTACATCAGTATGAACCCTCCCACTCTACATCCATAGATGCAAATACTTAATTGTGAACATATCCAAAGTAATCTATACTAACTATAAATCAAAACACCCAAGGTCCAATGTTCTAAATGGAATGTAGATGAATTGGCACTTCCTCTCTCTTCCCTGAAGAGAGCCTAAGGCAGCTAGGACACTCGAGTCTAACAGCATATATGTGCATGTGAAGAGTGGGATGAAGGAAGAGAAGAAAGAGGATAAGTGTCTCCAGGTCCCCATGAAACCCCAGAACACTCAGCACAATCTCACTTGTTAAATTTTTCTTTTCTGAAAGAGGTGGCTCTTTTCAATTCTCAAGTAGCCCCTGGACCCAAAGAAGCACTGAGATGTGAACCCAGACATGAAATCTGATCACAGAGAAAAGTAGGACCCTGAAAGCAGAAGGGTTGGTATAAATGATATACCCAATGGGCTGCGGTTACTTCCTGACGATTCTGTGTTCATGAAGTCAACCAGTGTTTCTATCAGCAAATTTGCTTTGGTAGGTTACAGCCTACAGATAGTTTGGCTAGGTATGAAATTCTGGGGTTGTGGCTGATATCTGGCTTGTGCAAAACACCAGTCAATCTTTTTTACAATTTCCAAAGTCTTCACTGTGCTGAGCAGTTGAGATCCCTTTTGATCTGTATATCTCTCTTAGATTTTGACAAATGTCTATGATTATGTCTATATATTCTTTTAATTTATTTTTTTCCTCTTGTCTATATGTCTTTCCTTGTGTCTATTTTTTCTGGATGTTTTTCCTCACATTATTTGTAAACTGGTGTTATATTTCTTTTTCCTTCTGAGACAGTTTTAACTTCTAAGAATACTTTCTTGTACTCTGAATGGCCCCATTTGAGCAACCCAATATTATCTCCTGGGTATGTCTTTGTTTTTATGTTGCATCTAAGCTGTCTTGTTTTTTCTGCTCTGTTTTTCTTTCCCTACATTTTTTTCTGCTTGTTGTTATTTCTGAGGGAACCCTTCCCCCACTGTTCATAGCTGACTACCATTTCCTTCCTAGCAAGTCCCCAATAGTTGGTAGAAAGCTCCGTATGGATGATTGCTTGTCCTGCTGTGGCTTCCCTGAGGATGCTCAGGTGAATACTTGGCAAGACTCTTGGGTGACTCAAATATTGATTCCACAGGTCTTTCACCAAATAAGAGTCTTTCAGCTTTCTCTCTGAACAGCATGGAATAGATACAGTGTTCCAAGGGTCAATGAAATGAGAGGGAGGGTGAAGGTGTGGCTACTTCTACATAAATGTATATTGAATGCACCTGCTCACAATCTAGGATACAGCCCTCACTACTGACCCAGTCTCTCATTCAGAGTCAAATACTCTGCCTCTCAGCTCCTTCAGAACCCATGTTCTGGGAGATCTGTGTGACCACAGCGATAAATGCATTTATCACATGACTCTAAGTTGCTCCAAGGTCTCCCACTGAAAGCAGGGTTGTTAGTCCTTTCTTACCCCAACAAGTCTATAATGGGGGAGGGGGCAGCAAGTTACAGCCAAAGCAAGCCAGTACAAATCTGAAAGTGGGGTCAGACAGGCACCCGGCAAACACCTGGAGGTATGGCTGCTGCCTTGGAGCACCCTCCACCCTGCTGTGGGGGAGACACGGCCATAGGAGGAGGCCACATTTAAGCCTGGAATCCATGGTTCCTGCTGAACTAGCTCTTCAATCCTTCTGTGAGTCTCTCTACACAGGTAAGCCCCACTTAGCCCTGTAGCAACCTGCATCACAGAGCAGAGAGCATGGCTAACGGTCCTTCCATGCCTCTGGTTGGGTTTGCTGTGCACCAACAGGAAGTGAGGTGGACATGAACTTTCTTTTTGTTATATCTTGAGCCACAGCAGATATTTATGTGCATATATTGCATCCCACATATACCACACCACATTAACAACAACCACACATACTACATGCATATCCACTACATGCCGCACACTATACAAATGAACAATAGATACCATATACTGCACACATATATAGATATATACATGCACACACATGGATACATACATACATATATGTCCCCAGCACATATTATATGCACCCCACCTTTCATATTCACATATTATGTGTATACCACACAGATACCACGTATAGCCACTCTTAAACCACATGCCACATACATCACCCATACACACTGCACGCCATATGCATCACACATTCTCATCGCATGCACTTACATTTCACACATGTGTACCTGCATTTTCCCTCACAGAGGTCTCCCCCAGCACACAGCTTGGTGTGGCACCCAACTTTCTCTCTTCTTGTTTTGTTGTCCTGTCTGCTCTGCTACTTCATATCTCGTTTGGGACGTGTTCTACATGTATCTATTACTATGTGGTAACTGAGGCACATAGGACGGTGTACATGACCAGTGTGCAGATCTTAACCAGAAAGTATAGTAAAGCCTCATGTGTATTTTTGAACCTGTGAACCTGGAGTCTCAGGGAATTTGAGGCTGTAAGTTGGAACATGAGTATGGCCAATGCTATCTCTGAGCCTCATCAAGGACAGTGAAGTCTTTTTGCCTGTATAGGATGTCACCTCTGGCTGCTTCTGTGCATAGGGGATTGGGAGCAGTGTTCTAGTGCACAGCACTTAAAGCTCACCCCTGGTTCATAATGGAAACCTGGCTAGACAGTTTTAACAAAATGCAGCTGCAGAAGGCTTCCAGGAAGCTACAGGATCTGGCTAGAAGGTGAGAGAGACAGCTATGACCTTTTAAAACCCAAGAATTAGCAGTGGTGAGGTCTTCTGCCACACAGCAGTGCCCACTGCCACCACCCAAGGACTAGCCATTAGGTGACAGACCACCATGGTGAGTTCTAGCTAGGAAGTGGTGAACTTTCTGGGTTGATTACTTAGATCAGGGACTTTTAGTTTGAAAACAGTATTGCAAGTGCTCAGACCACATCACAAGCCTGGATCTCTTCAGCTTCTTCTCGGTGTGGGGTGACTCAGCAAAGTTCCTCATGACTACTGGAAAAAACAACCCCAGCCTATCCCTCTTGACAGGATCCTGGCCTTGTTGGGAGAGACAGCACCCTGCGTGATACTCGGTACTATAAGGAGTATGGGAACATCTTGCTACAAGGCCCTGCTAGACTGGCTCACATACCCTTCACAGCCTCAAAAGAAGCATGCAGAAAACAGAAAATAAAGAAAAAAATCAAGGTGGGGACTTGGATCCTAAGGGTTCTTAGGCTGCTGTGACCACTCACGCCCTGTGTTTTACTTTTGGCCTCCAAGGCCTTGACTCACGTGACCCCAGGTGGCACTGTCCCACTCGGTTCTATCACGGTTTCTCTCAGTGACTAAAGGCTGCTCTCTGGCAGCCTGCCAGTTCTTATCATGAACATTTCTAATAGACAAGGAAGGGCAAGAAATTGCATAGTAAGCTTCATGGATACCACTGGGCAATTTGGCTGTTCAGTCATCCCAAGGTATGCACAGAGTTTGCTTCTAAAACCAGAATCTGAGTATTCTCAGGCCTTATACTAGCAGCCAGAGCTGCAAGTAACCAACACACGCTTGAAATCATGTCTTTATTGTTCATAACCCCTTACTGTAGTAATGGCTAATATTATCAACTTGACAGTATATAAAATTACATAAGAGACAAGCCTCCATGCATGTGTGTGTGTGTGTGTGTGTGTGTGTGTGTGTGTGAGGGATTACCCATTGGCTAATTGGGGTGGAAAAACTAACAACTGTGAGCGGTACCATTCCACGGGCTGGGATCCTAGGCTGCATAAAAAGGAGAAAGAGATCTGTGTAGCCATATTATCTCTGTCTTCTCCTGACTGATAAATACAGGGTAACCAGTCACTTCAAGCCCCTACCATAAGACTTCTCCCCCCACTTTGGGCTGTACCCTCAAAGTGTGAGCCAAGAGAAATTCTTCCTTAAGTTGCATTTGCTACAGCAAAGAGAAAAGTAGCTAATATACAAACATAATATTTTCTAGTTCCAGAGTACAAGAACCACATAGAAGCTGTCTCCATAAAAATGAGTCTGGATTAATGAAGGACAGACTCTGAGAGTGAGCAAAGTTGGAACTCACAAATCAGACGATGGGACAGCTGCAAAATGCAGAGAAACAAAAGGTTGCACAGCAAAGGGAACAGAGAGGAAAGCTCCAGCCCTGGCTGCAGGCAAGTGAGGCTTATTCAAAAGGTAAACCAGATGGCCCTGAAGAGAGGCTGCCAGTTTTACACTCAGGACAAGGGTGGGCTCTCATTAGCAAGTGTCTACTCCAGTTGCAGGTTCTGGTGAAATGGTGACTCCACCAACAGTGAGGAGAAGAATGTTTGTTACTCTCTGTGTCTCAGAGGGTGTGGCCAGCGTCATCTTCAGAGAGTGCCTGCGGCATAAGACTAGAACACCCTGGAGGCCTGAGAATAAGGAACAATCCCAAGAAATGGGGACAAAAAAATGCAAAGGATCAATGAAACAGGGAGCTGGTTCTTTGAGAAAATTAAAAAAAAAAAAATCAACAACCCCTCAGCCAAGTTAACCAAAAATGGAAAGGGTCCGAATTAACCAAATTAGAGATGAAAAAAGGGACATTTTACTGGACACCAATGACAACCATAGAGTTGTTAGGGGATGCTTTGGAAACATGTATTTACAAAAAGCTGGACAATCTAGAAGGGCTGAACAAGCCTCTAGATACGTGTAATCTACCAAAATTAAACCAACAGCATACCAACAAGTTCAACAGACCCATAAAAGCAACAAAATGAAGCCATAAAAAGTCTCCCCACAAAAAAAGCATGAAGCCAGGACGGACTCACTGCTGAATTCCATCAGAGGCTCCGTCAGTGTAGGCAGCCCAATACTCAAAGCAGATGAGAACACACACACACACGTGAACAAACACAAGTCACACTCACATACATCCATACATGCACACACATACCCACATAGACATGCACACATATGTGTACACACATGGACATGCACACATATGGGTACATAGGTACACACCACACATATATACACACACAAGCAGAGCCATAATAAATATAGGCATAAAAATGGTAAAGGGCATGTGTCCCACACCTGTAGGTAGCGTTCTACTAAGTGGGGAAATCAGTATCTTCTCTAAACTAAAAGGTGAGACAAGGCGTCCACTCTCCTGACTCTTATGTCACAGCACTTGAAGCCTTAACTACAGCTATAAGGAGAAAGAACACAGCAGAGGGGTAGAAGATTATAACAAGCCTTAAACTGTGCAATTGTGGTTTGTTTGTTTGTTTGTTTGTTTGTTTGTTTGTTTTTAAATGGTAGGTTCTAGAACAGGAAACCAGACTGTTGACTATCCCAAGAGACCCAATAGAGAGCCCAGCTTGGGCCGAATGCCCACCCAGGCTGTCCTGGAGATCTGTAGCAGCAGTGGTGATACTGTCTCAGCCTGGGGACAGGAAAGGGGGAATTCGGGGGAGACAGCTTTTCCCATACAGCATCACTGGGTCCCAAGAGCTGCACCAGACCGGCAGTCGATAACACAAAATCACCTTTCTGTGCTATTCCAAAGCAGGGCTAATACTTCTGCTGACTCAGCCAAGTACTGCTGTAAAAAGTATGTCAGAGGATGAAGGGCAAAGTCCTTGACAAAGGAAGTTCCCACCTCACAACTACAGATCCAAGTAAACACAGTTCCCAGGATAGACCCCAGGACACACCTTGGAAGCCATATATTCTCTGTGCTCAGGTTGGAGCATCCTGTCCAGGATGCTCACTGCAAAAGTTACCCATATATTATGCAAGCTCCCTACCTGCCAGAACTACAGAGGTCACCCTACCAAGTCCTTTTCTTCCTTCCTCCAAAGCCTGGGCAGTGTAGGCAGGAACTGTCTCCCCATCTTGATTTTGAGGAGGCATCTGGTTACATTGGTACCCATGGAATAGTCACTGCGAAGGTCTGGCCACACCACAATCTCAGTCTGCCAATGGACCTGTGGGAGTGAATATTACCCAGGGATCAATTGCTAGGAGCCAGTGATGGATGGGGAAAGAAGGGCAGATACACCAGCTGCACTCTGGTGAGGTTCCAGAAACCCAGCTTGGGGGGATAAAGCTGAGATCTTCCCTGCTCCCCTCCTTCCTTTTCCCTGTTCCCTCCTTGACTTAGACTTCCTGAGGACCTCATGCATGATATAACTGCCGGGCAGCAGCCTAGAGAAGCATTTTCTGAAGGCAAAGGGTGGCTGATGTAGGTCCCTGTCCCTTTCTGATCACTGTTTCCAACTCCACCCACCCCACAACCAGCCATTAGGAATAGTGGAGAGAGGCAGAGAGTCAATAAGTCTTGGGCGGTGTGATCGTTTTCCCTGGTCAGTGTTCCCTGTAGTAACTATAATAAGACTGACTCACAGACAGGTCCTGACCTGGTTTCACTGTGTCCCCAACTGGAGACCACTGCAGACTCAAACTCTCACAGCCCAGCATCCTTCAACCCTTCCCTGTGGTCTCTTGGTTTCTTCACATCTGGACACAAGGTCAGCCTTTGTTTGCCTTGCTTGATCTTATAAAGATGGAACTAGGATGCAGGTGACATGAAGCCCTGCATCCAACACCTTCCTTTTTCTTTGAAGAGTCCCAAAGCACACCCACTCCATGCTTTTATGGTCATAATGGCAGCCTTGGCTCTTCTTCCATCAGACAGGGGTGCTAAGCTCCTAAGCAGAGAGGATGTACAGACATTTCCTGACCTAGCCCAGAGCTGAGCATCCAGGTCTAAGAGCACCTGGAGCAGGAGCTTGCGATGGGGATCACGGCCCTGCCTGGCCATGGTGTCAAGCATCATACACAAGACTGGATGCTTAGAGCAAGCACAATGGGAGTGATGCTTGCTATGGCTTGGTGCCCAAAATCGCATGTTGGCAATTCAGCACTGGGTGGGGACCGTCCCACCTTCTGCTGTGGGGTGGAGCAGCGTGAAGACCCTCTTCTCCAGATAAGCTTCTTGACCTCCTCAGAACCTAGAACAGTAAAAAAAAAATAATTCTCTATTCTTTATAAACCACCCTGCCCTGGGGGATTCTGTTACAGTATTACAAGTGGACTAGGAATAGCCTTGCTGAGACTAAAGGAAGTGGTCTCTTTTCTCTGCATCCTCTTACCTCTTATAAATTCTGTTTTATAAGAGCTGCAGTCTAGATATCTGTGCCCTATAGTCAGACACCTCAGCCTGCCCAATGGGCAGAGTTTCAATAAAAGAAATTGTCACCCGTGTGAGCCACCGAGAGCTGTGTACCAACCAGAGGCTGATCGTTCCTGTGTCCTGAGCTTGTGGAAGTCAGAGAGGAAGCAGACTCCCATCTCACAACCGAAGACAGTCATAGCAATGGAGGTGCCCCAAGTTAGGTGTCCTGGCCGCGGGGACCGTCTGTCTGCCTTGTGTGTTCTCAGGCCCTCAGCTTCAAGTCACCCTGCCTAAGCTAAAGAGTCTCTTCTGGCTCATGTTTACCTTGGTTTTATGACCTAAGGTCTAGGAAGGGAAGGAGAGGAGGAGACATGGAGCAATACAAACTCTTCACCGCAGACACAGCCACTGCCCCCACCATCCAAGGCCTGAGCAAAACACGTCTCCCCCACCAAACTGTGCTCCACAGCCAAGCACGCTCATGTCTGAGAAAGGAATTCGTCTTTCGCAGAAGACATTAACAAACACAGCCATAAACTTGGAATCCACAGTCTGACATGTCAGAGGCTCAGAAGAAAGCCTTAACTCCTGTGAGCTACTCTACCACGTCATCTCTCGAACATCCAGAATTGAAATGTGGCCGACAATGGCCCGGTGCCCATCCCATTATGTTCAGACTTAAGCATCTGTGGCATGGTGCTGTCGCAATCAGACCTTTAAATCAAACCCAGTGCACCGGATATAAAGACACCCGAGCGATCTCTTGGGGCTGAAAATAAACACACAGCGCACTTTTGAATTCCATCTATAAAGGGTATTGGGATAATTTCTCAAGAGCCTGCTAATCTATTGATCACATCTGAGCATTTGGAGCTGTTAAGGCAGTCTGAGTGGGGGCATTCAGCAGACTGACCCTAGCCAGGCCAAAAATTAAATACATGTGCAGTTTGGAGAATTCACCAACAAACGCTGAGCCCCTCTCAGAGTTCAATGTCAGTCCTTTCTTGTGTTATCTTATAAAGAAAAAAATCACAACTTCTTGTTGTCTCGTGGTAGTGAGTTTATCCCTCACTCATATACCCCCATAAAACCCATAGCCCGTGATGTGTCTGTCACCAGCCAGACTCTGAAAGACCAGAGAAACTGGACCAGACAAGTGCGCCTGTCCCCAAGGTGTCCGTAAACATAAGAACCGAAGGAACTCACTTCCTGTGGAAACAACACCAGACTCAGTGACTCAGCGCGGTAGCAGCTTCTCCCTCTCCTAATCCCCTGTGGGCTGGGGTAGGAGAAACCTACTCCACACGGATGCTCAAAGCCTCTGGGGCTGGCAAACATTTTGTTTTGTTTTGTTCTGTTCTGTTTTATCTATGAGACAATATTCCCAACTCATGATTCCCCTGCCTCAGTTTCTTCTGTGCTGGGATTATAGGTGAGTGCCATAGCTGGCTTTCGGTCTCCCTTCATTAGACCCACAGATATAGAGAGAACATAAAGGGAGACAGAGACCCAGCATTTAGGGACCAGCTACTTTCACCCACAGACCAGATATAGACTGCAGCCTAGAGCCACACCAACTGGCAGCTGTAAGGAGGGCATTGTACAGATAACCCAATGCCCATGAAAGAAACAGCACCAGGTGTGAACACACCGCTCACATTACATAGGAACTCGGCACTCATACCTTGTGTGTGAGCACATACACCTACCACCTGTAAGCAAACTGCCACCTTGTGTGAACTCACACCACATGTGAACTGGTTACTTGCACACATCATGTATGAACATGCCATCCATGCCACATGTGTATTACATGTGAATACATATACTCCCACTGCATATGAACTTGATATTTGTACCACATGTGAGCACACACTCACCATAAATGAACACTTACCACATGTGATCAACTTCCACTGCTGGGGGGCACACACTCACAGTACACATGGACACAGCAGTCACAGTAGTCTAGTGACCCCAGTTCATACACGGAACGCCTTTGTCCTCTGTGCTGCTTCAATTGCTAGTCAGCTGTTCACAGCAAAGCTTTCTTGCTCCTCAGACTCACGAACAAATTGAGAAAGCACATTTTTTAATTTTTCACCAACACAACACAAATTACAGAGCAGGCAGATAAAGTAATTTCTCCACAGACAGTGTGAGGCCGGTGTGTGTTTGTGTGTGTGTGTGTGTGTGTATGTGTATGTGTATGTATGTGTGCATATAGTGTGTATTCATGTGTCTATATGGTGTGTGTGTATGTGTGTGATGGTGGTGTCTATGTATATGTGTGGTGTGTGTGTATGTGTGTATGGTATATGTGTTTATATGTGTGTGGTATGTGTACACATATGATATATATGTGCATATGTGTGTTTGATGTGTGTGTATGTGTTTGAGTGTGGTGTGTATATGTGTGTCTATGTAGTGTGTGTGTATGTGTGTGGTATCTGTGTATATGTGTGGTGTGTGTGTATATATGTGTGGTATATGTGTTTATACGTGTGGTGTGTGTGTGTATATGTGTATGGTATATGTGTGTTTGGTGTGTATGTGTTTGAGTGTGTGTGTGTATATGTGTGGTGTGTGTGTTACTCTAAAGGACTAGTCACTCAGTAATTGAGGCCACCCAAGACAAGTGTATAGTCCCCTACAGACCAAATGTCAATATTTAAAGTTATTTTCCAGATGTCCAGACAAAACCATAGCTCCAGCCTTTCTCTGGGTCTCAGTGCTGTTCTGGGGAAAAGAAGATGAGGGTAGGACCCAGTGTGGTAGGAGGCAGTTGGAGGTCTGTGCTGTAACCAGCTGTATCATAGACAAAATAAACACAGCCAGACCCTCAGGCACCAGTGCCTAAGTGGTCAGTGGGCCCACTACACTCTCATAGGGTTAAAACCGAACAAAGAAGCATGGCTAGGCTGGCAGGCTTCTGACTGCCTGCAATGTGTGATGTGTGTTTTATTCATTCGATAGAACACAGGTCCAGCTAGCAGGTTTCTACCAGCCTGAGAGCTAAGATTGCCCAACACAGCATAAGATTCCTGTTCAGAGACAGTAGCTGGGAACTAAACCACCCTGAGCCTAGCAATTGGCAAAGGAGAGCGAAAGGCACCACAGACAGCTTCTGAAGAGGGAGTTTAAGTGGCTCATCTGCCCTCCCCAATCCAGACCCCCATGAAGGTAAAGCAAGAGTCACTAAGATGGTAGATGCTGCCTATTGACCACACCTAGGTTGCCTAAGTGTCCCATAGCGTGTTAATGGCATCTTCTGGACCAAGAGGAAGAGGGGAACACAAAACAGGTAAGGGCAGTAATTTTACTGCCTTCTGTGATAACAGAGTAACACAGCCTGGCCTGTCTCACAGTCCTCTGTGAGGCCAGGCTTCAGGGAGACAGAGCCCCTGCTTTTCTCCACCGAGGGGTACCTCACCAGGGGGCAGACAAAGATGGCAGAGGAGATGCAGAGACTTTGGAAACCTAGTCTTGGAAAGCAGGGGCTTGGAAATGTGACCCCACCCAGCTGAGCTCACATAGAAGGTGAGAGAAATGGGAGTTGTTTCCAGAGCTGTTAGGGTCAGAGCCTGGGCCCTGGCAAAGCCAACAATCTAATCCCCCGCCTGGTCCTCAATAGATCAATTAAAGCGACAAGCAGGAGGACAACGCAGAGAAAGGAGATTTATTCAATGGGACCACGTGGGGAAGAACAAAGAGGTCCCATGACCCCCTGAGTCCAGCTTCTTCTGTGAGTGGAGAGAAAATACACCAAGAGCTAAAACTGTTCTGGTCAAGGTGTGGTTCCGCCTATCTTTATGTTTCTGAGCTCCCATATGACAGGTCATCAGAACTACGTAAAAATCTCTTTCCAGGACTTAATTAAGATCCACCTCTGGCTTGAGCCCAGGTCTCAGCCTTTTCCTTCCTTCAGCATGAGATTCCAGGGGAAACTCTAATGTCCGTGGGTACCGTTGTCTCAAGAGTCTTTTAGTGGAAGGGGAAAAGCACAATTTTCATCGTCCCAGGATGGTGACAGATAGTTGCAGCCCCCTGACAGAAAGCACTCTGACTCTAAAAGGTGCTGCCTGGGAGCTACTAAGTTCTGAACTTGGAAGCCGCAGAGGCCTGTTCTATCCACGTGACCGACTGAGACAAAGGCAAGAAATGCTCCCCTGGAGAAAAGACTGTCAGTAACAACTCGTTAATTGATAAGTACACAGCCCAGAGCCCCCTGTCTGACCTCCAGCTAAGGTCAAAGGTCTGATGCATAATGTCATGTACCCTTGGAGACTTTTATAAAGTGAAAGTTTTTTTAGAGGGCAGACACTGCTAGAGAGCATCTTGCCAAAGGCCAGTGGGAGGGACTGTAATAATGGTAACAGTTTGATCGGCACGGAGTCCAAGCCTTGCTTGTCTGTGGCTTGAGCCCTTGGCTCCTTGTTCCTCTCTCAATCACTGGGTACATTCTCTGTGTCAGAGACTGTGGAAAGAATGGTGGAGAAATGGCCTCAGAGAGAACTCTTGGTCCTAAGCCTCCCGGGATGCTGGAACAATAAGATTCAGAATCTGTAGTATCTAGGGTTGGGTGTCACCTTGACAGAACCTAGAGTCACTTGGTCACCTGGGAGAAAGGTCTCTGGGCAGGGAGTGGGAGATTGTCTCAGTTAGCTGAATGAGGGAGAAGAAAGGGATAGTGTGGTGGCCCCGTTGCCCTGGGCAGCATCCTGGACTGTCTAAAACAGAGAGCATCAACAGAATATCTGCTTCTTGGTGGCAGATGTGCCGGGCCCAACTCCCTCAAACTTCCCTGCCATCATTGACTGAAATTTAGAGCCAAACACCCTCTCTCCCTCCAATGGCTTTGATAGGGACATTCTATCACAGTAAAGAAAAAAAAAACTTGAACAGACCCAAGGAACACCACACCGCCTCAAGAACCTTTCCCACTGGACCACAGAAAAAGGACAGAGCCACTAGTTAAGAGTTCTTCTTCCCTCCCCACAGCCCGTCCCCCGCTGCTTTGATGGGCTCTTGAAAAATATCACAGATTTGGGGTGGGGTGAGACTTTAAATATTCACACTCTGTCTGCAGACGTCTGCATGTTTGCCTTGGGTGTCCTCAGTAAGTGAGTGACTGTCTCCTTCTCTGCCCACATCTTCCTGATAGCCTGTGAGTAAGAAAGGGGTCAGGAGCCTTCCAGAACAATAGCAAAAGCATTCAGATGCTGGACATCAACATAAGCCCTCTGCCATCTGACTTCTCGCAAGGCAATGGGGACTGGATGTCAATTCAGAGACCTCCAGTGAGCTTTCAGTGCCTGCCAGGAGCCTTGGGTAGTCTCTAGCTGGACAGCCTCAGGAATTCAGACCAGTGCCAGCACCTTCTCAGAAAGGCTAATGTTCTCCAACAGCCAGCTTTCTGACTGGAATGGTGTATAGAGGAGCAAACATGAGTGGGAGTGGGGCACAGGATCGATGGCCTAAGACTGGGATCTGCCTCTATGTGAGGATGACGTCACCCCGGAGTGCTCCAGGAGCCTCCCCGATAATTCATATTGATGCGAAAGTCCAGCCTCGCAGGACCAAGCACCTCCCAGACTTGATCTCAGGACCTACCACCTCAGCCTTTTTAGGCTGGGAGAGTAGATCTCTACCCTTCTGTAAAGGAATGGGCCTAGGTCTCAAGGGTGGCATAGGCTGACCTTCACTCTCCCAGAGCCAGCAGGATTAAGAATGTCAGAAGAGGAAGAAAGAGAGACAGTGATGAGGCAGAAGCTGTTTTGAGAAAGAAGTCTGGAGAGAAAGTATTTCAGGCAGCTGAAGGGAATGTCACAGACCTCCGGCCTCAAAGCCATTCACTCCTCCCCCACCCCCCCCCACCCCTGCCAGACAAGCCTCAGACCAAGCCTACAAGGAGAGGACATTCGGTACAAAAGCTGAGCTGCCAATGTGACTCTAAAAAAGATGCCAGCTATTGGCAACAGGGCTGCTTAGAAAGCAAATCTGCTTGTGTGGCTAGGGTTATGAGACAATGGCCACTATGACCCCAGACAGTAAGCCACTAGAGGTAAAGTGTGCCCTGGGATCAGCGTGCTGCAGAAGGCAGGCATGTAGAGAGCAGTTCTTCCTGTGGCCACCCACAGCAGAGTTTGTGCTGAACGCTATAGTCTACTTTTCCTGCATTTTGACCTCCTGGCAAGAGTCTTGGTGTCACCTGAGTAGGTTAGCATCAGGGAGCCCTGCTCCCTTACAGCCTGAGGCTCCAGCCTCCACACTGAAGCGACCAGTTCCTCTGTGGGCCCACGGGGTCACATGTGACTGGAGAGGAAGGGATTCTGAGTGGGAGGGAGATACTGAACAGGAAGGAATTCCTTAGCAGCTAAAAATGGCCACGGAGTGGAGGAGACTTGGCTGAGAATAAACTGAGCCATGTGAGTGCACACCTACTAGCTGGTGTGCAAAAGAGAAGGTAGTCTGAGGGTGAGGAGAAGCAAAGTAACTTAGACTTGTATCCTTGCTGTTTGTACCCTGGCTATGTCCTCTCGGGATGTCATAAGACTGTCCTGAGACGCCTGTGTTCATCTCCTCCAGACACTACTGTCTGTCAAATAAGGTAGCTGGGATCCCCAGTGCTCTAGCAAAACCCAAGGCCCTTGGTACGTGTTTCTGATGTCACCTACAGATGTGTAAGACCTTGGGTCTTGCTGAGGGTGGTGACAGCTGCTTGTACTCACGTTCTTGCCCATTCATTTAATGAACTGCTGCCTTGGTCTCCACCAGGTCCTATGGGGAAACAAAGAACAGAGAAGTTGGAGCCAGGAGAGTCGAGCCACCTCAGCTCAACCCTTCTGTACCTGGGCCTCTGGTAGATATTCGAAGGCTAAACTCTCAGAGCATGGTCATGTTCCCCAGGTGTGGACCACCATGAAAGCCCCAAGACAGTGTCTCTGCTTAGTGCTGAGGTACAACAAAGAAAGCTGCAAGATGAGAAAGGGAAAAGCAGGCAGAGAAACTTCCTTCAAGTTTTGAAACTCAAACTCTGTTCTAATCTCTTCTCATGTGTCATGGAAGAGGTTATACGCTTTCTTTCATATGGGGTATCCGATCGAAGGAGGAAGGTAAAAACTCTGCCCATACAAGGCTGGGGAGATAGCTCAGTGGGTAAGATTATGGAGTCCCATAGGTAGGTGGTGAAGCGTGTCGGAAGCCCTGGATGGAGAGCGTCAAGTGAAAGTGAAGAGGAGTGACCTCCAGTCTTACTTCAGAGGTGACAACTCACCTCCGGGAAGCTCTGTGTTGTCCCTCATTGACCATGAGATTCTTCCTTGAGACACAGAGGAAGATGCATGTAAGTTCTGGACGCCATCAGGAGGTTCTGAGATAAGGATGGGTACTGGTAGGTAGCTTGGGTCTTTGCTCAGCACTGTCATGTGGCCACGCTCCTAGAGATGCTGTTCATGGGTACCCAGAGAAGCTCTGAGGATTCACTGTGGCTTGGATGCTGGTGCTGATGGCAGCTGTCGGTTCAAAAGAGGACACCAGCTACTCCATGTGCGAACCAGGGCAATCCTCCCCCTGGCCCCACGACTGTTCCATGCAGATGTGGGTCTCTATGGCAGGGACTCTGATGACTGCCTTCCCCCTGCAGACTTCTCTTACTGTGCAATCTGCTGTTTCTGCAGGTCCACATCTAGAGCTTCAACTGGCCCTGGATTGACATTATTGGGGGAAGAAGAGTGTGTCTGCATTGACCGTATGTAGATTGTATGACAGGACTAGTCTCTACTTGACATTAGCTGTTATACCTCATCTAGAGACATACTGACTAGGTCTGAGCCCTCATAACCCAATCACATTTCAAAAGCCTATTAATCAGCTTATAGGGCATGAGCCTTTGCAGGAATAGTGGGTTCATCGAGTGATGAACTTATGGTTCAAAGGTGGCAGCAAGGTTAGAAGGTGACAGCAAGCAGGTCAGTGAGAACGTGTCCCACCTGAGGATCCATCCCATATGCAGCCACCAAACCCAGTCACTATTGTAGATGCCAAGAAGTGCATGCTGACAGGAGCCTGATATAGATGTCCCCTGAGAAGCTCTGCCAGAGCCATACTGATACAGATGAGAATACTTGCAGCCAACCATTGGACTGAGCACGGGGACCCCAATGGAGGAGTTAGAGAAAGGACTGAGGAGCTGAAGGGGTTTGCAACCCCATAAGAAGAACAATATCAACCAACCAGCCCCCCCCCCACAAGCTCTCAGGGACCACCAACTAAAGAGTGCACATGGAGAGACCCATGGCTCCTGCTGCAAATGTAGCAGAGGATGGCATTGTCTGGCATCAGTTGGAGGAGAAGCCCTCGGTCCTGTGAAAGTGTGTTTCCCCAGTGTAGGGGAATACCAGGGCGTTGAGATGGAAGTGAGTGGGAATGGGAGTGTCTACTAGAAGCAGGGAGAGGGGAAGGGGGAGGGAAAGTGGAAAGGGAATAACATAACATTTGAAATGTATTAAAAAAAAAAAAAGAAGATAATTGTCCCCAACCCTCTCTTAGTGTCTCTGCTTCCCGGCTGACAAGAAATGAGTAGGTGTATTCTTTCATATTCTGCCCACCGTGACACTCAACCTCACCATAGACAAAGCTCCAGCACAGGATCAGCCAATCACAGAACAAGATCTCAGAATCAGTGAGCCCCAATAAGTCTGCCTTCCTAAACTCTAGCTCTCAGGCATTGCTCTGAGCAAAAGACCACAGCACAGCCAGTCTCTAGTGGACCACGAGAGAACTGGCCCATCCAACAGCACCCAGCTGCATTCCTCCTGCCCCTGCACAGGGCTCTGGGTGACCCCTACGCTACTTCTCCCTGCAGAGCTGTGGCTCTTGGGTTGTTTTCTGAAAAATATTGCCCGTCTGTTGTCAACTGAGGTGTCACCTGAAAACCCGACCACAGCGACTTTTCCCACACTCCTCCCTCCTACAACAAACATTAACAAAAGGGGAAGGGGAGGGGATCCCATCCCAGACTGTGGAAAGGAAACTCCAGCCTCCTGAGCTCAACTACACTTGTTTCTCCTATTGAGAGCACGCCAAATGAATAATGGGAAAGAACCCAGGGTGGAGCCTTTCGGGAGTTAAGGTGGGGCCCGGGGTTTCTCTGAGGATAATGGTGGGATTTGGGTCGTATGGTTTTTACAGAACACCACGATGCTGAAGAACTGGTTGCTATTTTGGGACATGGCTTTGTGGCCTGGCCTTCGCTGTGGAGAACTATTTATATGCCTTGCGACTATAATTCCAAAGCTTTGCCCAAGAACATTCTGGGCTTTGTTTCCCACTTGTTAGCATTTGATCAAAGGCTACTTCACCCTTGAGTTTGAAAACCCAGGACGAAGGAAGATTCCACTTTAGGACCCGTCTGGGCAAATTTTGCCCTTAGATACAGATCTTTTTTTGAATGGTGATTCCACCCATCTTTCCTTTCTGGAATTAGAACAAACAGGAAAGGCTTGGACAGCATAGAATCCAGGAGGTAACATACTATAGTATTTTTATTGGTTATTATATTTATTTACATTTTAATGTTATCTCCCTTCCTGGTTTCCCCTCGACAAACCCACTATCCTCTCTCTTCTCCTCCTTGCTCCTATGAGGGTGCTCCCTCCCCCACCCACCCACTCCTGCCTCACTGCCCTAGCATTCCCCTACTCTGGGTCATCAAACCTCCACAGGACCAAGGGGCTCCCCACCCATTGATCCTCTGTTACATATGCAGCTGAGCCATGGGTTTCTCCAAGTGTACTCTTTAGTTGATGGTTTAGTCCCTGAGAGATCTGGTGGGGGGGGGTGGTTAATATTGTTGTTCTTCCTACCTGGTTGTAAACCCCTTCAGCTCCTTCAGTCCTTCCCCTAACTCCTCCATTGGGGTCCCTATGCTCAGTCCAATGGTTGGCTGTGAGCATCCACATCTGTATTGGTAAGGCTCTGGTAGAGCCTCTCAGGAGACAGCTGTACTAGGCTCCTATCAGCAAGTGTTTCTTGGCATCAGCAATAATGCCCGGGGTTTGTCGTCTGCAGATGCGATGGATCCCTAAGTGGGGCAGTCTTTGTCTCTGCATTTCCTTCAGACAGGAGCAATTCTGGGTTAATATTTTTGAGATGGGTGGGTGGCCCCATCCCTCAATTGGAGGACCGTGCCTAACCTCTGGATATGGTCTCTACAGTTTCTCTCTCCCCTTTGTTGGGAATTTCAGCTAATGTCATCCCTGTTGAGTCCTGGGAAACTCTTGCTTTCCTGGCATCTGGGACTTTCTAGTGGCTACCCCCAGTTCCCCATCCCCCATTGCTACACACCTCTATTAAAAACTTCCTGAACCTCTGTTCTTCCCCTCATCTCCCTCACCTGATCCTCCTTTTCCTCACTCTCCTCTCTCTTTTCCAGTGTGTGTGTGTGTGTGTGTGTGTGTGTGTGTGTGTGTGTGTGTACGTGTGGCATCACATGTGCATACAGATGTGTGTATGATTACCCATGAAAGTAAAACCAGAGACAACTTTCCAGATCACTTCTTAGATCCAGTCTACCCTCTTTTCCAGAAAAGATCTCAAAACATCATGTAACCTGCCTTGTAAGGTAGACTAGATGGCCAGAGAGCCCCCGGGAATCCAATTAAATCCACCTCGGGTTACCAGCATGGGCTACCATACCTGGTTCCTTCCCATGGATTCTGAAGATTGAACTCAAGTATTTGTGCTTGTGTGGTGAACACTTGAGCAACTGAACAGTCTGCCCAGTGCTTGAACGTGCCTTCTGAAATCCTTGGTAGGTGCAAAGTAGCAAAGAGCACATAAAAATATGGAGTATAAAAAGATGGGCAGTTCACACTGCTAAGCAAGACTCGAGTGCGGCCTGGGACTCGTGCCAGAGCTGAAGGACTCAGAAACAGTGTCCACCACAGTGCCCAGCATGGCCTTGTCTATGATCACCATTGACCAGGATTGATTATGAAGGAAATGGGACAAAGGTGGTTGTTTGTGTCTACAAACATCACTGCCCTGGGGTTGAAGATGGCTCAGCTGTTAAAAGCACTGGCTGCCCTTGCAGAGAACCTGAGTTCAATTCCCAAGAACTATATTAAGCAGCTTGCCTTGTAACTCCAGCTCCAGGAGAGATGATGGCCTCTTCTAGCCTCCACGGGTACCTGCCCTTCTATACGAACACCCAAACACAAACACATACCCATATACATGCTTTAAAATAATAACAAGGGAAAGAAAAGCCATTGGCCTAATAATAAAACACCTCTGTTCACAGGACATTTCTTGGAGCATGGACCTCTCAATTCCAGAAGCTGGATATCCCAAGTGAGTATCTCAGACCTTTTCCCAGTCAAAGTTGACATCTGCCATCATGTGAGTTAGCTGAGGGAGAGACATAGGGAGACCAGACATATGGTACCTAGAATCCCTGGGAGCCCACAAATGCTTCTGCTCTTCTGATGCCTGTAAGTTCTTGAAAAGGCAGAGGGTTCTGTCCCTGACTTCTCACCAGGACAGCCATCAGAGCCACTTGGCACTGATGTCAACGTGATGGATCCAATCCCAGAAAAAGACGTAATTGAGAAAAACAGAGCAGACAGCACAGAGAAACAGCACCAAGTCCAGATGCCTTCAGCAAACTACCAGGAGTGTGTGTGCCTGCTGACAACGTCCCTACCATTCGTCACTCCCTCCCTCGGCCGACTCTCGTTTGGATGTAATTATCTACCACAGGACAGCCCAAGAGCGTAGCACCACACATGGCATACAGCCGTAGTGGCTGGGGTAACTGTCAGCACCTCACAGTTCACTCTCCCCATCTTACATTTATAGGTGGGAGGATCCAGGGCATTAGATGCTTGCCCACGTCACAGTTGACCAGGAACTTCTTGGTACAAGAAGGCATGAATCTCCCCTAAGTCCCCAGGACTCCAATTCATTAGACAGGAGATCTCTTTGAAGGCTTGGGGACAAAGACCCTATGCAAGTGGCTAACCTGGTCTTCCCAAACCATCAGTGCATCTGAATATAGCCCAACTAGGCTGGAAGCAAAGGCCTTTCTTCTCCTCACTCCCCATGCCTATTCAGAATATAATGCTCAATTCTCACCATCAACATGACTGGACTTAGAATCACCATGAAGACATAACTCCGGGCAAGTACCTGGGTTTTCTTGGGTTGCTTTAGTGATACAGGCAGACTCGTCTCCCTCCTTTTGAAGCCATGCAATATTCCACAGAGCCCTGCCTGCTGGTTTCAGGTATCCTCCCCTGCCCAAACCATCCAGTGGCCTGGAACACCACTGTCTGTGCACAAAGTTGCAATGGACAATCTGTGGGTGGCTGGCATGGGAACCACTGAGTCAGCACATCAAGGCACATCTGCTCTGATGAACACCCCTGGGCTCATGGGTGCTGTTTCTCTGACCCCAGCAGAAATGTCAGAATGTGACAGCTTTCATAAACTGACTGGGATGGTCAGTCTTCAAGCACTGTACCCTTCTGACACATGGAAATTCCCAGTAGGGACTTTCAGCTTCATGTGCCTAACTCCACTAACCTGAGCTGCATTCTATGTGACCTTGGCCTCTGCCTTTGTTTGCATAATCTTTGCCTCTGCTTCTTTCTGTTTTGCATCCCTTCATTGCAAACAGTTATATTGTTGTCCTAATCATTGGTGCTTCACAGGGATGGCAGACCTCCCCCCACCCCACCACCGATTGTTCCTTGGCTACGTCATATTGTATCCTATGGCTTATGTCTTAAGCAGGGCATTTGTTCTTTGCCTGGGTCATTTATCAGTCCCTCCAAATGTTCCTTTCTCCTCTCTGGTCTTGGTCAAAGGTCAGATCCTCGCCCCAAGTCACTTAGCTAAGGCCTAAGATTGCTCCTGTAGAAATGTGGATCTGTGTGAATGCTTTGTTTGTTTGTCTGTCTTCCTATGTGTCAACCCCAGCTTCCAACTCCTACCAGGCAAGTGTACTCTACCAGGTCACCCCAGCTACCCAAGGCTCCCTGCCCACCCACCCCCAGCTGCAGACCTGGCCTTTTCCTCCTTCCTCTTCTGGATTCCCCATCTCCAGGAAGACTGCCATCTGAGTCCAAAGGTTCCTGGGAATGTCTCTCTTACTTTTGGCACATTGCTGAGTTTTCTGAAAAGAAACTGGCTGTGCTGGCCTGAGGTTGCTCTGGAGGCCAAAGGTATCTGAGCACCCTACTGAGCAGTGTTCTCCAACATCTATTGGAAATGCTGAGGAGTCTCTTGGTGGTCCTGAGATGTCCCCTTCACCCTAACAAGTATGTGGGAATCTAGGTGAGTACTGTCCATTTGGCCAGGCTGAAGGATCACTAATGGAGATTGATGTTCCTGAGCAGAGCAGATAGCCCATGCTGGCAAACTAAGGAAGTGTGTCTGCAAAGGAAGGAGTAGCCAGAGCCTGCTCCTACTGACCTTTTGGAAAGGAAGCTTCTGAGGCTCCTGGGAGCCTCCACTCAAGACTGCCCTAAACGCTAGCTGCCTGAGGCCAATGGGCAAAGCAGGATTTCAGCCAATACCTGCTGAATGCCAAGTGGGCCAGAGGACACCTAGCCAGGTCTAGGGGGAAAGGAGCTTGGCCTTACCCTGGGGGAAGCCACATGACAAGGAGAGTAACCTCCTGGAGCTATATGCAGTTGGATAGGACCAACCAAAGGCTACCTTGACAGTGGGATTTCCTGGAACCCCATTGGAGCAGGTCCAACATCTGCCAGACCTAGAGAGCCCTACAGGAGACCAGGCCCAGCCCCTCTGGAAGACTGCCCAGAAAAAAGAGCCCAAAAACATCAGGAGAAAGCTGTATTGTACAACTACCCCCATACTAGGCACCCAGCGCCTGTCTATGTGCAACAGCAACAAACATGAGTTTGACACATCACCTAAGGGACTGTAAGGGCTCGTGTTGGAATCTCCCAGAATGTACAATGCTATTGGCTACCTAAGAAACCCCAAGTGGCACCTAGGGGTGGTCCTCATGCATGTGGCTGACCCACATGGATATTCAGGCTTATCTTTCTGAGGACACAGAAACAACCATCTCCTCTGACCCATTGCTCATATGACTTTAAACTTCCAGAGAGTATGTCATGGACAAGAAAGGATCTATAAGGAAAGCCCAAGTGTGTTCAGAGGAAGGGAAACCTGGACACTGGACAATGAGATCATGCTGAGCCTTCAATCCTACCCAATCTCCTGCATCTCCCCACCTGCTCCCAGAATACCCTTCAGTCTCTTGGGATTCTTTTCTCT
The DNA here is from genome assembly GCF_963924665.1 of Micromys minutus. Taxonomy (NCBI): domain Eukaryota; kingdom Metazoa; phylum Chordata; class Mammalia; order Rodentia; family Muridae; genus Micromys; species Micromys minutus. Next base: position 102,644,192 of record NC_137969.1, read on the forward strand.
AGACAGTCTGATGCATTAACCTTTCCCCAGAATTAAGCCATGTGCCACTGAGCTACTAGAGAGGTCAACAGGCAGGCAGCATCCTCATCTCTAGGGCACTGGGCAGTCCTTCACCATGACATCATTTGGGCACATGCTCATGGCACCATGAATGGCTTTGCCGAAAGTTAGCTTGGGCCGAAGCCAAATATGCCAGAGTGCATGTTGGCAGACAAGCCCAGTGACCCAGTGGAAAGGGTTACACACAAGAGCTTTTGTTCTGCTTGAAACTAAAACAGCACATTTTTTACCAATTTATTAGCATATTGCTCTGAACTCCAGAGAAAGGATTTACCATTGCTAGGGGATCTACCCACCATGTCGGGATGTGAAAATCATGGAGTCCAAAGGGGCAGGACCCATACTCTGCTTCCTCCTCATGCAATAGGTTAGTTAGCCTTATCCATGTGTCTATAGTGACTGTGGTGGATTGAATATGCTTGGACCCGGGAGTGGCACTATTAGGAGGTGTGGCCTTGTTAGAAGAAGTGTGTCACTGTGGGTATGGGCTTTAAGACCCTCATCCTAGCTGCCTGGAAGCCAGTCTTCTCCTGCCTGCCCTTGGTTCTAGGTGGGAACTCTCAGCACCTTCTCCACCACCATGTCTGCCTGCACACTACCATGCTTCCTGCCTTGAGGATAATGGACTGAAACTCTGAACCTGTAAGACAGCTCCAATTAAATGTTGTCCTTTATTTGCCTTGGTCATGATTGTGTGTCTTCACAACAATGGAAACTGTCACTAAGTGACCATCCAGTCTCTCTCAGCTAAAATGAATATTAGTTAAACCCCAATGGGCTGCGTTCACCCTGTTTGACTCTATACTCCCAAATCAAGAATATGGCCACTGGGCATGGTTGGTTGTCTTTCCCCAATAATATCCACATCCACCATAGGGGAACTTACACATTGGCCCTTAAGCATCCCTGAGCCCCCTCCACCCTTAGACTATAGCCACCAGTAGACTTCCAGCTTCCCAAAAACATCTTCTGACCCACCCCAGTTCCTGTAATATCTGCCCAGGCACCCAGCATACAGAAACCTCCCAAATGCCTGAAACAGAATCAGCCCATGTGACTGTTAAATGCCCATTGAGAACAAACAGAGTGTCCTTGGAGACCTCAGTGCTGCCAAGTACCATAAGGGAAAGCCCTTGGAGAACCCTGAAAGAGCATCACCCACTGGCTTCCTATGCTACGATCTTCAATAAGTCCATATGCTTGAGGTCTACGTCCAAGCCTCACCTGCCCTCCTTGAGTGCTAAGGGCTCCACATGGTACATGAGGGAGGGGACAGGAAGATGCATACTTTTCATGCTGGGAATACTGTCTGGAAGAAATAAATGACATTTCTGCACTGACTTTTTGACTGTTCTTGCTTCTCTCATAAATATGTTGGGACACATCTTGTCCCTGTTGAATCCAGGATGTGACTGGGAGGAAAATGTCACTGACCCTACCCACAGTGGTTTGCAGCCCCTTCGGAAGAAATGTCAACGGAACCTGTGAGAACCAACACACAAAACATTCTCTCTACATACCTTATCTGAAAATCCTAGGAACTCAGCGAGGAGCAAAAAGTGGGGTGGGGGTGAAATGGGGGGGCGCTTTTCCTGATAGACTAGGGACAGAAAAAGTATAAATTTCAAATGTGTGTGTCTCAGAAACCATGTCATAAGGTGCCTGACTCTGCTCCCTGAGCAGAGAATCCTGGGACAAACCCAGAGCTGGCATCCTTATCATTCAGTGTTTTCTCAGCTCTACCCTTCTAAGTCAGAGCCAGTGGACAAAGAGTCCTGTATGGCAAAGTCAACTCCCCCGGCAGAGGCCCCAAGCAACTAACTACAGTCCTGTACCATAAGGCTACCTGCAAGGACCTTTTATTTTATATTTTTGAATGGTAGGCAGGCACTCAGAGAGAGGGGAGCAGGTAGCTAGGCAGGGCTACCTGCAATGCACTTTGGACTAACAGGATCCGGCTGCATAATTAATCCAAGGAGAAAAGACATCCCCTCCAAGATACAAGGACTCCCAGGACTTCTGATGTCAGACAAGCTACTCAGGAGAGCCAACAGTCTCATTATCAAGTCACATGGGCAGCAGTCACCTCATCCATGCTGGGGCTGCCTGGGCTCACTCCCCTCCCAAGCTTGTGCTCTCTGAGCAGAGCCTAGCCCTGCCAGAGATGAATGTGGCAGGGCTCAGAAGACTAAAGACTTCATTTGGCTTATTTTTTTTTCACCTTGTCAAATATCTCAGCCCACAGCCAGCAAGACCCCCACCTCACACCCTCATAGCTGAGCTGGTTGGAAAGAACAGAAAGGCAGACAGGTGTCCGTCTTATGAGCCAAGAAAGCAAGCAGGAGAAAGGGCTGCAAGCTGTGTTTACGGGGCAGCAGGAGAATAAGAGTAAACTACAACCAGGCACCAAGATAAAAATAACAGCGGTACAGGAGGTCCTGCCAAAAGGAGACTGAGCTCACAAGTTCTAATCGCTTGGGAGCCCGGGGTTGAGACCTAAGCTGAGGACACAGTGGTGCCCAGAGCCCCAGGCAGACGAGGGGAGCTGGCTCCCTCCTGGCTGGTTCTTTCTCTGCCTCTGATCAGGCTCCTTGGCTCCTGAAAAAGTTCAGCTGGGACACAGGACTCCTGCACCCCACAGCAAGCCTTGTAAACAGCTCCCAGATGAGCTCTAAAGGACCACAGAGCAACCTCTGGGAATCTTCCAAGCTGGGAGTCATTCCCAGCTGTGGGACCTTGAGTCAGTCACCTTGCTCTGGGAGCCTCCTTGGGCAGCACTTCTCAGGATGAGGGGGTGTGGGGCCCTAAACACTGGCTCCCTGTGCTTCCAAGAAGATTGTTTACAAGGGAGCAAGGGTGTGTGGTTCTTCCCATTAATCTCCAGCTACAGTGGTCTGAACATCCCCACCCCTGGCCTGGTGACCAGACCAGGCGGAGCAAGGAGAGCCAATGCCAAGCACAGCTTGGGCCCAAGGTGGGGAACTGAGCCTAAGGTTGTACCTTCTTGTCCCAGGTGACAATTCCATTATATCAATTTAGCCAAGGCTCCTTGCTCTGCAGTTTGTATCCCACAGTCCCTGTAAGCCCACTTGGAACTAACCAAAACAGGATTTTCACCCATGAGTCTGTCCAGCATCCACTTTTAGTCAGAAAGACCCTACAGATAACCCCCTGTTCTCTAGTGTTCTCTCCCTTCTCCCTCCCCTCCTCTCTCCTCCCTTCGCCCCACCCCCGCTTGCATTTTTAAAAGCCAGGTTTCAACACATATCAAAAAGCATCCATTCCATAAACAGCTCAGTTTCAGATACCCTAAGCTGACAGACCTGAGCCTTCATCCCACTAATTTGTTTTAATTAGATTTTTATTTTCTGTGGTGGGGGGAGTATTGAAAGTGTAAAAGGGTTAGGGATATCATAGGACAACCTACAGGAGTGTCTCTTTCCCTTCACCACTGGGGTGGGGTGTGGGGAGGGGTACTGGACTTGAACTCAGGTTGTCAGGATTGGTAGCAAGTACCTTCACCTACTCAGCCATCTTGTCAGTCTCCCTCTACCCACTATACAGTCCTATGTCCTGAGCTCACTTGCTGGGGTTCCCAACAACCCCATCTGAGGTTCCTCCCATGAATCTTCCAGAACAGCTATAAAATTTTATTTTAAAATGTTTTCTAGGTTATTTTCAAAATGTTAAAATGTTTTTAAATGTTCTTTGTGCCAAGGGATGAGGTATAGACAGATACATGATGGCTTCTGGGTACCATCTCCCCTAACTGGTGCTGGTATGGATGAGAAAAGACCAGAGGTTTCCTTGGGAGTCTGTCTGCCTCCAGGAAATGTAGAAAACCAAAACATAAACCCAACCCAACCCACCCCCAAAGGATGGGTCAACAGCAACCTTTGGATAAAGTTACAGCAACAGGCTCTTGCAGAGGATGGAAGCTAAAAACATTCTCATGCAGAGAAAGATGCATTCATCTGCTTTCTTTGGCCATAACTGATGGCCACAGACTAGATGCAACTCTCTTGTTAGACCGCTTGTCTGACATGCATGAAGCTTTTGGTTTGCATAGACTTGAGGCTGCAGGTCCCCCTGTAATCCCAGCATTTTGGAGGTAAATGCAAGCTACTCAGAAGTTCAAGGCCAGCCTGGCAGTCATATATGTGAACAACCTCAAAAGTTAAAAGTTTTGGAACACAGAATCCTCATTTACTGATGGTCTTGTTAGCAAAATCCCAAGGCAGCCAGAGCATCTCAGGGTGAAAGATGGGAAGTTAACATGTTTGTATCCCTTCCCCACCATGCTCCTGTGTGTGTGTGTGTGTGTGTGTGTGTGTGTGTGTGTCCAAGTGTGTCCAAGTGTGTATGTCTGTGTGTTTGTATGTGTGTATGGTGTGTTTATGTGTCTGTGTGTGTGCATGTATATGTGTATGCATGTGTGTCTGTGTGTGTGCCTGTCTGTGTATATGTATGTCTGTCTATCTGTATGTATGTGTGTCTGTGTGTCATCTTAAGAAACCACCAGGATTCCAACACAGGGTTTTGCTCTACTGTCTTTATTTAATTGTAATTACCTCCTAAAGGTCTGTCTCTGTGCTCCATGGACAGTCTTCTTACTAATTCCTCACAACAGGGACTAAACTCCAGCATGAGTTTCCAGGGGAACAACCCACACTCATACACAGAGGGACAGGAAACTGAGTCTTACAGGCACACTGGGAAAGCCCTAGGCCTCACACTGCAGGGAGTCTCCATGCAACACCTTGTGAAGCCACAGGCATGGGCTCACAGGACAGAGAAGGAGCCTGGGTTAGGAAAGGACCCACAAACACTAGAAGCCGGCTTTCCAGCAGGTGTGGCCTAGAAGGCAGCTTACAGCCAAAGACGCCTCTCTCTGTGCCAGCTCCTGATAGATTTCTTGCTGAGGGCTGACATTTGCTCTCTCCTGCCAGATCCAGGCCCTACAGCAAACAGCACAGGCTCTGGGAGAACCTGAGAGCTAAAATTCTACCCCGACTAATCGCTGACCTATGCAAGACCGAGCAAAGGATGGAGCCACCAGGTTCCTGTTTGGAACAGAACATGCTGTATGCAGGCTGTATGCCCTTCACCTTGCCCGGGAATTCCTCAAGGCACAATGTTCCCACAGCACAGCCATTTAGCAAAAAGCAAGTGCTAGCCATTCTTTTCGCCCTGTTTATTGGAAGCAATTTGCAACCCTGGGACAAAAAGAGCAGTAAATCTCACAAGTGCCAAGGACATAAGGCTGTAGGAGGAATGCTTGGTTCATATCCGTCCTGCTGGCAGACACAAGGTGTCACATTAAGACTGGTGGGAAGGAGAAGGGACAAGTCCAAAGACCTCAACCACTTTTAATTGTTGTCCAGTGTTGGCTGGATGAGGACAGAACCTGGAAAAGATAGCAGGGCTCTGGCTGTCAGCGGGTACTTGCAGAACTTCAGGGGACCCCCAAAGCAGAGCCTGGGAGGACAAGACAGGTGGAGGAAGCTACTGGCAACACACTGGCAGGCATGTCCAGAAGGCTATGAGAGACCTGGCCAGGCCACTGTGCTAAGCCACCATACTTGGCCACCAGGACCCCCTAGCAACACTTTTGCTGGTCTCCAAAGGGTCACATTAGCACCCGCTTTCTGGGTCCCTCATCCCTGACCACCACTACTGATTTTATTTTTTTTTTCTTTCTCTGTCTTCTTTGACACTAAAGAACAGCACATATGTTGTTGTCAATCTCTGTGCATACTTAGGAGACATGCATCTCATAATGATCAATCTGGGCGCTTGGTATTTTCATCCTTAAATATCATTCTTTGACCTTTGGAGCCTATGAACTCCTGACTTCTTGCTCTTTGCACAATATTCTAGTTGTGCGGGGCGGTGCTTCTCCACCTGTTCTTCCGAGCACTAGAACTCCTTGCCCTGGTCTAACTGTACTTTGGTACCTGTTGTCAAGGCTGTGTCCTCAACTCCTTTTCCCTCCCAGCCTCCAGTGACTGTACCATATCTGTTGTGTACTGTATAGCAACAGCAACTGTCAATAAAAAGCCTATGGCCTATGAGAAAGGGTAGAATAGAAGAAAGTGGGACATCGGGCATAGAGAGAGGAACTCTGGAAAAGAGTCAGGCATGGGAAGAGATTTCCTGCTCAGTGTTGGAGGAAGTCAGATTATGAAGCTGAGGAGAGCCGACCAGCCATAACAGTATAAACGGGATAGTGCAGTTACAAGCTAGTCAGGAAGCAAGCCAACGCTTAAGTAAGGCCTACACATTAACTAATTACAAGCTTTCAAGTCAATAGTCAGGAACTGGAGCATGGGTTAAAAAAGGCCTTGGTTACAGAGATCAACCTCTTGTGCTTCTACATACAAACATACATACATACACACATATGTGCATGTATACATTATCTGTCCCTATGTGCCTTCCCTATATTACTTAACATAATGGCCTCCAGTTCTGACAATGTTAATTCAAATTACAGCATAAATTTTACCCTTTATTAATGGATAATTAATATTTCACTTTGTAGATTCCACTTTTTTTTCCTAGCCTCTCCTTGCTCTATAGACAGCAGGTTGATTCCATAAGCAGCTGGGAACATTGTTCTGATTTCGTCAGCTGCCGTTTCTGATAGCAGCCATTTTGACTGGGGTGGGGGGAGGGTCTCCTTGTGTGTGTGTGTGTGTGTGTGTGTGTGTGTGTGTGTGTGTGTGCATGCAAGTGCCTCTGGAGGCCAGAAGACAGCACTGGATCCCCGGGGTAGTAGTTCCAGGTATTTAGGAGCCACTCAGTGTGGTGCTGGGTGTTCCAGCACGAGTGTCCTCTGGAACAGCACCAAGTGTTCTTCACAGCTCTGCCACCTCTCCGGCCCTCTTGCAGTTTTGTATTTCTCTGAGGATCACTGGCATTTGCTTTATTGTCACATACTCTGTAGGCCATTTGCATCTCTGCTTTGGAGGAGTGTCTACTCACTTCATTTGCCCATTATTTACTTATTTATTTTAGTTATTCTATGAAATAATGCAAACTAACAGCTTTCCTTCCGGCGTGTCTATCTTCGTATATCTACGCTGTTTTCCCATTCCTCCGTCAGCTCACTTGGGGTGGTGGTTGCTGCTTGAGTTCCAAATGCATTCCGAGTATTATTCTTTAGTCAACTGGACAGCTGTCAAATCTCACCCCACATTCTCTTCACCCTAGTGATTATTATTATTATTATTATTATTATTATTATTATTATTATTATTACTTTGTTGTGCGAAATCTTATTGATCAGGCATAAGTTAGCCTGTCTATTTCTCAGCTGCTCCTGCATTTGTCATCAAGGAGACACGGAGACCGAGGCACAGCCAGAGAACAAGATGGCTTCTCCGGTGTTTAACCTTGACTGCCAAGTTGATGGGACTTGGAATCTCCATGGAAACAAATCTCTGGGCATGCTTGTGAGGGATTTTCTGAATTGGGTTAACTGAGGTGGGAAGATCCCCTTCCCCGATGGTGAGCAGCACCATTCTGTGTGCTGGTCCCACACAGAATAGGAAGGGGAATAGAGCTGAGTGCTGGGATTCACCCTTCTCTGCTTCCTGACTATGGGTACCGTATGACCAGCTGCCTCACACCATGGTAGACCGTGTCCTTGAACTGTGAACAAAATGAACAGCTCTTTTCTTACAAGGCTTTTGTCGCTATTTTCTGAAAGAGATGAGAAGAGTAACCAAGAAAACCATAGCAGAGCAAAGCTCTTCCAGCCCCAGTCCCCAAGGACAGTCGTCCCATTAGAATGCTAGTCACACAGCAGGAATGCTTCTGGAAAGGCTAAGGAAGCCAGGGTTGAGACCACAGACCTTGAACACCCAGCTAGAGCCAGAGAGAACCAGATAAACACACCTAGCTCGACATTTCCAGCCCCTGGAAAAAGCTCTGGGGAGATTCCAGACCTTTCTTTTCCTAGGGTGTCACTCTCTGTGCTACAGTGGGAGGTCCCTACTGTGGTCCCTGTAGTTGCTTCCATTGATCTGACTAGAAAGGGAAAGATGAATGGCCTCAGGGACCTAGGACCTAGATCTAGCAATCTCATGCTTGCATTTGGCATGAGTGAAGTGGAAACTTCTGGTTTCTTTGGAAAGACAGCTATGTCAAATGACATTTCGCTGGGGCACATAAGTGAAAGGATGTTTTGCTAAAGCAGACACGTGAAAGGGTGAATGATGTTAGGAAGGAATAGAAATATGATCCCACAGACAGTGGATGACTCTGAATGGCATTGGTGTGCCTTACCATTCCTTACTGATCATTGTTTGTCCTGACTGACCAAGGCAGCTCAGTCAGTCAACGGGGTCTCCAGGGAAGGAGTGAGGATTGAAAAGAAAAAAGACAGACAACATTGCAACATGACTCCAGCCAGTGTTGAGGCTGAAGCGGGTTAATTTTTTTTCCAGTCTGCTTTTATATCATTCTAGGTACAAATAAAAGTATGGTCAGTCCTAAGGCATAAACAAAGTACTTAATGAACAAACATTGCATAAACAAAGGTCCCACGGCTACTGTATTCAGGGTCTTATCAAGACCCATCAAGATAAGGACACATTCCTCAGCTGTATTCATCTTGAGCAAACCTACTTCCTAGTCCTAGCCCAGTGTCAGATTCCTGCCTAAGCCTACTTCCCTGTCCTGGCCTAATGTCAAATTCTAATCAAATTTCTAGAAGTGGCCCCAACAGTTTTCCATATGACTTCATAGAAAGAAATGCACCAAAAAAAAAAAAAAAAAAAAACAAAAAACAAAAAACAGAAACCAAAACCAAAACTTCTAGTGGCTTCTAGTGGTGTTCTGGAGGCTTCTTGATGCTTCCACAGATTTGTGCTGACTGTCAGAGTGAAGTGGACGTTTCTGACTATGTTAGCTGATACAGACTCATGTGGAATGGTGCTAAGACAGACTCACGTGCTGATGCAAGATCCAAGAAAGACACATGATGTTCGGAGGGAGTATAAATAGAACTCCCCAGACAGTAATAGCAGGCTTACGTGGCTAGCTTTGCAACACTTCATTGGTCTCTTGTCTTTGTCTTCCCTGATCTTCACTTCATTGAGAATGACGTGACAGAAAACTTCTCCTGGTGTCCTTGCTGATCCTGGTTGCTCCCACTGACCTGTGCTGATTCAGCGGAGGCCTAGCTGTTTCTGCTGGATTCCGCCTCCTCTGCTGACTCTCATGCTTGCTATCCTGACACTACTGAAGTGAACGGCTGGTGTCCTGATGATTGGAGATTGAAATCTTCCCAGGGGACTATTTCTAAACAGCATACAACTGTGCCTCGGCTACTTCCGGATCGACCTGCCGTTGCTGATCCCTGATTGGTGTTTGCAAATAGCTTGTGCTGCCACTGCTGATGCATCAGAACTGAACCGCTGATATCCTGACAGTGCAGATTGGATTTGCTCTAAAGAACTATTTCTAAACAGCTCTACTTCCCTCGTATCCTAATAACCTTTCTTTTCTACTACCTAAGGTGATTGGGTTAGAAGAGAGGCTAAAGCATTTAAGAACCCTTATTAAAAGTAGGTTTTGAACAATCTAAGCCTACACACAAGCCTTGGGGGACTCTTCTCACTCATTTCCCACTTCTCCCTAAGTGATAAAGGTGTATATGAAGGAGGCTCCAGGACACCCCTGTTCTAATCTTGGGTAAATGAGCACTCCCCATCTCCAAACCCCTTAACAACCAGAGCAGGCCTTGCCACACTCAGTCTCAGCAGATGCTGTCCTGGCACTTTTGTGTGCATTTGTCCCATTGGGTCCCATGCCACTTGATAAGGGTGAGGTCTGCCTTCCAGTCAGTTTCTTTCCTGAGATGCTCCAGCAGCAGATACCACCTCCCCGGCCTGGTGCAGTCCCTACGTTAGCTGCTGGTATCATCCTGATTGATTACTACAATTTCAATACAGCAGCATCTTCCTTCCCCATTACAAAAGGCACCTAAGAGTTGGACTTTGACCAGGACCTGTTGTCCTATTGAGTGTGCTGCTCTAACGAAATACCCCGAGTTGGGTAACTCACAAATAAATAACACTACGAATCCAATATCAGGAACACCATCAGGTTCTGTGTCCAGTGAGGACTTCTCTGGTATGGTCCCCTGCTGCTGGGGTGTCTAGAAGAGAAATACCACATCTTCATAGGGCGAGAGGGACAGGTATTAGTCATTTTAAATATCTAACAAGACATGTAAGGTGGGATGCTTTATTCTGACATTTATTGAACAAGACATTTAAGGTGGAATGCTTTATTCTGACATTTATCTAACAAGATATTTAAAGTGGAATGCTTTATTCTGATATTTAATTTGAAAGAGACTCACACCATCACGGCAGCTGCAGCTAAGGCGCAGCGGCAGGGATGGGAGGCAGTGCGTTTGCCGGCAGGAAACAGAGAGGTAACAGGAAGTAGGGTTACACTATAAGACCTTAAGGCCCACCCTCAGTACGTTCTTCCTCCAGTGAGACTCCACCTCTTGAAAGTTCCACAGACTTTCCAAAGAGCACCACTAGTGATGTTCAAGACCGTGAGTATAGAGGGCAGGGAGGAAGGCAGACAGACACAGTTCACACTCAAACCACAGCAGAAGAAAAGGCAGAAAGTACACCGAATTCCCTTCTTCTTGCCCTTCTTTAATAGACATTAATCCCCATAAAAAGCTACCAAAAGGTCTCTTTCTCCCAACTTAACCCAGGGGTTTTGTTTTCAATACATAACTTCAAGGCAGTGGTTCTCAACTGTGGGTGGCAACCTCTCTGTGGGGGGCAGTGTTGCAAGACCCTTTCACAAGGGTCACCTAAGACTGTCCTGCGTACTTGTTGACATTATGCTTCGAAGCAGCAGAAAAGCCCCACTTATGAAGCAGCAGTGAGAATAATTTTACGGTTGGGGGTCGCCACAACAGGAACTGTATTAAAGGGTCGCAGTGTTTGGAAGGTCGAGAAGCACCTCTTAGGGTATACGTTTAAGCCACAATGGGCAGCCTCTTCTAGTGGCAGCTGACCTTTGAATTTGGGATGACTGCTGATGAACAGTTGCATCCTGTGGTTCTCACTGAGGCCTGGAACCCCCTTACATCCTGCTGCCCAGCCTCGTTCACAGTGACTAACACGCTGCAGGTGGAATTCAAGCAGAGTAGAGCCTGACTCAGACGTCCGTCCCAAGGTCCGAGCCTCCATGTTGTGGGGAAGGGCTCTGAGATAAAGTGGTCCCCTCACCTTAGTTACCCGCTTCTCCGGGGATGTAACTAGGATACAGAATGGGGCCTGGGTGAGAATAGACAGCTATGGCTTCCCTTAGCAGAGGCCCCCGGCTGCTCCTACTCCCCTACCTTCCACTCGGGCTCCTGCAGCTCTGTATCCATGGTTGATGGCTTCTGCTCTGCTCCTCTGGAGAACCACCTAGAAAAGAAGCGGTCACACAATCGTGAGAACCTAAGTTTGTACCCCCATCACCCATGTAAAGAGACAACGGTGCCGGCAGTAAGCAGAGGCAGGCAAATCCCTGGGGATTGTTAAATCAGCAGGCTCTGGTGAGAAATCATGTCTCAGAAAGTAATCTGGTGGGCAAGGCATAGTCATGACCACGATGGTTTAAATCCCACTCGGGAGGCACGTGTAGGCAGCGCTCTGTGACTCGTGGCTAGTCTCGTCTCTGAAGAAGGCTTTAGGGCAACAATAGCTGATGAGCAATTGAGGATGGTGCCCCATGTCAACTTCTGGCTTCCACATGCACACACACACGTACACACACACACACACACACCACGAATACACACAAAAAGAAGAAAGAACAAAAAGAGGCTGGGCTCTCATAATACCTTTGGAGGACATGACCTCAGTAACCTAAAAACCTTCCATGAAACACCCCCCAAAAGACCCATTGCCCCCAGTAGCATCACTATGGGGACTGGGTCTCCAACACATGGACCTCTAGGGGACAGTCAGCATTCACACCACCACACCCTCCAAATTCCCAGTCAGCCCAGATGACCCTCTGATGAACCTGGGTTCCCTGAACTTTGTCCACTTCACTGCTCTTGGCCTCACAGAGTCAGGACTTGAGTGACTTGTGGAAATCTGAAGGACAGAAAGTGAGTACTGATGGCTTTAAACGGATCCCTGACAACAGCACACAGAGCTGGCCTCGTGCTTCCTGGAATCTCTGCATCAGATGCCTGCTCCGAGACAGCAGTTCCCTGAATTGCTCTGCTGCTCTGAGTCATCCTGCCTTGGAGGATAGCCCTTCCTTCCCCAGGGTGCCTCTCACCATGCTGTCCTGCTGTTCCTTGCCTCTCTACCTGCTTGTATTTCGTGGCAATGATATTCCAGGCAAGTTCGTATCATCTGGCTCTCCCATTTCAAGGGAAAGCACACCAGCCCTGGGGAGACAGCTCCGTGTTAAGAGCGCTTGACGCTCTGCCAGAGGACCAGAGTTCTGTTCCCAGCACCCATGCTGAGCAGCTAAGAACTGCCTTACAACTCCAGCTACAGAGGATCTGATCCCTCTTCTGGCCTACCTACAAAGATAGCCATGTAAACATAAAAAAAAAAAAATCAAAAAGGTGAAAACTACATTTGCAGAAATTTCAGTCCCAGAACTCACATGAAGTGGTTTTCAAGCACAGTGACCTCGGTGCCAAAAGTCTTCTTCTGGCTTTTAATAACAATGACACTGCATTCAAGCATATACCCTTCTATGTACACACTCATGCATGCGTGCATGTACATGCATGTGGGGGGAGTGTGTGTGTGTGTGTGTGTGAGAGAGAGAGAGAGAGAGAGAGAGAGAGAGAGAGAGAGAGTGTATGTGCGTGCACACACACACACTAAATAAAAATAACAAATCTAGAAAGACACAAGGTAAATGAACCAGATCACCATAATTGGATGAGGATAGACACCAACGTCAGAAATTAGAATCAAAGAACCGAACAGATGACCCATTACTTGAAGCGCTGGATAGATGACCAGAGTTCAGTCCCTGGAACGGATGTTTTAAAAAAGAATCTTGATGGTTTGCACATCTGTAAGGCCAGCATTTCTGATAAGAAGTGGAGAAAGGAAGCTTATGAGGTCTTCAGTGACAGAGTGCCCAGGGTAGACAAAACAAGACTGTCTCCCAAAATTTGTCCTCTGACCTCCTTATGTGCACTGTGACACACACACACCACCAACAACAACAATAAAATTTATTAAAATGAGATCAATTCAAACTACCACACAAAAGTCTCACAGACCTCAACCCACAACCAGCTCTGAAGGCTGAAAACCGGCAGTTCGTCCCACGTCCCTTCGAAGTGAGAGAGTAAAAGCCACATCAGTGACTCAGTACGTGATCAGTCAGTGGTTACAGGATCAGAGACCCACTGAAGGAGAAAGCGAGCTTCACCATCCTTTCTGAGAATGTTCCCATAACTGGGTTCTGCCGCCTGGACTTCCAGACAGTGGAGCCTGGGCTCTCCCTGGAGCTCATTGATCTATTTTCCCCACATCCAGGTGATAGAGAGCCAGGCAGATGCGTCTGTGACTCGTCACAGGAAGCTGTAAACAACAACAGCACTAAGAGCTAGACTCTAACCCGATTATATTACAAGAAAATTAGGCCAAGCTGCACACATCCTTGGAAGAAGGGCCGCTGTGTTCAGTCCTTCCTCCCAGCCCTTTTCTTTCCCAGGAGAATTCCAAGGGCTGGGAACACTCTGAGGTGGCCCTCAGGGAACAGAGTGTCCCTGGGAGAATACAAGGAAGGACCCTATGGGTGTGAGAGAAGCCCTAGCTGCTGAGAAGACCTGGCCCTGCCCATAATTTATAGCTGCAGCAAACAACCTCATTTGCAAAAATGAGGACAATGTACCTTTTCCACATCAAGAACCTGCAAGGTTACAGACTTGGAAATGAGCTAAGGGGAAGAGAAGACTTATTTAGGAAAAGGGGAGAAAGAGGGACACCTCTCCTGCCAAACACAGGCAATCCCCAGGGCACGTGGTTTCAGTTTCTCGGCTTCCAGTGTTCTTTGCTTGGTTCAGTCAGAGTCTAAAACTGAAAAAATAATCCAAAATCCAAGTTTTTAAATGACTTTTACTATACAATATCATTAAAGTTGTTGGACATTCTCAGCTATTATTAATCTATTTTTTTGGCATCTAATTTAAAAAGTAAACTTCATCACAAGGATGCATACAGAAGAAAACTCACCATATATAAAGTCAGGTACTATCTGTGGCTTCGGACATTTGTTCCTTGGAATGTTACCGCCAGTCCTAGAATACAAAGAAATGGTGTTCCTTTAGGGGTGATTGGGTTCTAAGACACAACAGCCCAGAAACCCCCCAGTAATGTTGAAATATCATACACACACACACACACACACACACACACACACTGAGAGAGAAAAGAGAGATCTTCCTATGACTGTGCCCTTGGTTGCTGTCCCAGTTACCTTTAACTGTCAATGTGACATGGCCTAGTGTCATCTTCTAGAAGAATCTCAGTTGAGGCATGCCCTAGATCGGTGGTTCTCAACCTGTAGGTCGCAGCTCCCTTGGGGTCGAATGATCAAACATCCTGCATGTCCGATATCTACATTATGACTCATAACAGTAGCAAAATTACAGTTATGAAGTAGCAACAAAATAATTTTATGGGCTGGGGGGGGTGTCACCACAACCTGAGGAACTGCACACAGTAGCATTGGGAAGGTGGGCGTGTCGGGGAGCACCATTACCTGGGCAGGTAGTAAGAATCTAGTTGCTAATGGACCAGCATGAGCAAGAAAGCAGCATCCCCCAAGGTTTCTGCTTGTTCTTTCTTGGCTGTGACCGAGTTCCCTGGTTAGAGGTTATACTACCTGAAAAAAAATTCCTGCTTTGACTTCCCTCTGTGATGGGCAGTGATCTGGAAAGGTTGGACCAGAGACACCCTTTGCTTCCACTATTTTTTTTTGTTTTGTTTTTTTTTTTGTTTGTTTGCTTGTTTGTTTGTTTTTTCAGCAGAACAATAGCATGAGGCTAAAATGAGCTAAGATGCTAGATTTTCCTTTTCATCTGCAGATCCTTCAAGGAAGCATGACATGTATGTATAGACACCCTGGGGAAAACACCATCCCCCGGAGTGTGGGAAATGATGCCTGGAAGGATGGGAGGTGCAGAACCAATGGGGGAGCTCAGGGGTTTGTGACACAGTACAGGTGGGGTCTACGGACAATGGGAAGTGAGAGCAGCAAAGGGAATGGAGCTGGAGTGATGGCTCAGCTGTCAGGCGTGCTTGTGGCTGTCACAGAGAACTTGGGTTTAACACCCACCACCCAACTCAGGCCTTTACAGCTGCTTGTAACTCCGGCTCCAAGGAATACAGAGCTCTTCTGGCCTGTGCAGGCACTGCATTCAAGAACACACACACACACACACACACACACACACATACACACACATAATTAAAAATAAAAAGGACACTGGTGCTTCTGGCCATACTATGCCAAATGAACTGCCACACGCTCAGTTTTGAACAGTTTCTATGCCGTTTTTTATGGTACCATGGGTCAGACTCCAGGCTGCAAAGGTTCCTCTACAGAGTCCTAGGAAAGACCAAGCTACGTCCTAGGCTCTTGGGAGTTACAGCTTAGCTGTCTTAGCAGGTACAAGTTCCCTGTGTGGGTAGGAATTAGGTCCTCTTCACATTGCAGGGTATCAGCCAGAATCCATCCATCCTGCCTCTAAGGACCACCTCCACTCCCTACTTCCCAGCTGCTCTTGTTTTCCAAACCAGCAGTGATGGATACATCCTACAGGGTCTAACTCCCTTCCCTACCTCTGCTCTTTGGGGTGCATATGACTAGCTGTTTCTCCCGGCAGATACACTTTTCAGATCCATTGCTCAGTAACCTGGAAAGCCCTTTAACCATCTGCGGAAGAATGTGGAGAGCTGGCTCTCATCACAGACTCACCACAGAGCTCTGCCTCCTGGTGAGTGTCACCTGCGACGCCATTGTGCTGATGACTGTCATCTATCCAACCTGGCTTTCAGGTCCAGCAGACAGCAGCAGATGCACGGGAGACCAGGTGACCTCTGATCCAAGCTCAGAAATCATTACTTGTCCCAATAATGACAGGATTGGAAAAGACAGACTCCTGGACTTCAAGGACCTTTGTCCAGAAACTTGCTCGCCTCTGAATCAGAGTGTGTTGACTCTTTGTGCCCCTTGGTAGAGAGAAGCCTGCACACAGCCTTCCCAGCCTAGCGCTGTTGGCCAGGTACAAGGGCACTACTGGAGGACGCGTTGTCAGCCGGAGACACAGAGTCTCGTGTCCAGAAGTGCCTGTTCCTGGTGGGAAGGGCCGGGAAGGCAGCCCACTCTGTTCTCCCAGCAACACCGTGTTCTGTTCCCCTAAAAGTTCTAAGGCTCACTTGGCAACTGTGATATTGATTTTTTTACCTGGCGCTGTTTCAGGCCAGCATGGTCCTCTGTGTGCTTGTTACCTCCTGCCTTCTGCAAGGCAGAGAGACTGATGGAGCTGAGAGACGCCATCACCTTCCCTGGCACAGCCCCCTAACTGCCACCCCTTCCCTTGGCCCAGACCTCCACCTGCCTGGAAGACGCCAGCCCCTATCATAGATGCTGAGATTTGCCTCCATCATTGCTCCTAGGCCCAAGGCCTGGAAGCCACCCTCAGCCAGGGCTTCAGACCAGACCTGCTTCCTCTGAACAAGCCCGGGTGGCAGCTCTCACCTGGAGACTTCCGGTTGCCTAGTAACCTAAGCAACCCTAAGTGCAGGGAGGGATCTGCAATCAAGACAATTGAGAAAGAAGTAGCAAGGGCGCAGGAGGCAAGGAGGCAGGCAGACGGAGGCGACAGAAGACCACCTCCTCCTCACCATCTCACCCGGACATTGTCACCACAGTCACACTGCTATGCTCAGAGCCCACCTCACAGGTCAAGATCCCAATTCTCAAAGGAGATTGTGGAGCAAGGGGAGACTTGAAGAAAGGATAAGCGTGGAGCTCCGCAGGAGGCCTTTGGCCCGGAGGATCTGGGGCTGAGTCACTGTCTGTCCCAGCACAGACTGGACCTCTCTATATGGGCAGGGCTCACAGCCCAAGGAGAGCCCTGGTGAGTCAGAGGAGACGTCTCGGCTCGGGAACACCAAGGCAAAAGAGTAGACATGAGCAAGGGGTCTGCAAGGCCTCTAGGCAGGGGCGAACAGTCAGCCTCTGCCCCCCACCCCCACCCCTGAGATATCCCCAGGGTCAGACCAAGCTCAGAGAGCAGCAGCAGCCGCCCTGGTGGAGGAGATCCACATCACTGGAGCTGGCACCCAGCAGGAGAGAAGGGGGAGGAGCTGAGATAGAGGAAAGAGAAGGAGGGGGGAGAGGGACCCAGAAGGAGGGTAATACCAGCTCCTGAGAAAGCACTCGGACCACATTCAGGGAAGGGCAGGACTTCAGAGAATTCGAAGATCAGGGATAAATGGGAGACGACACTCGAAACACTCAAACGACAGGAATGTGAGTGGGTGACATATTTTTCGGTGGCCTGCAGGAAATCTCCCACGATTAGCCACTGTGTGAGGGAAAAGGTCTCCCCGGCGCACTCCCATTTCGCCCTCCTTTTTAATAAATAGGGCGCCTTCAAGGTGACAGCAGTGAGAGCCGGTGGGCCTCAGGACCCTGGAGCCTGCCCCACTGTATATGCTGTCCAGCCTGACCAGAACTGAAGGGGAGACCATGTTCAACGCTGCACTAAAGAAAGCCAGGCGGCGTTCATCAAAGCCCAGATGCTGCAAACAGAAAAGGGGGGCGGGGCTAGATGCCAGGTGCCCTAAAGATACCCAGCCTCCTCTTAGAACTCCCACTCCCTCGGGTGGCCTTCATCCTTTTCCGGAGAGCTGTTTTTGAACCTAGAGAGGTGAAGCAATTCGGCATGTCTTAGAAGGTAAAGGCTTGAATTCAACTTAAAAGCCAGATAAGTTCCAAAGGCCAAATGTAAATTTGCTCTAGGTCAGAAACCAAAAGCCCTGATACAGTTACCAGCACCTCACAGTCCCCACTGTCCCTGCGTCTTTGCAGCCAGCCCTGCCACTCTTCCAACCACATGCATCTGAGGCTTGCCATTTGAAACCAACCTTCACTGTCCCCGTTCAAGTCAAAAAGTTCCCATGGGGCCTGTGGGACCGACTAGGGACAATTTCCTTGGACCATTCCAAGCAACCTGTTACTGCAGCTGGTAGAGTTAGAGCCTCCCCCGCCCTCCCCAGCAAGCTAGGCTCAGCCACCTATCATGAGATCCTAAGTAAACCAACAAGTGGTCTGGGAAGCAGGAAAGTCTTTGGGGTCCTGACATGGGGGGAGTTAGCTTCGATAAAGGCAAAAGGTATGCACAGTGTAAGTGGGCCAGACCTTGATGAAGTCACACCTACTACTGAGCCATCTCTAGGCTCCCATCTGTGCTTTCAAGGTGGTCTGATAAGTTATCAGAACTGTGTGAAATCTCTTCTCAGGAGGCAGTTCCTCCTCTGCCATTAGGGCTGCAGCCTTCCCTTCCCCCAACGTGGGATTCTTGGGGAAATCTTAATTCTTTGGGGCCTGAAGTTTCAGTAGTCTGATATCACAAGAATCTCTCTTTAAAACTCCACCTATCTTGTCAGAATAGCTCCATACCCAAATGAAAAGTTCGGGGGTTTGATAGCCTAGAAAACCAAGGGTAAACCCACAAAATCTTTTTCTTTTTAATTGATTTTTTTAAAAGTCTATTCTCTGGGTTGTTTTCCCAGCCTTGTTTGGTTTGCCCTTCATGTGGAAATTTTAATTTTTGCTTTCTTTTCCCACTGGGGTAAATCTTTTAATGAAGTGCTTAATGGCAGAATTAAGACCTTTCGAATTACAGTAAATGGCAGAGATCCTTCTGTCCTGTCATCTTCCGGGGAAAGGGACACTGGCTCCCTGATTAGACAGTGTTCTGCACTCTTTGTGGACAGGGCTGCCTGGCCCTCCCAGAAACCCCCAGTTCTGTTTTAGTTTTCCTTGTCTTTAATCTCTCTTTAATTGATTTATTGTGTGTATGTGTGTGCGCATGCGTGTGCGTGCACCCACTGGGGGGGAGCACACTTACAGAAGTCTGTCTTCTCCTTCTGCCATTTGGGCTCTGGGGATCAAAGTCAAGTCACCAGGTCTGCTGCAAGCACTTTCCACCTGCTCTGGTACCTCAACAGCCTAGTTCTGGACCCATCCCACCTTTGGGAAGTGTGCCAGGGCAAATTTCACAACAATTATCTAATGTTAAGACAGACTTGACAATAAAAGACCAACATGGTTGACCTAAAGCATGGCTCTGAAGCAGTACTACAGGTTTGCATTTAGAATCCTGCAGAGAAAAGCATCAGATCCCTGAACCTGGGGCTACAGGCAATTGTGTGCTGCCCAGATGGGCACTGTTAACCACTAAGCCATCTTTCCAGCCCCAACCACCTTTTCTTAAGAGACAGGTCTCTTACCTACCTGGATCCTATCAGAGGAGGCTAGGCTGGCTGGCCAGCCAGCCTCAGGGATCCTCCTGTCTTTGCTTACCCCGTGTTGGGAGTATAAGTCCATAACACTGTGCTCAGACATTTTAACTAGAGTTGTGGGGCTTGAATTCTTTGTCAACAACACTTTAAATACCGGGCCACATCCCTAGCTCCAGGTGTCTGCCTCGTTTGGCGAAGACCACATGGTGAAAATTCATGTGCTAGAGCATAGACTGGAATGTGTATCATCATCCTGAGTTGGCTGTAGTCTTTGAAGATCACCCACTACAAGGGGTCTACAAGAGACTGTCCACTGAAAAGGAGAGTGGCAAAAGCAGGACCAGTGTGCTTGTGTGTCTGTCAGCTGCAACAGGTGTGTCCCCACTGGGCTACAATGTCTCTTGGTTCCTTTCTGCATTGTCCACGTTTTCTCCAAATGGATTTGTAGCTTTTATAAATACAAAAAAAAAAAAAAGTCTCCCAGGGAAACCTATGTCCTTCAGGAATCAGCAGCAGCCTGTAGCCTGCAGCCGGCAAGCCCCGGGGCACTCTGGGGATCCAGCATCAGACTGCTCACCCATTTGTTCTGTGGCTGAACGTTCTCTTTCTTTTGCCTTTAGCTTTTAAGTCACACTCATTCAGTGCCTTCCAGAGGTAGGGCATTGGGCTCAGCACTCATGGTCCTCGCCTGGACATGTGGGTTTATCCATGCATATTCACGGATGGTCACTGTAAGTGTGGAATGCAGTGTCTGCAAACTCCACACATTTGAAGGATGCAGAGCTAGTGTTGTGTTTGTGTGTTGGTAGAGAGCTTGCCTGGGTTTCATCCTCAACATTGCACAGAATGGGGTGTGGTGGCCCACACTCCTAATTCCAGCACTTCAGAGCTGAAGGCAACTGGAACAGAAGTTCCAGGTTATCCTTAACTACCTACATGCTGAGTTTGAGGCCAGGACCCTGCCTTCCTGTACACGGTATCATTATTTTATGCCCTCTTGGTTAGTTTGTGATAATAATATTAACATACACATATATAAAGAGAATTCAGCACAAATTCTGCCCACAATCATCCACTCCAACCCTGCATTCCTCCTACTCACCCCCACTCCTACCCCCTCCTAAAAATTCTTGTCTTCTAAAACTCTAACAGGTGGCCACAAAGTAAGGGCCAATCAGAGAAAGCCAAGTTTCACACTGACTGTCAACTCAAGGTCCTACAAGGGTCGTCCAGCCTGCAGTGTTCTGCAGAACAATATGTCAAGAGGCCATTGGTTTTTATCATTTTTTATTAGCACACAGGTCTACTCCCCAAGTGCAAGGCTCACCCTCCTAAAAAAAAAAAAAAAATAATAATAATAATAATAATAATACCCAAGTGAAACTGTGATGCTATTTGGGCACAACTGTGGCTGCATTCTTTCACTGGAGATAGTGTGGAGCAAAAAAGGCATGCTTTCCTTACAGGAAGTGTGGTCGTACTCCTGCAGTCTTCCTGTTGCCTCGTACAAGCTTCCAGAATGTGGTGTGGCGTTTTTGTTTTTTTTTTTTTTTTTTTAAAGCACCACTCAACCGGCAAACCAGCCTCCCTAAGCACTGCTGGTAAATCAGCCCAATGGCCTTCTTAGAAAAACAGCACCCCACCCCTCCCTTCCCCGAAGGCTCGAGCTCTGCCCGGCAGCCGAGCTGACAGCCAGAAAGCCCCACGTGGGCTTTCCCCATCCGTCAGCACAGCGTGGAATGCGCAGAGAAAGCCAGAAAGCACTACGTTACAGAAAAAGGTCCTCACGCTGGGACGTTTCTCCCAGATCCCTCTCAAAAGATAATCTTGGCTCCCAGGCGTTTGTCCTCCGACTTTAAAAGGAACTGTGGATAGCAGCAGTCCCCACTGATGTGGGCAGAAGCGCTGAGAATAGGATCTAGCAGATGCCCACCCCACTCAGACTGGCTCACTCCTATTTATATAGTCGGTGCCTTCCAACTTCTGCTAAGATACTGTAGCATCACGGCTATGACAAATTGATGATTCATACTTAAAACGCACTCACTGGTGTCATGTTTGATATTAATACTTTAGTAGCGTAGCTTTGTCAGAGCAATTTAAAAGGAGAAAGTTCCTGAAAACTAGAGCAACCCGCCCCCATCCACAGCCACCACACCAAGGGCAGAGTTGCAGAAGGCAAGCTCTTTGTACTACTGGAAGGCCAGGGAGGGCCTCCCACAAGCTGTTCAGATAAGCAGCTGTCGAGGCAAAGGTGGGGGAGGGGGCGGGGCGGGGGAGGGGAGGTACTGGAGGCAGAAGTCACTCTTATCGGATTGGGTTGCAAGCCTTGAGCTCCTGCACCGGGATGCCTTATCACGTATGCTCCTGTCTTGCAAGTTCCGAAATCTTCCTGAAAGGTTCAAACAGTACTCGAGCTCAAGTTTTCCCCTGAACTACTCGCCCTCATTCCCTCCCCCATCGCGCCAGCCCCAGGAGGCTGCAGTTTCTTGTCCCAACCAGAAAGGTTGTCACAGGTGCCATAAGCTCCTGAAACACCCTTTACGGCCTCCCCGTGAGATAAGAATCCCCTACCCTCAATAAAAGGCATAAGTTTGTTTCAATAAGTTTATTGTGAAATTCAAAGCTTCCACGATAGCGTCCTTTAGAAAACGAAAGCATTGCCTGGGATCCGTTTTTTTGTTTTTTTGTTTTTTAAGAGCAGTGCAGTCTGCTAAGTCCGGCTCGCTCCTGCAATGGCCGCTCCTGCAATGGCCGCTCCTGCAATGGCCGCTCCTGCAATGGTCGCTCCTGCAATGGTCGCTCCTGCAGCTGTACCGA
Source organism: Micromys minutus (assembly GCF_963924665.1). Classification (NCBI taxonomy): domain Eukaryota; kingdom Metazoa; phylum Chordata; class Mammalia; order Rodentia; family Muridae; genus Micromys; species Micromys minutus. Next base: position 102,666,625 of record NC_137969.1, read on the forward strand.
GTCCAGGCGGCCTCCTGCCTTGCCTTTTTCCTCCTTTCACTGGAAGGCTGCTTGCTGAGTCACACCTGCCTCGCTGGTTGGTTCTTCCCGGCCCTGGGGGCCAACGTCCTCGCCTAGGCCTTCCTGTGCTAGCAGCCTCTCCGGACACTTGGCAGAGTCCTGGGCTCGGAACAAGGTGTCCCCCGCTGCCGCCAGACCCCCTTCTTGGGAGGCCGCGCTCCTCGCTCTCCAGGCAACATCGCCTGCCAGTCTCCATGCGCACTCGAGCGCCCTCGGAAGGCCACTCCAGAGCCAGCAGCGCGCTAGAGTGTCACCAAGTCGATCAGAACAAGGTCCTTGCCAGGCTGTCACTCGGGAAGGGTGATGCTGGGCACCCAGTCGTTGAAGCTGCGGCTCTCCTCGCAGAACAAACTGAGCTTCTCCAAGGCAGGGTCTTTCCACGTGTCCTCATTAGGATTCTGAATTTAAAAAAAATAATAATAGTAACAGGGGTCAGCCATGCCTTTCTTTGGCCAGGACCGGTTGGGTGACTGGTGTGGAGACGCAGTGGGAGCACTCACCGAAATGAGGATGCAATGCAGGTCTCCCGGCGCGCCCCCCTCGTCTTCGGCGCCCACGATCGCCGCCAGCCTCTGCACGTCTCCCACGCGCACGATGTCAATGTCGTTCTCGCAGCAGAACGCCTGGATCAACGTGAAATGGATCTGCAGCGCTATGTCGCCCTCATCTTCCTCATCGGCAGCCAGCACGCAAAAGGTCACATTGTCAGGGTCCCTGCAGAGCAGATGGGAAGGACAAGGTCAGAGTCGATGCCAACCCCAGGTCTCCCCGCCGCGCCAACCCCAATCCCTGCACGCGGGGCCTTTCTACACTCACACATTCAGGACTTTGGCGGACTCGTAGACGCCAGCGGTCAGACAGCCCTGGCGCTGCGCCGACAGCAGAAGTTCGTGCAGTGCTTTCCCGGCGCCCTGCATCCTGTGAAAGAACAAGTGCCGTGAGTGGGGACCAACACGGGGACGCGACGGCGGGATCCCTGCCCTGACCTCCAAGTCCCAGCTGGCCCCTTAGCCTAGACCTGCCTGGCGCCAGCATTCCTGCCTCCCAACTCCAACCTGGCGCCCACACACCCAGATCCCCAGTCCCGACCTGGCGCCCACACCTCTGGCACCCTAGTCATGATCTGGCGCCCTCATTCCCCACCACCCAGTCTCGACCTGGCGCCTGCACTCCCGGTTTCCTACTTCTGATCTGGCGCCCTGTATCCCAGGCTCCCCAACCCCGACTAGGTGCCGGCACCCCAAATTCTAGCTCTAGACACGAATCGAATGTAGTAATCCTGATCCCGCGCCTCGGCACCTCGCAGCCAGACAGTGCATGGCTCCCACCCGGCAAACTTCTCTCCTAGTGGACCTTGAAAGATTGCTACCCAACAAGCCCAACTCTCGGCACCCCAAAACCCACCTGGCCGTGCTTTCCGGAACTGTATCCTGGCCGCGGACTTCTTCCAGAGTCATTGTGAGATCCACGAACAGCAAGTTATCCAAAAGTGAAGAGTGCGGAGGGAACCCCAACGCAGGTAAAGATCCCCAGAACCCGATCCGCGCCCACCACCAGCGAGTGCGCTGGGCACGGCTGGGAGAGTCCTTTTATAGACGGGCTCCGCGCGCCGCCGCCAGCTGGCGGGAGGCTGCGCTCCCATTGGCCAGCGCCCGCTTTCTGATGCAAATGAGGCGGCAGGCCCGCGGCTCGTGCCAGAAGGCCACGTGGGGAGGGGTGCGGGGGATGACACAGCCTCAAATCTGCCGCTTTTGTCAGGGTGTTACCAGGCAGACTGGAGCCTGCAGATTTCATCTCGCCTTTCTTTTTTTTTGTAAGTCCTTACCTTAAAAGGAAAAAGTCTAAAAAAAAAAAAAAAAGCACGCTGTTTGCTAATATGATACCGGAATGTGTAGAATGCTCACTTGGAGAATGTAAAAGCCTATTTTGTTTTGTTTTCTGCAATTATTTTTGCGACCTTTCTAATTTTTTCTTATTTTTCAATTTGAAGTTTACGGGGCTGTTACATCGAAATCGAAACTTAAAGTCAAAGGTTTGCAACTGCAGCCGACGTTAGGCCTAGGCTGCAACTAGGGACTCAGAACTCGGGACTCAGAGCCTTTCGGGGTCGTGGCTGCAAAGTCTAAGCTCCCTCCCATCCCCCACCTTACCCACAGCAGATCGCAGTGGGGCGCGGGCAGCAGGGGCCAGCAGATTGCTGCCGGCACACGCGGCTCGTTTGCATTTCTATACGGGGCACACAAAAGAGGAGGTCTGGCGTGTGGCAGTTCGCAGTGGGGACAATCGACGCTTTCTCTTTCATAGCAACACTGTCCACCTGCCGCCGGTGGGGTGGGCAGAGCCCCCTCGCCCGCGGGGGTCGCAGGGTTGCCCGGCGCGTGGGGGTCGGAGCCGCGTGCCGCTCCCCCGCCGCTGGGTGCGCACCTCTTAGGCTTATCCAGGCTGCTGGGATTCTGATACACGAGTGCCAAGCTCGCGAGAGAGCTGCACACACAGGGACACTGCGCCCCAGACCCTGAGGTTCCGGGGTTCAGACTCCGAAGCTCGGCGCACGCTATTCCACGATGCTTTTCCCAGGGCGCCGCCTACAGGCCGACCTAGAAAAATCCAGATTTTCCCATCCACCCACCACATACTGCCTCGCGTTGACCTCTCAGGGGGTTTGGGGTTGGGGTACCCCAGACACTTAGAATCCTGTGCTATTTTGCGCATCAATTAGAATCAGCGTAGCCCTGCACCCAGCGCCCCAGGCCTGGAGACCGAAAGGAGCCTGCTGCCCAGTACCAAGAATCAGTTTGTCTGATGAGATTTTTGAAATATTTCAACTGCTTAAAAATGTTTCTCCAAAAAGTTCTTTTCTGATAATATAACTAGAAGCGATCTTCGGAATTTTCTGAACTTAACGTTTGTCCCGTGAGACCTGCACACCAGGCTTCCAGACTGCTCAGCCGCAGAACACGATGGGCGTCTGCATCTGTCTGTACTACACAGAAACGTGTGCTAGGGGACTTCTGGAAATCCTCTTGCGTGAAGCCTGGGACACTGGATAGGGCAAAGGGCGTTCATGAAGCTTGCCAGACTTGGGCAAAAATCACACACACACACACACACACACACACACACACACACACACACACACACAGGGAGAGGGAGAGAGAGAGAAGAGAAGATGTCTCCTTTTTACTGAAACCTTCTCCAGGTGGGTGGTGAATATATACAATCAGTGTTAATTTTTGAACTCCTTAAAGGACGTTTTCCTGCTCCACGGGGAAGCTGATGGTTTGCCAACGCCAAAGGCTAGGCGAGGAGCTGGCGTCCTGCGCCTCCCAGAGGCTGCATTGAGAACTGCAGGTGTCGGCCTTGTGGTCCCGTGAAAGCAGGAATTTGATCTCAAGTCCTCAAAACTCCTTCCTAATAAGTGATGGAAACTTACATTGTTGCTCCTTCCGAAATTTTATTACTTCTTAACTCTCACTGGTTTCAGATTCCATGGGAACGTCGAAAATAATAATCCATTTGATATCTTAGCACACACCCGCCACTGCCACTTAACAGCTAGAAAAGTGCTCAGTTGCGCGGTTGCAGGAAACGCCCCCCTCGCACCCCATCCTCCGACCTGTCCCCCACAGGGAGACCAGTACAGGTTAGCTCAGGCTTAAGCACTAGCATTTCCAGACCCCACCCCCAGCCAGTCTGGGCCAGAAGGGATGATTGACAAGCCCCGAAGCTAGTCTACTCTGGGGCTTTTTCAAAGTATTCGATTACAGGAAACCCTCCTCTTTGCCATAAGATAGGGCCTCACACTGCTTTACCTAGCTAAGTCCTAGAGGTCCGGAAGTCCCTCTCTCAGTTAGGAAAGAAAGGGTAGGACCAGGCAATGTTTGTAAACCTCATACTCTCCGGCGGCTACACTCTTACATCCCTAAACGTTAATAATGCAGGGGAGAGTGAGTCTGCTAAAGGGGAATTTTCACATATGCTCCACTTTTGAAATCCTATAGGGATCGGGATATAGCTCTGTAGGCAGAATACTTACCCACTGCTCAGCAAGGGCTTTAGAAATCATGAATAGTAAGTAATACATACCCAGGGTTCAAGGTTATCCTTGAACTAGACAATGCCACCAGCCTGGTAGGCCTTAGGCCCCGCCTCAAAATTGAATTAAAATAAAAGCACCTAGAATCCTAGCTACTTGGAAGGCTGAGCCAGGAGGACTCCTGAATCCAAGAGTTAACCATTAGCCTGAGCAGATCAGACAGACAATTCTCACTCCCCGTAAACTCTCAGTGAACTTCTCCATGACTTTTGTCTACTAGGAGGGGGTCCTGAGGGGACCAAGCTTCATTTGGATGAAGAGGGCGGTGGGCTCCTGGCAATAATCTCGGTGAGGCATTCCCTCCCCCTCTGCCTTTGGAGTGTGCACACAGAATGATCTTAAACAGCAGGCGTATGTCTCTAGCCACCCAAGCTAGCACCCAGAAGAGCTGGACCAAGGCTGCGAGACCCGAGCAGGCTGAGGAGCCCAGCCCCAGTGCAGGGGGAGTTTCTTTGGCTATCTTAGGAAAAGCCCAACTCATCGACAACTTTTCAAAGTCGGCAGCTTTCTCAGAAAAACCACGTGACTCTAGCCTTCTCTTGGTTAGTTAGGCTTATCCATACTTAAAAAAAAAAAAAAAAACCCCACAGGGCAAGTTCTTTGGTTGTTTCCAGAAGAGTGTTCCCCCAAGATCTGCTCATGATGGAACAGAGGGGTCTGTGACCTATGACTACAGTACATTTTTAAAGAAGAAATAAAATCTTTATGCAAGACCTAAACCTCAGCTCACCAGCATGTTAAGGGTCCACCAGCCCCTTTCCACCCCTGCCCTACCCGCAGAGCCACATACCACCCCCCCTGCCTGGGAGAAACACAGATCTGCAGGTGGGGGCATTTCACTGGACAGCTGAGACAGGAAACAGGAAACAAAAAGAGAAGGCTTTTCGCAGCAAGCCGGACATCCGTGGTGAGAGCTTTCTGGAAGGCGAGATTATTCTTGGTTATGTGCTTACAGAGCATGGGGAGAGGGGAGCTAAGGCAGATCCCTGGTTGTCACCGGAGGTTTGCAAACCATTCCTGGATTCCTGCTTTTCCTTTCAATGCTAAGGAAGGGTTTGGAGCAACAGTCACCCACAGCCCTTATACAGTAACACAAAACTGTGCACCCTAGAGGAAACACCCCCTCCCCAAGCCACAGGCATTCTGTCTTCCTGGTCAGACTACGTGCCAGAACCTTCAGAGCCTCGGGCTCCTCACCTAGGAACTGAACTTTGCTCTACATGTGCCAGCCATCTTTGTCCTTTGTTTACTTCAGAGGGATTTTCTTCTGTTACTTTTCTTTCTTTTTTTTTTTTTTTTTTTTCTTTGAGGGGGAAGTGGGAGCTCTGGTTGTTGCTTAATTAGATTTTAAGTGGAAAAACCAACAGGCCAGGCAAGCTGTAAATCCCGGCAGCTGCAGGGAGGAGGGGGGTGGAGAGGAGGAAGAGAGAGCCAATCTTTTTCAATTAGAGACCAGCAAAGAAGGCAGGCTCAGCTACAGGAGAAAACTAGAGCAGCTGCAGGGGTAGGTAGGAGAGAGGGAGAGACAGAGGCAAAGAGACAGAATATGCCCCGAGGCTGGAGTGTGCACCAAGCTTGGGGTCTGAGGCCTGTGTCTGAAAATCAGAGGTGGAAGGAGCTGGTCATCCTTCACTCAGAAAAGCTTGGCTCCTGGGGAGGTCCTCTAATGTGACTCCAGGGACCCCATGCAACCAACAGTTGGTGTCCACCACTCATGACTCACAGTCAGGTCTGACTTGCTGGGGGGAATGGGAGAGAACAGGTGTCCACCATCTTCCTGTTGTCTGAGTCACACAAAGGTTCACATCAGGCCTGTAGGCTCATGTCAGCCCTGCCAGCCCCGTGGGCATTCGGGGTTCTGGTGAGTGTTCTGTCCTGGGAGTGGAAGGTGTGCTGATCCACAGGGCCAGCTGCTCCAAATAGTGACAGTGCCACAGCAAACCCAAGCCACAAGCTTGCCTTCTGCTCTGAAAGATAAGCCAATAAAACCATAGGAGCTCTCCCACCACGCTGGCTAGCAAAACTTCAAGCTTCAGGGGCTGGGAAGATAGCTCCATAGCTTTGTTAGTAAAGTACTTGCTACACAAGCTCCAAGAACTGAGTTCGGTCCCCAGAAGCCATGCAGAAGAAGTGGCCCGTGTTGGGCCTGTGCCTTAATCCCAGCATTGGGTGGGGGAGGGGGGAGCGCTCACTAGCAAGCTAGCCTAGCTTCATCAGTGAGTTCCAGGCCATCGAAAGACTCTGTCTGATAAAAGAAGGTGCGTGGCTTCTGAGAAATGACACCCAAGGCTGTCTGCGTCCACATGCAAACACGTGCATATGCATCTGCACATACATATGTACGTACACACATGCACGAGAATACACAAGCATGCACACCCACAGACAGCCAAGACCCAAAGCTGAACTCAGTGCTTACTCACCCTGACCTAGTGTGAAAACAGGGTTCCTGGTTTTGGAGTTTGGGGTTAGGTTTAATTTTTTTTTTTTTTTTTTTTTTGTATCGTTTATGTTCTTGGCTGTGAGTTAACTGACTACTATGCATGTGGTCAGCAAGCCCTCTAACGCTGACACATGCCCAGTCCAGTGGATGGACTACTGAATCCACTCAGCCCTGTGTCTGGCTAGTGCTCTCTTTTGTGGACCTACACAGTCCGCTTTTATGAAGCTCTCCCAAAGAAAAGCATTAGAAGGTGCACTCGGCAAGACAATGCATACAGACTTAGGAGATGCTGGAGGAACCTCAGGGCACAGAGTAACTACAGCAGTGCCTCCAGAGCATCCCATGCCCTGATACCACCTCAAGGCGCCATAAGAAAGCAACTGTGTGATTCTGGTTTTGTGAAGTCGTGAGTGCCTGTGGCTGCTATTGCAAACACTGGGACAGTAACCCCGTACAGTAGCCGTGTCTCTAAGCTGTGAAATGATTCACTGTTGCTCGTCTCCTTTGTCTGCACAGGGGTTGAGCATCCCTCAGCTTGATTCCCTGCGATACAAATGAAAACTCAGGTCTGATAACCTCGGGACCAGACCCCTGCTTCCTAGTCTGTGTGATAACCATGTGGCATGAGTGGGTGTCCCCTAGCTGGGGGGACTCTGTTATACAAAATGAAAGGTTAACTCGAGAAGCCCCTCTGAACTCATACAATGTGCAGGGTGCACAGACAAGAGCCAGGACCCTGGCATATATAGCTTACTGTCAAAACAAAGTCCAACAGGACTTCATACGAAATACTGCACACACCACAGCCAAGGGTAAAGGGCGGAATTCCCACTCCCTTCTTTTTAATGAAAATGCCCACCTTCCAGACAGAAATGATCCTTCTCTGAAAGCCCAACAAGGTGGCAGAAACCCATATTCCCAGGATTTGGGAGGTGGAGGCAGACGTTCAAGGTCATCCTTGGCTAAGTGGCTGGATGTCTCAAATGAGCAAAACCTCTGTTCCGGCTGCATAATACAGGGAAGATTCTCAGATGTCAGGACTTAAACATATTCAGCCTGGTTTTGAACGTGTGACTGCCCCTTAATGGTTGGATGTTATTCATTTGATACAAAATTAATAACTTTTGAGCAAATTACTCTTACCACTATTGCTGTTTTATTCATCACTTTTTTCATAGGGCTGGCTGTGTGTCAGGCGCTGTTGTAAGCACCACTTAATCTCATGGTGACCCTGAGGGGTTATTCTATAGGCGAATAAACTGGCACAGAGAAGTTAATCAACTCCATAGTGGTAGCCCAGCCAGGAGGTTAACAAGCCATGTTCTGAATGCCCCCCTTCTCTGTGTTTCTGTTTATTACTCATAAGGAAGAGATGGAATTCTCCACATAGCATTTTCAAAGACCCTTTAGACTTAGAACCAACTGTCTAGTTTACCAAGAACAAAATCATCATGCACCTAAAATTTTTGGAATTATCATCTCTCCTTAATCGCCCAAAACCTAGTGTCCAGGATGTGGTCACAGGGTGACCTCTTGTGGTCGCAGTGAGTATTACACCCATGGAGTGGAGGCCCCTGTGTGCAGCCGTGGACCTTCAGTGGCTAATGGGATCCGCCATTTTTCTGAGGCAACTAGTGACCCTAAGAAGGCAGCAAGATGTTTCGATGGGTAAAAGCTCCTACCATGCATGCATGAAGATCTGGGTTCAAATCCCTAGCATTCACACCAAAAGCCATGTATGGCTGTGTGTGCCAGTAAGTTCAATGTCACAATGGCAAACAAGAGCTAGGATTCTGGAAGCACCCTGGCCAGCCAGTCTAGCTGAAACAACAAACTTCCGGTTCAGCAAGAAACCGTGTCTCAAGGGAATAAGGCATCGAGCAACAGGACACTCTGCTTCCCTCTGTCCTCCTCAAGCATGTGCAGGAGTGTGCACTCCCGTGCAAAGGCAAAAAAAAATTACAAAAACAAACATCTTTTTTTAAAAATCAAGCAGGCTGGGCCTGGAGGATGCTTCTTCAGGGTTCTATGTAACAGAGGAATACCCAGTATCACCCAGCTAGTGACAGTGATGGAATCCTAGCTGTTTGCCCTGCAGCTAGCCTGAGTCTAGTAGGGGGGAAAAACATCTAGAAAAAAAAAAATCCAAGTGGCCAGTGCCCCCTGCTCTCTTGATAAGACTAGCAATGTTCCCGGTCTCCTGTGGGCTTTGATTGTTCAACATTCATTACCTGCAGGCTCACAGAAATGTTACCACAGAGACACAATTCAAGCCTAAAGCCTTGGAGAACCTTCCATGAACAGCCTGGTCAGTTGGAACAGCACATCCATAGATAGATATACAGACTGTTGGGATTCTGTAAACCCCACCCCTCAGTTACCTAGCAACAGCCAGGTATACCCCACCCCTCAATTACCCAGCAGTAGCCAGGTATGCTCCGCCCCAGTGACCTGACACTATAAAAGGAGCTGCTTGACCCCTCCTTTCTCTCTTGCTCTTTGTGCTCTTGCAGCCTTGCTCTCCCACCCCTACCCCTCCACTTCCCTTTCCCTTCCCCCCTCTCCCTCCACATGCTCATGGCCAGCCTCTACTCCTCTACTCTCTCTCTCTCTCTCTCTCTCTCTCTCTCTCTCTCTCTCTCTCTCTCTCTGCCTCTACCACCCACCCACCCACTTAACTCTGTTGAGGGGTGGGGTATACCTGGATGTTGCTAGGTAACTGAGGGGTGGGGTTTACAGAATCCCAACACAGACCACAGGTGAATGAGTTCATGTCCCACCAGCCTCACCCCTCCCCACCCTGCCTTATTGTCCGACCTCTGTGGGTGCCTCTCCTCCATAGATTCTTCCCTCTTTTTATGCCCTCACCTCACTTGTGGTGCTAAGAGCTACCCCGAGTTCTTTAGCTACAAAGCATTCCTCCTACTAAGGTGATGCCCACGGGCCTCAGCTGCTACTGCAACCCAGAACTTTGCAACTTCAGTTTCCCTTCGGAGCTTGGCAGAAAGGCGGAAGGACCTCGGCCCTCCCTACCCTGTGGGATCAGCAGCTACACTCATGAAACATTCGTTGCCATTGGTTGTACAGGATGACAGGTCTCATTGTAATATCTCCTTTTTTAGCTCTATGTGTATGTGTTGTGTGTGTGAGTACAGGCGTCATGGGCCGCAGTGTGGAAAGAGATGTCACAAAACCAGCTGTGGGTGGCTAACCTTGCCTTCTACTTTGGCCGGGTTTCTTGTTTGCCACCACGTTCATCAGCCTAGCTGGCGGGCTGTTTCCAGGGACTCCCTTCTTTCCACCCTGTCTCACTGGGTGTAGGTTCTGGGGATCCAAACTCGGTTCCTTCCACAGTGTGGCTAGAGTTCCCTCACTGAGCAGTCTCCCCAGCCCTGCCAGGGTGACATTCTCATGCACATTTGCCATCATGGTCTCTCTCCTCAAATCCTGCCCTGTCTCCTGACCTCCCCTGTGGGTTCCTCTCTCCCACAGAGTCTTCTCCTCTCATCCTGCTAAAAAACGTTTTTAAAATGAGCATACAAAGTATCAGGTTTTCTTAAGACATCCTCAAATGTAACCTTTATTCGTCCCCTCCCATGCTTCTCTCTCTCACCTCAGATAACCAAAACCTGATACAAATACACAGCCACAAGAAAAAGATGTGCAAGAGGAGGGGGTGGGTCTGTGGCAGGGGCCAGGTGTGGGCACCAGAGCACATTGCCAGAAAAGTGAAAGGGTGGTCACTTTCACTTTTATGCTCTTAATCGGTGGAGGTATGTAGGGGGACACATCCAGTGTAACAGACAAGGAGGCAAGCCAACCTAGTCTCTCTGTGTTGGCTGATATGCAAATGAGAGCACAAAGCAAGGCCTGTGATTGGGTGGTGAGAAAATAAGGCAGGGACAGAGTTTTGGAAAGGGGAGAAGAGCCAAGAAAATAAAGGAGGCAAGATGGAGGAGGATGAGGCGGATCAACGTCCGTGTGGCTTTAATTAGCCACAGGGGTAGCTATGACTAAGGGATGAGTTGTTATGGGACAGTTTGTCTTATCTGGGTGGCAGATTACAGCTTATCAACTGGCTCTGAGTTTATTGTGTGGACATTTCGTGCAGTATAAATTTACTGAGATAAATTGACTGAAATAAGTCTGATGGTTAAATTACAAGTTTCTGGAGTTTGGATTTTGTCGGGCTAGTGAGAGTTGTGACGGTGACCGTAGGGGGGCAGTTGCTGGGCATGTGAGCAGAGTTCAGCAGCAGAGAGCCAGAAGGGCCACCTCCCCTGGGACCAGAGAGTAACTAGGAACTCTCTGTGTGTATATGCATATATATTATCGAAACACACTGTTGTGGAGTGTGTCCCCCCCAGAGAAGACAACTGGACATGAGTTCAAGCCAATAGATCATTTTTACTAGCTCCCTAGTGACCACACTGGGTGTTTGGGGACCACAGTGCAGTCTTAACATCCTGGGTTGGCACACCTCAGTTAGCGAGAATAGGTAGCCAGAAGCTGAACTACAGAATCGAACACAAGGTTAGAACACTTAGGGACTCTCCTGGGATGTGGACTTTGATGGATTAGGGGTCTGTTGGGCCGGCAGGTGTTTGCTGACCACACACTGGGCTCCGAGGCCTGGATGGTTCCCCCATTATGTTGTCAGCTGTGCTAAGGTCTTGGGGTGGGGTGGCCCACAAGAGAGGTCAAGAGACGGAGCAGGATGTGCAGAGGGAAATTTCGATGGCACACGTGCATGAGAATGTCACCCTGAGGGCTCTGGGGAGACAGCTCAGTGGACCAGCTCCACAGTAGAAGGGACTGAGTTTGGATCCCCAGAACTACACCCAGAGAGGCAGGATGGACAGAAGGGAGTCCCTGGAAACGGCGGGACAGCTAGTCTGATGAACGCGGTGGCAAACAAGGAACCCTAACAAAGTGGAAGGCAAGATCGGCAGCCCACGGTTGTTTTGTGACCTCTCTTTACACACTGCATCACGTGACGCCTGTACTCACACATCTTGAAACAGAAACAAGAAGGAATATGAGAAAGAGGCAGACGTAAGAATAAGGACCTGTGGCTGGGAGTGACTGCGTAACAGGAATCATGTGAGGAGCCATCGTTGGTATGGAACAGGCTTAGGATTTGAGGCCACTCAAGTAACACCACTGGGTAATGGTAGATATAGGAAACTGTGAGACTCATTAAGATCATGGCCACCTCTAAATTCAAGCAGACACGAGGGGGCAGACTGCTGCAGAGCCCTTCTGTGTGTCTGCACCCTCTGATCCGTGGTGATAGATGGTTGGAGGTTGCTCAGATTTGGAGGTGATGAGGGTTGAATGCAGAACCTCATGCAAGCCTCATACACTCTAGGCCTGGGCTACGTCTCCCTCCTAAATTAACACCTGAACTCTGCACAGGTCTCCACCAGGATACAGCATTCCTAATATCTCATATGACTAACCATGGTCTCAGAACCTAGACTGTATCTCGGGGCACTAGACAATGAAAGATGAGACCAAGCAACATCTCAAACACAGTTCCCGCTGTGACCCACCACCATGTCATGGGGGAGAAGGGGGGTCCCACAGGGCTGTGAGTGATAAGATAGCCCTCAGGCCCAGCATCCAACTTCTTCTGTTTCATGCTTGCTTTATCCTGGAGCTCACCCTCAAATATAAACATTTTTTTTTCTTGCCTACCCAGTTGAGAAACATATTCATGCTTCTTTTTCTCAGTCGCAGAACATCCTTTGAAATCCACAAGCTATTCCTAAAATAATCACACTCAGGAAATTCCCATCGAAACAGTGTTTGTACCCAGTCTCACTTCGTCGATGCCACACGTTGGTATTTCAGGAAGCATCTCAAGGATGTCCGGGTTCAGAACCCGCGGGGCACACTCAGAAACGATGTGTTTTATTCTCGACTCTGAAGAATAAAATCTTCACTCTCAAGCTTCCCATAGTAGCCCTGACAGGTTTTGAAATCTCTGTCGCTGTAAGGGTTCAGGACCTACTGTAAGGCAGATTCTAACTCTGCTGCTCTGGGCCTTTGCTGTCCCCCAAAGACCAGTGGTTGAAAGTTTAACCACCAGCTTGGTGAGTTATCTGGAAATAGTGGAGTTGCAGGATGTAGGACCTGGTGGGAGGAAGTTAAGTCATTGAGCACTCCCTGGAAAGGACCACCGGGACCTTTACATCTCTTTGCTTCCCAGCTTCCAGGAGTTATGTGTTTTTTTTTTTTTATCTCACAAGCTGCTACAGCCACAAAGCCCTGCTCACCGCTGGAGCAAAGTTGAAGCCTGAATCCAGGAGCCAAAATAACCTTTCTGGCTTTTAAGTTGATCTTTCTCCCCAGGAATTTTGTCACAGTGACAGAAAGCTGAGTAAGAACACTGTCCCTCTGGTGGATGTCCTGTGCCCTTCCTGGTCTACTCAGGCACACACTGGGTGTGTCTGCACCACCCCCACCCTCCACAGATAAACTCAGCAATCAAACCTCAAGTGGGATCAGGGGACAATGATGTCTCTAGTGCCCCCTACCTCACTTATCCACCCACACCATGCTACCCACCCCCTCTGCCCCCCACCCCTGTCACGGGAAAGCTCCGGTCAGGATGGTCTGCTAGGGTTCTCTGATGAGAAACTGCTCTCTGCCCTTTGTTCTGCATGGCATTTTGCGTGGCAGCAGATGGGTACACACACTATCTCCTCTCACAGTTTCCCTCAAGCTCACAATACATCAGATTCTAGCTGCAATCTACAGGGAGGGTGTCTCAGTGTGCCACCAGAACAGACGGGTTTCCCTGCAGAGACAAAAAAAGGAGGGGGAGGAGGAGGAGGAGGGGAGAGGACACTGCCCGAAAAACACTAAATTTGTTGTCTGGTTTCCATAGGCATGCATGCCCACAAGCACACACAAATGCTCCCATACACACGAGAACATACACGGAGAGAAAGAAACCGCAAGCTCAGAGACTGCCCCAAGCTGTCTCCTCACCCACCAGTGGAAGGAATGGACATGCGCAGTTGAGCGATCCCAGGCACTTCCAAGACAAAGTGCTCATGGACACACCCCATGACTGCCAGGACTGAACTTTCGGGACCACATAGAACAGACATGTATCAGAAGTGACTCCCTTCCTGGGTTCTGACCCAACCAGGCTCAGGTGTTGGGGAAGAGGGGGGCCACAGACATGCTTGCGTGGCAACTATTTGAGAGCCGCCCCTCCCCCCAATGCCGGGCGCTCATTTTTGCTTCCTTCTTCCCTTGTGCCCGGCTGTCACCCCCCACGAAGGCCCCACACACAGTATGAGTCATTTAGGGACTGTGGCTGGGGTCAGGGTCACAAAATCAGTATGAGCAGATGGGCCTGGCCAGCCAGGCAGGCTGCCAGCACCCAGCAGGGCCAGAATGAATGTGGGGCCAGTGGGAGGAGCAAGCCCACAGGGCAAGCAGATGGCCCCAGCCAAGCGCCCTTCCTGGGACGCATGCTCTGATGGAACTTTTATTGCTGCAAACGGGGCTGAACTATGCAGATGTAATGCGAGTGACCCCTGGTGGCACCCCTCCCCTGGCCACCTGCTTTTGTAGCAGCCGCTCAGGTCACACAGAGGCAGTAATTTAAGGCTGAGGCCAGCTGCCTGCTCCATGGTTATCTGATCTACTCCCACCCCTTGCACCGGTGCTAGCTCAGGATGGCCCCCTCAGATCTATTAGTTGCAGGTGGGCATCACAGAGTCTCTGCAAGTTAAACACAACGGCCCCTCTTAAAGATCCTTGTGGTTTCTTAAATCTACAAGGCTTTGATAGCGAGAAGGAGTACCTTCCCCCACCTGAAAGCAGATGGTTCCTTTTGGAGGTGTGGGATTTGGGGTCTCCCCCACCCCCAGCGCCATAAGTTTGGTCTGAATATGCACAAACTGAATTCCTCACAAGACCGCAAGCCCAAAATTCCAAGAGTGTTTAGGAAGGACAGAGATGGAGCTTAAACCCACAGACAAATGAGGCCACACCTACCTGTCTATCAAGGCAAAGAACAGAGCTAAAAGCTCAGAAAGAACAGAGGACCCCACCCGTCCTACACTGTGGGCTCAGCCACCAGCTTGCTTCGGGTGGTTCTCCGGATCCAATCCAGGTTAGCAAATGGGGCTATAAGGTGATAGAATACCCGGCAGGGTGGGATTCGGTGTATTCGCACAGAGTGGTTGTTCTCACAAGATCTACAGAAGAGACAACGAACAGATATAAATTCCATATTCCCAGTTATCTCGGTAGAAACTTGTAAATTCCACTGTGATGTTAACTTTGATTGCCAATTTGACACCACCTAGAATCATCTGGGAGGAAAGTCTCCCAGTGGTTGTTAAAGTGGGTTGGCCTGTGAGCATGTGAGGGGGAGGGGAAGTCGTCATTCAGTTAATTACTGCAGGAATACCCAGTCTCCTGTGGGTGGCACCATTCCCTAGGCAGTGTAAGAATGGAGCCCTCAAGCTGAGCACAAGCAGGCAGACAAGCAAACAAGTGTGTATGCATTCCTTTCTGCTCTGCACTGTGGGTGTGACTCACCAGCTGTCTCAGTCCCCTGCTGTTGTGATTTTCCTGTACTGATGGACAATAACCTGGAATTGTGAACTAAAACAAGCCCCTTTTTCCAAGTGGCTCTTGGCCTGGGTCTCTTGTCACAGCAACAGAAAGAAACTAGGACAACTGATGGAAAGACAGAACACGTTCGCCCTAGGAAAGCAGCTTACACCTTGTCTGAGTCTCCACTTGTGTGTGTGCATGCGTCTGTGTTTGTGTGTATGGGTGTTTGTGTATGTGGGCCGTGTATGTTTGTGCACTTGCACACTTGTATGCATGCATGTTTGTGCACGTGTGTGCTTGTGTGTGTGCATGTGAAGTGTGTGCTTGCACTTGTGCACGTACCATGGAGGCCAGAGCTGATGGCTACTAACTTCCTCCCTTGCTCTGTACCTTATTTTTTGAGACAAGGTCTCTTGCTGAACGTGGATCTTACCAACCTGTCCAGACTGGCTGGCGAGTGTGCCTCCTTCCTCCGTTTCCCAGGACTGGGGCTGCAGGCACTCGCCGCCACACCCGCATTTTACATGGGATCTGAACTTGCTGCTCATATTTTCACGGCAAATACTCTACCGACTGAGCTAACTCCTCACCCCCTCCATTTGTCTGTATTTCTACCCTACCCTCACAATCAAGGTTCTCCTAACTCAGGGCACAGCCACCAGCTCTGGACACTGCCTCCTGCCTGGCCAGGAAGGATTTAAGCCACAGAGTGGGCTGAGTTCACCTCTCTGAGTAGACCTGGGGATAGTACCAGCTGGTGGCTGAGCCCTGGATCACACAGAGGGCTGCATGGGACTGACCTCACTGCTGGGGATAGGATCTAGGGGCGCACAGGAAAACCCACTCTGCCCCCTAGCGGCTAAGGGAGTCCATGCAGTACACCCGAGCTCAGACAAAGCTCAACCTTGGTGGAGTGCCTTTGGATAGGAGCTCTTCTTCTGTGAGATCGATTGGTTCTAATAAGGACTGGTGACGTGGCACTCCCACTGGCACCATGTCTGACCAGTGGAGAAACTGAGACTCTCAGCAGTTAGGAATTGGTCGATCGATCCTGACGTTCCAACTGCAGAATCTAACAATCCCACACGTGTTTTGCCAACCCTTACCACTTGTAACAATGAAGTTACAAGAACCTTCATTGGGCCAAGGAGATGGCCCAGTGGGTAAAGTGCTTGTCACCAAAGCAGGAGGACCCAAGATCAGTCTCTAGCACCTGGATGAGGTCAGGCGTGGTCAGGCATGGTGCTGTTGGCAGCGCGTCTAGTTACCTGGCAGCAGCCAGATGTGCCCGACTCACTATAAAAGGGGCTGCTTGCCCCCCCTCTTGCTTCTCTTGCTCTTGCTCCCTTACCCTCTTCCCACTCCCCTCCCATCTCTCTCCATGTGTTCATGGCCTCTCCCCCCCCTGCCATTCTTTGTCTCTATTATCCTCTCAACTCCCCTCCCCATGCCCCGAATAAACTCTATTCTTACTATTCTATACCTGCGTGTGGCTGGTACCTCAGAGCGGGAAGGGATGCTTCAGTATGGCCCTGCAGAAGCACACCCTTCCCTCAGTCCACCAATTATATTCCTTCCTTCTATCTTTCTATAAAGCACAACAGGTGCTATGGGCCCGGAGTAGAGACAGAGGGTCCGGGGAGCTTCCCCCCACCGCCCACCGCCCCCCCCCACCAACTAGTTAAGCTAAAGCAGCAAGCACTGGTTTAAGTGAGAGAAGGTAATGACTCTGGCCTCTGCTTTCAGGCATGGTTGAGCACAGCAGGTAGGGATGGGAAGGAGAGTGAAGGGGAAGGAAGACAAGGGCCCTCAGAGACCGAGAAAGGGGAGAAATAGAACAGTTGTGACGTGATGGAACCTGGGTTTGAATAAAATTGTCAAACCTTTCCCCCACCCCAAATCAAATAAAGAAAATAAAATTTTAGACACCCTTCTAAGATAGGGCCACTCACTGAAAGCCCAGTGGGGACAATGCTTTGAGAAACACATTGAATATAAAGGGTTTGTACTTGAACAATGAAGCATACTTAATGCTGCCAAAACAGAACAAACGTGGGTCCACAGCACCCTCTAGTGGTTACATCGAGCATTTACAAGATCATTCTATCTGATCCCTGCAAGCAAGACTCACCCAGAACAAGACTAGTACCTAAAGATGCTAAAGGCGTTCTTCAACACAAACTGGTCCAACAAACTTCCACCTACCTCTCTAGCATGATGTCTCACACTTGCAATCCCAGGACTCTGGAGGCTGAGACAGAAGAGCTGATGCAAGTCTGAAGCCAGCTGGAATATTAAGAAACACCCCCATTTAAACAAAAAACAAAAAACATCTGAAGTCCCAAAGTAACATTTAATATCTACTGTTCTAGTGTTAATAAAAAGTGGAGACAGTAATTTATTTAAAGATATCTTCATTTAAGTTATTTCTTTAGTGTACTCCGCATGCTTGCACACACACACACACACACACACACACACACACACACACACACACGATACTAGGCATGCTTACACACATATGAGGGTGTGACATGCCACATACAGTACACAGGGGTCAATTCTGTGCTGTTGTCTTGTTGGTTCCAGGGACAGAACTCAGGTTGCCAGGCCTACACACAAGCGTTCTACCAGCTCACCGTGCCGTATCCTCATTTTAATTAAAAACAAACAATAGTTGACCCGCTGACAATATAATACACTATCTTAGGGAAGTCTTAACCAATGTGTGCCAAAATTAGAAACAGGTTACATAAAAGTAATGCGTATAATTAGAGGGAGGAAATAAATTAATTGTGAAAGAATAAGGTGGCGTAACATGTTTCTTTAAATAGTAAAGAATTATCGTAATCTTAAATCTTTAATTTTTAGAATACTCCTGGCGAGATGGCTCAGTTGGTAAGGGCGCCTGCTGCCAAGCATGACAATGTGAGCTGCATTCCTGGGACCCACGTCATGAAAGAAGGGCAGTGACTCCAGCAAATTGTCCTGTGGCCACAGCATGACACAGGAGCCCCCACCTAAAAGATAATAAATAAGACGCAAAAGGAAACATTGTTATACACCGAATGCAAAGCCAGCCCCTAACCCTTGGCCCACATAGTAGGTCGTGTTAGGTAGTTGGAACATGAGTTCCACCATGTTTTGGTTGCCTATCCCCTTTCCTATCTCTAAGACAGAGATAATATCTCAATTGCTTGAGACTGGGCGAAATAATGCTGGTGACATGTGTAGTGTGCCAAGGCAGTCTCCAGTTAAATGCAGTGCTGTGTGCCAAAGGTGCCCTCTGCCACACAGTCTCAGAGTGACAGTTTTACATCTGTGTGTGCAGACATTAATCTTGGTCTTTCTCACATGTACTGAGATAGAAGACTCCACATTCTCGTTGCTTAAGTTCTTCCAACTTGGTTGAATTCATGAGCAATTCTATTGATCACTTCATTGTCCCATGTATTTTGCTGGAAAAATTAACTTTCTAAAAGGAAACTTTGTCCATGCTTGTGAACGTGTTTGCTCAAAATTATGTTTGTCTGATATGGAAGCAATGCTTGCTACAATGTATCAAGTACAGGCCGGTGCTGTTGTGTCATGGGACAATGAATGAAAGCAGTTTCCTTTCCATTATTTGTCTTGAATGCTTTTTGCAATCCAAAAGCTTGTTGAGTTTTATTTTTTTTATGCATTGTTATAATGTAACGGGAAATTTTTCTCTTCTAGCAGCAGCAATAAGAACACATTCAATTCCTACCTCAGAGCAGAAAGGAGAGCATCAAAATGGACTGAATGAGGTCCAGAGGCAAAGATGAATGAACCCAGATACCCTGCTTCCTCCATTTGTCTTTAGCCCAGTTATAATCAACTAGCGTTGCGAAATGTATCTTTCTACGGTGTGTTCCAGTGAAAAGCCTCTGCATCTCCCAGTGCCCTGTGCTTTCTGTGCTTTGCAACCTATAGAGCACATTATTTTACTGTTGTTGTTGATGATGTAGACAATGTTCTGCCTGCACATATACCTGCAGGCTAGAAGAAGACATCAGATCCCATTACAGATGATTGTGAGCCACCAAGTGATTGCTCAGAATTGAACTCAGGACCTCTGGGAGAGCAGCCAGTGCTCTTAACCACTGAGAACACATGATTGTGTCACTTGCCTTCTGTGCACAAGACTGACATCCTCAGGCACATTCATGGGATAGTATTTAAAATTCTGCAATGAGTTTACACCCCACTTATTCATTTGATCCCCAGAATGCATGTAAAAGCCACATGCAGTAGCACACCCTTGGAATTCTTTTACTAGGGAAGTAGAGAAGACTCCCTGGGCTCAGCAGCCAGCCAGTCTAACTGAGTGGTTGAGCCCCAGGTTCCAGCAAGAGACCCTGTCTCAAAACCTAGAGTTTGTTTTATTGAAGACAAGGTCTTACTCTGGCCCAGACTGGCCTCAAACTCATGGGGAATCCTCCTGCCTCAGCCTTCTAAGTGCTGGGATTGCAGGGGTGTGCCATCGTGCCTGGCCTGTCTCCACTGTTTCTTACAGAAGCAGACACCATGCCCAGAGCCTAGAAAACAGTTCTTCCCCCTTGCTGTCACCAAAACCTGAGGAGAAGCTGCTCACAGCTGAAAAGTTTCTTTTGGGTCATGGTTAAGAAGAAAGGGAAGGGCCATGGGGTGCATGGTGGCGCACACTTTTAATTCTAGAACTTGGGGAGCAGAGGCAAGAAGATCTCTGTGTCTGAGGCCACCCTGGTCTATAGACTGAGTTCTAAGACAGCCAGGGCTACACAGAGAAACACTGCCTCGGAAAAACAAACAAACACAAAATAAAAAAAGAGAGGAGGGGGTTAGGGGAGCGGTGAGGAGAGAAGGATGGGCCCATCATGGTGGAAACATGTCAGCAGGGGTGTGAGAAGGTGGTCCATACTGGGATCCTAGTTAGGAAGCAGAGAGCAGACAGGAACCGAGAACAGGCCATAAAACTCAAGGCCTACCTCCAGCGACACATTTCTTCCAGTGAGGCTCCAACCTCCTAAAGTAGCAGTTCTCAACCTGTGGATCACAACCTCTTCGGTGGTTAAACAGCCTTTCACAGAGGTCACCTAAGACGACCTACACATCAGATATTTGCATTATGAGTCATAAGAGTAGCAAAATTTCAGTTATAAAGCAGCATTGTATGGCTGGAGTCACAGAGTTAGGAAAGTTGAAAACTGTAGATTGCTTTCTGTAAGCAGGTGAGGGCAGGTAAAGGCTCTAGCCTGTGATTGGATAGTGAAAAAAGGAAAACAGGCATAGAGTTTTTGAGGAGCGGGAGAGATAGGAGAGAAAGTGGGCAGTTTATACCATTTGGGGGAACAAAAGTATTCTCAGGAAGAAATATGGAGACAAAGCTTGAAGCAGAGACTGAAGGAAAGGCCATCCAGAGACTGCCCCACCTGGGGATCCAGCCCATACACAGACACCAAACCCAAACAATATTGCTGATGCCAAGAAGAGCATGCTGACAGGAGCCTGATATAGCTGTCTCCTGAAAGGCTCTGCCAGAGCATGACAAATACAGAGGCAGATGCTCATAGTCAACCATTGGACTGAGAATTGGGTCCTTAATGCAGGAGTTAGAGGAAGAATTGAAGGAGATGAAGGGGTTTGCAACCCCATAAGAATAACAATACCAACCAACCAGAGCTCCCAGAGATTAAACTACTATCCAAAGAGTACACATGGATGGACCCATGGCTCCAGCCTCATATATAGCAGAGGACGGCCTTGTGGGCATCAATGGGAGGAGAAGCCCTTGGTCCTGCTAAGGCTTGATGCTACAGTGTAGGGGAATGTCAGGGTGGGGAAACAGAAGGGGTGGGTGGGTGAACACCCTCATAGAAGCAGGGGGAGGGGTGATGGGATAGGGGATGTGGAGGGGAATCCAGGAAAGGGGATAACATTTGAAATGTAAATAAAATATAGCCAATAAAATCAGATTTTAAAAAAAGAAGCTACAGGTTCTACAAAAATTAATGAAATTCTTCCTTCAAATTCATTCCCACAAACAGGAAGGCACAGAAGAAAAACATCTCTCTCGTGGCTCGCCTACTGCAACGGGCCACTTCAGTGTGACACCAGTTGTTAACAGCTCAGGAGCCTGTCTGCCGGGAACCCACAAGGACCTCCTGGAAACCAGTTCACCTTGTTCGCTGAATCACACTGCCTTGTGACCGCCTCCTTCCTCCCTCTGCAGTCTACAGTGAGCCGGTGTCAGGCCAAGCCAGAAGAGGCCATTCTTGAGCTAAAGCCCCAAGGACAGTCTCCTGACCCTGGGAGCTCTTGAGCCTTCAGAGTCTTCTAGTCACGTGGTAAGTGGTCCGTGGAAGAGGAACAATGAAGAGTGAAAAATTCCATCCCTCACTCACAGCGGCAAAAAGCCAGTGTTTTCAAGGATGCTGGGAACAAGGGAGCCCTGGGGCTCTGAGGAGAAATGCAAGAGCTCTCAGGTGGACGTTCAGGCATTCTGCAGCTCTGCAGCTAGCGAGGCCTCTGGCTTCGGGTCCTCTAGAGCAGACTGACACCCTACCTAACAACCTCCATCCCCCTCAAAATAGCTCCAAAGCTGTGGTCAAGGTCATACAAAGTCCTGACAGAAACCCCTCGAATGAGGAAAAGAGCCTTGTTGGGCTCACGTCCAAAAGGATAGCTGATGTTAAAAAAAAACACAGCTTCCTTCCTTTTACACACTAATTTAAAATATTTTTCATTTATGCCTATGTGTGTAGGTGTCCATATAAGCGTGCACACACGTGTGTGTGTACTGGAGTCGGTGGAAGCCAGCCGAGGGTGTTGGATCCTTTGGTGTTGCGTGAGGTTATAAGCCGGGATCAGAAGTCAGGTCTCAATGCAGCAGACCCACTCTCATTACTACTGAGCCATCTCTCCAGCCCCCACCACGGTCTTTTCTTCTGACCTTCCTTAATAATACTAACTCCCCAGTCACACATTATACATCACACCACAAATATATCTACATGTGCATGTCTATCTATAGGCGGTTGTGTAGTTTGGTGTGGCTTCGAAGGGGCTAAGGAGACCACAGCAGGGCTGAAGGGCTCACTGAAGCCTAGCTGGAGGCTTACGAATGCAGAGAGTGAGTCAGTGGTTAAGGGACGAATCCTGTTGGAGATCAGCCAGAGGCAAGGCTGGCTACAGAGTTGAGCTTCGATGGGTTTCAGCATCAAGGCATGGGGCCACGGAGGCCACTGAAACCATGCAGTCCACGGAGGCATGGGACCGCAGAATCATAGTGGCAAGATGTAGGGGCAGGTCTAGAATAAACAGATTACAGAATTTCAGTTGGCCATACCAGAAGTTCAGACCACGCTGAACTAAAACCCCAAAGACAGTCAGAGGGTCTTTGACCTGGATGGGAGTAGATCACTGGACCATTGACACTACAGTGTCAGGCGATGTCCTCTCTGTAGACTCCAAGTGAGGGATTGACACTTAGTAAGGCTGGTGTGTGTGATACATTCCCCGAGCCTGGGTTATCTGATGTGGTCTTGTGTGTGTGTGTGTGTGTGTGTGTGTGTGTGTGTGTGTGTGTGTATCTGTGTTTGTGTGTCTATGTGTGTCTGTGTGCCTATGTATCTGTGTTTGTGTGTCTGTGTGTCTGTGTATTTGTGTGTGTGTCTCTGTGTGTCTGTGTATCTGTGTATGTGTCTATGTGTGTGTGTGTATCTGTGTTTGTATGTCTATGTGTGTCTGTGTGCCTATGTATCTGTGTTTGTGTGTCTCTGTGTGTCTGTGTGTCTGTGTATCTGTGTATCTGTGTGTGTCGTCTATGTGTGTATCTTTGTTTGTGTGTCTATGTGTGTGTGTGTGTATTTATGTATTTGTGTGTGTATATACATGTCTGTGTATCTGTATTTGTGTGTCTCTGTGTGTCTGTGTATCTGTGTGTGTCTATGTGTGTGTCTATATATGTGTGTCTGTGTGTATATGTGGGTCTGTGTATCTGTGTTTGTGTGTCTATATATGTGTCTGTGTATGTTTCTGTGTGTGTATTTATGTCTGTGGGGGGGTGTGGGTGTGTCTATGTGACTTTGTGTGTGCCAAAGGATGTTGGGGGAGCAGGAGGATATGTGCATAGGAGTACAGGAGCCCACAGAGGCCAGAAAAGGGCATCCCATCTCCTGGAGCTGGATTTCAGACAATCATGAGCCGTAAGAATGTAGTCTTAGAATCCAGCTGCTGCTTAGGCAGCAATACCCCCAAGCCCCCCACTAAAAACACTGAGTCTCTAGCTAACAGCCTTCTAAGCCACAGGGTCTCCCACCTGGGAAGTGAGTTTACATCAAAGCGGGTACTGCTGGCTCTCTCCCCACCCTTTTCCTGCCCCCTGCTTGGGAATCAAAGAGCCTGGATCTAAGCTAGTGTTGTGAAACTACCCATCCTCCGAGAGCTATAAAACCATAACCCATGTGGGCCCTGACTCCTCCCTTCGGATGCTCTCTACCACCCTGAATGTTTCCAGTGCTGGGACTTGAAGTCTCTTCAGAGACACCCTCTCTATGCTGTTGTCTGTCTGTCCATAGTGTAAACAACTCTTCTAATACGCTTCAGACAGAGCAACAGCAGCAGCCATGTTCGCTGGCCTCCCCCAGTAGAAGAAAAGGTCAAAGGTCATAATGGCCACAGGAGAACTGTGGTGAAAGTTTCAGGGGAAGTCAGAGTTTCCCTGGGGTCCCTTGCTTTGGGCACTTTGAGAGCAATGTCTTAGTTGGGAACTTGAACAGCTTGCTTTAAGTAGTTGCCCCAGGAACTAATGTTCCCAAACTGAAGCTTTCTTAGAACCCCTCCAACTTTGCCTTTCCCTGTCCCCACCCCTGATTCAGGGAAAACCTGAAAGGTACATTTTTCCCAGAGTGGGAAGAGGTGTGTTGTATATTAACTTCCTCCTAGCTAAAAATCTCCCCTCCCCCCAGGGTGAAGTGGGAAGCTCATGAGATTCAGAAAGTAAGTAAATTTCACATGTCCGGAGAACCTAAAGAGATTCCAGAGAGCCCTTCCTTATGCTTATGGAAGCAGTAAGCCCTTGGTTTGGGGGATGGAGCTGCCCCTCATGCAGAGAGCATCAGGGTTGTAGCTTCCATGGGTCAACCATGCTGAGATTCTCCAGCCTCTGAACCATTTCTGTTCCTGTATGTAACCCCTAGCCCATTTTCCTGTTAGTAGCCCCAGGGAAAACTAATCACTTCACCAGCTTGGACTTTGGTCTGTCCTAGGCTCCCTTTCAGGAGGAGTAAATGCATATATGTCACCATCTCCCTAGGAAAGAGTCTGTAGGGTCTGGGAACCCACAGAAGAGTCTCTAAGGATGTCCACATTCCCAGCTGGTGCATGGAAAATACTTCAGGTGGGGAGAGAAGGGACAAAGGGGGAGGAGAGGAAGAGAGTGAGGATGGGGCAAGCAGCCCCTTTTATAGTGCCAGGCATACCTGGCTGTTGCTAAGTAACTGTGGGGTGGAGCATACCTGGCTGTTGCCAGGTAACTGCTGTGGAGCTTAGACAGAATGCTAACAACAGGATTTCCCTAAAATCTGAAGCTCCCCCAAACAGCTCATTAAAATCATAAAAACAAAGCTGTCAGTTCCTTGGTTTTAAGTACTTTAAATGGGCCAGTTTCTTCTTCCCAGACAGCACCCCTGTGTGTCAGCTAAATATTTACCCACACGGTGATGCTGGATCTTAATTGCTTTACTCTGGATCTCAACTCTGATTCTGATTCTGGTTTTAATCTCTTTATTCCTTTTCTCCCCAGGCTAGAGTTTTATTCCCCTACCCAGAGAAACCATTGCAGTTTCTGAGACTAAAGAGAGACAGAGGTTGCAGTTAATCCCTGTAACTCAGTAAGCCCAAAAGACAAGGGAGCTTTGTGCATGTGTGTTTGTGTGTATGTGTGATATGTGTGTGTGCATTTGTGTGTATATTTATATGCCTATGCATGTGTTTATGTACATGTGCATGTCTGTGTGTATATGTCTATGTGTGTGTTTATGCATGTGTGTGTACACGTGTATACATGTGTGTGTACATAGTGTGAGTGTGGATATGTATGTGTGTATTTATGTGTGTGTATACATGGTGTATAGGTGTGGCAGCCCATGCAGGCACATACGGAGACCAGAGAAGTCTTCCAGTATGTTATCCATCTTATTTTTTAAACTAATTTTTTTACATATGTAAATGTTTTGTGAGCACATATGTCTGGTCACCATATGCGGACAGTGCCCATGGAGGCCAAAAGACGATGTCAGATGCCTGAGCTGGAGTTACTGGTGGTTGTGAGCCATGTGGGTGTTAGGAATCAAACCTGGATCCTCTGGAAGACTAACCAGTGCTCGTAACTTACCTCCCAGCTTCTCTGCCTTGTGTGTTTTGAGAAAAGGTTTCTCACCAAACCCAGATCTCAGCATTTTGCTAGCCTACCAGTCCCCTGAATCCTCCCGCCTCTATCTTCTCATTGCTGAGGTTACACACACAGTGCCACTGTGCCCGGCTTTTACAGGGATTCTGGAAATCCAAACTCAGGTCCTGAAACAGGCGTGAGAAGCACTTTGCCCCCTGAGCCCCCTCCCCGGTGCTTCCCAGTTAGTGAATTGCAGCAGAACTCATCCGGATGTAAATTCTAAGAAACGCCACAGTGGAACGCTCAGTGACTGTCTGGTCTTTGGCTACTGTGAGCATCTGATTCCACTGGGTACTGGAGCCAAGCATGTGTTAGAGATACAGTTATCAAATAATTAGGAATTTCATAAGCTAATCACTAAGCGTGATTATTACCCAATGTCAAATTATGTGAACTTAGAATTAAATTAATTATATTGTAAACAAATGTAAGTTGGGGCTAGAGAAATGGATCAGCAGTTAAGAACACTGGCTGCTCTTCCAGAAGACCCAGGTTCAAGTCCCAGCAACCACATGGCAGCTTACAACCATCCCCAACTTCAGTTCCCATGCCCGTGTCCGGTCTTCTGGGGCACCATGCACACAGTGTAGCACATGAACATATATGCAGGCAAAACACCCATACACATAAAATAAAAGAAGTAAATGTTTCAAAAGAGAACGAATGTGGGGGCTGCAAAGATGGCTCAATGGGTAAAGGTGCTTGCTGCCAAACTGACAACCTGAGTTTGATCCCTGAGACCTGCATTGAAGAAGGAGAGAAACCACTCCCACAAATCGTCCTCTGACCTCCACAGGTGTGCTATGGCATAAGTGCTTCGCCCCACATATACATTTAATAAATATATATGATAAGAAATTAAAAAATAGGAGCTGAAGAGATGGCTCAGCAGTTAAGAGCACTGACTGTTTTTCCAGACGTCCTGAGTTCAATTCCCAGCAACTACATGGTGGCTCACAACCATCTGTAAGGAGATCTGATGCCCTCTTCTGGTGTGTCTGAAGACAGCTACAGTGTACTTATATATAATAGATAAACAAATGATTAAAAAAAAAAAAAAAGAACAGGGCTGGAAAGATGGCTCAGTGGTTAAGAGCACTGACTGCTCATCCTGAGGTCCTGAGTTCAATTCCCAGCAACCACATGGTGGCTCACAACCATCTGTAATGGGACCTGATGCCCTCCCTCTTCTGGTGTGTCTGAAGACAGCGACAGTGTATTTACATAAAACAAATAAATCTTTATATTGAAAAAAAGCTGCTGAAGTGACCCTCAGCTGTCTAACATCTGTATGTTCACAAAACATGTCGACACAAATGTGAGAGAAGATGCCCAGGTTCCAAGTGAAGCCCTGATGAAGCGGGAAGCACCCCTTAACAGGAAGTAGAATTATACCCAGCATTCCAAAAATCAGGACTTCAAAGTCAGAGAATGCTCTGGAAAGGAACAAAGACAGGCAGGCGGCCGTCTGTCTTCAGTGAATGACCTGAGACTTGTGATCCACACAAGTAACTTGCCTGGCCCATGAGAGCAGAGGCTGCGAGCTCACGGGCTACCTCTCTAGGTCATTAGACTTGTATGAACCTCAGGGTGCCTCCTCCGGGTGCACAGCCTGACTTGGGAGTTGCTAGGACACTAGAGGATCAGTAGCTCCCGGGACTTCCCAAGCTCACAAGCTCTGACTATTTTCTGACCTTGGCTAGGTGATTCTTCATCTGCCTGTCAGCTTTGTGATGTTCTTGACAACTGTATTTTGTAATTTTTCTGCTTCGCCAATTCTCCTGCCTGGGACAGTTCAAATCAGGCCCTGACTCTTCCCCCATTAGAGCCAGAGATTTTTGGTTATTTGTTTTGTTATGTTTTGTTTTGTTTTTAAAGAGGAGGTCTCATATCTCATGTAGCCCAGGCTAGCTTTAAACTAGCTATGTAGCCAAGTATGACTTTGAACTTCCGGTCCTCCTATGTCCACTGGGCCCTGTTTCCACAGTGTTAGTGTTACAGGTGCAAGCATTCTGTCACCTGCTCCCCAGCCCCAGAAGCTATTTGTTTTAAATATAGTACAAACGATAAACAATGAATCATTCCTTTGAACAAATGCTTGGTATAAAGTATGGCTTCCAGAGCCTGGCTGCACACACATGCTTGGCCTCAGCCATTCCTCTATGCCGTGAGAGACCTGAGCTCTTCAGGACCACCACCACCTTTGCCCCTTAGAGCATCCATTGGCATATCTTCCTGCTGGAAGTCCCATCCCTGATAGCCGAGCACCACCAGCCTCCAGTGTGCTCTGTGGCTCCTGGTTCCCAGTCCTTGAGGGTCACGTTCCCCCAACTTCGCAGCCTCCCCTGGAGCTTGGTATCTGGACCAGTCACAAAGCCCCCTTGTCTCGAATTGTGTTACTTATTACCTGATGTAGGGAAGAGTTAACGCCTGACCCACCCTACAGTCCAGGGTCTTCTCTGCGCATGAAAGGCTGGACAGCAGGCAGACACGCTGTGTCTGTAGAATTTAATACAATGAGGAGTGGACTGGCGAATCACAAGCCTCCTTGCTGGCCAGAAGCAGGAGGAAGTACTCTTCTGGGAGAAGAGAGTTTTGCAGAACATTTGGATAGCAGTAAGAGCTTTGGTGGTCACACTGCCAGTGGCAGTGCCAGCCCCCGGTGTCCTCTGCTCTTAGCCTCTTGACTGTCCCCATTTTAACCTGTCTATGCCAGTGCCCCGGGGGTTAGGGAAAGCTTCCCTCTGGGCAGTGTGACCAGCCTGGCTCAACACTTGCCACGTGGATCTCGAAGTGGTTGGCACAGTCTTGCTGTGAGTTGGGGCCTGTGGGGCTTAGGCTAGCAATAGGGAGGGTAGTTAGGAGTCTCTAGGGAGGATGTGTGCCCTCCTTGCCATGGGACAAATGGGAGCTCACATGTCCTTCTGCCTGGTCCTCGCCTCAGGGAGCCTTTTGGTCGAATTGTTTCTGGTCTGTATAGTCTTGTACATGCCTACAGGTCCTACAGATATGGGGGCATTGATGGCCATGCATAGCTAATAGTTTGAAAGGACATCAAAGCTCAAATCTGGGATGTTCTGTGTATTGCCTCTTCATCAAGTGTATGCTACGCAGGTTCTGTGATTCTTTTTACAAATGACTTAATTCCTCTAAGAAGAAATGAGTTCTCTGTTCGGGAGATGGTCTCGAATGGGGCTGGGCAGAGCATTTAGTCAGTAAAGTGCTTGCCTTGCAAGCATGAGGAACTGAGTTCAGCTCCAGCAGCTAAAAAGAAGGAGGAGGAGGAGGAGGAGAGAGAGAGAGAGAAGGAAGGAAGGAAGGAAGGAAGGAAGGAAGGAAGGAAGGAAGGAAAGGAAAGGAAAGGAAAGAAAAAGCCAGATGTGGTGATATGCTCTTGCCATCCCAGCGCTGAAGGGGCCGACCAGCCAGCCAGCCTAATTAGTAAGGCCCAGGGTCAGTGGGAAACCCAGCTCAAAAAAACAAAGTAGATAGCTCCCAAGTTGTCCTCTAGCTTACACACAGACAGACAGAATGACAGACAGACAGACAGACAGACAGACACACACACACACACACACACCAGGAAAGGAAAGAAAGAAAAATGGTCCCATGAAGTGAAATGAGGAAGCCTGAGTCACTGCTGCTGTAGATGGTCAAGTCCAGAAACAGCAGCGAGGCCCTGGGATAACAGCACATACAGTGTTACCCACAGTCCATGGCTCTCTGTGGACAGAGTCCAAGGCAGACAAATGGCTGTTCTTGTCGAATCTCTATAGCTGCTTCGGAGGGGCCTGGTGCTCACACTGGGCTTAATTTCACCAAGCAAGTCTCGTGGTATTAAAAAACAAACACCAAAACAAAAAAAACACATGGTTTCCATAGCTTGCTTTCTTATCAACCATGAAACTCGAGATTCAAGTACAAAAATAGGCAGCCATGTAGAATGCTTTTATGGTGGACTTGGCTTGCTTTTACTTCAAAGACCAGGTAGAAATATGTGCTGGCTTTCCTTCAGTCACACAAATGACATCATGGCACAGAAACATACTTGTAAGCTCGATTAGAAAGAGCAGAGATTGTGTTCCCACCCCCTCAATGTGATGAATGCCATCTTGGGAAAATCTGGCCCAGAGCAGCCATCTGGAAAGGCTTATTATGCACGGCCCCAACCGCTTGTGTGCTATCCTGGGTGCACACACACGTGTTGTGTGTTTACGGCGGGAGCCCCGGGCTGCTCTCTTGCCTTGAAGACAGGAAACAGAGGGGTGAGTCTGAATCCCAGCTCAGTCCTGCCCTGTGCAAAGTGGTATCTGTTAACTGTGCTCCTGGCTGGGGATGTCACCAGTCTCGGGCTCAAAACATGCTGCATTGTGCCCGGCAAGGCCAAGAGGCGGCCCTTTCTGCTCTGGATGATGGCTGCTCCCACCAGCTGCCTCCTGCCTGGCAGCCTGCCTATGATTGCTTCTCTGCAGATGGACCAGACAGGCCCAGGCTCAGAGCTACCCGTGGGCCTGAGAGGAGATGACTTCTCCCTGATCTATTCTTCTGGGAGCTTGTTTCCAGAGAGACTGATCATTTTGCCTCTGAGATCCCCATAAATCCTTGCCTGGAGTTCTTCATTTGGATGTCATCCCCCTGGGTCACTCATATCAGACATCTCTTGACACAGGGCCGAGGACCTCCTTCCCATCCCATGAGAACAGGAAGCACAGTTGTGTCTGGGTCTCCCATTGAAGCCAGATGGCACTCATGAGCGACTCATTATTGTCGGTGCATTTAATTTCTAACTGATAAACATAAAACTTTAAAGCCAGAAGACCGTCACCTCCGGAGAAGGAGGTGAGGCAAGGGAATAGAGTGCTGGAGATTGTCAAAGGACAGAAAAGAAAGCCAAGTAAATACGGCTAGGAGCAGAAGACAGTAGGTACTCTGTCGTCCCAGCTACCTTAGAGGCTGAAGCAGGAGGAGCTCTTGAGCCAGGGTGTTTAAGACTAGACTAGGTGTGATGGCTTATAATGCCAAGAGAGTGGCACTATTTATTTGGAGGTGTGGCCCTGTTGGAATAGGTGTAGCCTTGTTGGAGTGGGTGTGTCACTGTGGGTGTGGGGCTTTAAGACTCATCCTAGCTGCCTGGAAGCCAGTATTCTGCTAGCAGCCTTCAGACTAAGATCTGGAACTCTCAGCTCCTCCTGCACCATGCCTGCCTGGACGCTGCCATGTTCCCGCCTTTGGTGATAATGGACTGAACCTCTGAACCTGTAAACCTGCCCCAGTTAAATGTTGTCCTTATAAGAGTTGCCTTGGTCATGGTGTCTGTTCACAGAAGAAAAAAAAAACAAAAACGCTAATGAAGACACCAGGCCACATAGTAAGGCTCTTGGGGGGAGAGGAGGGAGGGAGAATGGAAAATGGCTTGGCAGCTAAGGCACTTACGGTTCTCTCAGAGGACCCAGGTTGATTCCCAGCATCTATATGGGATGGCTCACAATCTCCTGTAATAAAGCTCCAGGGGGTCCAATGCTGTTCTGGCTGCTGCAGGTATGTGCACACATATATGCAAACATACATACATACATACATACATGTAAAGTTTAAAATAAGTCTTTTTCAAAAGAAATAAATGAAAGAGAGGCTAGGAAAATGGCTCAGTTGTTAATGTGCTTGCTGCTCAAGTGTGAATAACGTTTGGACCCCCAGAACGCTCATAGATGTCAAGAGGGCATGGTGGCCCAACTGTAATTCTGACCTCAGAAGCCAGAGACAGGAGAGGCCAGAATCAGCTGGCTAGTAAGACCAGCCATATCAGTGAGCTCTGGGTTTGATTGAGAAACCCTGTCTCAAAGAATAAGAGGAAAGACTGATGGGGGATGGTTGCTGACATATGTGTCACACACGGAGAGAGCATAAGAGGGAATTTCAGATCCAGTTGGCTTAGAGAGAGCGCATTTTATAGGTAGATCTAGAGTGATGAGGCATGGATGGGTGTGGCATGCTGTTAGAAACCCCCTGATCGAGTCATTTCCAAAGCTGATTCTATCCTCTGGGGCAATTTCTCAATTTCCTCTTCTTCACAGATTCCTCAGCAAGCCCGGGCTGCCTTTCACGGATGATGTATTACAAGCCCCGATAAATCAGTTCCATCTCTCACGTGGTGACCTGCCACACGGCAGCGTCATCGTCGTCTCCCCCATTTCATGGGGGTGGAAAATGGACTCCAAGTGTCACTGTCACCACTCCACGGCAGGGGCTATTGCGGCAAAGAGACCCTTTCCGTCATCGGTGAGTCATCACTATAACAGAACACCTGAGAAACTTTTCTGATAAAGGCGCATTTCTTTGGATGTTCTGTCCCAAGATCAATAGACACCACTGCTTGGGCCTGAGTTCCCAGGATAGGCATGATACAGAAAAGGCCTGGTAATAATAAGAAAGTGCGAGACTGGGCCCCTCAGTCTCTTTTGAGAGTGTACCCCAATGGGCCTGGAGACTTCCCTCTCGGCTCTCCTCTTAAAGGTTCTACCATGGGGAAATTTCTACTACCCAGGAAAACATGCCTTTAACACATGGGAAGACACTTACCCAAATAATAGCAATGGCTTTCTCAAATCCACCCTCCGAGGACCAGGCCACAAGCACATCAATTGAAAAGAAGCCAGGCTGGGGCATGCCCTGCCTCAGACCGCATCCTGTCATTACTGTTTTGACAGTTGTCATGGCAACTGAGAGATGAAAGTATAGTTCCACGTTCTGAGCTGCGGCAAAGCTTCCTGTGAACTTGTCAAGCTGGGTAGTTGGGGAGAGACTCCAGGATGCTGATGACACAGTCTCTAGATGTAAGAGAATGGGGATGCCTCCAACACTGAAAAAAGGGCCGGGTCGTCTTGCCCTGCGGGGTTCCTGGAGATGGAGGTCAGATGAAATCCAGTAGGAAATGAACAAGGAACAGTGCCCAGGATGCACGTGGATGGCCCAGAGCAAGTGTCTGTGCTGTGATGTGGGACTACAAGGAATGATGTAACAATTAGCCCAACGCAGGGTGACTCGACTCTGTTCCACCCACACGCATGTGCTGAGAGACAGAGTCACCCCCTGGGGGTAATAAAGCCACTCTGGTCTGTCCAGACCACTGCCTAAGTGGTCCCCTCAAGGGGAAAATCTATGGCCCAGAGATGAACTGGGCTAAACTTGGCTCTGCATAGCCGTCCACTATATCCCTGGTGGGAAGGGGAGTTCTTCCTGTGCATGCTCAAGCTCCTTACGTAAAATGGATGAAGTTTACGTAGAACTTGTCACCAGCGAGCCTTGGGAAGGGTAGCTCATGCCCAGTATAGACACCGAGGTGGAGTACAGTCTGAAGACATAGAACAAGATCTTCAGTGGTTGAGCCTGGAAATTAGAATCTGTGTATACAGAGGGCCACTTGTTCGTCTATTGATGACTTTCTTGCCCTGGCAGTCAATGCAGCCTGGACTCCTAGATGGCCCCCAGCCACCGTCCGAGATGGCCCAGGGACTCTCGGAAATATCTTTTTGTCACAGGACCTCCTGGCTCAATCCTGTCCTCTGCAGAAGAAAGTTGTTAAGAATCCTTTGCCACAGGAAACTATTATCTCTTTTGTTGTTTCTACTTTGGCTTTTTGAGACAGATTCTTACTATGTAGCTTTGGCTGGCTCAGAACTCGTGATATAGATTAGGCTAGCCTGAAACTCGAGGCAGCCCTGTTCTGGGCTCCCAAGTGTTGGGATACAGGTGTACATCATTGTAAAGTTTTGTTTTGTTGGTTTGATTTTTCTTTCACGTGCATATATGTCTTAGTTGGTTTTCAATGTCAACTTGACACAGCCTACAGTTATCTAAGGAAGGTGTCTCAACTGAGGGATTGATCAGATCAGATAGGCCTGTGGGCATGTCTGGGGCACATCTCAATTGTTCACTGATGCAGGAGGATCCAGCATCCTGTGTGTGGTGTCATTCTTTACACAGATGATCCTGACCTTACAAGAAAGCCAAAGGAGTGTAAGCCAGCCAAAGAGCCAACAAGTCAGAGGCCTCTCTGTCGTTCTCGGCCGTGATGTGAGTTCCTGGTGAAAAGTAATACTGTGAGGACTGCAAAGGAAACCTACCTTCAAGTTTCTGCTTGAGTTCTTTCATTGATAGGCTATGGCCTGGAACCCTAAATCAATCAAAACCTTTTTTCTTCCCATGATCCTTTTGGGCAGAGTGTTTTAGCACAACAACACAGAAAGGAAAGTAGAATATTCATATTGAATGTGGACTGTGTTCTACCCCCAGCTCTGCCTCCCTCCTCTCCTTTCGCACCCCCCCCCCATTGATTGCCCCTTTTCCTCTTAGACAATTTGACTATGTTCCCTGACAGTGCGGGACTTCCATTCCACGTGGGATCCAGGCAAACAGGTGGACACACTCAAGCCAAGTTCTCCAGGTCAACCTCTACAATGAACTGGGCTCCCAGGTCCCCTCACAGCCTCCCTTGCTGAATCTCAAGTGTTATGCGACCCCAGCTGTCCTCAGCCTGGGATCTGGAGGAGACCTCTAAAGAACTTGCTTCTGAAGGACAGTGGGAAGCTGCACAATGACCTGGTTGCTTAGAAACAGGATAATTACCCCAGTGGGGCAGCTTGCTCTCTGGATGAGCCATTATGAAAAGCTTTCAATGTGCAGACATTTGCATGTATGTACTTACATGCGTTCCTCTGTTCCTAGTAAACTCAACACGCCAAAGAATTTTCTACCCCTTTCCTGCTGATCATTATGGCTCAGCTCAGACTGGCCCCTTTCTTTCTTTAATGTGATGTTATAGATTAAAGCAAGAGCCTTATGCAGCTAGTGTGGAAGAATGTTTCTGGGAAGAACAGCATCTTCTACTGAGGCTTCCGCAAGGAGGATTAACTGATAAGAACACCAGTGATTGTGGAGAGTTTGGAATGTGACAAGACCAGAGCCAACCTCTCTCTCTCTCTCTCTCTCTCTCTCTCTCTCTCTCTCTCTCTCTCTCTCTCTCTCTCCCTCTCCCTCTCTCTCTCTGATTTTATACTGTCACTGTCTTCAGACACACCAGAAAAGGGCATCAGATCCTGTTACTGATGGTTGTGAGCCACTGTGTGGTCATTTCGACTTGAACTCAGAACCTCTGGAAGAGCAGTCAGTGCTCTTAACCGCTGAGCCATCTCTCCATCCTGTCTTTAGATGCTTAATAGGTATCTATTGCTCTGCTCTGTGTTAACATCTTTGTGGCCATTAGGTAAAGCCTTTGAAGTGTTTTAAAAGACACTTAGTTCCAAGGCTGAGAATGCCTGAGATCTATAATAGCAGACATCTCCCAACTTAGCTCGAACATGCCTATCTAATGTTCCCTCCAAGGTCTGTAAAAGACGTAAGACTGTTCTTGTTCTGTTACTATAAAAACTTCACCAAACTCTTACCGTGTTGGAACATGGGACTTGGGATAAGACAAATATGTGCTCTTAGACCATGTTCACTCGTGGCTGGCTCCATCAAAGCTGCTCCGATCCCCCTTGTGGTGAGTCATGTTTTTATTGACGTGGACATGAGGCCAGCACCTCACCTCTGAGCTACATCCCCAGGTGTTCTACAGCCTTCCTGAAATGCACCCGGAACGCTTACATTTTCTACAGCAGTGTAATATCATCTAATCCAAGTCTATTACATAATAAAGCACCGAGTAGCTCGTGTAACTTAAGGAATATTGAAGTGAACTTCAGAAAGACTGCACAGGTAAAATTAGCGCCATGCTAAAATTAAAAACCCAGGCAGCTAGGCTGAGGATGGAGCTCAGTCGGTAGAGTGCTTCCTTATCCCAGTGCCACATAAACCAGGTACAGTGGTACACACCTGCGATCCCAACAGTCATGAGAAGTTCAAGGTCAACCTCAGCTTTGGAAGGAATTTGAGTCTAGCCTGAGACACATGAGATCTTATCTCAAAAAAAAAAAAAAAAAAAAAAAATCTTGAAGTTGCACCGTGGCAAGTCAGGACTACCTGTGTTCTATGTATGCGGATACTGTGTGTGTGTGTGTCCTACAAAAAAAAAAAAAAAAAAAGAAAACAAAAAACAAAAAACCAGACATGGGGTCTTTCAAGGGATGGGGAGCTCGGTGCGCTTTGTTAAACACACTGGTTGCAACCAAACCAGCCGGCAGAGTAGACAACATCCTGTCAGTGATGGAGTGTGGGAACCCCCTTCCACTTTCTTGCTCTTGTCACCAGAGGTGTGTTGGAAGTCAGGGAGAGCCCCCCAACCCACCCGGGTGCATCTGGTCCACAGTGAAGGCTTCTGCAGTCAGAGCCGCTGCTTCTCACCTGTGAAAAGGCTAGTGCAGTCCACAGGCTCTCAGCAGGAGTCTTGGTAAACCATCTGCCTCAGAGTGGGTGGAGTTAGAACCAACTTCCCATCCTGGGGCATCAGGAGGCAAATGGGTGCAAAGTGGGTGCACATGGTTGCCGTTAGCATGGGCTGAGATTTGTGGACTTTTTTTTTTTTTTTTTTTAGATAAAAGAAATGGAAATGCTGACATGTTCTAGCACTTCCTTCTACTCTGGGGGACAGGGGGCCCAGCAGGTGGAAAACCAAGCCACACCTCATTCATAGTGCCCAAGAGGGAGTGCCCTCCTCCTCAGGTCATGTGACAGATGACAGGCATTCACTGGTGCTCCAGTCACTGATGTTAGTACCAGTACCACACATTTTTAAGAGGCATGACTTTATAAACTGCTAGGCGGTCGGTAGGGCTGGCTCCACAGAGCATCTTCCTCCCTAGGTTCTTGCTGTTATAAAGCTAACCTGGGGAGACCTTCTACCAAGCTCCACCTCTTAAAGTACCACTGCATCTCAAAATGCCACGGAGGACCAAATATCGAGGAGGAGTATCTTCTGAGGACTGAGCAGCGGAGAGTCAGACTAGTCCTTCCATTGATTCTCTAGGTGTGTGGGGGGAAGGGGCATTTTGCTGCATGTCTGTCTTTCCCTTGGTGGCCTGGAGGAAGTCCCTGCCCTCTCACCTCATCCTGTCCTCCCCAGGCTTCCCTCCTAGGCACCTTCCTATAGGCAGTAAGGCTGATGGTCTTTTATGGACCCCCTCCCATCCTGAGGCGGGACTGTCGCCATGGTGATAGGTCTGCATCAGGGATATACGTATGCTCTTGTATGTATAGAAAGAAAACACTGGATGAAAAGATTGGAAGATAAACCCTCAGATAAAAAGCATGGGTCCAAGCAGGGTCTTCAGCGGGGTGCACTTCCGCCCAAGGCCTCAGTATTTTGGGTACAGCTGAAGCAGATTAATCCGCTCTACTTGTCGGGTGGAGCAGTGCGAGTTTCTCATTACTGCCCCAAAGTTGTGGATTCTTGAATGAAAGACAGACAGACAGACAGACAGACAGACACACACACACACACACACACACACACACACACACACACACACAGAGAGAGAGAGAGAGAGAGAGAGAGAGAGAGAGCAGTCTTCTATTTTGATATGCTTTAAACAGGCCAGTAGCTGGACCACTTTAATCCTCCATGTCGTTAGCACACTCTTCCCTCTGATATTCCCGAACTATTACTTAGTAAAACCTATATTCCATCTTGGCTGCCCCATACCCAGGCCTGCAGCCCTCCTGGGCCACGATCTCTGACTCTAACATGTTGGCAGTCTCCGTCCTACAGCCCTGCCTGGCAGTGCTCTTCCTTGGGTTGCCTTGCCTGGGAAAGTCCCGCCTCTGTCTCCCTGCATAGCCGTTGGCCATTGGCAACTTTATCTGCCAATCAGAACCAGCTGGGGGCAGGGACCCTCAGCATCTTTTACATGCAGCTATGTGGGTTCCTGGTAATTTGGGGAACTGAATTAACACAAGTAGAATTAGAACCAGTCCACGGCACTAGGTACTCTGGGATCTGAAAGGTCTTTGGGGGACAAAATCCAGATCATAATGGAGTCCTTCATTCACACAGTCATTTTCTGAACAGCCCAGGCTAATGGATGACTGTTCGGAGAGAGGAAGATGAAAAGAAAAGGCCTTTCCCCTCCCTCACGGCGACGTTTCATCCCGTACCGTCTTTTGCTGCTGTCTATATCTGGTGGATGGAGTTACATCTGTTCAAAAAACAAAACAAAACAAAAAAACTAAAAACAGTGTAGGCCAGGTGTGGTGGCACACACCTGCCACTCTCAGAGGGCTCAGCAGAATTGTGAGTTCAAGGCCTGCTCTGGCTACATAGTGAGACCTGCTTCAAAAGCCCCCCTCCCCAGAGATATATCACAAGGTGACTATTGCCAACAATAAATTCATATTTCTACACAGAAAAGAACTTTTAAATATTTATTTTATTTCTTTACCCTGTATGTATGCAGGGGGTGGGGTCACACATAGGCACTGCAGGTGTCCTAGGAGAACAGAGGTGTCAGTCCTCTCCAGGGCCAGAGTTCCAGGTATCTGTGAGCCACAGGATGAGTGCATTGGGAACTAAATTAAGAACTTCAACAAAAGCAGTCTACCCTCTTTTAACTGCTGAGCCATTTTTCTTCCTTCCCCCAAACAGAAGATATTTTAATATTTTCATCAGAAAGAAATAATAAATGTTTAGGGCAATGAATATTCTGTGTACCCTGGTTTGGCTATGATGCAAATGTCATAAATCAAGATATCACACGGTACCCTTTAGATCTGTGCACCTGCATGTCCGTCATTCCACCAACCAAAGCGAACAGAATCAAGCCAGCAAATACCACATTACAGCGCAGTACAGTGCATTAACATCTAGAGGCTGGAGAAGTAGCTTACCCGACAGACATGAATGCCTGAGTCTGGGTACCTCACCAAAAACCAGTGCATCATGACACATACTTGTAATATCAGCACTGGGGATATGGAGACAGGAGAATTCCCCGGACTCTTTGCTGGTGAGCAAATGGCCAAACAAAAACAATGTGGATAGCACCTGAAGAAAAAATGGCACCCAAGAGAGGCTGGAGAGATGGTTTAGTGGGTTAAGAGTGTTAAGAGCACTGACTGTTTTTTTCAGAGGTCCTGAGTTATATTCCCAGCAACCCCATTGTGGCTCACAACCATCTGTAATGAGATCCGATGCCCTCTTCTGGTGTGTCTGAAGTCATCAGAGTGAGACCATATATATGAAATAAATAATTTTTTTTAAAAGGCGCCCAAGTTTGATCTCTGGTGTCCACATGTACACACACACACACACACACACACACACACACACACACACACACTCAAAGCTTTGTCAGTCTCCTGGTTATGTGCCAAGCCCTAATGCCATTAGCACC
The DNA here is from genome assembly GCF_963924665.1 of Micromys minutus. Classification (NCBI taxonomy): domain Eukaryota; kingdom Metazoa; phylum Chordata; class Mammalia; order Rodentia; family Muridae; genus Micromys; species Micromys minutus. The sequence goes on from NC_137969.1 coordinate 102,705,588, forward strand.
TGGCTGTGAGCTCCCCAGACCTCTTTCCCTAATGAAGAAGAACTGTCTCTCTGCACACAGGATGTGCTTCCTAATGGGAGCCACTCTGCTTGTGTTTGGGAATGCCTTGAGAATAGAGCATTTTCCTTCCCCTGATGCTGAGTGGGGGTTTGAAGCCTTTCAAAGGTAACACAAACTCTGATTTTCCTTCTGAGCTAAGAGCTTTTGCGGTTGTGGCTGGAGGTCATTTATCAAAGATTGCTGTACTATGAAGGAAGAACATTTTGAGGGCGTCAGAATTTAATATTCCCCCCGTGCCCCATGTCTCACCAGTATTTCTGTGTTACCTAGCATGGGCACTGGAGAAAAACAGCATTACCCCCCCCCCCACTTAAGTATTATATAAGATTCCCCTATACAGTTCTGCAGACCCAAACCCTGTCCACGGAGCATGGCTGAAGCCCTTTCATCGTCTCTTTAGAAGAGACAATTTCCTGCAAGCTCCTTCAAGAGATGGAATGGACAGATTGTGGTGACAGATGGGGGGAAATAACCATCTGATTGTGACATAACGCCAAGAAATAGACCCGATGAACAATAATTAGAAGAAGCCATACTCAGCCAGAGCAGACAGTACCAAAACAGCAAGCCCTGAGGCTGGGGAGAGGGCTCTGTGAAACATGAAGGAGTTCAGATTCCCAGCACTCAAGAAGAAAAGTAACTCCAGGCAATTTGGGATTGTAATACCCTGCACTGTGTGGGGGAGGGGTGCCAAGGCAGGAGGATCCCTGGGGCTTGCTGGCCAGCCAGGTAGCTGAATCACTGACTCAGGCCCAGCGAGAGGCTCATGTGAATGGAAAGATGGGCACAGTGCAGGCTGGACAATCAGGAGGACCTGACTTTGGGTCCCCAGCACCTTTGTAAAAGCCGAATGTGGCAGCATGGCCCTATGACCCTCCACTGGAGGTCAGGAGCTGAGACTGGGGGATCCTGGGGGCTTGCTCACCAGCCTAGAAAAGAAGGACTAGAATAAACCAGGGAGACACTTGGTGTAGGCCTCTGTCTAATTGTTACTGTTGCTGCAGTGAAACACCATGACCAAAAGCAAGTTGGGGAGGGAAAGGTTTGTTCAGTTCACACTGCCACATTGTTCATCACCAAAGGAAGGCAGGACAGGAACTCACAGAGGGCAGGAACCTGGAGGCAGGAGCTGATGTAGAAGCCATGGAGGGATGCTGCTTATTGGTTTGTTCATCATGGCTAGTTCAGCCTGCTTTCTCAAAGAAGGAGAACCACCTCAAGGGTAACAGCACCCACAATGGGCTGGGACCTCCCCCCATCAATCACTAAGAAAATGCCCCACAGACTTACCTCCAGCCCTGTCTTATGGAGGCATTTTCTCAACTGAGGTTTCCTCTTCATAGATGACTTTAGTTTGTGTCAAGTTGACATAAAACTGTATAGCATAGGTATGTTCATAGAACAAACATACATATACACAGAGATACACAGACACACACACACATATATACACACAGACACACACAGATGACACAGATATATACAGAGAGATACATAGACACATACACACACAGATGCACACACACATACACACATATATATATATATATATACACACACAGACACACACAAACACAGACATACACACAGAGACACATACAGATGACACACACACAGAGACATATACATACACACAAATACACACACACAGATGACAGACACAGACACAGAGAGACGCACAGACACACACATACATACACACAGATGACACACACAGACAGACACATACAGAGAGACACACAGACACATACACACACACAGACATACACACAGAGACACACACACACACAGATGCACACATACACATATATATATACACACAGACACACACACAGATGACAGACACATACAGAGAGACACACAGACACATACACACACACAGACATACACACAGAGACACACACACACACAAATGCACACATACACATATATATATATACACACAGACACACACACAGATGACAGACACATACAGAGAGACACACAGACACATACACACACAGATGACACACACAGACACACACAGAGAAACATACAGACATACACACAGAGACACACACAGATGACACACAGAGACACAGACACACACAGAGAGACACACAGACACATACACACACACAAACAGATGACACATACAGACACAGACACATACAGAGAGACACACAGGCACATACACACACAGATATACACACAGACACACACACAGATACACACACACACACACACACACACACACATATATACACACAGACACACACACAGAGTGACAGAAACAGCAACAAGCGGATGATTAATGTCTGCCTGCACTGCTATGACGGGGCAGTCAGGGCAGCAGAGGCGCCTCACTGTGCTGGGAACCTTTGTCCCTCAGAAGTCCATTGCTCTAGTCACCATCCATTCAGCATGGTGACTTTTAAATGACCAAATATAGTATTTATCTTGCAGCCTGGCTCCTGGTAGGGGCTCACTTGGAATACAGGAGTGTCCTCGGTGACCATGAGGAGGCTGCGGTGAGGTAAGTGCCCTAGTGACCTGCACATAACTCCTTATAGTTTGGATTCTGACAATTTCCTGAAAATCCATATCTTAAAGACCTGGTCCCAAACTATGATGCTACTGGTAATGGTGGAGCCCTTAGGAAGAGAGGTAGTGAGAGGAAGTGATGTCATTAGGTGTGCTGATATGAATGACAATAGCCCCCATAGGTTCATATAGTTGAATACTTGGTCCTCAATTGGTGGAGCTGTTTTGGAAGAATTAGAAGATGTGGCCTTATTGGAGGAGGTGCATCAGTGTATCCTCCATGTCACATCTGCCTGCTTGCTGCCATGATCCCCACCATGATGGCCACGGACTCACTCTCTGAAATGTAAGCCCCTAATAAACTTCTCCTATAAGCTGCTTTGGTCATGTTATCACAGCAGCCGTAGAAAAGAAACTCGGGCTGCAGAGATGGCTCAGTGCACTGACTGCTCTTCCAGAGGTCCTGAGTTCAATTCCCAGCACCCACATGGTGACTTACAACCATCTGTAATGAGATCTGATGCCCTCTTCTGGTGTGTCTGAAGACAGCTACAGTGTACACACATACATACATACAATAAATAAATAAATCTTAAAAAAAAAAAAGAAACTAAGACATAGGGAATGTGCTCTGAAAATACCTGCCCCCCCTCCCGCTTTTGGCTTCCTGCACCTAGCACCACCACTATAAGGTACTGTGCTGCCATAGGGCTGAGCAACCATGAACTAAAGTCTCTAAAACCATGAGCCAAAAGTAAACTAACAAACAAACAAACCTTCCCTCCTTATAAGCTGACTATCTCAAGTGTTTTATTACAGCAATGGAACGCTTATGAACACCTCCCAAAGGTGACCACTCTCAAGGATTCACAGGACAGCCCTTGGATGAGGTGCTTGTGGCCCTAAGAGCCAGGGAGAAAGGAAGACCTGAGATCGCCCACTCAGACCTGTGACATTGGAAGAGCAGGGACAAACAGAGGGTGCCTTTCCTGGCTTGTCCCAGCCTGGAGCCTGAGACACATCTTGTTAGAGTACGACTGAGGTTTATAATCAAATAAACAGACCTCCAGTTTCACGTGGCAGGTACATGCCTTTGGTCATTAAGTAGCATGAGGGATGTTTAATTAATGTAATTATAACAACACAGGAACAAGGCCATCTATGGTATGTCTAAAGAACCGATAAAAACCAAGAAAACAACCTGAGAAACTTGTATTTTAAAATCTTGGAACACTGGAGAGATACTCCCATTGATAACTTGCCATGTAAGCAAGAGGATCAATCCCCAGAACCTCCATAAAATAAATAAATTAATTAAATAATTAATTAAAAAGTATGGGCACAACAGTGCACTTTAGTTCCCAGTACTAAAACAGTGGAGACAGGTAGATCCCCAGGACTTGCTAGTCAGCGAGCCAAGCTTGTCCACAAGTCAGCTCCAGGCCAATGGGAGACCCTGACTCAACAAAGACAAGGTGCCTGAGAATCAAACCCCTGAGTGACCTCTGGCCTCCAGACACATGCAGACACACAACCCACTCGCCCGTAGCTTTGAAGGCTTCCTGGTGAGTCTAACTATCCCAGTGGGTCCCACCAGGGCCCAGAAGCAGCCATTGTGCTTTTGAGACCGTTTCTCTCATTGACCTGAAACTCAATAATTAGGCTAGAGTACCGGCTATGGGCCTCTGCGATCTGCCTGTCTCTGACATCCCGGGACTGGGATTATAAACACATCATGGCAGTTACTTTTGTCAACCTGACTACATCTGGAATTAAGTAAAACCTAAGAGGCTGGATCCACCTGTAAGGGGTTTTTCTCAATCAACTCATTTGAAGAGGGAAGACCCACTTTTACCTGGATCTTTACCAGTTTCTTGTGGTAACCTCTGGAAAAGTCATGGGAGAAGGAAGTGTTGGATTGCTCTTTGTTTGCTTTCCTTTACTGGCAACTCCATTCTTTCCCTGACATTAGAGACTACTTCTTGGGGATTCTGGTGTATACTGAAGACCAGCTGAGACATCCTGCCTCATTCAGTGAACTACTACTGGACTCTTAGACCTTCTGTTGGTAGACAGCCATTGTTGGACTAGCTGGACCACATTCTGTAAGCCACCCTAATAGATCATATGTGTGTGTGTATGTATGTATGTATATATATATATATATATATATACATATATATATGATGTGTAAATAATGCTTATATAAGTAAATACATATACATAACTACACACATATAACAAATACATATATGATTTATATGTACAGTTATACATATTCATTCTATTCTATTCTGTTCCTCTAATATGACACGCACCTTCCACTCTTAGCTTTTTACATGGCTCCTGAAGCTTGAACTTAGCTCCATAGGCTTGCAGCACTTCAGCTTTACAGACTGAGCCATCTCCCCAGCCTGGTATGTGGTGCCTTCATTGAAAGCATGTTATTTCCTCTACTGTATGTGATCACACGTGTGAGAAATCTTGATTGAGGAGCAGCTGGCTCTCAAGCACTGAGGGCTGGCAGAGCATGCAGATTCTGGCAGGAGAGATCACCCAGCCCCCATGTGAGTCACAGATAGGAGAGAAACCATAGGCCGTGAGGAAGACACTGAGGCCTTCCACATTTCTCTTTAAAGAAATGTCCTCTTCAAATGGTACTGTAACCATGAGAGGCAGCATGCCACTACATACGGTGTTTGTACTGGACAACTACAGCCTTTGTATATTGCTGGGGGCAGAGGGCAGCCTGGGGCAGCATCTTCCAACCAGAAATGTGTGTGTGTGTGTGTGTGTGTGTGTGTATGTATGTATGTCTGTGTGCATGCACACATGTGTGCACACACAGCATGTGGAAGCCAAGAGGACAATTCACCAGGTACCATCTGCCTAGTTTTTGAGACAGGGTCTCTCACAGAACTGGGATTTGCCAAGTGGATTAGGCTAACTCATCATCAAGCCCCAAACACCCCCACAGCCCTGGGATTACAACCCTGTTTTTATTTTTATTTTTTTATTTTTGTTCTTTTTATACATGGGCTTTGGGGGTGAGCTTCCTCTTCTCTGATGGACTATCACCCAACCAGCCCTGGAGTCAAAGTTACAGGTGGTTGTGAAGCACCTGACATGGGTTCTGAGACCGGTCCTCAGAAAGAACAGTAAGGACCCTTGACTTTCAAGACACCTCTCCAGCCCCCAGCAGGGTTTATGATATTTTCTATAACTATCAAAATCTGGAGCCTGGAGCAGGCCCTCTTTTGAGATACTGAGAGTCAGATATGACATTCTTTATTTTTTATAAACTTTTTCTAGCAGATGTCCTCTCCTATGCTCTCTCGCACGGCAGTGTTTTCTGATTATGTTAGAAGACAGGGCCACAGTGAGCTCTAAGTGCTGCTGGTGGCTTCCCAGAGCCCTTACATCACCCCACACACAAAGCAAAGATGAATCTTAGCTGCTCCGCATGCTTGCCAGTGCTGGGGATTGAAATTTTATTTTAACATAATTTATGAGACCCGGTCTCAATCTGTAATCCAGGCTGGCCTTGAACTCATGGCGACTCTCCCACCTCAGCTTTCCAAGCGCTACGATCATAGGCATGAGCTGCTTAAGTTCAGAGATTCTGATCTGTATGTTTCTGCTTCTTCTCTAACAGGATGGGGGTGGGGCTGCGGTTTTCTAATCATTCACAGATGGTTAGTTCACCTTCCTCAGTACAAATGACTTCTAGCTGGTCACATACTCAGCTAGTGATGGAATCGCCTTGCTTTCCTCACATCAAGACTCTCGGAACTCGGAGTGGTCAACATGTTGGATTTGGGTGCCAGTGGCCTTGAGCAGGATAGAACGATGTCAGCTTCTAAACAGAAGCAGAGCGGATTGGAGGAAGAAGAGAGCCAGAGAGAGAGAGAGAGAGAGAGAGAGGAAGGAAGAGTCCCTCACAACTGTGGCTGCACCTCGGAGACTTTGCATGTCAGTAGATGTGGCAAAATGACCATCGCCTATGGCCAATATTCCTATTCGAGGGAAAAGACATACAAGTATTGTGTGAGAAGCTGGAGGTCAAAGACACACACTTCACTCCCTGCCACCTCCTTTGGAAAAAAGGAACCCAGCTGTGGCTCTGTATCTACGCTTGCCTCCAGTGCATGAGGCCCTGAAGTCTGTCCCCAGCAAGCCAAAAAAAAAAAAAAAAAAAAAAAAAAAAGTCATTCTTGATCAGGTGATCTTGGCAAGATTCAGCCACCATGGAGGCATGAGCAGAAAAGTTTTAGAAAACAAGCAATCTCCCCTGAGTCTGAGGGAACGTGGCAGGAGAGGGCACAGAAAGAATGTAAGAGCCACACAGGAATGAGAGCCCTGACAAGAGCCCTGGACAGGTGTCTTTTTCTGCACAAGACATGGCTGTTGCGCTCCTGAAGTGATTTCTGGTCTAGTGGTCTGCACAGACCTGTATGAAGCTAAGCCAACATGGCCAGTCAAAATCCCAGCTGGTAGTATTATTTGGACTCAGGTTGTGTGTGTGTGTGTGTGTGTGTGTGTGTGTGTGTGTGTATGTGTGTGTGTGTGTGAAGATGGGAGCTGTCTAGGAGGAACAGGAGGCAGGGGGCAGTGGTTGGAGTGGCTGAGATTATACATGGAGTTGTCAAAGAATAAGCAGATAGGTTTACACATTGAATATTCTTCCTCTAGCCTCTAACTGAGAGGAAGGCTTTCTTCCTAGGATCCACACAGACACAAAGTCAGACAGTCACATCTGTCATATGTTTAATGTTTACTGTTCACCAGCGGGAATCATAGCGGTTTTCATGTCAGTTGCCGCCAGAATAGTGGGCAATTTATTGTGACCTCAGAACAGTGACTTTCTGGTCCTGCTGCTCTGAAGAAGGGAAGAGACCACACTTAGCAACATTTAGATAACTGGTTTCCCTTGAGCCTCAGATGTCTGCTTACCAGAGGGGAGAAACACCAAGTGTAGCTCAGAGAGGAAAACACCCAGAAGCAATTTTAGTGGAAGCTCCAAATAGTGTATGTTGGGGTGACATTCTAGCTGCTGAGTAGAGTTGGGGGAGGACGCTTAGCTCTGCTGGGTGTGTTGGGAGGAAGTGACAACAGGTATCAGACAATAGACATTAGTGGGGGCAGGGAGGTCCCTTGTCTCTGGCTGCTGGTGGCGGCTTCACCTTGAAGGTCAAAAAAGACGTAGCTAATGCTGAGGTGGGTCTGGGTGAGAGGCTCCTTTCCGGTCCCCGCCTTCACCAAAGTCACTGAGTCAGTTCTCCTGTGGTTGCACTGGAGCAAGTCACAGCCTCTTGGGGAGATGACAAAGAACAGCTCTGTACCAGCTGTGTGCTCAGGGAGGTGAGAAGTCCTACAGTAAACGTGCTGAGGACTAGATTATAGGCCTGAAGCCCATTGGCTTGTCAGCTGCAATGCAGGGAGTGGAGAACAATAGTACCCAACAGCAAGCAGCTCTTTTCACTCTGTAGTCAGGGCAGCTCTAAGATTCCCAGGGCAAGCTTTAGGGAAAGAGGCCTTCATGGCTTGGGGGGCAGATGGGGGTAGGGCAGGAAGGCACCAGGGGCATCTGGAGGCCTCAGAGAGTACCCAGGAGTGATGGACACTTTGTTTGGGGCGGCTTTTCAGGAAAGGTGGATCCTGAGGTTGTGTGGGAAGAACCATGGACAAGATGGGGGTGGCAGCTACCTTGGAGGTAAAATAACTTTACGTATTGTCTCATGCTGCATATCACGTTTGGAACACTGGAACACGTCTCCCGGGGACCAGGGAGACAGTGCTTACGTTACAAGCAGAGAAATCAGGGTTCCACCCTAGAATTCATGTTGAGAACAATAACCAAACTTGTGTGGTTGTAATCCCAGGCTGTGGAAGCAGAGACAGGTGGATTCCTTGGGGCTCTTTGGGGCTCACCGGCCAGCCAGTGAGCCAACCAGTCTGGCCTACTCCGAAAGCTACAGGCCAGTAAGAGACCTTGTCTCAAACAACAAGATAAAGATGGATGGTGTCTGAGGAATGACACTCAAGGTTGTACCTTGGCCACCACATATCCACGTGACCCCCCTCCCGATATAGACATCTCATATTTCCTGGAGGCAGATGTCAACTACCAAACAGGGTTAGGCATGTCTCTGTTCAGTGAAACAACCCTGATAACTGTGCTGACTGGCTCTCCTGGGATGGGAATGCCCCACTCAGATGGCTGGATACAGCCTCCAGCCAGCCTTGGGCATCTCCTACTTCACATGATGATGCAGAAGCCTAGAAGCTCAGGACTCTGCATATCTGCTCAGGGGATGGTCCAAAGCTAAGTCCAGTATGTGCCATGGAAGCTATCACCCTGAGTCTTCTTTGCTGGAGATTCAAACCTTATCTCTGGAGTTAGCTTGCTCAGCTGGACAGAGAAGATGCCAATATTCTTATTGAAAGGTGTATATATATATATTTGTCTAAGCACTCATCGTTTCTAAGCAAACAAGGTGTCTGAAGTTAGTTAGAGGGGAGGGTAAGCTGGTCAGAGTGGAGGCAGCCTTGGGTTCATTTTGTGATCATAAAAATATATTCAACACAATGATACAATGTTGACTAGAGAGACAGTTCAGTGGGCAAACTCGTGCTGTTCTTGCAAAGGGTTTAGTTCCCAGCCTCCATGGAGAGCATTCACAAGCACCTGTAACTCTAGCTCCAGGAAGTCTAACGGTTTGTCTCTACAGGCACTACATGCACGTGGTGGACATATATATTGTATATAGGCAAAACATGCATATACATAAAATCTTAAAAACAAAAGACAAACAAAAAATCCAAAATGCTAACAGCAATAAAAAGACAGCCTAGAATTGGGGTTTTAGTCTATCAAAAGGGGCTGTGGTTTATAGACCTAACTACTGGCTTGGCTGGCTGAAGAAGAGGGTTCCTTTTTTCTTGCTCATTCTCTTTGAGCTGAGCCTAGCACTGTGGTCCCCAAGACAACCATGCCATGGTTTTGGCTGAGCTCTGGGCTGCCCTCTCTGGTGGGCCTAAAAGTCAAGAGAGGTCTCTCCCTTATTTGATGACCCTGCAGCTACAGTCCCCTCCAGCACATTCTCACCTGCCCAGACAGTGTGTCTGAGGGCAGGCTCCCACGGGGGCAGTTGGCTCAGAGATCACTCAGAATCTCTCTCAATGGGAACAAGCCACTTTTCACATTTAATTTGCACCCTTGTCTCCGGTTCTTCTGTTCATGATCCAACAGGGATCCTACTCTAAGCAATTTGCAGCTACGTGGACCCCACTGTCATGTGCTGTACGCAGGGATTTTTTCCGGGATGGAGGCTTCTAGTGTCTCTACTGCTCCCACCCCTGTCCCCAGGATGCTGCTGGCTGCCCAAACAAGGGAGCAGTATTCTAGATGTATATCTCCTGTGAAGAATAAAGGAGGGTCTTTTTCATCTCTGTAACACTTGCATTTATGTGTCTACATCCTAGGTGTGTGTCTTCCTTCCTGAGACACAGAATGCTGTTACCTAAGCCTAAAACTAACCTGTTCCAGCAGCACTGTGGTCCCTCCAGGACAAAGACAGTGGTGAACCAACACTCAGAATCAGAAGAGAGGTTGGAGATGCATTCTTTCTTTTTCTTCGTAATGGTCACCATCGCTGAACTGGGGGCACAGAGCTCAACAAGCTTTTGCCACTGTTCTCTGGCCACAGAAGCTTCTGGAGGATGGGTCTGCCTGTCAGTGCTGGTTCAGAGAGCAGAACAGGCCAAAGCTGCTTACCTGTTTCTCTCATGGAGCTCATTAGAGAGCTGAGACCCCAGGTCAACTTGGAAGCAAAGGACTTGAGCCTCAAGCCGAGTTTTGTCAGATTCCAGGTTCAATGCAAGTCACGAGCCCCCTAGAGCAATGGTTTTCAACCTTCCTAAGGCTGTGACCCTGTGACACAGTTCCTCATGTTGTGATGACCCCAACTATACAATTATTTTTGTTGCTACCTTGTAACTGTAATTTTGCTACTGTCATGAATTGTAATGTAAACATCCGTGTTTTCCAATGGTCTTAGCTGACCCCTGTGAAAGAGTTGTTTGAACCCCACCACAAAGAGTTCCCTACCCACAGTTGAGAAACACTGCTGTAAAGCAAAGACTACTGGCCCTCATTGGGTTGGCTCTACTGTCTTGGCCTTTAGGAGGCCTATTCTGCCCTCTGAGCCAGCACCGAAGAGTAGACCTAACCTGAAGAAGCTTCCTGACTTTCTAGGAGCTTCTATCCTTTAGGAGGGGCTCTCGCAGTTTAACTGCTGTCAGCTGTTTGCCTTCCCAACAGCCCCTAAGGGTCTTCTGTAATTCAGGAAGCCATGGCCTTGCCTGGAGACTGGTCTTGATCCATTTCTGGGTATCTGCGGCAGGTTTATCAAAGACCTGGGTTTTCTTTTTGGGGGGATTGTCTCTGGGCAACACTTCCCACCTGGCCAGTTACTGTGTGAACAGAGGGTCACTTCTCCCTTCAAAGGCAGAACAGGACACAGTCTGGGGCTGCAGTGTGTGTGTGTGTGTGTGTGTGTGTGTGTGTGTATGATAAGACCAACTCAGGTGTTATCCACTTAGTTTTAGGAGACAGGGTCCTTTACTGAAATCCAAGACTGACTTTAGATTGAGTAGGTTGGCTGGCCAATAAACTCCATCCAGGGATCCACCAATATTCTCTGCCTCAACACTGAAGGCCCAGAATTAGTTAGAATTGTATTTCTCTGGGAACTACAGACAGGAACCCTTGGACCAAGGAAACTGAGAAACTTTTAGTGAAGTCAATGTACTTCAGGAGGAACCACCCACACCCTGCAATGACCCAAAGGGTCTATCATAGATTACAAAGCTCAGCATCTCTAGTGTCAAAACTGGTGGCTCCAGAGTCTGAGGTGCAGGAGACTTTGGGAACCTGGAGGGGCAGGTTTGGGTAGGAAAGAGACTCTGGGCCAGAACCTCTGGGCCTGGGGTGGGACAGGATGAAGAGTGATAAGAAGCGCGGGGGGGGGGGTTGGGGGAGGGAGGGAGAGAAAGAAGGACAAGAGAGTTAGGGTAAAGAGGAAGAGGTGGTGGGAAGTAGATGGGGAAGGAAATGAGGGAGAAAGGGACCAAGAGAGGAACAGGAGAAAAAGACTGGGGTAGGTAAAGACAGGGGCGGGGCGCGGGAGGGCAAGGAAGAAGGGAGAGAGGTTGGGGGTGAGAGGAGGGAGGAGGAGGAAAGGGGAGGGGCGAAAGGAGGGAAGAGACGGAGGGGGAGGGGAGGAGGCGGGAAGGGAGGGAGAGGGGGTGGGGCTTGCGCGCTCACCCCGCGCCCTCCTTCCCCACGCCGGTCTCGCCGCCCTCTCGCGCTGCAGCATCACCGCGTCTCCCGTCCTCCCCGGCTCAATCTCCTGGCGCCGTCCGCCTCTGTCGTCGCTGCCACCAACGCCGCCGCCATTCTTGGCGCGGAGCTGGCCTGGCCGGCCCCCGCCGAGAGCCGCCGCGAGTCAGACGCGCGCTCCAGGTAAGCGACTGGGCCGGCGCGGGAGGAGCGCGCGCAGGGCTGGGCAGGTGCGCGGAGCCCGGCGAGCCCTCGCGGCAAACCTGGGAACCCTGTTGGAGCCTCTTTTGCGACCCCCACGGTGCTCCCAGGCTCCCTCTCCGAGCGTCCTCCCCAGATCCTCCCACACCCCTAGGACCGGGTCTACATTCCCACCTGGATGTCCCCGGACTCCTTCTGCGTTCGCACCGGGATCTTTCGGATCCCCCTCCAAGTCCTACCCGGATTCCCCAGTCCCCCTCTACATTTCCACAGCATTTCCCGGACCCTCTCTGCTGTTCCAGCCGAGCCCGAATCCCTCCCCGGCCTCCTCTCCCTTAGCTCCTGCCCGGCCCTGGCAGGCAGGTGGCTGGAGCCAGGACGCGCAGCCGATCATGACTTGCCCGGCCAGGCCCTGCTCGCTGGGACCCCCGGATACTGGCTTCTTGGGCCGCGCCTGCCATGTCAGGCCCGGTGCCCCTAGCCGGGCTCCCAGCCCCGGCCTAACCGGCTTCTATTTCGGTCTCCCAGGCCTTGGCTCGGGTGCACCGGATGTGGCGCGGTGCACTCAGACAGGTGCGGCTCGAGGGGCGGCCACGGTAAGGTTGCACCGCCGGGCAGTGGGCGCTGCAAGGCCGTGGCTTCCTGGAAGATTCGGGCTGCGTTATTCTAAAACCGCCCGGAACCACAAGCTTTAGCTCGAGCTGCACCTGTTGCTGGCACCCGATGATTTGCAGGGGGCTGGTTCTGTTGGGGCTCGGCCAGTTATGGCTTGGAAAAAAAAAACCACCGAAAAACAAAACAGAGCTAAGCACGTATCTGTTCTCTCTGCCTGTTCCGTTTAGTCTCTCTGTGGGTGAATGTGGAGTCTTGCTTCAAATGAAGCATGTGGTGAAAGGCCTGCCCTTACATTCTGGGGCATTTGCCACATGAACTTACCCTGGTTTTGTTTTGAAAACCCTCACTGTGTTGAGCACAGCCCACCAACCTCTTCCCTGGACTCAGGGCCTGTAGCCAGCCATCTGACCCAGCTGTAGGCCTACCAGGCGCTACCAAAGGGAAGTTCCCTTCCCAGGAGGGTGAAGTGACACCAGCGGTCTGTCACTTTATATGTGCTCCCGGCTTCTGACGTGTTTCTTGGGTGTCCAGGCAAGAAGGTTATTTGGGAATGTTTACAGTGTCCTAGAAGCAGGCAGCCTTGGGCAGAGATGGGGGTAGAGCCCGGCAGCGGCTATAATAGCCTGATTGTCATTTTGACCGTTGCTGTCTGTGTCCATCACGTCAGAGCGCTCATCTGTTGAGAGGCAAAATGGTGAGTCGGGGTGTTGGTATGGGCAAAGCGTGTCTTCCCTGACCTTAAGACTTAGGTGTCTGTCTGGTTCACACAGCAAGTAAACCAAAGAAATCAAAACACATTGCCTGTACCAGTTGTGGCTTTATTTTCCTTGCATGATGTGAGACGTGGAGCCGGGGGCAGGAAGTGTCAGAGGCTGCCTTCCTGTGATGGGCTTGTTTAAGTCTGTCTGTCCTCTGAAATGGAGCCACGAAGTCCCTCTGTTTTCAGACTCCAGTGACTACTGGCTGTCTCATACTCTGCCTTACAAAGACTCCTTCCCAGTGGCTGGAGTTTTGGCAGGTGGTTGCCTGCCCTGGACTGGGGGTTGAGGGTGCATGGTATGGGCCATGGTGCCTCAGGGAATCCAGCGGGTCTGGGGCCAGGGCAGTGTGTCTGGTGACCTCATCCACCTAGAGTTGCTCCTCTAGGTTGGCCTTTATGGATGGTGTCCAAAGAGGCCTTCCCCACCCCAGGCCTGGTGTGTGGTGGGCCCTTGCTATGGGAATGTGTGCTAATGGACACCAGCACAATCAATAATGCATCTCAAAGATCAATGGTTTTCTTTAGTCATTGGAGGTGCTTCTGGAGGGAGCTTGCGCTGGAAGGGCTGAGAAGGCTGGGGGGGGGCAGTTTCCTTTATCTTGATTTGATTGTGTCTGGGGTGATGCTGGAGTCAGGGATCCTGGTCCCCCCACACCAGGGCATTACTCACTATAGCTGGGTTAACTGCGATGTCCTAGAAGAGAGTTTGCAGTCCCCTCATTGTTGTCGTTTAAAGCAAACCGTTCCCTCGTGTTCAGAATTTGCTGGGTTCCGAGGACTTAGAGAAGGTCCTCCTCCGATTCCCTCAGGCTCTCTGTTCCCTTGGCTGCCAACATGGTGGTCATACCAAGGCGGTCTTGGGAAAAAGCAGCTGCTAGAAGTTGCCAGCAGGGGGCAGATCCCCCTCCCTTTCTACCTCCCTCCCTACTTCAGATAGGGTCTCACTGTGTAACCCAGGTTGCTCTCCGACCTCCTACATCAGCCTCCTGAAGGCTGGGATTACAGGTGTGGGCCGGCATGCCCGGTTTACCTCTCTCCGATGGCGCCGATCTCGGAAGGACTGCTAGATGGTGAGAGGTACTGGTTAGAGGTTCCCATGAGATTTACCCAGGCTGAAGGGGAGGGTCCTTTTGGTTCTCTTGGCTAAGAGCCATCCCAAGCTTGGCAGCTGCAGTACAGGCAGCCCATCTCTGCAATCTCAACTGAAGACGTGGCTGTCCCTGGGTGACTCAGGGTGTGGTCCAGAGCTAGGCTGGTCAAGCAAGGTCTTATGCCCTTGGCCAGGAGAGGTTTGCTGGACCTCAGTGCAATTCTTTTGCCTGCGGGACATGCAGAAAGAAGTGGCAATCTTTTAGGAGGTACAGGTCAACCTGGTCTGTCAAGGGGTGACCGGGGGAAGAAACGTAGAAAGAAGTGGCAATTTGTTAGGAGATATGAGCTGATCTTGTCTGTCATGGGCTGAGCTGTTGGGGCTCTCTCTCCTAGAACAGATACCAAGGAAGAGGGTTTGGGGGAAGAGCCAGGTGGCTGTTTTGCTCCTGGGCACTTGCTTTCCCGCTGTGCTCCTCCGTGTCCCTTTTGCTCTTACCTGGGATGCCACACCATGGCACATCTGTTGCTGGTCCCCGGCCTGGTCCTATTCTGCTTCTTTGGGTGGGGAGCTTGTAATTTGGCTTAAACTCTCACATACTGCCCAGGAGAACCCCGGTTGCGTATTTTCTCTGAATGGATTCTAGGAGGCACTTGGAGATTGCAGGCATCCCCAAATCTCTTCACAGGAGTCCCTGTCAGAGCCAGGCGGTGAGACAGACATTTCCTACATGAACAATGGTATGAGGGCCTTCTTTATGACCACTGTGTGGTTGTTGTTACTACGAATGCACAGGACACTGAAGGGTGCTTGAGATCCACGTCAGATCAGGGAGGGGTCTGGGTGAGCTTCCCTGCACTCGTTACTCTTTCCTGGTTTCTGTTGTGTGCCATTCAAAGAACTCCATAATTAAAAGTTAATAACCAAGGGCCACGTTGATTGCTTACACGAAGCAGCTGCGTAAGGGTTTACGTGAAACTTCAATCTTCGGTGCCGTGCATTGAATGGTCCAGTTTACACAAGTGGGCACTCATGCACAGAGGTTGTCTCCTATGTGTGCACAGACTGTGCAGTTGTGTCTTCGAGGATGCCCCTCCATATGGTAGTAGGAGTAGCAGTAGCAGTAGTAGGGGGCATCTCAGGCAGTGTCTTACCAGGGGACACAGCCCTAAGAGCCTTAAGCAGTATGCTGAAGTTAGTGGGAATGTGGGCATGGGGCCTGATTGTCTTCATGTAGGTACAGATGTGTGGGAGCTAGTAACGGAGTGAGTGTGGAAGTCTGTGATAGTTGTGTGAGGATATCAGATGGACAGGGTGGAAGTGGAAGCCTGTGAATGGTGTGTGTGTGTGTGTGTGTGTGTGAGAGAGAGAGAGAGAGAGAAAGTGTGAGCATGCGTGCAAACTTGTAGTGCACCTCATGGTGTGGAAGCATCTTCCTTGTTTTCTTTGGCCCCTTTGCATTGCCAACGTCATTACTGTGGTGTTTGGGGCCATTTTTAACTAAAGTAAGGGACAGCTGAACAGTCCTGTGGTGTGGAGTTGATCTAGTAACTGATGACTTAGGTAACCAGCAGGCAAGTGTGGTTACTCCCGAGAAAAGGAAGGCTGACGGGGGTGGGGTGGGGTGGTGGAATTGTGTGTAATTTAACCCTTGTGAATTATTTATTTCTGGAATTTTCTATTCAGTATTTTTGGACCGCCATTGACTAGAAACCGAACCTTCAGAGAGCATAAGATGCAGGACGGGCTCTGTTGATTCCCACCGTGTGTCTCTGCTTTCCCTCTGCACTGTGGCTCTGGAGGCTTGTGTGATTCTTGGGTGTCCCTGCGCGGAGCTTCTTAATGCTGAAGGGCACCCTGTGGGCTGGCTGTACTGTGGTTGCTTTGCTCATCTCTTGGCAGATGTTTGGGTTGCTTCCTGTTAAAGCCTAGAACTTTACAACCAAAGGGCAGATAACCTGCAAAGAGAAGCACATGGACAGACAGCTGGTGTCATTAGCCACTGAAAGATACAAGCCAGGGCCACCATGGGCCCAACTTCTCACTGTACTAGAATGGCTTTGAGAAAAGGGGTTGGGAGCTAACACCTCTTGGTAGAGGACTTGGAGAAAGTGGAATGAGGGGACATGGTTGGGGGGTGGGTGAGATGGTGTTTAGAGGAGAAGTGTGGAAGTTTTTTGGAAAGTTAAACACAGATCCAAATCCCTTGTGATCCAGCAATTCCACTTTTATGCTCATCCCTAAAAGGGTTGGAAGTAGAGACCCAAGAAAAGCTTCATATAACCTATAGCACCGTTCACAAGACAGCAGGCGTGGAAACAACCCACCTGCCCATCCATGGCTGAAGTGGGTAAGCCAGATGTGGTATGAACACCCATCGAATGTTAGTCAGCCATAGAAAGGACTAGAACAATGGTACATGTTACAATACAGAGGAACCTTGAAACACTGGGCTAAAGAAAAGTTAGCCACAGCTAAGACAGTGTGACTCAAGATTCTTGTTTACAAAAATGGCAATACAGGCCTAGCCATGAGGCCAGAAACTTCATCAGTCACCTGGGGTTGGGAGAGGGAAGGGACATGACTGCTTGGTTTTGTAGGGCTTCTTGTTTTCTTTGGTTTTTTTAGTGTTGTAGATTGATGCTCTCCCTGAACCCCCCCCCCCAAAACCCTTATTTTATATGCTAGGAGATAAAACTTAACGGCTGGTGATGGGTGTGTAATATTGTGAATGCATCACAAGATAATTTTAAAGGATAATGTGTGTGTGTGTGTGTGTGTGTGTGTGTGTGTGTGGTATGGTACATGCCCCTCTGCATGCTTCTGTGGAGGACAGGACAGGATGTTTTCCTCTGTCTCTCTTTGCATTCTTGTCTTGAGACCGAGGTTGTCATTAAGCCCACCATTTTGGTTAGCTGGCTGGCCAGCAAGTTCTCAGGATTCCTCTGTCTTTAACTCCCAAACCGGGCATACAGGCACCTGTAGTGGTGCCCAGCTTTTCCCGTTCCAAACTCCAGTCCTCTCTGATTCCCAGGGCAAGCACTGTTACTGCTAAGCCGCCTCTCCAACTCCTTAAATATATTTGGTCACAGTAAATATTATACAAATGTACTCTGTGCATTCTTAGACAAATACTGCTGGGGTTGTATATTTTCTCCTACAGTCTGGGTCACTCTGTTAGGGGAGGAATCTCAGGGTTTTATGGTGTGTGTCTGTGTGTGCTTGTGTATGGCCTTTTGAAGAACCGGTAGCATTTTTTTTTTCTTATTCCCCATGCAGGAGATGCAGCAGCTCACACGTGCTCACTTGGCTTGTTAACACTGTTGTTAGTCTAACTGTAAGTTACTCTAGTGGGTGTTGCAGTGAGGGATGGGGAGATTCTAGTTCTGAGTCTCTCCTTAATACCGTCTTTCCATTGAGGAATATCTGCTTAGGTTCATTGTTCACTTTTTTTTTAGTTTGGTTTTTGAGGCCCTGGCTGTCCTGGAACTCACTCTGTAGACCAGGCTGGCCTCGAACACGCAGAGATCTGAGTACCGAGGTTTAAATTGGATCATTTGTCAGATACTTGTATTGTAAATATTTTCCCATCTTTGCGTTTTTATTAGTAATATCTTTTGAAGGGCAGACTTTTTGTTTTGTTTTGTGTTTTACTTTCAAGTCCAACTCACTTTTTTTTTTTTTTTTCTTATTGTGGAGGGCTCCCATGAAGCCCAGGCTGGCTTTGAACTCACTTTGTAGCTGAGGATGACTGTGAACACCTGGTCCTGCTGTCTCCATCTTCTGAATGCCAGGGTTATATGCCTGCACCTCTATGCCTGGCTTCAATATATTGTTTTTAGAAGTGATGCTAGTGTGTGTTTTTTTCTTTGCTCAGTCCCCCAGAGGTCAAAGGAGTGCATTGGAGCTCCTGGAACTGGAATTACAGGTGCTTATGGGCTGCCTGGGAATCCAGGTCCTCTACCCAGTTTTAGCACCACACTGGACTGACTGTTATGAGAATGTGGTCCTTGCCTTTCTCGAGGTGACTTAACTGTATTTTCATGTAGAAGGAACACTCAGCTGGATGCATCCAAGAGACTGAGGCAGGGGGCTAGCTGTGAGTTTTGGCACGTCCCTGCTGGTGAAGACCGTTCCTGAGTGAAGCACAGGCAGCTGCAGTAGTTAGTTGATAGCGGAAGCAACTGCAAAGTTGCTTACGGGAGGATGCCATATACAGTGTGGATGCGCTGCACGCAGAAGTGTGGTCTCTGCTCTGTGTGGCTGGGTTTAAGATTTGTAGCACTCTTCGCGGGGCAGATGTTTTTGTGGGCTCATTTTTTTTTTCTCTCTTTAAAGTATGGATGTATCAGTGAAGCCACTAGAGTCTGAGGTTTTCTTCTTGGTGAGGCTTTTAATAATGAAAATTGATTTCTTGCTCTTCAGATTGTCTGTTTCTGCTAGGTTGGGTTCTGATAATTTAGATGATTTATCGTGGTAAAAACGTGAGTCCAGTACCCTCTACCCTGTGAATGTTAAGTTCTGGGAGTTTTGGTAAATGCCTATCAGCATGGAGTCCTCACCCGATTCCCATAATTCCTTGCTTTCTTCGGTATGTTTGAAGTCAGATCCTACCCTAGCAATGGCAGCCAGGGCTGGTCTTCTGTTCCTACAGAGGTATGTGACATGCCCGGGGCTTCTTGCCCGTTCTATGGGATCCCCACTGCACCTCTCAACTTGGCCCAGCTCTTCCCAAACCTTTACAGCTGAAGACCCCGAGAACAGACAGCATAGGAACCTTCTTCTTAGGGTCCCTCAGCCAGGAAGTAGAGAGACTGAGTTTTTCACTAGGATGCTGGGGCCCTGTGTGCAAGCATGCCATCCATGTGTAGTGTCATTTCTCAGTTGCCAAACCCCTTGGTTTTTGAAACAGGGTCTCTCCCTGGCCAGGAGGCTTGCTAGATTAGTCTACACTGACTGGCCAGCAAGCCTGAGCGATCCATCTGGGTACATCTCCATGCCAGGTTTACAGGCACACAACACCATGCCCAGCTTTTTGTGACATGGGCTCTGGGAATGGTACTTAAGTCCTTGTGTTTATAAAGTAAGCACTTTCCCAGACCCCTGCACTGCCTCAGCGTGGCATGTGGACAGGTTCTGCACAGAGTTAGCATGCATCCTCTGGGTACAGGTCTCTGATGTCTGTGGCACTACGACCAAGCTCCTTCACTTGGTTTTCTCCACATCTGGCTTATTCGTAGGCCCTCAGGTGCCTCACACACCCAGAGCCTCCAGCAGAACCAGAGCTCTTGCAGACTTGTGCTTAGATCACTCTCCAGAAACTGGGTCACAGCAGAGCTCTGAGCAGGCAGAATTGCATGTCTGCTTGTGTTTGAAGGCAGAGGGCAGCCAGCGGCTTGGGTTTCAAGTGTGGAATCCGGAGAAATCACCAGCTCCGTCCACCCGCTTCTGTGAGTCCCTAGCTTTGCTATCCTGTGGGGCAAGGAAAAGATCATCCACCCCCAGGGCGCTGTCTGTTGGGCTGGCTTGCTTTCCCCACAGCTGGGCCCAACCAGGGTGGTGGTCAGAGGGGATCTTTAAAGTAGATACCCATCTTGGGAGAACCCGTGGGGGGTCATAGATTACCATTATATACAAAGTAACAGCTTGTGATTGCCTAGCTGCGGACATGGGTTTTATTTCAGCAGGAAGAAACTATTGCTTGCAAAGAGCAGAGTCTACTGCAGAGAGCTTGGAAAGCATCTGACTATGGAAGTGGTGGGACTCAGGCTGGGAGGTACTCCGTGTAAGCTGGAAGACATGAGTTTGATTCCTAGAACCTCCACATAAAGATACCCTGGAGGAGCTGCAGTTGCAGGTGGCCTTGGTACCGTGGCCAGCCAGCCTAGCCTAAGAGATGTGTCCCTGGTCCCAGTGAGACACTGTCTCAAAACACAGCCTGCACCATCTGGCCATTGCAATGGCACTAGATGGCTAATGGGTAAAGATATTTACTACAAGGCCTAGTGACCTGCGTTCCATCCCTAGGACCCAGGTGGTGGAAGGAGAGAACTGACTTCTGATCCATCTCCTCCAATGTCTGCACGCTAATAAATAAACAAAATGCAGAATAAATTTAATCAGTGAATTAAAAGATGGTGGGGACTGAGGAATTGACCTTTAAATCCTCTTTCTCCCTACACACATACACACATGCACACATGCACAAACATATACACACACGTTTGAGAAGGGTCTAGAAATGATGGTGCACAGAGGGCTTGGGTGTGGGCTCTATTTCTGGGGAGAGCCAGCAGAGACCCTGTCTTTAGCTTAACTGCTAGTGGTGTCACTAGGGTGTTTCTGCCTGGATCATTTGGGCCTGGACTATTCTGAAACATCTTCTCACGCTTACGTTATAGCTGCTAAGAATGGAAATAGGCTTTCCATTCACCAGCCTGGGCCCCGTGCTCACCGGTGTCATCCTCCCCTATGCAACAGGCTGAGGACCTCTTTGTTGCTTCAGGACACAGAGCACGGCTCTGTGCCACACAGGCTTCTGCAGTGGCTTCTCCCTTGGGTAATAAGTGGAAGGGGTACATCCTCACAGGGGTGAACTTTGATGCTGGGGATCCTGGCTTCCAGGCTCTGTGGGGGTGACAGGCATTTGCTACTGTGTCTGGCTTTTCACATGGGTACTGGGGCACCTGGACTAGGCCCTCGATTAGATTTCCAACCGCGCCATCTCTCCAGCCCGCTGCTGCAGCCCATCTCAGTTCAGAGCTGACTCGAAGGACAGATTTTATAGTTAAAACCTTATTGTTACGGTTGTCCTTTACCTGAAGAGCCACTGGGTATGGCATGGCCAGTCCTCAGCCTCTCCTCTATACCTGTCCCAGGGGACAGTAAGCACTAGGCAGGCACATGTAGCCTGCAGATAGAGGTGCACGCTGATCACTGACTGTCCTAAGCTCATGAGAGACATAGTCCCTGACCTGGAAGGGGTATGTTGTTCTTACTACCTGCTCCAGCATAATGAAGCTGCCATTCAATCCATAGGCTCTCATGGCTTAATCAAAGTGCCCCCGTCCAGCCTCAGAATCCAGGGATAGCTTAGCAGGAAAGAACTCTTGCTGCTCTTGCCAAGGACCAGAGTTGTTTCTTGCACCCCACATTTGGTGGCTTACAAATACCCGTGTGATGGTTTGTATATGCATGGTCCAGGGAGTGGCACTATTAGGAGGTGTGGCCTTGTTGGAGTAGGTATGTCACTGTGGGCATGGGCTTAAGACCTTATCCTAGCTAACTGGAAGTCAGTATTCTGCTAGCAGCCTTCAGATGAAGATGTAGAACTCTCAGCTCCTCCTGCACCATGCCTGCCTGGGTGCTGCCATGTTTTCGCCTTGATGATAATGGACTGAACCTCTGAACCTGTAAGCCAGCCCCAGTATAATGTTGCTCTTATTAAGACTTGCCTTGGTCATGGTGCCTGTTCACAGCAGTAAAACTCTAAGACTGTCTGTAACTCCAGCTCTGGGATATCTTACACCCTCTTCTGGCTTTGGAATGTACTCACACTTATGTGCACACATCTGCACACATCCATATAATTTAAAAACTAAACATAAAATCTAAAAGGGGGCAGGGGCAGGAGAGCAATAAATTGTGGAAATTCTGCTGCCGATGTTTGTTCCTTCCTTGTCTTCATCTCCCC
Organism: Micromys minutus; assembly: GCF_963924665.1. Taxonomy (NCBI): domain Eukaryota; kingdom Metazoa; phylum Chordata; class Mammalia; order Rodentia; family Muridae; genus Micromys; species Micromys minutus. The sequence goes on from NC_137969.1 coordinate 102,727,873, forward strand.
ATCTTCTCTCTGCCCAGGAGATGTTTGTAGATTTACCCCCAGAGTGCAGCTGGTGTCATGGCCAAATAATGCCGTGCATAAATACAGCCCAGTGTGAGGGACCCAGATTCAAGGTGAGCCTTGCCAGCTTGCTTGGGCTGACCTCACTACATATAGTTCTGGAGGTTGGATCTCTCTGTGTAACTAAAACTGTCCTGTAGCGCACAATCTGCTGCCCTGCCTGTGTGGTGCTGGGATTGTATGTGCGTGTGTCCCGCTATGTATTTCAGATCCTGTGGCACGCCCCTAATGTGTCTACAGGGCATCTGTCAGCCTGTGCCATTTTGCTGAGTACACAAAGAACTCTCGCTCACCCCACTGTCTCACAAGTTGGGTTCCTAACTAAGATCTCTGAAGTATCTCGACTTGTGAAACTTTAAGTGTCTGCATGGACCCACAGCAGAGAACTCAGATGTGTATTTAAAGAGCGTTTTTGTTGAGACGTGGTCCCATCCACGTGATAAATCTCACTGAGGTTATGTGGTCGTTCATAGTAGAAAGACTATTTGAAAATTGAAGCAAGCCCCAAAAGTGTGTGCGAGTGTACACATGCACGTGTGTGTGCATGTGCAAACAGGAGTCAGCCTCAGTTTCTATTCCTCCTTGGAGGGTGCCATCCACCTTGAGTTTTGAGCTTCTTGTGTCTTCTTAGCCTCCCCAGAGAGAGGATAACTACCCAGCACAGCTATGATCATGTCCATCCATCTCCCCTAGCCTAGATCTTTCTGTTGTGTTCAAGTACTCTCAACAAAAGCAACTCGAGGGAGCTGGAGAGATGGCTCAGTGGTTGAGACTGTTCTTCCAGAGGTCCTGAGTTCAATTCCCAGCAACCACACAGTGCCTCACAACCATCTATAATGGGATCCAATACCCTCTTCTGGTGTGTCTGAAGACAGCTACAATGTACTCATAAGTAAAATAAATCTTTTTTAAAAAGGCAACTTGGGCTGGAGAGATGACTTAGTGGTTAAGAGCACTAACTGCTCTTCCAGACATCCTGAGTTCAAATCCCAGCAACCTCATGGTGGCTCACAACCATCTGTAATGCAATCTGATACCTTCTCCTGGTGCATCTGAAGATAGCTACAGTGTACTTATATATAATAAATAAACAAATCTTTAAAAAAAAAAAAGGCAACTTGAATGGGTTTATTTTAGCTTACATTTCAAGGTATAGTTCATAATGGTGACAAATTTGTGGTGAGAGGTGCTCCAAGCAGCTAGCTGGTCACATCATAGTCACAGTCAGAATAGAGAATGATGGATATTTAGTTATGCTTAGCTCAGTGTCTCCATTGTACACAGTCCAGGGCATGTACCCCACCCTCATTAAGATGGTCTTACCAATTCAATTAATGTAATCAAGATATTCCCCCACAGTTACACTCAGAGGTCTGTCTCCTCTGTTTGGCCAAGTGGACCACACCAACCATTTCACATGGGGGCTCTTGGGTTCCGAAGCAGAAATGAGCTGTCTGTGCTCTTGGCACAGAGTGTTGAGTGTAGTGACATGTGGAATGTCACTTGCCCAGCCTTCGTGACTAAGGCCAGAGTAGAGGCGGCAGCTCTCTGGGGAGAGGGAGAGGGAGGTGCTGTGCACAGATGCTGGGCGGGAGGTGTGGGGCGTGAGCACACAGAAGACCCTCGGCAGGCTGCAGAGAACATGGCTAATTTCTCATCATTATGCTGCGTGTGAACATCGACCTCAAAGGTGGTAGTCCCTTTCCTTTAAGAGTCTCCCGTGACCACTGTGATAACATTCCAGCTGAAGGGTCAGCTGATCGGTCATTGCTGTTGTAGTTCTACAGGCAAGGAAGGGTAAGGCGTGAGCCGGGCATCGAACTGTCTTCTCTGCCATCATCACATGGCCTCAGTATCGTATCGCTGGCTGACTAACTCACCGCCGTCTCTTACCTTGTCACATGGCCACCTCTTCTGTCTCTCTCTCTCTCTTTTAATATATATAATAAGGATACTTGTCTACTTGTCTGGCCTTAAGACCCACCCAGACGTCCCACTTTGAGATCGCTCACCGAGGCATATCTCCAAAGACCCTTTAGGCAAAGGTCTTCTGGTAAGGTCACACTCACTCGTGATAGTGGGCCTTTCTGGGCTGGACTTCAGGTGGGTGGCCTGAGACGTGGGAACAGGGCCTCAAACAGGCTTTGGTGGGTAGTCACCCACCCTGGGATTCTTCCCAGTAGAGTTTTATCTGCAGGAAAATGAAAAGCAAAGCTCCTCTTGCTGGAGTGAGAAGCTGGGGTGGGGGAAGGAATATATATATAAAATAACAATCAAGGTCAGCCTTTTCTCTCTGTTGATGGGGGTCTCTGCAAAGTCCTCATGGAATCCAGTGTGAACAGGAAGCAAGAGGCACTGAGTCACTTTTCCTTTATTTTTATGGTGTTTTTATTGTTTAGAAAAGGGAGAAAGAAAGCAAAGTGCTTCCTCTCTGATCTGGGTCCTTGCCATTAACAGCTTGCTTTTCTGACATTTCCCACCCCTTTTGCTACTGTTTTCAGATGTGTGTCTACTCCTGATTGACGCGCGCACGCGCACACACATGTCCCCAGATTTCTGCTCGTGCTGTAGTGGTTTCTGTAGCTTGTCCTCTTGGCTCACTGCTCTGCCATAGACCTGTACGTTCAGAGGACGTGCTGCACGCACACCACCTCTGTTGGCTCTTGGTGAGTGTCTGTCCGATCTGCTACTTCCCTGTTTTTCTTGGTGTATTTTGCTCTTCGTTGCTGAGCGAGGTCGGCTGTCTCCATTTAACGGGGGTGGCTCCTGGGAAAAGTAGAGCCTCCCAAAGTGATGTTCCTATGTCTGTGTGTTTGTGAGCATGAGTACATACATGCTTGGACCTCAGTCAGTGTGTGTGTATGCGTGCGGACACCTGCTTCCGTGGGTGTACACATGGGTGCGTGTTTGTGGACCAGTGTGTGCAGATGCTTGCATGTGTACAGGAAGCTGAAGTCTACACGCTCGACTCTTCCCGACATTTTAGCAGACTCTGTTCATTAGGAGGCTCACTGAACTCATTTTCTAGAAGTCTGTTCTTGGCCCAGAGCTAAAAACAAACCCACCCTCGCTGTTCGCTGGCGCCACTAGCCTATCTGGAGTGATGGAGAATGCAAGGGCATTCAGTGATGCCACAGATTGTGTCCGAGTTTCTCCGGGAGTCAGCTGTTCAGCTGTCTTGTCCCTGGTCACACTGGCTACCCAGCCAGATGTTGTGGATATTCCCAGATAGTCTCCAGCCATTTCCTCTTCTGGGGGACTGTCCTCTCTGCTCATGGGAACTTCCCTACATAGTCAAGTTCTGCTCAAAAGGGACCCAGAGTCATGGTGGCCTGGGCAGGCTTTAAGGTACAGATAGATTCCTGCCTAGGTCAGGTAGGGAGTTTGATCAAACATGACAAGAACAGGGAGTTGGCCTGCTCGGGAAGCTTGTCCCAGGAGCAGGCAGAGCTGGATATTCATCCCCATAAGTCACTGGGCCGACATGGCATGAGTGAAGGCTGCTGGCTGCTTGGCGGGGTCACCACTGGGGCTCTTGCAGGCTGAGCAATCATACTTTACCTTCCTGTTCACTTCCTTGGGACAGTGCTTTATGTCTGTCCCTGCTGGTGTTCTGTTCGTTCAGGGGCCAATTAATGCCTCCAGCAATGAGTAACTCCTTCACTGTGGCTTTAAGCGAATCCTTTTGTCCTTCTCCAGACAGGCCTTCATTTTCTTGACCAGCACGCCAGGGCTACACACACAGGGGCATTTAGCAGAGAGGCCCTGAGCTGGGCTATTCTGTTTCCTTTTTCTGGGGGAAAATGTTTATGTAAGTGGCAGTCTTTCCTCCTGTTTGTGAGCTGCTGAAGTTAGCCCCTTGCTCCCTGGCATGCTCTTATCTGACCTTTATACTGGATGGTTCATCCGACCATAAATAATCCCCTTGAAACACAAAGAGCCTGGTGTGCTGGCATCTGCAGAGGCTTGGAGAGGAGCTGCCAGCAGAACAGAGGGCTGAGCGCAGGGAGGTGCAGGGAAGGTGCCAGGATCGGTGGAGGAGGGGCTTCTGCCTCCTCTCCTGTTGGGCTTGATTTGGGGGAAGAGTAAGGCGATGATGTGAATGAGCCAGTGAGTGGGAGGAGCTGGTCTTGGGGACCGGCAGGGAGGACTCAGTGTTATCAGTGTGGAGAGGGGAGGTTTGGGGGCCCTGTACCAGGGCTATGAACAGGTGACTTTCCACATCAGGCATTTGCTGGTCGACTGGAGTCATTCTGCATCCTGCGTCCTTCCCGAGTCAGGTTCAGAAACGTTGAGGTCTGGAAGACCCGTTTTAACCCACAGGTATCTTAGAGTGCAGGCCTAAGGGTTCCCTGTTTCCCAGTCTCTGAGGCTTCCTACCAAGCCCCTCAACCTAGCTGTTTCTCAGGGAGATAGGTCTTTCTGGGTAGCCTGGAGTTGGTTGGGGTTTGTGGCTAGCTCATCTTCTGCCTGAAGGTTCTGAGAAGCTGGCAGAGCCACTGGGCATCTTGACCCAGTGGGTTTCTTCAGTGACAGGGGGATGTTAGTGTGACAGAACCATTCGCTGTCCATAGTGCCCCACCCTCAGGTCCTGAAGCAAGAGCCGCTGTTCTTGGAATTGCTGACTGGTACTCTTATAGGCAGGATGTGATCTCTCACTTGAAACCAGAATCGCTAGCTTTAACCCCGGCTTCACTTCTCACTGAAGGGAGATTTACCCACATGTATGTGGCAGTTGGGGACAGTCCCAACTCAGCAGTTCCTGTTCTTCAAGGCTCAGGAGAGTCCTGAGGGCTATGGCTTGATCATATATACATGCCTGAACCTTTGCACTGGACTAGGCTGCTCTGGGAATTGTCCAATTTTGAAGGTACAAAAGAGTAGTCATATATGAAGGCCAGAAGTGGTCTCTGAAGCTCCTTGGTTTCCACGAACAGCTTGTCTAATCTTGAAAAAGGAACAGCAGCTTGGAAGGCGGTTTATGGAACTCATTTACCAGACTCTTGCATTGCTGTGTCCAGAGGAAGATGTCTGATTCCCAGGGGTGGGGAGGAGCAGATCTGTTTATGTTGATGTGTCCTGTGTAATCATGCAGATGTTCTTATTTGGATTAAAATGCAAGTGATTTCTTAACCCAACCTCAGACTAGCAGTAGAAGCGAAGGTTCCCCTGGGCTGACAGCACCGACGCTTCAGCTGAGTTTATCCCCAGGGTTTATTGACACCAGGTGCAGAGAGGCTGCGGCCTCATCTGGACATCACTGCAGCGAGGTTTCTTGGAAACCAGCAAGGCACAGTGTGGCAGGGAGGAGGGGCCACTTGCGTACAGAACCTGGTGCCTACGTGACACCAATGTGGCTGGAGCCATTGGGACAAAGGGCATTTTCTCATTCCCATGGGACCTTAAGTAATCCTGTGGATGTGAGTCTGAAGCCCCCTTTTGTTTGTCTGTCTGTCTGTTCATTTTTGCCTTCTGAGTGGTACTCAGGAAGGACCTGAGTAAGAGTATCTGGCTCAGTGCGTGTGCGTGCATGTGTATATATGGTGTGTGTGTGTGGCCTATGCATGTGTATATGTGGTGTGTGTGTGGAGGGTGTGGTCTATACATGTGTGTATGTAGTGTGTGAGTGTGGTCTATGCATGTGTGTATGTAGTGTGTGTGTGTGTGTGTGTGTGTGTGTGTGTGTGTATGTGTGGCCTATGCATGTGTGTATGTGGTGTGTGTGTGGTCTATGCATGTGTATATGTGTTGTGTGTGTGTGTGGTCTATGCATGTGTATATGTGGTGTGTGTGTGTGTGTGTGTGTAGTCTATGCATATGTATATGTGTTGTGTGTGTGTGGTCTATGCATGTGTATATGTGTTGAGTGTGTGCTGTATGTGTAAATGCATGTGTATTATATGCTTTCATGTATGTGTATGTGTGTGTTGTGTGTGGGTGTAGAGGCCTAAGGTTGCTTCAGGAATCATTCTAGAATTCTCTTCCACCTTCCTTGTTGAGGCAGGGAGTCTCAACCCAACACACAGTGTCTGGGGATCTCATCTGTGCCTCTGAAGCTAGAATTTCAAGTGGGCCCGCCCAGCATTTACATGAACTCTGGGGATCCGCTCTCCAGACCTCATGTGTGCACAACAAACTTTAAGGTCCCTCGCTGGCCCTTAGGTCCAACATTTGTAACTGAAAGATGGGCCTATAGTCTCTGCATTCATTTCCTTTTTCTTTTAAAGATTTATTTATTTTATGTATTTGAGTACATGTAGCTGTTAGACACACCAGAAGAGAGAGGACATCGGATTCCATTACAGATGGTTGTGAGCCACCATGTGGTTGCTGGGATTTGAACTCAGGACCTCTGGAAGAGCAGTCAGTACTCTTAACCACTGAGCCATCTCTCCAGCCCCCATTCATTTCTTTTTAAGGTCATGGTCAAGTCATGATACAGTACCATTATCTCCACTTACAGCAGGGGTGTGGCTGATTCACTGACGTGCTGATCTGTATATCCCACAGCACATATGTACCTGACAGATTTAAGTGTAAATCAGGCACAGAAGTTTAACAACAAGCTTGTCTGTGCTGCACACCCGAAATACCAATGACTAGGGAGTGCGAGATGGGAAGATGAGATGGGAGGATGGATGGGAGGATTGAATGGAAAGATGAGATGGGAAGATGGATGGGAGGATGGATGGGAGGATTGGATGGGAAGATGAGAGGGAGGATGGATGGGAGGATTGGATGGGAAGATGAGATGGAAGGATGGATGGGAAGATTAGATGGGAGGATGGATGGGAGGATGGATGGGAGGATTGGATGAGAAGATGAGAGAGGAGGATGGATGGGAGGATTGGATGGGAAGATGAGATGGGAGGATGGATAGGAGGATGGATGGGAGGATTGGATGGGAAGATGAGATGGGAGGATGGATGGGAGGATGGATGGGAGGATTGGATGGGAAGATGAGATGGGAGGATGGATGGGAGGATTGGATGGGAAGATGAGATGGGAGGATGGATGGGAAGATGAGATGGGAAGATGGATGGGAAGATGAGATGGGAGGATGAGTTGGGAGGATTGGATGGAAAGATGAGATGGGAGGATGGATGAGAAGATGAGATGGGAGGATGAATGGGAAGATTACAATTTCAAGGCCTGCCTAGGCTACTTAGGATGACTCTCATTGAAAAGGGTTCTAATACAAGTGCATGTGTGTTAACATTGTTCATAATCTCTCTCTTTCCTCTTTTTCTCTCTCACACACATACAAACTCTTTCTCTCTTGACAATATAACTGTACAGTAGATCTGAGTAATCTTCAAATATCTTATCTCTTCCTTTAGGTTGAAAGTACACCCCCATTTTCTTAAAAGAAGCACTTCCCGGGGCTTCTCTTTGGAGATAAAGGTTCCCGGGGTGCATGCCCTGCGATGCTAAGGTAGTCTGACTGATAACCAAGACAGTGTTGAGTGGTGTATACGCCGTGCACACTGTGGGCAAGAAGATGCATAGACCATGAGGATGGGCCAAGGTGATGAAGGCGTGCTTGCACGTGCGTGTGCGCACTGCAAAGAACATTGTGCAGTTACAAACTTAGAACAAGTCCTGTGGGTATTTTTGGACTGTGATTGATGGTAGGTAAGTGAAACTGTAAGATTAAGTTTCAGGTGACAGGGCTATTGTGTGGCCAAGAATGTGAGCTGCACACCCAGGGCCCAGGATGTGTTGTATTACACCCAGTTGCCTTTCTCTCTGGGAGGCAAAAGGCATGAATCCTTCACATTCTAAAGGAGTAGATGGTTGGTCCTGAGGTCTCCTCCCCAGTAATTATAGGATTCGGACTCTGCATTGCCTTTGGACCTCAGTCATGCATGGAGCAAACACAGACCCTGAGTGCTGTGTGAACACTCTTGTCTGGAGCACGTGATCTCTGCAGAGGGTCGTCAGGAACTGCTTCAAATTCTTTGACTCCTTTGAACTCCTTTTACTGCTACCTGCTTATTTTACTACTTGACAGTTTCATATATGTCTATGAAACTTTATAGATTTTTTTTAACACTTTATTTTTTAATCTGTATACAGTTTTGTAGATTTTTTTGGTATAGCGTGCTTGTGTATATGTATACTCGTGTGTGTGTGTGTGTGTGTGTGTGTGTGTGTGTGTACACGTGTGTATACGAGTGCACCTATGGAGGCCTGGGAATGATTCTGGCGAGGGTTACATATTAAACATACGCATGTGGCCCTGAGTTTGAATCCTCGATGCGATGCTAGCTCTGGTTGTGAAGATGGGAAGATCTGAGGGGCGTCTTACTGGCTGGTTTGTCCAGCCAATTGGTGAGAGACCTATCTAAGAAAAGCAGCAAAACAAAAATAAATGGGTAAATGAATATGAACACCGGTGAGATGGCTCGGTGGGCAAAAGCTTGGGTCATGCAAGTCTGATGGGCTGAGTTTCATTCTGAGAACCCACACATTTGGAACCCCAACACTTCTGTGGCAAGATGGAGGCAGGAGGATTGGTGGTAGGTTGCTTGCAGTACAGAGTGGGGGAGAAACAACCAGAGAGGCTCTACCCCAAAAGGTAAAGGAAGAGACCTCCACATGGGAGCTGTGGTAGATGCATGCCTCCCTCAATCATAAATAATGTTTTATAGAGATATAGAGGGAGACACCTGATGCTGACCTATATTCTTATGCATGTACCTGTGGGCATGGATACACACAGAAACAGGTGCATACACTACACACACACACACACACACACACACACACACACACACAAGCACACATGCACATGTTTTAATTAGAAAAGATCCATTTGTGATATAAGATCTTATCACAGCTTATCCATATGAATTTAATTTCAAGGGCACCAAATTGCTTTGTTTTGGTGACATTCACAGCCCCCAAAGTAAAGTTTTAAGGCTCGCCAGTCAAATAGGTGGAGTCATTTTATTATTTTTCACTGTCTTCCTTGGTTTCTGAGATGAATACAACAGAAGTGATTGTTTTGCTGTCGAGGTAACATCAGCCCTGTTGTATCCCCCTCCCATTGTCTAGAACAGATTATATACACTTGTCACTAGTTATTTCTTTCTTACTGTTTTGGATAGACTTTTTCAATCAAACTGTAGGGGACCGTTCCAATATCTCTTTCTGGGCGTTTTCACTACATCTTCAATTTCCTTAGTGTTTACATTATTGGTCAGGCTGTCTCTGTCATCTTGGGTGAATTTGGGCTGTTTTCTTCTAAACCTGGCATATCATGTTTATGGTTGTTGACAGGCTTTTTCTGTTACAGTCTGTCATGTCTGTGGTGGTGACTCCTCTCTTTTTTGCGGATGGTTGGACATTGTTCACATTTTGTGGATTTTAGGACTAGGGTAGTTATCACTGGCCTCATGCCCAGGGAGCCATCTCCACTGTCTCCTCTCCAGGGAACAGCCAGTGGGCTGTGTTAGGATGAACACCAGGGTTCTGCAGCCCCGGTTGGCAGGTGGTGCCAGGACCAGCCAATTAACACACGAGCACCCCAGTGACCTGCGCTTCTGCATGTCACCAGAAGGGCCAGCTTGCTACCTGGGAGCAGCCCCAGAGGATAACTGAGTTGGCTTCATTCCACAGGGAGAGGAAACTTGAAGGTCAGAGAGTGGATGAGTCTGTGAGGGTCCTCCGGTGACCGCTCCAAGGAACAGATTCATTGCTGTTCCATAAAAGCTGCTTGTTGGCCTGCTTGAAAAGCCCAGACAAGCCTACCAAATGGAGTGAGGAAGGAGAGGAAGAAGGAAAATCATAGTGCTGTGGAAGGAAGGCTTTATTTTCTAGAATCTGGCTGGGAGTTAGAAGCTGGATCAGATTTAAAAACAAAACAAAACAACCCCCCCCCCCAAAAAAAACCCAACATTGCCTACAGAAATAGTGATTGTCTCCCTAAGGACATCCTAAACAAGGATGTTCAAACAGCTAGCCAAGGGAACTGAGAGGGCGGCTCAGTAGGTAGAATGCTTGCTTAACAGGCACAAGGCACTGGGTTTAATCCCTGACACCGTGGAAAACGGGTGTGGTGGCACACACCTGCAATTTCAGCAGTAAGGAGGGGAAGACACGGAGGACCAGGGAGTTCACAGTCACCTTCAACCTTCGAAAACAAGCCAGCTGTGCTTACTCAGACCAGAATGCTAGCATTTGCCCCTGCCATTCCTGCACATGAGTTGTGTACCTGACAGTTCCATTCACAAAAGAAAATCCTTAATGTTTTTGAAACGAACCAGCTTAGGGACTGGAGAGATGGCTCTGCAGTTAAGAGTACTGTGGCTGTTCTTCCAGAGGACACAGACTCTGTTCCCACCACCCACCTGGTGGCTCACTACCCTCTAATTCCAGTTCCAGGTGATTCAGTGCCCTCTTCTGGCCTTCTTAGCTATCAGGCATGCACGTGGTACGCAGACACACACTGGCAAAACACCCACGTACATAAAATAACAAAATAATTTCTAAAATCTTAGCTTAAGCCTTAAATCTTATTGTAAATTAGATTCTCACCCACAAAATTTGTACATGTGTGTGTGTGTGTGTGTGTGTGTGTGTGTACCTATACCATATGTAAATACAAATGGTGTGAGTGTGTATGTGTGTGTGTGTGAGTGAGTGTGTGTGTGTGTGTGTGTGTTTATGTGTATGTGTGTGTGTATCCATTGCAAAGATACCTAAGTATGGCTTTCTAAGCACCAACCCTAAATGGACCATACCTCATCTCTGGTTAATAAACTTGTTGACTTTGTTAAAGCACATGACTCACCCTGAAACGCTTTTCCTGCAGTGTTAGTCCAGAAGGTCCTGAGGGTGAGACTCCTCAGGCTGCTTTTTGGCAGTTCCGGCCGTGCCTCCACATCACCCCTGTCCTTTGCTTTTGCTAAGTGGGTTTGAAGAGGATTGACTGAGTTCTTCTGTAGGGCACAGGGTCACTGTCCCCATTTGCCCTGATTGGATAATGGAAGATGTGGATTTTGGTTCCTGTCCTGAAACTTTGGAGCATCTGAGGTGAGGGGAAAGCACCTCCTTCCCTTTCTTTTCAGCAATTCCTTAGGCAAGTAATTTGGTTTCATTTGATTAAAAAAATCTGTGTCATGCTGGGCTTTCAAACAGAATGACTTTTAAGGAACAGGAAGAAGGTTGGGTCTGGAGAGATGGCTCCATGATTAAATGTACAGGACCCCAGGCTATGGTCAGCACCAACTTGAAGTAACCATGAGTTGTGGAGCAAGGAGGCTGAACACAGTGTTTGACCTGGCCTGTGTTATCCCCAAGAATGGCCTCTGTGCCTGCTGTCCCTTACTGTTGAGCCTTGGGCTGCCCTCAGCCTTCTGCAGCTCTGTGCTGCTACTTTGTATCAGTGTGGCTGTGCAGGTGTGTGACGTGGTATCAGCAGTCTTTAGGTGAGGACATGGCAGAGGACATGAGTTATAGCTCTGTCCTGGGTGCTTGACAGCTCATGGTAGCTAGAAAGCAGAGTTCTAGAGCCTAACTGGACTGTGGTCATATGCAGACAAGGGTTTCTAAGAATCTTTCCTCCTCTCATAAGTAATTCATTGCTTTTGTTTGGGGAGACAGTCTCCATAGTACAGATTGGCCTCAGAATATAGTTATGTATATTGTATCTAGACATTTTGTGTTAAAATAATGATATAGAAACGAAGAGGTGGCTGAGTTGGTGGCTAAAGTTCTTGCTGTGCAAATGTGAGGATCTGAGTTTAGGACCCCAGGATGTAAATTTTCCGTGGGAGGGTGACTTGGCTGTAGTTCCACACACGGAAGGTGGAGACATGGGATCCCCAAAAGCAAGCTGATTAGACAGGGTGCTGTATTGATGTTTTCTGGGTTTGATTGAGAGACCTTGACTCAGTGTGAGTGATTGAGGATGATTCTTGACATAACCTTGGGCTTCCACATGAACAAATAAATATTCACTTGCAGTGTGTTTGTTTGTTTGTATGTGTTTGTGTGTGTGCCTGCCTGAAACAGAAACTGAAGGGATGAAAAGGACATAAAAATTAACCCTCCATCAGGTGGCTTGCTTGGCTGTATGCAGTTGTCCATCTGTGTCTAAGGGGATAGGATGGGTTCTAGAACCCTCTATATATGCCAGAATTCATAGATGCAAGGGGTTTTCCTCTAAGGGTGTGGTGTTGGTACACAGCAGTGAGCATCTTTGCATACATCAGTGCCTCACAGTTCCAGGATGATGTACCATGTCCGTCCATGGAAGGAATAGGGACGGTGACAAAGCGCGAAGAGCCCATGTGCACAGAACTTCGTTTTCTGAATGTATGTGGCACCCGTATGTTCAGAGGTCCACATGAGTCTGAATTTCGGGCACTGAGGGACCAGGAACTCCAGGCATGCTGAACTATCAGATACTGTGTTTTCTCTTTCTGGACTCTGCAGGTTTCACACGATCATCTTGGTTCTGGAGTGTTGGGCAGTTAGAACAGGTGGTACTGGAGGCACGTGCTCAGGTCCACACTAGTACCAGGAAAAGAGGCAGAAGGGTGCTGCCTGCCCGGGGTTCTGCTTATGGAAACTCCAGCCCCAGCAACCAGGAGAACCCCAGCTAACCTTCTTGAGGAGGCTAAGGGCTGGGAAGTTAATTCAGTTTCCCTCCAGGGGGCTGGTGACATTTTAGTTTCTGTTCTGGTAGCTTGTGAAAGGGTAATAAAAGCCCTTCTAGGGCCTGCCCCCAGGAGCTTCGGATTTACAAACCTCTGGTTATATAGTAACAGGAGCAGCATCCTCCAAGAAGGTTCTGCAACTGTTTCTGCTTCACTTACAGGCTCAGGCTGCACCTATGGATGCCCAGCCCTCACTCCCACCATATTTACATATTTACATTGCATGCTGGGTACGATGGCAGAGGAGGACAGTGGGGAAGGGCTTGAGAAGTGCATGCTGACAAGACATGCTCTTGAGCAGGGCCCGTGCATCCTCGATGAACTACTGAGGGGGTTCCTGGGTACTTGCACATCTGTAAGGACAGCTGTGCCCATGCTCATGGGATCTTTGAGTATCAGTATGTCTGAATATGTGTGCACATCTAGCAGATGCTCTTGTGGGTGTAATGAGAGGCCAACACACTGGGTCTTCCTGCAGTCTTGTGGTAGCTCCGTGTTTTGGTTAGGGTTTTATTGCTGTGAATGAACACCATGATCAAGGCAAGTCTTAATAAATAACAACATTTAATTGAGGCTGGCTTACAGGTTCAGTCCATTATCATCAAGTGAGAACACGGCAGCATCCGGGCAGGCATGGTGAAGGAGGAGCTGAGAATTCTACATCTTCACCCAAAGGAAGCCAGGAACAGACTGAGTATCCTCAGGCAGCTAGGAGGAGTGTCTCCAAGCCCACCCTCAGAGTGACACACTTCCTCCAACAAGACCACACCTTCTACTAGTGCCATTCCCTGAACCAAGCACATGCAAACCATCACACTTGGGAAAGGAAGGCCCTGGGCAGCTACAGCTCATTTCCCTGCCCTAGGCTTTAAGAGGTATTTTGTCATCCCCGAAGAGAATCCGGGGAAATGAAAATGAACTTGGATTGCAGTGAGGTGAACTCGGGTGATTTTCCTAGTTTATTTTGTTTGTTTGATGTAGAACATGTGTGTGTGTGTGTGTGTGTGTGTGTGTGTGTGTGTATTCATGTGCACGTATGTGTGCAGGCACCCAGTGCATTTGGGTGCACGGAGGCCTTATCATAGCCTTGACTTACTCTTCAGATGCATCCTAGTTTATTTTTGTAAAGATCTCTCACTGGCCCGGAACTTGCTGATTCATCAGTGACACCCCCCCCCCCCCCCCCCCCCCCCCCCCGTCTCCTAACTCTGTAGTGCCGGGATTAAAAACACACCTTCCATTTCCAGGTTTTTACACAGGTTGGTGGGGGGGCTTAGGCTCAGCTCATAATGTTTGCAAGGCAAGCACCTTAACAACTGACACATCTCCTTGCCCCCCCCCCCCCAGTCAGGAAATGGTTTTGAACTTCCTGTTCTTTTTAGAGGTCTGGCCCATCCGTGCGTGCCCCTGACACTGTGACACAGGCTGGTGAGCCTCACAGCCGTATGGTGCACTGTTAAAGGACTGAGAGCCTTGACTCTGCTGAGATTCTCTGGTCTTCGGTTCTTCCTATCATGGGACTGGTTAGCGCCATAGCCTTCTTTCTCCTGCCCCACCCCCATCCCAGAAATGCAGGGAGGGCTACTCCCAACTTTCCTTCCATTCCTGGCTTCCTCCAAGTCATCCCCTGTACCCTAACTCAGGATTGTGTCCCTTCCTTTCTTCTAGTCTCAGAATTTGGAATAAGTAACCTTTAAGTTCCGTTAAGTGATCGAGGGGCTCCTGACTGTGTGTCAATCTGTAAGCCACACACCACTGACATCAACACTGACAGTCCTCTGTCCACACAGCGGCTCCAGGGTAGTGGGAAGGTAACCGGTGCCTCCCATGGGAAGAGCCGACCTGTGTCCACTGGGACTCCATCCCAATTTCCTTTACTTCCTATTGCTTTTTGTTTCTGAGAGGGAATTAGCATAACCCAATGGGATGATGTGCAGGGGCATTCTGGCACCGGGCCTGCAGCTAGGGAAGTATTGAGGACCCCAGAACTTTCCTTCCTCACCAAATCAGTTTCATGAGTTGCTAGGAACGGTTCTTTTACACAGCCTTCTGGAGTTTGTCCAGTGATTTCCTTGTCATTCAAAAAATCCTTTGGCTTCAGAACCCTGGTGTCTTTCGATACTTGTCTAGGCCACCTGAGTTTCCACCAAGGTGGTATCCTTCCAAGGGTGGGTAAAACCTATTAGAGCTTTATTCTGTTAGTCTGCAATGCCAGTGTGCTATGCTCAGAGTGCTGGACTGCTCTTGCTTCTGCTTAGTTGTCGATGTATAATGCCTTTTGGGGCTCCAGTATTCCTCGATTTGTACAAATTGAAATAAAAAACAAGGCTCTGCGTGTTCAGTTCGGTGCAGATGGCTTGTTTAGCATGCTCGAGAGGCTGGGTGTCATTTTCCCCAACAAAAATATGAGACAAAAATAAAAACCAAGTGGGGGCTTAATAAGAAGACTTGGTCGGGGGATGTAAAAGCTGGTCTACTCTTTGGCCACAAGGACTCTGTATCCCCAGGGCTATACTAGTGGGAGGGTGGGGGTCCTGAAGGGCATAGATTGTAGGGAAGGGTTAGGTGTGGTATAGGGGTCAACGTGTACCAGGCATGTCCCAAGCATGGCTTGGGAATCATGGGATCTAGGAATGGAGGAAAGCCTAAGGTTTGGTCCCCAGGGTCTGTTTGAGTGACAGCTTACCTGGGGGTGCCAAGCCAGACCTGGTGGCTCTGTGCTTGGCCTTGTTTGGGTAGATTGGTATCCTGAATCCTGGTGTCTAGAAGGGGTTTCTTTCCAGTGGCCTTTCTTGAACCCAGTGTGGGTTCTCCAGGAGCTCAGGGCTTATGTGAAGCCAGTGTGGTCACCATTGTCACCCGCAGTCCTTCAGAGTGGGATATAGTGTTGGAGGCTTGCTGACCGGGACTGTCCATTCACCCAGATGGGCCTGACACACTTTGCTAGGCCTCCCTGCTGGGGGACCCCATCCCTGCTTCCAGCTGTGTCCTCTGAACTGACCAGTAACCAAGAGAATCCTGCCAGTGGAAGAGTGCTTGAGATGGAGCACCCATGGGTACCAGGGCCTCTTGGGTTGTTAGTAGCAGGACTCTTCCATTGCTGTTCTTGAGTTTGTAGCACAGCAGCCCTCCTGGAGTTGCCTTCTTTTGTAAGAAACACAAAGTGCTTTTCAGCACAGTCACTGAACTTTACACTGGATGCTTCTCTGGAAGAACAAACAGCTCCTTAGGAATGGTCCCAGAGGCCCCTGCAGCACAGACCTGGAATCCATTAGGAATGTACTTTCCTGGGCTTCCCTCCACTCTGTAAGATCAGGGTTTCTAGATGTCTATGGTTGTGTGCATTTAGAGCATATGTATATATATCTAGGCATGTGTGCATGTAGTATGATATGTGTACTGGCTGGTTTTGTGTCAACTTGACACAAGCTGGAGTTATCACAGAGAAAGAAGCCTCAGTTGAGGAAATGCCTTCATGAGATCCTGCTGTAAGGCATTTTCTCAACTAGTGATCAAGGGGGGGGGGGGGCCCAGCCCACTGTGGGTGGTGCCATCCTGGGCTGGTAGACCTGGGTTCTATAAGAAAGCAGGCTGAGCAAGCCAGGGGAAGCAAGCCAGTAAGTAACATCCTTTCATGGTCTCCGCATCAGCTCCTGCTTCCTGACCTGCTTGGGTTCCAGTCCCAACTTCCTCTGGTGATAAACAGCAATATGGAAATGTAAGCTGAGTAAACTCTTTTCTCCCCAACTTGCTTCTTGGTCATGATGTTTGTGCAGGATAGAAATCCTGACTAAGACAGTACATATATGGATGGATGTGTACAGGTTGAATGCTCCCTTACAGTGGACTGTGGCATGTGTCTGCTGGAGTATGTAAGGTAAAAATGTCACTAGCAAAAAGGTGACCAAGTTGTCTTCTGACTCCCAGACCTCACCAGCAGTGTGAGGGCCTGTGGCTACTTACCTGACTGTCCCCTGATGCTCATTCATGTACAGTCATGCATACCTGAAGCGGGATGGAGCCACAGTCCCAGTCTGGCCATCTCTGTCCAGCCCTATTCTCTCTTGGGCAGTTCCACCACCACACAGCATGACTGCCTTCTTTACAGCTGCCTAGGACACAAACATTTAGATAAACTGTCACTCACTCTGGTCACCCGCCGACAGTCCTGGAGGCAGTTTCCATGGCTTTGGTGCAATGCAGAGAATGTCTTTTGACGTATCTTTGTGTCTGAGTGAGAAACAGGTCCTTTTTCTGTTGTGTTAGCTGGGTAATTTATGAAGAAGGGTGCTTTATCCGGCTTACAGTTTGAAGGTAGGATGTCCAGGGGCAGGGTAATAGCATCCACTAAGCGCCTTTTGATGTGGGGTGTCATGGCCAGGACGTCACATAGTGAGACAGACCGAGCGTGTGGAGCATGGGTCTCTTCCTCTTCCTTAAAGCTACTAATGTCATTATGGAGGCCAAATTCTCATGACCTCGTCTAATTACCTTGGAAAAGTCCCACCTCCAAATACCAGCAACACAGGAATGTAGAGATTGAGTGTCACCCTCCTAATACTAGGACGAGGCTGCCAAATCTCAACATAAGGATCTGGGAGGTGCTCTTCCAGCAGTAGCAGGATATATGGCAGGAACTTCCCAAAGTCAGGTCAGTCCTTCTCCCAGACTGTGTTGGGACTTCCCTGAGCCATCCCCATCCCTGGCCCTGGTGATAGGTCACTTCAGGTCCCTGCCCATCTAGATGAGGCAGTGACACCTTGTTTACTCGTTGTGTAGTTAATGACACCGATCCCTCGCCATCTCTGATTTGCCCACTGCAGTTTTATGTTCTGGCTGGGGGCTCTGGGGATTCCAGGAGACCTTAGGAAAGGTGGCCCTGGCATTTTCTGCCTGCTGTTTCTATGCCTCCTTTTGTGTATAAAAACCCTGTCTGCTTTGATTATTATTATTTTTTTTAGACCTACACTTTTGACCACGTGGTTGCTGGAATTGAATTCAGGACCTCTAGAAGAGCAGTCAGTGCTCTTAACTTCGGAGCCATCCCCCCAGCCATTTTTTTAAAAATCAGGACTGGGGCATCTTTCACAGCCCATGATCTCCTGCCTCTCTCCACACACCCAGATCCACTCCGCTGCTCCAGTTCCTGACTAGCCCAGAGAAAATAAGTCAAGGAGGGGCAGACACTGCCACCACCCTTCCTGTTGCTGGTGGGGTTGTCCTGTATGGCTCACCTGGCAGATGTGCTGATGTGCCCCGAGTTGGGCAGACTGCTGTCTTGGGCGTCTGGAATTTTGTGTGCATGTGTTAGTGTGTGCTTGTCTGACTCACTTTGGTTCTGCTCATTTCCCCTTTCCAATTCTTGTTTCAGACCCTGATAATACCACGGAAACACAGCCAAGTTCTGAATACCGACGTGTCTGACAATACTGGTCCCTAGGTGAGTAACTAAATCCACCGCCAAGGAAGATTCCCTTGGGAGGTGGCCCCATGAGTCAGCAGTTGGTTCTGTGCTAGACCTGGCCCTGTGGTGTGATTAGAGAACCAAGAAAAGTCTGTCCGTGCAAACCTATGCATTCCTGTCACAGAGTTCTGTCTGAGTGAGAAATGGGGCATAGAAGGTTCGGTGTGGATGGAGGGAGAAAGGCTGCCTGCAAGGGGCTTCTGGGTAAAGCCCATTCAGATGGAGAATTCCTCACTTGAAGGAAGGAAGGAAGGAAGGAAGGAAGGAAGGAAGGAAGGAAGGAAGGAAGGAAGGGAGGGAGGGAGGGAGGGAGGGAGGGAGGAAGGGAGAGTTCATTCTGTCTTAGTTTAAGGACAAAGGCTGTCATGGCAGGTGGGCCGCAGGAGTTTGAGGCTGCAGTTGGGAAGCCAAGAGAAACAATGTTGCTCTTCAGTTTGCCTTCTCTTTATTCAACCTGGAACCCAACCTCATGGGGTAGAACAATCCATATTCAGGGCTGGTCTTCCAGCCTCAGTTTGAACCTCTCTGGAAACACCCTCACAGACACACCCACCAATGCATGCTTCTAAATGACTCTAAATCCATTGACAATGAAGATTTACCATCAGAACACCTGAGTCAGCACCAACTTCTGACAAAAAAAAAAAAAAAAATCCCCTGTGGGTTCTGTGTTCAGGAGCCTATACTGGGTTTTTGAAGATAGCTGGACTCCCTCCCTAGGGAGCTTCCTTGTTTCTCTCCTGTGCTCCCTAGAGTAGAGAAGTCTGTGGAGGTGGCAGCTCAGATAGGGGCTGGGAGGGTGACATACCAGCCCTTTATGGTCACTACAATTGTACGTTCAGGGATGTGGACATCTGAGGCCCTCTGGGTTTGTCTAGGCCACAGGAGGGCTGTTGTGTGTGGGCCCTGCTGCAAGTGTGGTAGCTATGCCACCCCATCTCAGTAGCTCTGGAAAGGTATTGGTGCTCTTTTGTCATGGGTGGGGCACCATACTGTGAAGGCTCGGCATTCACATCACAGATATAGTCGTCCCCTTATCTGCTGTTTGACTGTGTGCATGTTTGTTCCCCCGAAATCAACCAGGAGAAAGCACAGGACAGTGAAGTGTTTGAGAGCAGGAAGAGAGAGGGCTCTGCTGTTCAGTCCTGTCTCTAGCTGTTCTTGCAATCTCAGTGTGTCTAATTTTTAGAAAGCCCTAGTGTTTCAGTGTGCTTAAAAAAAACACGGAGCTCTCCCTCCACGCTGTGTCACCCCACGGAGGTCTTGGAGGGCAGCTCCCGAGGATAAGGGGGAATGCTGTCGTTTGCATATAAAAGGCTGCCTAGAAAGGAAATACTTAGGAATATTTTGCAGGGCTTTGCAGCGAGGTGGAAACTAAAATAAATTGAATAAATTGTCAGGATCTTTCCCAGCGTGAAGTGGCCCATAGGAGCAGCTCTGCCTGTAGTGGGTCCTGAGAGTGGGGACAAAACAGGCATTGTCCTTCCTGTTGCCCCTGACCCCCCCCTTCTCTATGACGCTATGGTGGAAATCTAGCCAAGAATCCTAGAGTGGCCTCTGGGAGAAGCTGGTGTGTCCAGGCAGGGAAGGCAGCAGCCAGAAGGTTCTGGGAGGCCTGGCTAACGAGCATGGTTTGGGGGTGCTTGGGTGTCTCTTGGGCCTTTTGGGGAATAGTGAGCATATGACAGGGCAGATGTCAGGATTAGGGACAGGTCTTGCTTGGCGGCAAGTTACAAAGCTATAGCTCACCTGGAGTTCTGTTCTTGGAGCTATGCTCTTGCCTGTGGTAAACGGACGTACAGAGTATGGGAGGTAAAGAGGTCTGGGTCCTGTTGCACTCTGAAGCTACTTTAAAATTCTGTCTTTGTTGTGCTCCGGCTGGTTTCCCAGTTCTGTAGCTTTCTTGTGTTTTGTTTTATTTTGTTTTTAAGACAGGGTCTAGCTCTGGCTCTCCTGGAACTCACTCACTCTGTAGACCAGGCTGGCCTTGAACTCACAGATCTGCAAGCCTCTGCCTCTCAAGTGCTGGGATTAAAGGTGTGTGTCACTATGCTTGGTTTCGTTTTTTCTTGTTTTTTTTTTTTTAAGATGTGTATATTTATTATATTTATGTGTCCGTGTTTGTATGTTTGTGTGCTACATGTGTGAAGGTACCCATGGAGGTCAAAAGAGGGTATTGGATCTCCTGGACCTGGACTTACCGGTGGCTGTGAACAGCCTGCTGTGGGTGCTGGGAACTGGATTCCAGTTCTCTGCAAGAGCAAGAAGTATTCGTAACCTCTGAGCCATCTAGAATCTCTCAGCTCCAGCCGTGCGGCCTTACGAAGCCTGTTGTGTGCATGCCACAGCACTGCCCAAGTGTGCCCAGCCCTGGGGTAGGCGTAGCTGAGTGTATCTGCCCCTAAGTGTGCCCACCCACCAAGTGTACCTAGTACTCAAGTGTGCTACCCTCAGTATGCTCAACTGCCTTGACACTGACAACTTTTATATAGGAGGGCGCCTTATTTTTAGTTAAGTGTCTAAAAATATAAGCTTTAAGCAGGGCCACTGTGGATTTAATTAGAAGACAGTAAAATGGGAGAGAAGTTTCCATATGTTCCAAAGAGGGTCTCTCTGGTCTTGTTGGTACAGTCCTGTGAGGCTGTGACCTGGAATAATGCCCAGGCTCTTCCCCCTTGGGCATCCAGGGTCTAGTAGGTGTAGAGCCAAAAGCTCCAAGACCCATTAGTGTACAGAACTCTCACCTTGGTAGCATCAGCCAGATACTAACTAGGACCAGAGTGTAGGTCACCAGCAGACATTGCATGAGAAATGTAAAACATGGTAGGCGGGTCCTCCAGTGTCTCTGAAATGACAGGAGATATACAGTTTGGCACTGTCCAGCCTCTTCAAGCACAGAGGGGCCAGCCCTGATCTGAGACTTGGTATTGGAGCCTAACATTTATGTTAGCAGCCCCAGGATGGGACATACTGCTCTCCCATGCTTAGTGCCCATACCTCCCAGTTCTACAGGTGAGTACCATGCCTGGCCCAGGTGCTGGAGTGTGGCTCTTCCAAGCTTGCTTGGAAGGCATTGCACAACACCCCTCTCTGAAGTGTGTTGAGTACATGTTAGCAGGCCGTATGGTGCATATTTGTGTACTGGATTAAATGACATAGATTATGAGAAAGTATTCACTTTGCTGTCCTGGTCATTCTTGCAATCAGTGGTGTGTGTGTCGAGCAGTGTGGATCTGGAATGCTATGGCTGCCTTGGGTTTGAGTTTGCTCCCATCCTGCTGGGGTTGGGCAAGAATACTATCATTCCTGGGTTACTAAGGACAGCTCCTAAGCAGCGTTCTGTGGGGTGCTGGAGAGGGTCACCACACAGGCCATTTTTCTCTTGAGGTACCAGCCCTGCCCTACCTGAGGTGAGACTTCACCCTGAAGGCCCAGCATTGTGCAGGCATACCTTGTCTTTGTTTTCTGTTGGGGTAAAGATAGAGTGTACTTAGGCTGGTGAGATGGCTCAGTGGTTAAGAGCACTGGCTGCTCTTCCAGAGGTCCTGAGTTCAGTTTCCAGCAACTGCATGGTGGCTCACAACCAATTATAAAAGGATCTGATGCCCTCTCTGGCATGTAGGTGGCATGCAGGTGGCATGTAGGTGGCATGCAGGTGGCATGTAGGTAGCATGCAGGCATACATGCCGACAGAGCAGTCCTGCATTCCACATCATGGTTGTATCCTGAAGTCAGTGGTGGTTTGCTCAGCCTGCATATTGTGTTTGTGTGAGCCCATGCCTTTGTGGGAGGAGAGCCACCTCATAAATACCTGTTACCCCCAATACCATGTGACTCGCTTTTAGTAGCCTGAGAGGAGGGTCTGATGCCTGTGCAGCTGTGGGGACCTGACACCTCAATAGGAAAAGACCTCAGGCACACCCACATCTGGCCAGGCTATTAATATCTCACAAAGGACTCCCATTTCCCTATGGACAGCCTGCGTGCGGTGATGCTGTTGTGCACATGAGCGGAGCCCATGAGAGGAGCCTTCTGGTGATCGGCTTTCAAGATGCACCACTGAGTTCCCAGCTACAAGCCAGGGCCTCACAGATTTCTGCCTGCCGTTCTGCGGCGCGTGGATGCTGGCTCCCAGAGGGCAGGTGGAACCAGGGCCCCAGGTAGTCTGCTGCAGAGATGCTGGCCCTTCTCAGCGCTTTCTATTCACAGCTGCAGGAGAGTTCTCTGTAGCCTCCTGCAGCCTGGCAAGAGGGCTTAGGCAAACAGCAAATGTTAAACTTCTGGGGAAGACAGACCCCGAGTGGGGTTGCTAAGGTCAGGTAGGAGAAGAGATGGTATATGGGTTCATGGAGATGTCTGACATCATATTTAAAAGGGCTGTTAGGACATAGGCCATTTTTCTCTTCTCTTGTGGTCTTCATATGCAGAGCTGGTCCCACGAGGATACTGTGTAGCTGAGTCTTTTGGAGTATCCTCTGAACTAGACATATGGGATGGGAATTGGGCGAGGAGACCACCCCAGATAACCTGTGTCTGCTGTCATCCTCCTCCCCTCAGTAGCCTCATGTTTAGAAGTCACGGCCATCATGATCCTAGATGGTGTGTGTTAGACGGAACCAGGGGACTGCTCATTTGTGCAGATAACATAGACCCCTGAGAACACTGTAGACTGATGTCTTCTCTTCCCCTGGGAACCTGGGAGGCCTGGGTTTGTTACCCATGCATGTGGGGTGGTGCAGGCAACAGTGCATATGGGAGGCACACCCGACTCTTGAGACCCACACTCAGCTGTCCTGAGTTTCTTTGTTGTTTGTAGCTCTCCGCGGGTTGTATAGCTCTCCTAGGGATGTCAGGCGCTGACCCTAGCACCTTGTTCATGTGGTCTTGTGTGACTACCTCCTGTGAGTGTGAGCAGATTAAAGGTCTTTTAATGGAGCGCTCCTTTGGGCTTATCTGGGAGTACCCAAATGCAGCCAACAGGCATCCCCCGGGGTGCGGGAGAAATAGACAGACAGAGGAGTCAAGATGCTGAAAAGAGGATGTTCTGTGGGAATAAACTGGACTCTGCAACAGTGGGCTGCCAGAATGGGTTTTATCCCAACCTGCCTGGGATAAAACCCGTCATCAGACATTGCTCTGAATGTCTGGAAGGTATTCCAATTTTCCCCTTTAACATTGTGTGTGTGTGTGTGTGTGTGTGTGTGTGTGTGTGCGCGCGCATCAGGTCCTGGTTGTGCCATATGTTCTTTTGGAGGTCTGAGGACTCAGAGTAGCTCAGAGTCTTCACCTTTCACCATAATGAAACAGGGTCTCATTTACTCATTCGTTTTCTTTGTGTGTGCCAGACTTACTGACCCATGATCTTCTGGGGGCTTCTCCTGTATTCACCTCCTGTCTCCCTGGAGGGGAATTGGAGTTCCAGATAGATGCTACTGTATTTGGATTTATTTGGATTCTGGGACTCAAAGCCAGGTTAGTGCAGTGAGCACTTTACCCACTGAGCCATCTCCCGGCCCTCCCTGGGGCTCTGATGAGCTCTAAGGACTAAGACGGAAGGCCTTCCCTTGGTCCTTAGTAGGAAGGAAATGCCTGAAGGTTAGCTGGGATCTTAGAGGTCTCCAGTTGCAAATTATAGATCGAAGTCTTCTTAGTCTCAGGGGCCGGGGACCAGTTCTGCTCTTGAAAGAACCTGGGGTACCAAGATCCCCCACAATCTAGGACCCTTTGTAGCCACCACACCCAGGGAGAGACTGGATGTAATTTTTGGGGGTTTGTGGAGGGAATGGGAGTCTAATAGTGTCCTTGACTTTGGCTCAGTGACATTGACACAAAACTTCTATCCTCTAGAGATAATGGGAGAGTCAGTTCCTGTTGTTTTAAGCCTCTGGGCTTTAGTAATTGGTGAGAGCAGCCACAGGAAAACAGGAAGTCAGGATAAATAGCGCTTCCATAGATACTCTCTGCTGCCTCAGAGCTGTCATTCAGAGACCTTGACCTTGGGGTGGGGCACTGCTGGGTCACCGGGAGTGTGGCTCTTGGCTTTGGTAGAACTTGCTGGCCTAGTTTCCCAAAGGATCTTGGTAGTGGATCCCGCTCCCAGTTCCCTCCCTCCGCTGTGGCAGGTGTCTGCTGGAGATCGATGCTGTGGCCACACTGCCTGTCCCTGAGCCCTGGTGAGCGGGGTTCCTATGACCTGGGCCTGTGCTCTTGGCTGATGGGTTGTCTGTCCCTCTTGCTCATCAGCAGGGGCCGAGTGTTCCAGATCCTCACTGATACCCAATTCTTAATTTTTTCCCTTTTATTTATTCTATGTGCAGAGGTGGGGAGTGGGGGTACACACCCCAGGGCACATCTGTGGAGATCAGAGGACAGCTTGAGAGAGTCTGTTCCCTCCTACATGTGGACTCCTCCTGGAGCTGGAACTTTCTGATGCCTTTCCCGGCTGAGCCTCTTCTTCTGTCTTGCTGGCTGCTTTTAATGGAGTCTCACTTGTCAGCCAGGTGAAACCTGTACGTACGCGCTCCGGTCTTTTTCACTTTGCTCTTAAGGTCTGTGGTGTCGATGTTAAGATACAGTGGATGTCCGGGAGTTTTATTCTGTGAGTTTGAATCGCATTGCATGGATTAAGATGTTTAAGGGAGGAGAGGAAGAGGGGAGGCAGGAGAGAGAGGCCTTTCCTTTGGATGGAAGGGAGAGAGAGAGACATCATGTCGGGAGGGGAGGCTCCGTTGGGATCCTCCACTGGAGGATTCATAACTTACGGATTGTTACAGGACAGTTTGTCTTGTCTAGGTGAACAGTTTTTGTCAATATCAATTGATTCTAAATTTATTGTGTGGACTTTATTTACTTATTTGTTTGGTGTGTGTGTGTGAGTGTGTGTGTGTGTGTGTGTGTGTGTGTGTGTGTGTGTGTGTGTGTACTGTGGCTCAAGTGGTCAAAGGACAACTCGCTGGACTCCGTTCTCTGCTTCTGGGATTGAACTCAGGTTGTCAGGCTTGGCGGTGGACGTCTTCACCCACAAAGCCATCTCTGGCCGTAAAGGTGTTTTAGAGGGAGGAATCAGTCCAGCCATGGGTCCGTGTGCTGGCACTGGGCAACAACCGTTCATGTTTGATTTCGATCCACGATTTGAACGTCAGCTCAGTGGTCCCATGTGTTCTTCCTAAGAGGACATTCGCTGCTCCCCGGTGGCCTGTTGACCTTATCCTGTCCTGAGTCACTTTGGCGACAGTTCTGTGGAGTGTGCTGACAGTGTAGCACAGTGATGAGAGGAGATCCCTGTCACGTGTGTGGGATGCTACATGCTCCCTCTGGAGGATACCCGAGAGCTGTGCTGCAGGGGCTTTGCAGGGAAGACCAGGGAGAAAGGAAAGCCCACCTGCTCACTCTCTGTGTCACCAGTAACTTCTAGAAGCCTGTAAAACTAGAACAGTGGACATAGCTCTGCTAGAGGACACTGTATACAGGTCTGATGGGACACACCTGTAATCTCAGGCGGCTCGGCAGTTCAGGGTCAGTTTTGGTTACATGTTGGTTTGAGGCCACGAACAACAGAAAAACCAACTATGAAATTAGTGAAGTCAGAGTGTAAGGCACAGAGTTGGCAGTAACTGGAAAACAGCCTGTTGTAGGCATGGCCACAGGAGACAGCATCTATGTTGGGGACTTGCCCTCCTCCTGGGTTTCCTTTAGGTGTCAGTGGTTTGGCCCTGTCCCGGATAGGTGAGTGCATGTATGAGGCGGAGTGTGTATACCAACAGTTGGGAGTTGTTCTGTGCCCATATCCATGTGTTTGGATATCTGTGACCATGTCCCTGGTTTGTGTGCCTGACCTTTGAAGCGCTAGGCCTGGGTCTTTCTGAGCATTGTTCCTGCCTGCCACTCTGGTGGCTGCACCCCATGGCTTCTGAAAACTCTCAGTGTTGCTGAGCTTGCCAGGCCCCACCCCTGCTGGGAGCATGATGAGGTCAGGCCCACATTTCCCTGTATGTGACCCGGCCGCACCCGAGCTGTGGGTGGAGGTATGGAGTGTTGCAGGTGCCTGACCGGGCACAGGACACCCCCCCCACCCCCAAGGTAGGTGTGGGATGAGGTTGGCCACAGTGTCACTGGGCCGGATCCCGATAGGCGGGTCCTTCTCAGTCAGTAGCTGCTGGCTTGGCTGCTTTATGGAGGCGGTGATGTTGCTGGACCCTAGCTCGCCTATGCAGGGATGAACACCATCTTCCCAACACCCAGCATTCTGCAGGACCAGCAGCTATGGCATTGCTTCAAGGTCAGTGAGAAAAGTACATGACAGCCAGGTCTAAGGACCAGGTCAGGGCTTGGCAGCAGATGGCCAACAGATGGTCTGGGTGTGCCAACAAGACTGTATGGGTCCAGTGGGTGTCAGGGCATTCCTACATACATTGTTCTTTCAGCTTCTCCACAGCCTGGAACACAAATTCTCACCTCTTTCAGGGCTTCTCAATTTGTGGGCTTTGCCCTGGGGCAGGAAGGGGGGTCACATTCCGCTGTTACCTAGCAAGTCTCACCAGGAAGTAGTGGGGAGTTTCCCAGGGGGCCCAGAGGGCTGCAGGTGGGCCTTCTAGACTGTGAGTTTCAGTCTGGGGAGAAGCAGCTTCCTGGGGTTAGAGGAAGGAACTGGGCAGGTGATGTGTAGGCCTGCCTTCCTGCTCTTCTGCCTCTGTGGCTTGGATTTTTGTGGGGTTAAGCCCTCCTCTGCTTGGTGGGGTCTTTCTTAAAAGGCTCTTTTCAAGCTTCCCCTGAACAGCATGTGGGGAAGTTTGGCCCGAACTACACTCTTTATTTCTTTAATGACTTCCTGATCCCCTCTCCTCCTGCTGTGAGCATCTCAGCTCTCTGACCCTTTGCTGTCTCTTGGTTTCCTCATTCTCTTTGTGCTCTTGTGACATAAGGGACCAGTTCCACAGTCCTTGCAGAAATGCTTGAACTGAGTCAGGCAGGAGAGCTGTTGAGGCTGGGCTAAGGTGCTGCAGCCCCTCCCTTGCTTGGCCTACATAGTTGTCTAAGCCCCTTCTATTGCTCCACCTCCTGGCCTTGATGCAGGCAGTTGGACAACAAAGTTTCTTGGGTCTGTCTGTGTGCGGTTGGGAGGGACACACAGCCTCCATGACAGACTTGCTGAGTGTTGATCACAGGCCATGCTGTGTGGGATGCTGGTGTGGTAAAAACATAATGGCACCCGGGAAAGCCTTTGGAGGTGGCTGGGGGTGGGGCTGTCTAGAGGGGCTGTCAGTTCTGTCCTGGGCATCCCCATGCCTCTGCTGTGACTGGCCTCACGGTTGCTGTAGAGAAAAAAGGACACATAGCCCTTCCTCCCGTCAAGCCTGCCTGTCGTCCACAGGGACAGCTCCCTCTCCTTTTCACCGGAGGCTGACATTTAATGGATCGGAAGCAAAGTGATTGAGCTGGCGCTGGGAGAAGTGAGAGGCAAGCAGCTGAGCAGCCAGGCACCAGGCAGCCCCAGTCCTAAAAGAAGCCAGTGTTGTCCAGTGCTCTGCTGAGGCAGGGTGGGAGCAGGGGTTGGAGCTCCGAGGAGCTGCCAGGCAGGGGGATGGGTCCTCTGCCCTCTCTTTCCTGTTCTTGGGAACATCCTGACTTGTCCCTTGGATATGACCTGCCATACCTACGGGCCAGGCTCTGCAGAGCCATAAGCCGTGTTGTCTGCTGTGTGGAATTGCAGCTTGCCCACTTGGCATGAAGGAGAACACTCCCTACTGTGTCCTGCATGTGTGGAGGGGGAGGGGACTATCCACCGGTAGGCTGATTGGGTTCAAGGCATTTCTTTCAGGGCATTTCTTTCATGGCTCGGAGGTTAAAAGCACTGACTGCTCTTCCAGAGGTCCTGAGTTCAAATCCCAGCAACCACATGGTGACTCACAACCATCTGTAATGGGATCTGATGCCCTCTTCCTGTGTGTCTGAAGACAGCTACAGTGTACTTATATATAATAAATATTTATGCATAAAAGTAAGTGTGCTTTTTTAAAAAAAAAAAAAAGGCATTTCTTTCAGCATGGTGGTGATTGGACCACACGCACGAGGTAAAGGGTTGAGGCTTCCAGGCGCTGACTGGGTGCTGAGGAAGGACTTTGGGAGGTGACTGTTGTTCTTCAAAGGCTGTACTGATGTAAGTGGCCAGGAAAGCAGGTTGCTGATCAGGCAAGACAACTTTGGGGAGCCTGCACACAGCATGCAAAGCTTCACACTGCTTTGTCAGTGGGAGAAACACTACTAGAATGGAGAACGCACAGAGTAACTGTGCTGACCCCTGCTGGCTCAGGACTCCACTCAGGATGGACCCCAGGCCTCTGCCCAAGCCAGCTCACCTCCAGCATCCAAGTAGGACCGACTGCCTCCGGTCACATCTAGGCACACATCTTATGTACACCCCAAGACGTGTTTCCACGTCTCACCCCCTGCTTGATTCCACGTGGGTAGCTCTGGTCCCCTTGCTGGCATTTGGTGTCCTCCTCGACAGCAGCAGGTACCAAGCTATGTGTGCTTTGGGTGTGAGCAGGTTCTGCACGTGATACTGGGGAGCTGGCACGGGAGACTCCTTTTTCTCAGATCATTTTTCTGGACGGCCTGGTGGCGTTATAGGTGTAACGGCAGACCCAGAGAGTTGAGGTAGAAAGGAACGAACAGATGTGTGTATTTATGCACACAAGTGGGTGTGTGTGCATGCCAGGTCATGTATGTAGAGGCCGGAGTACAGCCTTGTGTGGGGGTCTCACCTTTCATGGGAGACAGATTAGGCAGCCAAACTACTGCTGTAAGGTACAGAGCTGAGGTTTTAATCTGAAGGTAGCTGGTGATATTTTATTTATCTTTTTATTACCTGCGTGTGTGTGTGTTCATATGGAAGCTAAAGGCTGGTTTTGTATAGATTGTCTGGCCAATGAATTCCTGAGATCTACCTGTCTCTGCCTCCAGCTCTGAGGTTATATGCATATGCCACCTGCTTGACTCTTTTATGTGGGTGTTGGGGATCCCAACTTGGGTCTTCTTGCTTGTATAGCAAAATCTTCTACCAAATGAGCCATCTCCCGAGTCCCTGATGGTGTCCGCCAGAGCTGGGTTTTAGAGATAGTTAGGCATTTACAGAAGAGTGGAGAGTCCTCTATGTGGAGAGACTTGCACAGGGGGATGATAGGTTACCAGCCATCCATCTGGGGGCCTCATGTTCTCCCCAGAAATTCTCAGTAGTTGATGGATTGACAGCCCGAAGCCCTCAAGTGTTGGAGCCTTCTGAGTCTGAGAACTTGTAGCTTTTTTGCTCCTGATTCTGGTGGCCAGAGGTGTGTGGTCGAAGGTGCTTGAGTTTTAAGTGTAACTACTCTGGGCTTCAGCACTGGGCAGACAGTGTCACCCTTGGCTCTTAGCAGCAGTGCATGGCAGCAACAGTCATTGTAAGCTAGTGTTACAGTCCCTGTGCCTTGGGTGTTGGGACCTGTGGCTCCTACCAGCAGCCAGTGTCTTAATGGTGAAGCCTGGGGTGTTTCTAGGACTTGGTAGCTCTTCCAACTCTGTGACTAAGGCCTACAATCCTTCCTCTTTGGCTCTCTGCAGCTCTCTCCAAGCCGGGTATGGTGGCACACACCTTTATTCCAGCATCCAATCAGGAGTTAGAAGCAGGTTCGAAGCCAGCCTTATCTACAATAGAGTGCCACGTCAGGCAGAACTAAGCAGTAAGACCCTATCTCAAACCAACTTTCACTACTTTACCATCCTTTGTCTTCTTTGTCACTGGCCACCAACCCTGCAGCCAGTGGGGTGTGTGTGTGTGTGTGTGTGTGTGTGTCTGGTGTATGTATTTGTGCATACAAGTGGGTGTGCTGCATGCCATGTCATGTATGTAGAGGCCGGAGTACATCCTTGTGTCGGGTCTCACCTTGTTTGAGGCAGGGTTTCTCGTTTGCTTCTGTGTACTGGAGGCTTCTGGTTGGTAATTTCTAGGCATTAACCTGGCTCTGCCTCTCATCTCACTGTAGGACTTCTGGGAGTCAGGCACACATGGTTGTGCCCTGTTGCATGTGGGTTGTGAGGATATGAATGCAAACCCTCGTATTTTGCGCACTGAGCCATCTCCCAGCCCCTTCGGCTACCACCTTGGTTCTATGGCTGCTGCTGGTAGCGTCGCCACCGCCACCACTGTTGCTGCCCCATTGTCTCCTCTTGGTGCTACTAGCTCAGCCCAGTCAGTCTATAATGAGAATCTGAAATAGGCAAAGACACTGGAGGGAGGCTTTCATTGGGGCTAAAGTTATGACATCAGAGAATAGCATGGGAAGGGGTCTCCCTACTAACTTGAAAAGTGGGCTGATCAGCCTGGTTACATGGCCTGGAGGCAGGTTGTGTGTGTGTGTGTGTGTGTGTGTGTGTGTCAGGTGTGCCCTCTGTGGTCCAAGTGAAAATACCTGCTTGATAAGCTAGGCATTGCTCAGACTTGTGAAGCTTTGGAGTGTTGCATTCCCAGGCTGGTCCAGACTCTATCAGGAACAGTAATGCCTAAAACATGCTGTGTGTTCAGCCGTGGTTACAGTGGTCCTCTGCAGCTGCTGGAGTGTCTTCAGGGTGCCTTAGAAGTGTCCAGAACAGCCTGACATGAGGGTAACCTAGCTGTTTCTTGGGCCTGTGGTTCCCTGTTCAACACCCATCAAATGCCTGTGCCTAGCAATTTTAATCAATTCCAGACTGCATGGGAAGGATGTTTATGGTAAAGACGGGGGGGGGGGGGATTCCGACACAGAACTCAAAACGCTAGTAGCCTTTAACTGTGCTTAAATAGCTTATTCAATTTACGCAGAATGGTGCTTAACTTTTCCTCTCAAAGTTCATCAGGGAGAGAGGTGGGTCCCCTGACCTGGGATGAAAAAGCAACATCACCATAGGCTTGTCCTTGGTGGGTGTGACTAGAGGTGCCCACAGCCTGATAGCTCCCAGGGCACGGTGGGCTCTGAGGGAGGACGATAATCGGCTTGATAGTTGTGCGTGGCCCATTCCGGCTGAGCCACTGATCAGCCTGGCCTCAAGTGTCTAGGCCTGCCAGCTAGCTAGTGGCAGCGTCTGAGCCACACACCGATGTAAGATGTATTATGTGGCATGCTTTTCGACTAAACAGGATGAGTTAATGCTTGTGAGTGGCACCGAAATGTGGTGAGTTTGGTGGCCGGCCAGCCAGGTTTCATTTGGCAGCAGCTCCTACAGTAAATCCCTCGCTAGCCTTTTTTTTTTTTTCTCTTAAAGTTTTGTTTTGTTCTAAGGAAGACACACATAACTTTGAAAATAGACACTCACTCTTGCTTTTTTTTTTTTTTAACTGTAGACAAACTGATGCATCATATTGTAGGGTCTGGGTTGGCTGTCGTCCTTTGCTGGTTGCTGAGTTAGCATCTCCGAGACTGAGTTCTGCATATTTGGGGATTTGGGGGATACTTTCAGGTGTTGGGAAACACAGGCCTCTTTGCTAGTGAGGAAATTCCTTCAAGGTTTTTTTTTTTTTTAAATATAATCTCGGAAGAAATCATTTGCTCTGTGGATGAGCTGTTCTCTGAACATTAATTACTACTGAGGTCTGAGGGCCGTGTAAAGAAAACACATCTGTTTTCCTGGAGTGTTTCCTCAACCCCACACTCTAGTGTCGAGGGGTTGGGAAAGCTTTGAGGCTTCGGGTGACTGATAAAACTGTGTCCTCTGGGTCAAGAAGGTGGCCCTTGGCTGTGCCTGGTGGGCAGTGGCCTGCATAGTGTGGGTACTGGGCAGGGTGGTCTCCTTGCCTCAGGTCTAACCCCCAGTCTCTAAGGCAGCCTTTCTCCTTGCTTAGCTTACCCCACGTCCCTGAATTGACCCATACAGGAAAACAATCAGGCCCACATTGTAGAACAGCCCTGCTATTTACAGGGCAGAGAATGGGGATAGGCTTGTCCCACGACCTGCAGAGAAGGCTCACCACAGAGCCTTGTCTTCCTGTTGAAGGGTGCCTTGTTGTAAGAGTGGACCCAGCCCCCTGCAGCATGTCTCCCCTCACCCCATCTCAGACTGTACCCCCAACTCATGACAGAGACCTATGGTTAAGACAGACATCTCAGCCGGGCAGAGGACCAACCAGAACAGTCCTGAGGGCCAAGGTAGGAGCGAGCAGCCAGGAAGGAACAGTGGCCAGAGCAGGGCTGGGAGCCCAGCTGCAGAAAGGTATGCAGGACTGGTAATGGGACCAGGTGTTCTCTCTTGTCTTTGCAAATGGCTCAGGGCTAAGTGGGATGTTCTGAAGGTGCGCCTTTCAGGAGTGCAGATGGCTGGATCCCAGGAATGGAGGAAAAGGCAATTATGTAGAGGGGGGGAAGGTTGGTCTAAGCATGTGGCAGTCCTGTATCTTGAAGGCAGTGGGCATGGCTCAGCAACAGAGCTGGTTGGTCCGTGCTACCTGGCCTGGGGTTAACCCTGGGTCCTTCTCGTAGGTAGCTGGTTAGCATCCACGTGCTGATGCTGGCCTGGGTCTCACTTTTCTTGTTGTTTGAACTCATTTATCTCAGTTTTCTGTCTCCCAGACACTATGTGGAGGGAGTGGTGGCCTAGAGCGTCTGGCTTGCTGCCTGTGGGTGTGGCCCTGGCAGGGACTTGCCTGGTCTCACAGCCTAGGGAAGGAAGGCCTTAGTTTTTGCTTCAGCAGAACCACAGATATGGCTGCCTTGAAGGATAGCACAGCTGGGGTGGCCTCATGTCACTGGGGTCTCTAATCAGATGGCTTTGATGGCTGTGTGTGTGTGTAAGTCAGGGGTCTGGGGAGGATGCTGTCCTAGGATGGGGACAGAGAGGGGCCTTAAAATTACAAGCCAGGGTCAAATTGGGTTCTATCTGCCCTGGAGCTCCCAGAACAGAAATCCTGGAACCAGAGCCCAGAGACTTTCCAAGAATGGAGGTTTCCAGGGGGGGTATTGACACTTTCAAAGTCAGAGACTTTTGGTCCGACTGTGTTTCCTGTGACTTCTCATGTTCTTCTGGGTCTTGTGGCTCTTACTCAGCCCACAGTTGCTCACACTCCTAGACCTGCCCCCTTTCTCTACTTCACTTTAGTGGGGTTCCTGACTACCACAGGCTGTGGCAGGTTTGCTGGGAGGTGTTCTCCAGAGACCCTGTTGAACACAGCCGGCTCAGGCGGCTTACTCAGGACGGTCGAATGGACTTCCCCTTATTAAAATACCAACCCATCGCTGCCCACCAGGAACAGGCTTCACCTGAAACAGCAGCAAACACGTTGTGCCCATCATGGGTATCTTCCTGGAGGCTGGCAGCTACCCTTGAAACAGGACCTCAAGCCTACCTTAACTGCCCCTGCCCTATTCCCCCACACTGGGCCACAGGGAGTCCATGGATGTATGGGTGGACATTGGGAGCCATAATCCATAGCTTCATTAACCTGGATTTCAAAAGAAATCAGAAGATAGGATTGATTTACAGTTTAGCCTAATTGGAGAGAGGAAGAAGCTATGACCAGTTTATAATGTCTAGAAACCAGGAGACAAAACTCAGGAGATCTGCAGACTGAGCCAGGAGAGAGCTTAAGGGGCTTTCTTACAGCAGGGTAAGGGGCAGCATACATGGCTCCGTTCCACCGAGCAAACCACTGCCTCTGTCTCAGCGGGTGGGACTGATCACAAGTTAGGCTGTCAAAAGACACCTTTATTTACTTGTCTTTTTAATGAGCTTATAAAGTAACACATTCCCTTATGGCATTGTATCCTTTTGGTTGATTTCTTGTCATACCTTGTTCCCTCTGCCTCCTCATATACCCTGGCTCCCCAATATTCCCCCTTCTGCTTCCAAATTATGTGTGTTCTGTTCCCCTCCCCTCCCCTCTCTTCTCCCTTGAGCCCCCCCCCCCCCATCTCATGGGTCCTCCTCTTCTTCCTGGCCACTCCACATTCACTCCCACTTAATATATGTATTTAACATTCAGAAGCTAGGCTTCTGAAATAGAGCTTTGTTTTTTTTTTTTTTTGTTGTTTTGTTTTGTTTTTTGTTTTTTGTTTTTTTGTTTTTTTTTTTAAGTTTGGCCCAGGGAATCAGGGTTGGCATTCTGTCTCAATGATTTCCATTTATGAAAGGCTTCAGTCTCTGTCCAAGTTTTATGGATGGCAAGTGGAAAATTCCTACCTGTTCTGTACCCTGCTGAGTTCCTTCCTGGGTTCATCCCTTCAAAGGGTGTTGGACTTAGGTTTTTCAGCTTAAAGCCAGCTCCCGCTGGACTGTCAAACATAACTCATTTTGCCAGCGAAGGAAAGGGTGGGGGGTAAGTGTCTCCTTTGTTACTCTCAGTTTTAGGTTTTAGTCACATGTGCTATTCTGGGGATCTGCAGGGCACTGAATAAATGTCCCTCAAGACATCCACATCAGAGCCTGTGACTGTTAGGCGACATGGTGAGGGGCCTAGCAGAAACTATCATGATCTGGTTGGTGTCCTGCCTCGAGGTGGGGAGACTGTCTGATAATTCAGGTGACCCAAAATGAAATGTAATCATCAGGGGAGGGGGAGGTATGGGAGAGCTCTCCACTTTCCAGGGCCCGTTCCCTGGGGCCTGTGAATAAACTGATGAGAGACCGATGGAGGGGAGTCAAGCTGGCTGACTTTAACAGCTTCAAGTGTATGTGGCACCCGACAGAAGAGAAGTCAGACCCCAAAGAAGCAGACACTGGCTTCAGGGCCCATTTCAGTAAGTGGTGATAAATCACTGAGAAAGATGAGACAAAAGAGGGCGGGGGTGGGGTGGGGTGACTTGTGTAACAGTGACCTAGAAAGGTGGTAGCGGAGGGTTAGTTCTTCCTGGTATGTGATAGACTGTACCCTACAAATGAAAATGGCTGTCAGAGCCTAGGGGCCTGGCAGCCCCAACAAGCCAGACACAACCACCTGTCCTTAGTAAGCCAATTAAAAAGTAAGCAATGGTGAAAAGCAGAAAAGGGAGATGTGTTCAATGTGCTCACCCTGGGAAGAACAACAAAAGAAGGTTCATAGCCCCCCCAACCATACACACTAGGGTCATCTTCAGGACCCTGAGGTTAGCTAAGCAGTCCAGGTCACGTGGTCCCAGCCATTGATGGCCAGTCAATGTTTCAGCTCTAGTCTCTTCAGCAAGTCATGGAACCGTATGAGATCTCTTTCTGGGAGGGAATTCCTCTGGCTTGTCCTTCTCTCAGCCTGAGAGCCCTGAATAGATTTCAGATTCCTGGGGTCCATTGTTTCAATAACCTTGATGGGCAAAGGCAGGGGTGTCTTTACAATGTATCCGTTCACACCAGAATGTGTCTTTACAATGTATCCATTCCCGACAGGACTAGGCAAAGTCCTCACCCGCCTTCCGATCTCAGAGATCCCACTGACAGACCCCTGCTTGACCTGGGACACTGGTATCCCACTTGCTGGCTGTGGCAGTGGA
The DNA here is from genome assembly GCF_963924665.1 of Micromys minutus. Classification (NCBI taxonomy): domain Eukaryota; kingdom Metazoa; phylum Chordata; class Mammalia; order Rodentia; family Muridae; genus Micromys; species Micromys minutus. The sequence continues at coordinate 102,763,527 of NC_137969.1, forward strand.
GGAAGCTCCGTGGCGAGGGAAGCCTGCAGAGCTGGGAGAAGCGCAGTGGTGCGTCCAGGAGCCTGGGCAGCCCTAAGCTTTGAGCCAGCCCACTGCCTGCCTGCCCTCTGCAGCTGTTCTGTAATGTAGCCATGTTGTTGGGTCTGTTTCAGTAGAGTAGCAGGGAGACTTCAGTGCTCCCTAAGATGATGCGGTCCTCGGGGGGAGTGCCTTTGAGAAACAAGTGGGGGACTGTGATGGTCCTGCTGAAGTCTCCCCCTGCCATTGTGGTATCCAGAGGGCATGAGCAGCCTCAGCTGCTGCCACTGCCATTGGGCCAGCAGGAGTTTGCAGTAGCACTGTGGACCACCGCTCCTGCGGGACTTAGATGGAGTTGGCACAGAAGGCCTTTGGCAGATGTCAGCCTATTGAGAGTAGGTGAGATTTAAAGAGCAAGAAAGGTGGCTTAGATGTTTTTTCCTCCTTGGTAAGGGGGTATGGTGGGCATTACCAGGCTTTGGTATTCCCTAAGGGAAGTTCCTCTAAGGGGTAGGCACAAACAGATGTGGCCAGGCTGGAAGGTATCAGTGTCAGCTGCTAAAGCAGGAGAGTCATTTGAGGTTGTCTTGGACAACAGAGTAAGACTCCCCTCCCCCAACCTCTTTCCAACCCCATCTCAAACAATTCAAGGTAGTCCATATTGGTCAGCCACAAAATAGGCCTGTCTGTTCAGCCCCATCTCAGCCACAGGGACCTTTCTGGGGTGTGTGCTTTTTGTTTGAGTCTACTATGAGTTCAGAACTAGGCAAGCAGCCACAGGCTCTGGGCCTGCCGAACAGAGAAGTCAGCCCAAACAGAGCTTAAAACTAAACGTTTTCCTGGTGCTTCTGTTGGGCGCGTCCGGGAAGTGGAACCAGCCAGCAAGGGGAGCTTATGTAAAGCTTACTGGTCTGGCTGCCCTTCTGTGTGTTCTCTGGGTGGCATTGGTTTCAGGTACAGGGTACTTAAGGTGCCATGGACATGGGGGACAGGCAGGAAGGTGATGCCTGGGTCCTCTTCTCAGAGTGTAATGGCTGCACACGTTCACATGCTGGTCTGGCAAGCTTGTATCCTCTAGACTGGTCTCAAGGAGCAGAGTGATACTGTTGCTGGCTACTCTTTACCCAAGCCTCTCCCTCTGTGGTCTCCTGGCCTCTCCCGGCCACCTCTGTGTCAGTTCTCTGTCCTGCTAGCTCTGGAAACCTCTCTCTAGTGCTTGAAGAAGGCTTCTCTCTTAGTTACTGTTGTGTTGCTGTGAAGAGAGGGTTAGTGTCCATGTTATGGCCGGAGCATAGCAACTCTAGCTGAAAGCTCACATCTTACCCAAACGTTGGAGTCAGAGAGAGAGAGCAAGACTGAGTGAGATTGTGAAACCTCAAAGCCCACCCCAGCGACACTCCCCAGCCCCCCAACAAGGCCATACTTCATAATTCTTCCCAAAACAGTTTCACCAGCTAGGGGCCAGACAAAGCATTCAAATATCTGCACCTGTGGGAGGCATTCCCATCCAAACCACCACGCCTGGGCTGCCACTCTGGGCTTGGAGCATCATCTCAGCTTAGATGGTTTGCAGGAGTTAGAGCATCATGGCCCATGTGATGTGTTTAGGCTTCAGGTCCACTTGGTTCTGGTGTCCTGGCCAGTGAATCCTTTCCTTTGTCTTAGGTAGTGTGTAATTCCTTCTTTTTCTTCTTGTGAGCAGGGACTCCTTGTAGCCTAGGCTGCCCCTAACTCTTGCTCCTTCTTTCTCCGTGTCAAGTACTAAGATTACAGGTGAACAGCACCATATCTGTTTTATATAGTGCTGGCTGGGGTTGAACTCAGGACTTCATGCACACTAAGTAAGTTCCTGGCCAACAGAGCTACCTCTTTAAGACCCCCTTTCCCCCACTTTTGAGTTGAGATAGGGTCTTGTTGTGTTGCCTAGACTGGCCCTAGAACTCACGGGCTCAAGTAGTCCTTTCGCCTCGGCCCTGAACAGCCAGGACTGAAGGTCCATGCTAAGTGGAGATCCATTGACTTGATCATCTCTATACTGGCTGGTTTTGTTCGTCAACTTGACACAGGCTGGAGTTATTACAGAGAAAGGAGCCTCCCTTGAGGAAATGCCTCCCTGAGATCCAGCTGTAAGGCATTTTCTCAACTAGTGATCAAGGATGGAATGGCCCAGCCCATTGTGGGTGGTGCCATCCCTGGACTGGTTCTATAAGAAAGCAGGCTGAGCAAGCCAGGGGAAGCAATTCAGTAAGCAGCCATCCCTCCATGGCTTCTGCATCCACTCCTGCCTCCAAGTTCCTGTCCTGTGTGAGTTCCTGTCCTATGTGAGTTCCTGTCCTGACTTCCTTTGGTTATGAACAGCAATGTGGAAGTGTAAGCTGAATAAACCCTTTCCTCCCCAACTTCCTCCTTGGTCATGATGTTCTGTGCAGGAATAGAAACCCTGACTAAGACAGAGACTGACCTAAGAGCAGAGGTCACAGGTGACTGTCAGTGCTGGAGAGATACTCATGGCTTCAGCCTTTGCCACCTCGAGAGGCCACTCCCTGGGCTTGGGGTGCAGATCTCCTGGGCCGCTGTGTCAGTACAAGAGGGCAACTCTGTTCCCCAGGTGCACATGGGTCGGACTGAGCCACTCTGCCTGGCTCCAGCTGCCATAGGCTGGCTGTGTAGCACTCTGACCTCTTCTCTGTATCTCCCACTTTTCCTTCTAGAGATAGATTTCTGGGTGAGCAGATGCTGCTGGGAGATGTAATACCCTTGAGTCTGGATTCCCTGGAGCCCCAAAGGCAACCTCTTCTCATCTTAAATTAGTTCAGGGTGGGAGTGAGTGTTCCTTAGTCATAGTAGACAAACAAAACAAAGTGTCTTCCTAAGGAGAGTTGACCTTTTTTTTTTTTTTTTTTTAAAAAAAGACTTATTTTTCTGTGCGTGCGTCCGTCCGTGCGTCCGTGCATGTGTGAATGCCTGTGTTTGTTGGAACTGAGTCCCCTGCAAATTCCCGGGCGCTTTTAGCCACTGAGCAATCTTTTCCAGTTGAAGAGTTCTTTTTTAAATTGCATCCCCTTGGAGCTGGAGAGATGGCTCAGTAGTTAAGAGCACTGACTGCTCTTCTAGAGGTCCTGAGTTCAGTTCCCAGCAACCACATGGTGGCTCACAACCAGTTGTAATTGGGTCCAATGCCGCCTTCTGGTGTGTCTGAAGACAGTTACAGTGTACTCATATAAATAAAATAAAAATCTTAAAAACAAACAAACAACCCACCTTCCAGAACTGAACACAGGTCCTTCCACTCACTCATGTGCAAGTAACCACACCCAGATCAGCCTGGGGGCTACCTGTGTGAGACCTACGTGCACCTCGAAAGCAGGAGCTGCTGCCTACCTCCCCAAGTGTGGGTCCGGGTGGAGCTGCCTGGTCCAGCCTCCAGGCTTCACCCTTGGGACTGTGATTACAGTGAGTAGCCCTGCATTTAAGCTATTGTTTTGTGTTTACTATGGTATTGTGTTTGTCTGTACTTGCTGAGAGCTGCCATGCCTGGCTTAGTGCCACTTGTGTTGCACACCCTGCTGCTGTTATCTGTTTCACCCTCCCTGATGGGTGAGCGTCTGCTAGGAGATCATTTTTGCTTTGAAGCCACCTTAGAGATAAATATCTCCAAGCTGGCATCTCCTTGAACTTGAAGGACTGCAAGGCATAACTGTCAGGCCCCAGCTCCCTGCTCTCCTCTGGAGTCTTCTGCACAGGGGACTGTGTACAACTGGGTCCAGAGGGTGCACAGGCTCTTTGCATGTTGGTGGAGGTAAGATGAGGCTGGGTACAGCTAATGGATGGGCTGGGCAGGGCTGCGCAGGGCTTGCTGGCTGGGGCAGTGTTGCTACAAAACTTCCTCTCCTTGTGAAATTTTGTGATGCATTCACTCCCTGTGCTGAAATCCCCTTCCCATGACTGAACTGTTCCCCCGAACCTGTGTCTTGTCACTTCCTCGTCCCTCCCCAAAGGCTGTCGAACTCACAGCTTGTGTGGCCCTCCCATCTTTTATGTGTGGAGACCAGTTCTAGTTGGCCTTAAGGCAGGGAAGCTCACCACGATCAAGCATCTGTGTGGAACCCGTGCACTCCCACCCGGGCTTCATCTTCTTGGGTCACTGGCGTGAATGCAACATACACATGCTGAGCCAGTAGTGGAAGGCGTAAGGACAAGTGTGTGTATGTTCAGCCCAGACCTAGCGGCTTCTTCCTGTGCCTTTGTGTGAGTCCGTGTTCCCATGTGTGTGGGCACACTTAAGTGTGTGCAGGTATGGTGTGCAAGTGTGGAAGCCCGAGAGGCCCGTGCGAGGGGTTATGGTTGAGCCACCACATGTAGGCTTTCGAATGGGCTCTGTGGATTGAACATAAGTCAAGCACTTAACCCGTTGAGCTACCTCCCCAAACCCTGACTTTCTGTGCCTTTTAACACATGGATGCCTAACAGTCCTGACACCTGGGAGCCCTTGTGGTTCCAAGAATGGGAGTCTCTTCCTCGTGCACAGCTGCCCCTGGTCTGCATCATTTGGGGCCTTATGTCTGCTCCTCACACTCCTCTGCCTGTGGATATGGGGAAAAGATGTTATGGGCGTGGCAGATGCATGTGAGGTGTCTTCTTTCACTAGGGTACCTCATCATTGGCGTGGAAGGACCTGGAGTGTCCCAGACCTCTGGAGTGGCCACTGAGCTCACTTGAGGACAAATCATTGTCTTGGGGCAGGGATGAGGCTACAGGACCACCTGTTCATTTGTATTTGCAGCCTAGATGATCTTGGTGAAAGAATGTTCTAAAATCTTGGCTCTTCTGGGTGATGCGGATTCCTGGGAGTTCTAAGGTTTGATACTCCAGGCTCGGCATGAGGGGGTTCTGAATGTCCACCCAGCATTCTTTCCCTGTACTTAGGGATGAGTCCATCTCCTTCCTTTGGCCCCAAGAGATGCAGCAGTGAGCTATATTCCCTCTGCAGGTGCATTACTGTCTGGTGACAGTGACTCGCCAGCTCTCCCATGTTTCCTGTGACTGACCCACCATGCTTCACAATCTGAGTCATCCAGGAATTGACAGGAGACCTCTCAGTCATTCTAGCGTGCCTGGCTGCTAGTGGGACAATCCTGTTGTAAGGCTTGTCTGGCTCAACAGGCACTGAGGACCAGGGTTTTTAAGTCAACCCAGAGCTGTAGTTCCTGGTGTCCTATCCATGGAGATCTAGACTGCCAGGAGCATACTGGCCCTTGTTAGTAAGTAACAGTTGCTCCAGTTGCTCCTTCCCTCCTTGGGGTGTGCAGAACAGTTCCTGATTTCTGGGACTCCCTTGGTCTAATGATAGTGAGTCCTCCCTGGCTTCATTTCCTACTGGAAGATCCATTCTTGGGTCCTGCCCGCTGCCTCAGGGACACAGTGAATGCAGTTCTGATGGGTCATTTGAGGGCCACTCCAGGTCACGGACTCATTCGCAGTTGTCCCTGGATGCTTGTGTCATGCTAGAGCAGTGATTCTCAACCTGTGGGTCTTGACCCCTTGGGGGGGGGTCAGATAGACTGTATCTCAGATAGTTATAGTTACAAAGTAGCAATGAAAAAATGTGTGGTCAGGGGTCACTACAACATGAAGAACTGTATAAAGGGTCACAGCATTAGGAAGGTTGAGAACCACAGCCTAGAAGAGGAAGTCAAGAAGAAAAGGCCCCTGGGAGTCACTTGAGAGACTGGATAAAGTGAGTTTGGAGATAATTTATGGGTTACAGCAGACCAGCCTCTAGAGTGTTCTGGGGGCTGGAGAGATCAGTGGTTAAGGGCACTTACTGCTCTTCCAGAGGTCCCGAGTTCAATTCCCAGCAACCACATGATGGCTCACAACCATCTGTAATGGGATCTGATGCCCTATTCTGGTGTGTCTGAAGACAGCAGCAGTGTACTTACAAATAGAGTGTTCTGTGTGTGTGTGTACTACTATGCACATGCACTACTATGCACGTGCACGTGCAAGCCTATGTGTCATAACAAGTGTGCCAGAGGACTGGACAACGGGCACCCATATTTGTTGAGTCATCTCGATAGCCTGTTACATCTTGTCTGAGGGCTATTTTGGTATCTGGAGACTAGATGTTCATGGAGATTCTAGCTGTAAACAAACAAACAAATGTGTCAGCAGTTTCGTCATAACTCTTGGGGCAAAGGAAACCCCATTGCTCTCATAGCGTCTGCCTCTTTCTCTCACAGGCACGTGTGAGGTAGCCAGTTCGTCTCATGGTTCAACCCTTTGTGTTCAGCCCGCCCAGCTACAGTGACTACGGGCTAAGTGTCAATTAAAAACATTGGCAACTTTGGTTCCACTGTGGTTAAGCAGAGACACTGAGCTGGGCATTGGTGGAACAGGCCTATAATCTCAGCACTCAGGAGGCAGAGGCAGGTGGATCTCAGGAGTTCAAGGCCAGCCTGGTCTACAGAGTGAGTTCTAGGCCAGCTAGGTCACCACAGAGAAACCCTGTCTTCAAAACAAAACAACAGCAACAACAAAAACAAATTAAAAACAAAAGAAGCAGAGAGAATGCTTTATCCTGAGGTTGAGGCAGGGGATGGCTTATGTTTAGGAGTTAGAGGCCAGGCCTGGTGACACAGTAAAACCTAGCTTCAAAACAAAACCAAAAACAGTTAACAGAACTTGCTGAGGAGTGGAGGTTTCTGGAGGAAGGCAGAGATCTGTTAATAGTCAGAGTGACCCACACAGTGTGACAGTTGGCAGTTAGACTGGAAACCCTAATGAGGCAAACTAGGGGAGCTGGGACTTGCTGGGCCGTATAGAAAGCAGGCAGTCCCTCCCATGGGTGTACCACATCCTTTGAAAGGAGTGAGGAGATAACCTCCCACCGACCCGGGCCCTGTCTGGTGAATCTTGATTATGACCCTTGTTGAGCTGGCCTGGCCTTGTAATTAATTTTCCTGTGTGTTGCTGAGGAATTGCTAGAGATGAAAGGAATCTGCTGGGGTAGCATTTTGTGGTCTGGGGACTTAGGAAACAAATCCTAGATGGCCACGGCCCTGCCCTCTCTGACTGTGGGTGTTCATCCGTCACCTATGCATGAACGGGGCTTGAGCTCAGCAGGACAGAAGACCCTGCCCCACAGGTAGAGCTGCTTCCTTGCTCTCCTGTGAAGGCTGGGCTTCTGCTGTTCCACCATTCCATGACTTACTGTGCTCTGCCCAGCCCATGCTTGCTTCTGAGCGTGATAGATGTTCTGGAGTTTAATATGTGCCTTCCAGGCCTAGGGTCATTGCAGAATTTAGTAGTTCAAAATCCTTGTTTGCATCTAGTGAAGAGCCGCTGAGCCAGGGTCTCAGGTAGCCTAGGCTGGCCTTGAATTTGCTGTGTAGCTGAGGATAACCTTGCACTCTCTGCCCTGCTTGCTTTAGCCTTCACAGCTGGGATTCTGAGCATGCAGCCACCACCAAAACAGTGCAGATGTCTAGACTTCACACATGCTACTCAGCCATTCCGGCCCCTGAGCTGCCCACAGCCTGAGCCCCAACCAGACAGTTCAAATGGCTCCAGGCTATAAAGCAAGTGCAGCTCTACTTGGCTCTTTTTGTGCACGGCTGAGCCATCTCAGGGAGGCCTTTGGGACAGGCTGCATTTTACCAGTAGCAGGATTGCCACCCAGTTAAAACTCACCAGTGAGTTCATTGGGTGCAATGTTCAGGATTAAGCTCTCCACACAGATCAGCCTCAGAATCTTAAGCCTCGAGGTGAGGCGGTGATGTTTCTCAGCTTCCGTTTTCTGAAGAGAGGTCCAGCAACTTTCTTAAGACCACCCAGCTTGTGGGCGCCAGACTTGGAGCTGGTAGGTTTTGACCATAGGGCCCTTTGATCCAGTTACTGCTGGGAATGTGCCCTCCCTTGCTCCACCCCTCACCCCACCCCCTGAACTGCTGTCCTAGAGGTGAGAGGAAGGGAGGCTTCTGAAAATGGAAAGTTTGCTCTCTTCTTGTGAGTGTCTTCCTTCCTTCTGCAAGCCACAGCAGGTGCTTTGTTCAGGAGGAGGCCAAGGTGCCATCCTAAACCCACACAGGGGGATTCCATGGGTAGAGTGACTGGGGTGAGAGGCTAATTATAACGTGTGTGGTTTTGTGTTGAGGAAGCAGAAGAAAACGGTCTGAGTGAGTGGTGAGGACAAACTGAAGACTCAGGGTCTGGGTGGCCGCTGTAGCCAGAAGCGGGTTGTGACTTGAATTTGGAGCTGACTGGGGTGGGGGGTGGGGGTCAGCGACTAGACAGGGACACTGGAGCCGCAGTGGGTAGGAAGTGGGTACAGACAGGGAGTCCAAGTGTCAGAGCCAGTTGGTATCACAGGGACACAGAAACCCAGACCACACTGTTGGCTCTGGCTGTTTCTTCATTCACGAAGTGACAGGCATGTAGAATGCCTCCCCAAAGGGAGTCTATTTCCTAATTCTAGCTAGGCCTTCACAATGCTATCCAAACCTTTCCCCCACTGTGTTAGTTCTTTCCTTTATCCCCCTAAACTGTTTTCCATACTAAGCCCAGGAGAGATCTTTTAAGTGAGTCACCTTGTATCATTTGCAGACTCCCATTGGAGATGGCTTGTGATTCAGCATGCTAGGGGAGGCGTGGGGCTGGGCTCAGTCTGGCCTGCTTGTCTCTAACATTCAGCCTCCTGTTGGCCACAGCAAAGGTTGTCCTGCCCCTGGTGGCATGGGGTCACTGGGCCAGGGAGTCTGTTTTGGAGGTTTCTCTTTAGCTTTAAAACCACCGTGAGAGATAAGAGAGGGGCTGAGGTATAGCTCAGAGGTGGACTGCTGACCTACTGTGAGCCAGCCTCTGCATCCTGTCTCTGAATTATCTAAAACCAACCAAGACACACGGGCTGAGCCGTTAATTCTTGTGAATATGTTGTCTGTGGGGTTTCCTTGGGAGGACGAAAGGGACACAGATCTGAAATCTTGCTGCCCACCTCAGTGATCTGAATTGGATCCCAGGGTCCCACATGGGAGGAGAGAACCAACTCCTACAAGTTATCCTTGGACTTGCACACGTGCTATGGTGCGAATGTGCTCACACATATACATACACGAAAAATAAAGTTTTATTTAAGTTTTTAAAAATCTGAAAAAATAAAAATAAAAAAGAGTAACAGGGCTAGGTTATACTTGGTTTTGGGGCTGGCTCTTGTGTAGTCCAGGCTGGCCTCGAATTCACTCTGCAGCCACAGATGATCCTGCATTTCTGACGGAGTGCTGGGGTTTACAGGCTCATACCTCCGTGCCCAGTTTATTCCGGGCTGGGGATAGATCCCAGGGCCTTTCGCATGCCAGGCAAGCTTTCTAACTGAGCCTGGTGATAGTTTTTTAATGCACGGACTCTGCTCTCTGTGATGGGGCAGTATGCACAGACATGCCTTGTGTTACTCAAAAGTGGCCGTGGTGGCTGAGTATCATGACACATACCTGAAATCTCAACACCGGGGAGGCAGAGGCAGGAGGATATTGAATTTGAAGCTAGTATGGGCTACATAGCAACAGACTGACCAAAATGGTTTGTTCAGTTTAGTTTAGTTGTAGTTATTATTTAACAGAATCTGGCTTGTCTCTTTATCTGCCCCAGCGGTGTCACTCCACGAATGTGAATTGGAGTTCTGCCTGTATTTATGTCTGTGTGAGGTTGTCAGATCACCTAGAACTTGAGCTATAGATGGTTGTGAGCCACCATCTGAGTGCTGGGAATTGAACTCTGGGCCTCTGGAAGAATTAGCCAGTGCTCTAAACCTCTCTGAGGCACCTCTCCAGCCTGATTTGGTTTTTTTTTTTTTGTTTGTTTGTTTTTTGTTTTTTTTGTTTTTGGTTTTGGTTTTGTTTTGTTTTCTTTAAGGAGAAGGAAAAAGGAAAGAGAAGTGGTTGGTTGTGGTGTCTGTGTGGAGCGAGCACCAGCTGACCCAGACCTTGGTTCCCCTTTGCTGGCTCCCCAGAACCTCACTTCCTTTGCAGTGTACAAGCCCCAGAGGAACTGGTTAGAAAGGTCATCTGCCTGGGGCTTTTAAGTGTAAGAAGGTGGAAAGAATTTGTATTTAGTGTCTGTTTGAAAGTCAAGCTTCCTGTAAGAGCGAAGGACCCACGGGGTTGACTCTTGGTCTCTTGTTACTTTCAGAGATGTCTTCCTGAAGCTTCCATTCTAGAGGTGCCAGGAACAACTCCAGAGACTCACGGCTTAACAGGTAAGCCATTCTCTGTATGATTTGTTGTATCCAGGTTGGCAAGCGATAGCTTCTAGAAGCCTCCATTGGATCTGGAATGTCAGGTATCTTGTTCCTCTGGGTTCATTGGAGGCTCAGGGCAGCATCTGGCTTTGATGCTAGACAGTGAGGTTCCTGGATGGCCTTCTCTTCCCTGTCTCCATGCTCCCCTCCAACTCCCATCCCTCCTTAGTGATGGCTGCTAATGGTATGATGGTCTCCCCCACCCCCCATGTGTGCTTGCTCTAATCTTTGTCCCTGTGTGTGTGTGCGTGTGTTTATGTGTGTGTGTGTCCCTGTGTGTTCATGGCTCTACACCTGTGTGATGAGTTTGACTATGTGTCTTTGTCTCCTGCATGACCGTGCTTGACCGTGCTTGACTGTGTGTTTGTGATTGCATGCCCTGTGCCACTTGTGTCTCTCTGTTTATATCTCTGTATGGTGACCAGCACTTCCTCTCACAAACTTGGTGTGGGCCATAGCAGCCATAATGTACCTTCCTGCCATGAGGCATGGCACTTGAGAGATGGCTCTCAATCCAGGATTTGTAATGCATTCTAATTGGACAAAGCTAAGAGAAATAACCAGAGCAGTGTATAAAACCCATCTTCCCTCATCCTCCTCTTCCTGGATGTCTGGGTGTGAAGTAGTCCAAGTTGCGGCTCGGCTTCCTCTCACAGAGACAAGGAGGCTGGCAAGGCTGTGGTAAGGAGGGAGGCCCTACTGGGAGTGTGTGAGCTTGTTTTACACATTCAGTTTTCATGGATATCTGGGTGCAGTTTGGGCAGGGGCCTTTTATGTGTGAGTCGGGGCACGTGCATGCCATGGCTTACCTGTGGAGAGCAGAGGATAACTTTTAGAGTTGTTTCTTTCCACTATGGGCACCAGAGATTGTGCCCCAAGTCCTTAGGCTTGCATGGCAGAGTGGCTGAGTCACCTCAGTGGCCCGAGGCCAAGACTTCATTATTCCTAAGGAAGTCTGCAGTTGGTGCTGGGGTTCTGAGCGTCAGCTTGTTTCTCTTTCTCTCTCTTTTTTTCTTCTTCCTCTTTGACCATCTGTCTTTGGATTTTGTTCGTCTATCAGAGGTTTCTCCAGTTCCTTAGGTTTGAGGAATTTGAAAGTACAGGTGGTATCATGCATCCAGAGCCACATTAAATAGTCAGAGCCCTGTCCACCTGAATACCAGCCCCTGGGACAGTCTCTGTCTCTGTGTAGATCAGCACTCGCTTTCCCACAGTGTGGGCCGTATCTTCCTCTGCTCTACACCATCCTTCGAGTGGAGAGATGTAACAAGCATGAGACAGCCCAGGCACACCCACCGTGGTCACTGACTGTAGTGTATAGGTGTACCCGGCCGGCTCCTGACAGGGAATTGGTGGCAAACACTGTGGGGAACTTGTTCTTAGGGCTGTGGCTCAAAGCCGCCAGGGAGCATCTCCTTGGCTTGGTTTCTGTTGTCCCTCCCAAAATCCTTTGTCCTCCAGTAGCACCAGCACTGACTGAGGCGACTGGGGGATACTGTATGGGGTTTGATTTTACATTTCTTTAGAGGAGCCATTTTTGGGCCTAAGAACTGTTTTATAATAAAGGAACATTAAGAATGCAAATGAGATGCTACAATGACATCTGTAGTGGAAATTTCCTTACTTTCCTTGCACTAAAGCACATTACCACTGTCCACCACCTCTTGGGTAAGTACGGTCTCCTAGTGCATCTGGTACTGGCTTCCTGGACTGGATTTCGGTATCAATTGGCTCTCTGATTTATAAACAGTATGCCTGTCTTGATTCTGCAGGTCACAGCTTAGGACTGAGCTGTGGCAAATTCAGTGTCTAGGAAAGGCTCACTCCTGGCTGTCCTTGGTTGCTTTTGTTATGTCCTGTCTGGTGGGAAGGGAAAGGGAGACAGTTCTGTGGAACATCTTTAGGAGAGCTGCCCTCATGGCCTTATAACCTCAAAAAGGCCCCACCTACCTCCCATCACCATTACTCTGGGGTCAGGACTCCACACAGTAATCTAGAGTGTCCTACATATTCTCGCGGGAGCAGCTGAAGGTTACCCAGGGCCAGAGGGCTAACATCTTACCCCTGACCAGCCACTCTCAGTACAGGTCTACATGGTCCTTGGGATCCAGGACCAAGAGTCCCTGAAGATAGTGAGAACTATTTGGGGGCCAGAGTTGGTATACTTCTTTAAATGGGAGCCTGTGGGGCCAGAGGAGGAGAAGAGAATGTGATACCCTCATAACGAAAACCCATAGAAAGAGGTGGTGTGTCGGGATTAAAGCTACATCATTACCAGTGACACGCCTTTGCCCAGGTCTCTGCAGGTGGCTGGCTACTGGTTCTCCGTGGAACACCGCTTCACACCCTGCTCTCCCTGCCTCCTTAGGCAGTCCTGTTTCTGTGGCTGTCACCTCCCCTGTGCCTTGCCTCACAGGCTGGCTTCCCACCAAGCATGGCACCCACCCAGTAAGAGACCATCCAAGTCACACCTGCCCCATGAGGTGGCTTGAGATTGAATGTTAACCCAGCTGCTGATGCCCAGATGCTTCCACTAGCTTTGTGACGACAACATGTCCCTGCAACTGGAAACCTTGGCTCTAGGGACATGCTCTGAGACCCGGAAACACCAAAGCTGGGACAACAGTTCTGTGTCAGGCAGACGCTCGGGAGCTCCTAGACCTCTCCTGGAACTCTCAGGGGACTGGTCCTCTGTAATTCAGTGGTCAGGCTGATGACTGCATGACCTGGGCCAGCATTGTAGGTGTGAAATACCTGGCTAGTGGCTGGCAGGGAGTGGGGGAAAGGCTACACCCAGTGGGAGGGAAGGTGTGGCTGGACCATTTTCCATCCTGTAGCAGCCAGTTTCACTTCCTGTCTGAGCAAAGGAGCAGCTAGGAAGTAGACGGAGCGGGCTCCTGTGACACCGAGGCACACAGATTCATGTGCACAATGACTGTGTAATTTTAAGACCCCTCTCTGTCCCCATCCTAGGACAGCATCCTCCCCAGACTTACATACACACACACACACACACACACACACACACACACACACACACACACACACACACACACGGCCCTCAAGGCCATTAGCATTCTCAGGCCTGAACTGTGTGTTCACAGCTCTGTGATCAAGCCCTGGCTGGGGTGGTTCCTGTTTTCAATTGTAGCCCCTGCTGAGATTTCCAAGGTTTGCTGGGGGTAGGGAGCTACCCTCTGACAGCCTAGGCAGGCTGCAGGGAGGGGCTGTAGCTCTTTCTCCTGGGTTTTTCTTCGATCTTAGTGTAGTAATGGGGTCTTCATGACCCTGTCTCTAATGGGATGTCAGGCCCTCTTCTGGAGGGCCTCAGCTGTCACAGGGAGACCTCAGCTTCCCCTGGGGGAAGGGTGTTGCACCTCTTTGTTTAAATTTAAACACAGAGAGCAAGGTCCTGAACTTGGCATTCGAGGATGCCTCTGGAGCCATTCCTGGAAGGCACTGTGGCAGCCTGTCTGTGTGGGTGTGGCAGGCACATTGTTTAAAGTGAGTTTTAAATTACAGCAAACAGTGAGTAGTGTAGAGAAAAAAAGGAAGAGAAGAAAAGCCAAACCCAACAGTCTTCCTCCCCCTTCCCTCTTTCTACTTCTCTGCTCTCCTTTCCCCAGGCCTCTTGCTGTCCCCTGGAGCTTGTTTTAAAGAACAGCGGGGTCTAGGCAAGGCTATCGCCCTCTAGTGTCTGCCCATGAAATTACTATGCTCTGCATTGTGGGGTTGGGTCTGCAGGGTAAGAGCCTGCAGCTGTAGTGTGCACAGCCTGGCTGAACTTGTTCTGTGCTTCTGTGGGCAGCCCAGGGTCAGCCCAGGGCCCCAGTGAACCTCACAGTTTCTATTTTTAGTCAAGACTGGCAGAGCAGTTTGCTGGCTGCCACTGGAGGCCAGAAGATGACATTGGATCCCCTGGAGTTTCAGATGGTTGTGAGCTGCCCTGTGGGTGCTGTGAGTGGAAGCCAGGTTCTCAATCTACAAGAGCCACAACTGCTCTTAACTCTAAGCTGTCTCTCCAGCTCCAACTGGTGCGTTTTATGCACCTTATATCCAAGGGCAGCCCTTGGATATAAATAAATAAATTTGGTTTATTTCAGCCACTTAAAAAAATGTTTCCCTTAAAAATTGTTTTATCCTTGTGTCCTGACTTTTTCACCCCAGGTACAATTTGAGGCCTTGGTCTCTGCCCCTTGTCTTGTACTTCAAACCCTCCCCTATTCTCCTAGTAAATGTGTCCACCCCAACCCCCATTCCCTTTAGTAACTAAGGCTACACATTGGGCCATGGTAGCACATTCTGATTGCATTTCCACTATAGCCCGTTTTTTCTCTTCCCCGGGGCTCTAATTGCTCCATTTTGAATGTGTTTGGAGAGAAGGCTGGTCCCGCACCTTAGCCACTTTGCAGTTGATAGAATGAAACCCCTATTTTATGCTCACAGAATGGCTGTTAGACCTCCAGACATCTAGTCTGAGTTTCAGATAGCAGCATCAAGATGAGCTTAGGGTCAACATGCTAGTGTTGTTATTATTACTATTGTTAGTCCACTTCTTAGAATTGTTTATAGTATTTCCTACTTAGATTTCTTTGACTAGAAACAGGGCATCTTACAAATGTGTTGAAATGGGCATTCTGCCCACTGAAGAAAGCTCAGGATCCTGTTACCTAGAATGAAGCAGGAAGCCCCAGAGGCAGGAGGGGGCCAGGCTGGGAGGGAGGAGAGAGCTACTGATGGTAGAGAGGGGTAGTTGGGCGAAGGAGGAGGTGCATCCAAGACAGGTTTGCAGATTGGGGCGTTCTTACTTGCCGTGGATCCAGAGAGTGAATGGGGCTGGGGATGGGTGAGCATGTTTCTAATGGCCAGTGTCTTCCTTGGTCTCCCATCCATGTGTTTAGCTAAGGTGAGGGGAACTGAGGGAGGAGGTAGAGTTCCATCCTGGGTCTCGGCGACACTTTCACAGCTCTGAGAAGGAAGAGGTTAGGTTTCTGAAATCCTGTGTCACTGCTGCTTCTGAGGATGAACTTCGGGGGTAGCCCTTCTGCACCCTGCCTGCATGTATGTTCATGTGTTTCTCAGCTCAGTGGGTCTCTGTGAGTGCGAACCATCTCCTGTCTTTCATGTTGTGGTGGAGCATCCTAACTAGTGGCTCGTGTGTCTGTCAGCGCACAGGCTCAGGCGTTGGGTCTGGTGTTGGCCAAAGCCCTTCTGGTCTGTTAGCCCCTGGATCTGGACTCTCTTTCTTGGCGTCTTTCTTGGACACATCCCACTTCTTTCCCAGGACTTAATCAATTAATTAGCTTGTTGTTAATTAATTTTAGTTAATTAACTAAACAATTAATTAAAAAATTGAGCCAGGACCTCACTGTGTAACTGTGGCAAGCCTGGGACTCACTATGAAGACAGGAACCTGCCTGCCTCTTCCCCCAGAGTGCTGGGATTAAAGGTGTGCACCATCACATCCAGTACGCCTGTCTGTCTGTTTGTCTATTTGAGACAGGGTTTTGCTTGCAGCCCTAGCTGACCTGGTCTCATATGTAGATCAAACTAGCAGTGAACTCAGAGCTCCCCCCACCCCTGCATGGCCTTGGCTGGTGACCTTGCCCCCCCACCCCTGCATGGCCTTGGCTGGTGACCTTGCCCCCCACCTCTGCATGGCCTTGGCTGGTGACCTTGCCCCCCATCCCTGCATGGCCTTGGCTGGCGACCTTGCATGGGGTTCATCCTTCTCTGATCTCACCATCATCTGCTTTCATCAGGGAGGATCTGAGGAAGGAAAAAGCATCCATCCCATGTCATCTGACCCTTACAGCTAGAACCATGTGCACCCTCCTGCCTGTCACAGCTCCCTTGTTCTGGTCATTTCCAGTTTCTGCAAAGCCCAGGGTCTTCTGAGCTTAGAACTGTGCCACCTGTGGCTCTGTACCCAGAGGGTGCTTGAGATCAGGGTGTCATTGCTGTCCTGGCTTTCCTTAGCATTGTGGATGCTCAGTGCTGGAGGGAGTTAGTAACCATGGCTTTCAGAGGATTCACATGGTTTGGACCCTAGCAACCCACAGCCCCATTCCTTACTTTGGCAGGAGAATCGGCTCTTACGCAGCAGGGCACACTGTGAAGTTGCTCAGCAAAACCCAGAGTGTGTAATTGTCTGGGTCGCCACTGTCTGTTCCCAGTGGCTGCCTCAGTTCTTGGCTTCCTGCTTTCTGGTGGTATCAGGGTAGGAGTTACCACCCCTTGTGTTTGGTTGCTGTGAATTTCTAGGGTAGAACAGAACAGGGACCAGACCTACCCCCGTTCTATTAACCCACTGCCTATAACTGCAGTCACCACTTTGCCTGTCACCTGTACCTGCTTTGGGGCTATGGTGATAGTTAAGGAAGTCGGTCAGCTGCACTGGTCTAGAATATTCCACTCCTTGGAGGATAGAGGGTCTCAGGCTATTTTTAAGAAGCTTCCAAATCTACTGGGCAAGCGACCAGATAGCCAGTTAGGGCTTCACTTGAGAGCAGGACAGGATGGGGACTGAACAGAGATGCAGGAACAGCTGGCCCCGCCCTCTGTAGGAAGAAGGGTGGGGCAGGGGAGGCCTTGCAGGTGGGTAGATGCTGTGCCAGCATTGGGTCCACATCTGGAGACTGTTGTGCCCTGTCAGCTCTTAGTAGCCACACCCAAAGGTGAGGCCTGTGTGTGTATCAGGGCAGCTGGTGTGACTCAGTGCTGAGCTCTGCATTGTGGGATCCTGGCTTGTGTTGGGCTTCAGGCTTGGCTGGGCCAGGTGAGGACAGGGACGGAGGCCCTAGAAACCCGTGGCCACAATTTCATCAATAAGCAAAGCCTGGTCTTCTGTTTCTTGTTTGGACAAATCAGAGTTAATTGCTAGTGTTTCCATGGTAATTAACGTCTTCCTGGTGAGGCAGGAAGAGCTCGGGTGGCCTCCTGGGCAAGCTGTGTCCTTTGCTTGTGTCCTTTGCTACTCCTGTAGAATGAGGCCCTGAGGGCATGTTTTTCTGGGTATGAAGGTTAGTGTGTGTTTACATACTGTTTGTATGTATGTGAGCACATGTGTGCACTTTTGTGTACATTTGTGTATGGCTACATGCACTTGTGTGTGTGTACCTATGCATGTGCACTCTTACATGTATTCTCAGGCATGTGCCCTGTCACCTCAACCCTCTGATGTCTGATGATTTTCCTGGGTTAGCATGTCAGAAGGTGGGAAGTGAGCCCTCCGGGGAAACTGAGACCCATGTTGTTCCTTTCATTTGTGGCATGTCACCAAGCACCTGGCCATCCTTCTAGCTAGGTACTGTCATCTTGGTGTTGTCTCTCCGCAGGATCTGTCTGTCTGGCAGCCCCACAAATCCTGATGCCTTCCTTGTCCCTCAGCAGACAGGTTCAGACTGGATAGGCAGTAGGAAGGGATGGAGGGGACCGAGAACCACCTGGGGCCGCTGTGACTATAGTCTCGTCCTTTCCTTCTTTTGCAGGTCAGAGGGAAATCCCAGCAGCCTTTGGCATGAGGTTGTGGAAGTGGCCCCATTGCTAACCTGACACGTGGGGACTCAACCCCACTACTTATGGGCTCCAGTCTGTGCTGCCGGCCCCAGCTCCGGGGCTCTGAGGGGTCCCTGCTGCTACACCACATCAGCCTGCAGCCATCTATGCGAGCCTGTTGCTGAAGGCCTCTGTGGCCCCTGCCCATGAGGATGTGCGCCCCCACTGGGGGGCTGTTCTTGGCCCTGGTGGTAGTGTTGAGGACCGTGGTGGCGTTTGCACCCGTGCCCCGGATCACCTGGGAGCATGGAGGTGAGTGAGAGCCATGAGTGCCAACAGCCCTGGAGAGTGTGGGGTCTGGTAGGGCAGGTTTAAGCTGCTGAGATGTTGGCCCTGACGGCTTCGTCAGTCCCCACAGCAGGTGCCAAGCTTTAGTTACATTGTATATGTGACCTCGGTGGCTCACAGCTTAACTGAACGCTGACGGCACCCCAGGCACTGGAGCTGCACTTCTGAGATTACCTCAGTCTCAGAAGTCTTCAGGTCAGACTTCCAGGATAGGGGCACACTGTCTGTCCCACATTCCAGGGAGGGACCAGTGTAGAAGATGGAGCAAGGAAGCAAAGTGCAGTAAGAATGCTCAACTGTGAAGCCACCTGGACACTCGGGGTACGAACTTGTGGGCAAGTTCAGAACTCACCAATGCCGGCGGATAAAGCTGAGCTCAGCGTCCCAGTGGGACACTCAAGAAGCAGAGGCAGGAAGATCAAAAGTTTCAGGCCAGCCTGGGCCACATAGACCCTGTCCAAAAACCAGTATTGTTTATGCCCTTCCCGTGTCACCATGTTCTTAAACTGTTGCAGGTGCAAAAAAAAAAAAAAAAAAAAAAAACTGGAAATCATTGGGAAATCATTGGTAATGACTGGAAATTGTTTTGGAGAGAGATGTGCCCCCTGCTCCCCATCTTGATTTTTTTTAAAGGGGGGTACTGGGGAAAGGACATAAACCCTGTGCATGCTAGGCAAATGCTCTACCACTGAACTACCTCCTCAGCCCCTGGTATTGAATTTTTGGTGTTGAGGATTTCAAAGTAAGGCATTTATTTTGAAGCTCTAAATCATTGCATCTTTATAAACCTAAAGTGGATGGTTAAAGACATTAAACAGGTAGAGGGTGGACCAGGTGTCTTAGCATTTCCACTGCTGTGAACAGACACCACAACTAAGGCAACTCTTATAAAGGACAGCATTTCATTGGGGCTGCTTACAGGGTCAGAGGTTCAGTCCATTATCATCAAGGTGGGAACATGGCAGCATCCAGGCAGCCATGGTGCAGGAGGAGCTGAGAGCTCTACATCTTCATCTGAACTCTCTTAGCAGAATACTAACTTCCAGGCAGCTAGGATAAGGTCTTAAGCCCACACCCACAGTAACACACCTACTCCAACAAGGCCATACCTCCTAATAGTGCCACTTCCTGGGCCATGCATATTCAAGCCACTACACCAAATGTCTGATGTGCTGGAAGCCCTCAGCATGAGGGATTTGGGACTCAACAGGACCTGGGAGACAGAAGAGGAGATCAGGGGTATAGCCTAGGGATGCTGGCCAGCCTCAGGGCTCCAGCCATGGGCCTGCTCCTCTTTTGTACTTGGTGGATGGATTGAGGTTACCTTGGGGCAGCGTGACACAGTCCCTGTGACTAGTCTGGTTCTTACGGTGAGGTGGGACGGGGTGCATGCAGGCTCATCCGTGACTCCTGGGCTCTTCCTCTCCCCCTCCCCCCTCTGCTGTCCACAGAGGTAGGTCTGGTGCAGTTTCACGAGCCAGGCATCTTTAACTACTCTGCCTTGCTGATGAGTGAGGACAAAGAGACTCTGTATGTGGGTGCCCGGGAAGCTGTGTTTGCAGTGAATGCGCTGGATATCTCTGAGAAGCAACATGAGGTAGGTCCTGTGTGTATGTGTGTGTGTGTGTGTGTGTTGGGGGTGGCTAGGATTGAACTCACATTATCAGGCTTGGCAACACATGTCTTTACCTGCTGAGCCATCTCTTCAGGCCCTTCTCGACCTAACTTTTCTCCTTTGGCAGTCTAACTCATGCATAGAGTGAATGTCAGTGGTTTTCAGACTCTGTCACTCCTCCTCCTTTTAAGGTAACCAGAGAGGGTACTATTCAACACTATCAGACACAGCCTAGGTGAGCTTCCTGGTAGAGGCCTAAGCCAGACCTGTGGAGACTGGGGATGGTGGGGACAGCGAAGGTGCACGCATGCGAGCGAGCACGCCCACACACACACACACACACACACACACACGATATAGAAAGAGAACAAACTTCCACAGATTGTCCTTGCACCTCCATGTATGCACCATCACACATCCACATTTACACATGATAAAAATGTAATAAAAAGCCCTAAGGCCGATACCAAAGAATAGATGAAAGCCTCCACTTTTGGATAAAAGTGAATTGGTTATACTTTCATTATATGGGGTGGAGGGGTCATAGGACTACAACTTGGGGTATCTTTCCTCGGGTGCTGTCTACTTTTAAAATTTCCCTCCCTCCCTCTCCCCTCCCTCCTTCCCCCACCCCACTTTCTTTCTGAGGCATGGTTTCATGACCATGGAGCTTGTCAAGTAGGCTGGCAGCCAGCAAGCCACAAGGACCCTCCTGTCTCTGCCTCCCCAGTGTCCAGTGCCACACCCACGTCTCTACCTCTACTCCCTGCCCTCTGCTGTTTTGTTGCAAGCCCAGGGCTGTGTTATCCCTGCTGGTTTAGGGATGATGGTCTCAGCACGTGAGGCAGCCCTAGGGATGACTGGGATCTCAGCCCTTGCCTGCTCCCTGGACCACTTTCTAGTCTGACTTTATTCTGGCTGCAAACCAGTGTGCTCTGAGCTGTTGTGTGCGTTCAGCTGCTCTGTTTTTTCCAGCAGTTCCTTTCCCAGGGTGGCTGTAGTGACCCGGCTCTGACTCGTTCCTCCCTCACAGGTATATTGGAAGGTCTCAGAAGACAAAAGATCCAAGTGCGCAGAGAAGGGGAAATCAAAGCAGGTAATTGACCGAAAGTGCAAAGAGCCACACATTTCATAGTTATTTGGATCCTTTCCAGTACCAGGACTTCTTTTCTGCATGCCTACCTGATATCACGTGATGCTGGTGAGCTCAGTCCGGCTGTGTCAATACCTGTGTCAGCTCTCTCTGGCCCCTGGTGTCAGGACGGATGCTTTCAGGCTGGTGCTCTGTGTCCTGAGCACTGGAGAAGCTTGTTCTGATGGCCTGGCATTGTGACTACAGGATGTCATTTCTGCTGTCCGACAGTACCTGCTGTAAAATTGGCCTCCTCTCTGTGTTCTGGGGTTCTACACGTATTCACCAGCTGTGGCCTGAGAGGTGTCAGGGATTTAATGGGCCTTGCTCTTGTTGTTGTTTGGGATTTTGTTTTTGTTTTTGTTTTTGTTTTTTTTTGCATTTTTTTTTGCATTTTTTAGATATCTGTGTGCCCACTCAGGGAGACTGAGCTTTGTATGCCTTTTCTCGGGAGCTCACCTGGTGCCTCACAAACGTCCCAGTTGTTTTTAGACCACAGGAGCCAGGTTGTCCCAAAAATGGTCCTAGTGGCTCAGCAATGGCCACATTTCTCAGTTGTTAGCTGATTTCAAAAACAAAGATTAAGACAGTCACTCGCCGTTTTTGTTTGTTTAAGTTAAACTTTCTTGGCGAAATGCTGACTGAACACTTTCGCCGTCCTACTGGTCTCTAACTATGGCATTAACTCAGGAACCGAGGCAGGTGGGCATTACGACGCGCTCACTGCTGCAGACGGTCTCTGGGTAGCTGAGTGAGCGAATGAATGCCTTGCACCATTCCATGTGGGGACCCACAGTGAACTTAGCAGGGAGCCCTCCTGTGAGTGATGCCCTGGCCATTTGGAAACAGTTGTTGGAAAAGAAAAAAGCAACAACAAAATCCTTTCCCAATTTGAGATCATTTCAGGCTCTGGCCCATATACTCCAGGCACTGTTGTTCTAAAATAGCACAAAGGTTCCAAATTGTCATCTTTGTTTTCCCACTGGGCCCTCGGGGATGCACAGTTGGCTGCATCCTTGGATCCAGCTTCTCTCTCAGACCCTGCAAGTCACTATTTCTAGTTCCGAGCTGGCGACAAGAGTATAGGGTGGGGTCCCCAGGAAGGCAGAAGGAGCCTTTACAATGTCTGTTTTGGTGATATGGGCGCCAAAAATGAATGATGTGTGTTCAGCAGGGGTAAATACATTGCCATCTGTAGTGGGTTCCACAGTACAATTTGAGGTCAGCTCTGGTTTGGTCTTGGCTTTGTTTGGTCACCAGATACAGACTGACCATCTATTAGGGACAGAGCTAAAGTCATGCCTGGCACCTGCACTGCCTGTGGACCAGAGATGAAGTTCACATTGCAGAGCCTGTCTCAAGGTGCACTGTGTTCCCTCTCTGGGCATAGACAGATCAGCCTGAGCAGAGCAGAGAACAGGGCAGCGGATGACTGGGCTTGAGCACGTGACCATGTGGACATGGGGGTTCTTTGGTGGGTGCCTGTTAATGGTGTGTGTGTGTTTCCCTTGCAGACGGAATGCCTTAACTACATCCGAGTGCTGCAGCCACTCAGCAGCACCTCCCTCTATGTGTGTGGGACCAATGCGTTCCAGCCCATCTGTGACCACCTGGTAAGTCCACAGGTATCCCTTTTGTCAGTGCTCCCCTACCAGCCTGGCTAGTGACCAAAGCAGAGCCGGCCTCTCCCGTCCTTTCTGCAAACCGTAAGGACTAAGAGCCACACGGTCTGTCTTCTTGCGGCAACAATAGCCCCGTTCCTCCTGACCAGCTCTGCGAGGTCCGTGGGATGATCTGCAGTAGCAATACTTTAAAGAAAAAGAGAGAAAATACCAAGAGATTGATAGATACCAAAACACCAGATTGGATGCTCAAAACATTCAGCATCAGGGAAGCAGTCTCATTAAGGACTGTTGGGGTTCCCAGTGGACTCCTGGTCAGAGCAGAGTAAATGAGGTAAGTGAGATTTTTAAATAAAAGAACACATATCAGCAGAGAGGTGCCGTCTCAGGAGCAAGTTACGGCAGTGAGCCGGAGCCATCTCTCCGTAGCTGAGCTCCCATGGCTGACCTCCTCCCCACCCCCCGTACTGTAGACATTTTTATATTGTGAGATAAACAACAGCAAGCTCTTCTGCAGATGAGTCACCTCCTAGACACTCTCAAGAGCACAGTGTTTTTACTCTTAGGTTGTTTGCTGTTCTCCCTGTTGCAGAGTCAGGGACCTTAGAGGACACTGTGAAAACATGCTTGGGTCTGGAATAGAGGAGGGGCAACCCTGCTGCCAGAGCCGTCTTCTCCGTGAACTCAAACAGCACAGGAAAGCTTACCAATACGATGCATATTACAAGTCACTTTGCCCTTGCCATGACCAAACACTTGATAAAAAGCAGCTGAAGGGGGCTGGAGAGATGGCTCCGTGGTTAAGAGCACTGACTGCTCTTCCAGAGGTCCTGAATTTAATTCCCAGCAACCACAACCATCTGTAATGGGATCTGATGCCCTCTTCTGCTGTGTCTGAAGACAGCAACATTGTACGCACATATTTTAAATGAGTAAGTCTTTTTTAAAAAGCAGCTAAAGGGGAAAAAAGCATAGAAGGCACCTCAGGAAAACGGAAGGCAGAGCAGGGACAAGTAGAGCTGGCCTATAAACTCCCAGGCAAACCTGCTTTCTCGGCAGGCCTCACTTCTACAACCACCACCTGGAGACAAAACCCACGAGCCCATGGGTGACATTTTACAAATAAACCGTAGACAAACGTGAAACATAATAATATGGTTTTCCTCTCTTCTCTGCTGGGCACAGATCCAAATTTTCTACCAAATGCCAAAGCCCCTTCCCGGTCCTTATATTGTGTATCTGATGAGCAAGAGGCTAGGCGTTCGAGGACAGGTATCATGCACAGTGTTGGTCTGCTGAGCAGGGGTGAGTGATGCCGTGCAGGGTGGAGCGAGGCAGGGAGGCAGGAGAGTAATTCATTGCTCTGCTTCAGTCGTTTGGAATTGTGGTTCGTCGGGAGACTCTAGAAATGAAGAGCCTCATTTACTTAAATCCTCTGGCAGCTGAAATTTAAAGCTTGTTCCTGGTTATAGTTCAGTTAGAGGCTTGCTTAGATTGCAAGAGATGTTGGGTTTTGATCTCCAGCACCATATGTACACTCACAACATGCCTATACACCACACACACACACACACACACACACACACCCCTGAGTTGGGGATGTAACTAGACCAGACAGACTCATTAGAAATTTCATTTAGGCAGCTAGGTATGGTGAGGCTATCAGGAATCGCCAGCTTTGGGAAACTTTGGGAAGGTTCTTGAGTATGAGGTCAATCTAGGTTATAAGATACAGCTCAAAAGAAAAAATCAGAGAATTAAGAAACGCAATATTTGTATAGGTGTCTGGGAAGGGAGGCCACTGCACAGGGTTACCCAGCTAAACTAAATGTATTCTGGGATACAACCAAAATTGCTAGTGTGTGCATGTGTGCATGTATGTATATGCATGTGTGTGTGTATGTGTGTGAGTGTGCATGTGCTCAGGCATTGTAAGTGGAAAATGAGCAGAAAAGGAAGGAATAAGGGAAAGAGGGTGGTTACAGAAGAGACCTTTCCCCATCAGCACCTCTTGACTAAACCACAATTTGTCTACCTGAGAGCCTCAGGACTATTGTGGAAATGTGCACCCACAGAGTAGTACCTTCGTGTGAGGGAAGGAAACCGAATGCTTGGTTTAAAACTCCACTAGGGGTCTGCAGAAATGGCTCAGTGGTTAAAAGCACTGACTGCTCTTCCAGAGGTCCTGAGTTCAATTCTCCATGACCACATGGTAGCTCATAACCATCTGTAATGGACAGTGTATTCATATAAAATAAAATAAATAATTCTTTAAAAAAACTACACTAGAAAATTCTGAAGCTTTTAATTAAAAAACAAACAACTCAAACCTACCACAGAGCCCCTCTGTGTGTGCGTTTGTGCACCTACACTGCACGGTGGATTCTAGGTGTCATCTGTGCATGTGTCCAGGTATATGAATCTGTAATTGTGTGAATGTGTACATGTGTGCACACTTGATTAGTGTGGCCCGTGGTTCCCACAGGCCCTTATAAGCATCTCTCTTAAGAGTGGGGACATTTTCCTGCACTACTGACTTCATCATTGCAGCTAAGAAAACACAGTGCCTGCCAGTATCCTCCATCCCTCCTTCCCATCCAGTAGCTTAGAGCAGGGGCACAGCCCCAGCAGCCTCCAGGCATCCCTGGGAGGTGTGAGGACAGATGGGTCTTATCAAGTGGGCCATACTGTCACCCCAGCTCACACTTCCTAACCTGGCGGGTGACCTTTATTGTTTTAACTGGCCCGCTGGTCATTGCTGGCTGTGACTTCCAGCCAGCAATCTTTGGCAAAGCTGGAAGCTCCTGACTGTGGTGGGCAGCCCTGCTCCCTGGCCTCTCCAGTATGTGAAGCGTATAGCGATGGCCTACTTGGATTGTCTCGGCCATCCTGGAGTTCTGATAGGCTGTCCTGTGGGTGGCTCCTGCCCTTTAATGTCTCATATCTGCTGTGTTCTTCCATATGTGTCTGAACGCCTATTGTGTATCCAGAAGTGGAAACTCTTCACCATCGTTTTGTGGGCATTTCCCCCACAGTTTGTCACTTGCCTTTTAACTGTGTCTCATTTTTTTCCCCCATATGAGAACGTTCTGATTCATTATGTATTCATGTTTGGATGGATCTGCTTCTCCTTGTATGGTGTCAGTTTCTTGTTTATTTTTATCAGCTTGATAGAAGCTTGGACTTCTCTGAGACGAAGGAACCACAGTTGAGAGAATACTCCCATAAGTTAGGTCTGTAGGCAAGCCTCTAAGGCATTTCATATTGGTAACTGATGTGGGGGCTGATGTGGGAGCCACCCACTTGGGGTGTATAAGAAAGCAGGCTGAGAAGGTCATGAGGATTGGGCCAGCAAGCAGCACCCCTCTGCTTCAGTTCCTGACTCTAGATTGTTTCTTGAGTTCCTAGCCGGGCTTCCCTGTAAACTGTGAGCCAAACTACACCAGGCACCTTTGGTCATGGTGTTTATCACAGCAGTAGAAAGCTAAGACATATGAAGTAGTTTCCTTGTGAGGTGAAAAGAGGTTATCCCAAGATTGTGTTAACCTGTTGACCGTCATGAGCACACCGTGCCGGAAACATGGGCGCCAAACACGTTTGCATCCTCCCCCAGTGCCAGGATTTATCAATCACAATAAACTCACAAGGTTTGACAGTTGTAGTAAATATCAGTTTATGACTTTAATCCTTGCCTCCCTGGGTGATCTGGCTGAGGCAAATGCAGATTCTTTTATCCAGCCTTTTGGTTGTTTGATACAGGATTTCTCTGTGTAGCCCTGGCTGTCCTGGAACCTGTTTTGCCTGCCTCTGCCTCCCGAGTACTGAGGTTTAAGGCTTGTGCCGCCATGCCCTGCTCTTCTCTGAATCTTAGTAATGTTAACTCTCATAACCAAACAGCAGAGCAAATATGTGTGTATGCCTTAGATAGTAACAGAATGAATACAGATTAAAGATGCCTGAGGTTTCAGACCTGGCCTCAGGGAATCTGTATTGATTTCCAAGCAGCCCAGTGCTGGGAGGGAGCTGCCACAGTCAAGTGTTAGAGAGCTGGAAGCCTCCAAGAAGTTGGAAGCTAGAGTCTTCTGAGGCAGAAGGATGATCCTGGTGTACAAACCAGGTCTCAGCTGATAGTTTCGTACTGGGGCTGTGTCCATCGCTCTATGGGACCAGGTGAGGAAGTTAGTTACACCTAGATCTGTTCCTTCTTGAGCCTATAGTTTCCCAGGCATTTTTAATACAACTATGTCCCAATACGCTCAACTTGGCTGAACTCATAGGGTGGCTCCCCTTTCTGTTCCCGGCAATAAGTTGTTTACCCATCTGTTTTGGGTAGATGGTGCATGGCAGATGGTGTGGTTTGCAGGTCCACCCAGGGCCTGTTCCCCAAAGTGAAATCAGAAGCTGCCTATAAAACGAAATCTCCTAAGGCAAGGCACAGCCTGGAGGCCACTGTTCTATACAATATGGGGGCAGCCTAGAGCCGGGCCCAGCCTGATCCCAACACGGCCTATGTTGTAGTGAGCTTGGTTTAGTAGTCAGAATGGATCCTCCAGGAACTGCTGGTGGTGGAAGAAGATTCTGTGCTTGGTTTCTGTTTGGTTTGTGTTGCCTGTTTTGTGAGTAGTGTGGTTGAGCAAGCAAGACTGATCCTGCACACACCTCTGTCATGCACATGAGGTGTACTTCACGTGTCAACAGTCCCACGCTGGAACCACACAGGTCAGGGCCCACTTGTTCCACACTCTTGTCCTGTACCTTTAGATGGCAGCACCGAGAGGCCAGATGTTTTCTTTTTATTCCATTGTAGAACTTGACATCCTTCAAGTTTCTGGGGAAAAGTGAAGATGGCAAAGGAAGATGCCCCTTTGACCCCGCCCACAGCTACACATCAGTCATGGTTGGTGAGTCCTGCGTCCGAGGCTCCTTCGCTCTCTTGAGTTTATGGTGGCACGTGATGTTGCCACCTGGGATACTCAGCTCTTCCCCTCCTCAGTCCTGCCTTCCTTGGCTTCACTTTGACAGTGAGCTCCCTTCGAAGAAGGTGAGCGACCCATGGTACAGATTCCTCAGTGAGAGCGTTAGAGTTTATCACTCAGCGGGAAACTCAGGCCCCATTGCAGCAGCACACGCTCCTGCCTGTCGGTTGTCATGCATACCGCCTGGCTTCGTGCCTCCTGTGGTCCTGAGGCCAGGGGGCACATGATGTCGTACAGAGTTCACGTTGGGATCTTTCAGCCAGTGTGAAGGTTCAGGCTTCACTGTCAATAGACAAAATCCAGTGAACTTTGAGATATTCAATACTATATCACAATACAGGCGTTGTGTGTGACACTTCTGCACGGTCATAGGCTAAAGTATGTATTCTGAGTGTGTTAAAGTAGGTGAGGCTGGACCATGCTGCCTTGCAATGTCGGGGACCTACTTTTGACTTACAGTACTTTTTACTCAGGGTGGCTTTCCGGGGTGTCAAACACTGAGGGGTGTCTGTTTAATTGTCGCTATTACTGACCGTGGGAAATTCTCATTTGTGATTAGCTGTTACCCTTGAACTGGAAAAGCATGGTTAAATTTGGTGACCGTGGTTGTTCTGATGAAAAATGCCGATGTAGGAAGCAGAAATGCATGTCACAGAAGACAAGGAGGCCCCCCTTCCAACAAGGGATAGATGAATTATGGTAGCCTGGTATGGGTGTGATGTAAGCCTGGTGGAGGTGCAAACATGAGGCTTGCTTATAGGCCAGCCTGGGCTAATGTCAGACCTTGTGTTAAACAGTTGTCCCCAGTCTTCACCACAGGCAGAAGCTCTGACTGGACCCCCTTCTCTACTTTCTTTCCACCAACGCAGGGGGTGAACTCTACTCTGGGACATCGTATAATTTCTTGGGCAGTGAACCTATCATCTCTCGAAACTCTTCCCACAGTCCCCTGAGGACGGAGTATGCCATCCCGTGGCTGAACGGTAAGAAGTGCATGTTGCCAGCCTCATGGGTCTACCGTTTTACCGTTCCTCTGGCTGCCGGGCGATGAGGGCTCACATCAGACCCCAGATATTGGGAATTCTGTGGAACTGCTCAAGACCCACACCAGAGTAGCTGTCTTGCTCACTGCTAACAGCATTGTTTAAATCTGCTTCAGTCATACTCCAGTCTATCCCATCCTGACCTCCCCTCCCCGTCAAAGAATGTACAATGTAGGAGACTTGAATAAAGCAAAGCTCTGATGGAAAGCCGAAAATGTAGATACGAGTTTTGGGGTTTGACCCTAGATGTGGAGCCTCTGGGGTCTGGTCAGGTGGTGGTGAAATGTTCCTTTACTGCCAAACAAGGATATCTTCAGTCTGACTTCAGGGGCCTTTTGTGGGGGGGGGTCTTTTTGTGGGGATGTTGGTCAGTAATGCTGGGCTTTTTCTAAGTTCCTTGATCTGGAGTGAGACCCTGTGGTCTGAGCTAATGAAATGGCCAGCTTCTCCTTGGGCCTCCCCAGGAGTCAGAATCTTGGAATCCTTCCAGTGACTGAGACTGGCCGATTTGGCCCTTGTTTAAATCAACCCTGGCTTCCCAGACCACCTGTCCGTAGGGAGGCCTCACCTGCTTTCCTCTGTGGCTACCTCCTTGAAGCTGAGGAGGGTGGCAGGCGTCATACGGGCCTGGAGTTCACAAGTGTGACACGCATACTATCCATGTCCTAGAAGGGAAGCCTCCAGGCTCTACGGCTACACTTGCCAGCCTGTGGCACTATGGGAGAAGGTTGAGAGGTGGCATGGTGCTTCCGTGTATAAAAACGATCCCGTGATAACCACTTCACAGAGCCTAGCTTTGTCTTTGCTGACGTGATCCAAAAAAGCCCAGATGGTGCGGAGGGTGAGGATGACAAGGTCTACTTCTTCTTTACGGAGGTGTCCGTGGAGTATGAGTTCGTCTTCAAGTTGATGATCCCGAGAGTTGCCAGGGTGTGCAAGGTGGGTGCTGCCCCTCCCCCGTTCCCACCCACAGTCCTGGCGTGGATGCTGCCACTCTGAGATTCCTCTCTCTGGAATCGGAGCCATATCCTATGGGTAGAGACCCCTGCAGAAAAGTTTAATGTCCAGTTGAAGCACAGTAAGAGACCCAACAATGACTAGTGATAAAAGTTACAGAGGTATGTGAATGGTTTCTCTTGATACCCAAAGTAGGATCGGGAAGATGGCTTAGTGGCTAAGATGCCTGCCATGAAAGCAAAAGGACCAGGGTTCAAATCTCCAGCACGTATAGATGCTGAGTTGACCCCCTGTAATTCTGACTTCGGAGAGTGTAGATGGAGGCTCTCTGGAGCAAACCTGCTAGTCGGACTGTCCTCATTGGCAGGCTCTGAGTTTAATTATAAGACCTTGCCTCAAAGAATAAGGTGGATGGTTCCTGACATCAACTTCTGGCTCCAAATGCACTGATACATGAACACTCACATAGAAATGTACCACACATACACACACACACACAAAGGAAGGAAACTCAAAGGGGGAAAAAAAGAGTCAAAGTGAGCACTTGTGATATTTCCAATGTGTGACTAATCACAGGTAACTGAAATTGCAGAAAACAAGACCACTCATATGGGAACCGGCTTATTTCTCTCCAGTTTGTAACTGTCCCTGTTGTCTCAGTTGGCTCACTGAAAATGACTAGGGGATCCTAGAGCTTTGTCTAGCAGAGAGGACACGAAAGGAGCTCTTAGTGGACATTCAGATGTTTGCCCTAGAATGGTGTGCCAGGGCTGGGGTCTGTGGTGGGAAGGAGGCCACCCATCACTTGCTTAATTCCTATGTTGATCCTGGCCCACATGAAAGTATTGCTTCGGTTACATACGTATCTGCAGCAGTCTTGGGCTGGTGGCTGGGGACCCCTGTTTCTGTGGTTGGCCATCTGTGTTGCCTCTACCATGTGTTGTCTCTGGAATTCCAGGGTGACCAGGGTGGCCTGCGGACTTTGCAGAAAAAGTGGACCTCCTTCCTAAAGGCCAGACTGATCTGCTCCAGGCCGGAGAGTGGCCTGGTCTTCAACATACTTCAGGATGTGTTTGTGCTGAGGGCCCCAGGCCTCAAGGAACCTGTGTTCTATGCAGTCTTCACCCCACAGCTGTGAGTCAGCTCCCTTGGCAGTCGGGGCCTGCTCACCCTGGTGACCCCCCCACCCTCCTGACACTCTCACGGATTCCCCTCCACAGGAACAATGTGGGTCTGTCGGCAGTCTGTGCCTACACACTGGCCACAGTAGAGGCTGTCTTCTCCCGTGGAAAATACATGCAGAGTGCCACAGTGGAGCAGTCTCACACCAAGTGGGTGCGCTACAATGGCCCAGTGCCCAGCCCCCGGCCTGGAGCGGTAAGCGGGGTCTTAGGCTCTGGGTAGGGCTCATCTTCTCTTTGGATCTCAAGGCCCCAACCACCCAGGTCCCAGAGGCTCCTAGCAACAGGCTTCATGGCAACCATGGCGCTGGGCTAAGTGGCTGCTGGGCCTGGGGTGAATAGGGAAGCTCCTCTTTCCTCATCTCTTCTGCATTGGGTAACAGGTCTCATCCTTGCTGCCCGGAGGAGAGAATGTACCACCGGGCTCTTCTGAAATGGACATTGCACAATGGCCGGCTTGCTCCATTTCCCGTTTCCCACAGAGAAAAACCTTCTTGTCAGCACAGCCTAGGCTGTTTCCTCAGGCAGCCTGTCCATTAGATACCAGGAATCATATTCCTTCCTCCTAGATCCAGTGAATTAGTAAAGAAAATTCTAGGGTTGCCTGAAGGTCGTTGCCACTCGGTGAATGGGTGTGTGTGTTGGGGGGGGTGGCTTTTGGATGTCGCCCTCTCTGGCTCTGGAAGCTCTCCCTGGACAGACTTCTCTGTGGGTGTGTGGCCTTGACACCTGCCTATCCTCATGTGCATGTTGTGTTCAGTGAGACATGGTGAGGGAGCTAGTACCAAAAAAAAAAAAAAAAAAAAAAACAAAAAAATTTCCAACCTTTCTTTCTTTTGTGCTACTTAGATAGAATGTGTGTGTGTGTGTGTGTGTGTGTGTAAAAACAAGCTTCCTTTGGCATACTTTCTTCTCCCAGAAAAGCTGTGAAATTAATGCTTTTTAATTTGAGACGTTTGCTAAGTGTTTTTGTCAACTACTAATTCCTCCACTGATCCTAAGACAATTATGTCATGTGACTAGACTTTAAAACCACAGCTCTTTGTTTCTGGGGAGGCCACCTTAGCCCCTGTTCCTCTTTGGAGAAGTGTGACTGTGACCCTCCAGGAGGGCTTCTCTTCTGTGCCCTAAGTGGCCGTGTGACCATGGTGTTTTTACCCCACAGTGTATCGACAGTGAAGCCCGGGCAGCCAACTACACCAGCTCCTTGAATCTCCCAGACAAAACGCTACAGTTTGTAAAAGACCACCCTTTGATGGACGACTCGGTGACCCCGATAGACAACAGGCCGAAGCTGATCAAAAAGGATGTAAACTATACCCAGATAGTGGTAGACAGGACCCAGGCCCTGGATGGGACCTTCTATGACATCATGTTCATCAGCACAGGTGGGTTCCTGGGTAAGATGGGGAAACTGACTTAGCCATTTGTGGGTTGATCTGGTAGCTCCAGGTGCCAGAAAGGTTTATAATAGCTGAAGAGGTTTCATTTCTGAAGCATCACAACGCCTGGAGTTATGAGACTCTGTGACTATCAGGCACCTGGGGCACTGGTTACTAATGCAAGCCCCAACCCATACCTGGGCTGGAGTGGAGTTAAATAGTCCCTGTTGTTATGGGACAAGTGGGATGGTCCGGTATTTCCTAATTGGTAGTGGGAGACTCTGCCCCCTTCTTGGAGCCAAGTTCTGTCCTGCCCTTAGCTGCCTTTGGAGGTACAAGTCTTCCGGGATGGAGATGGCGAGTTGGAGCTTAACAGCTGCTAGAGCCCCAGGGGCTACCCTAGGGCTTCCCAGATGGCTCGAACATTTGCCTATCTGGGCCCCTAACCTCTCATGGGGGACCCGTGGAGCACAAACAGCCACCTTACACAGAATGTGGCTCAGGTGTGACGGTGTGACCTTGTTGGTGAAGGTCGTTGGAATCCACCATGGGACAGAGCTGTTCTCTGCTGAGCGCCCCATCAAGGGGATGACTTGATTATCCACAATGTGAGTGGTTGCTGGCAAGGAAGGAGACTCTGCTAAAGCCCCCTGACAGAAGCAACCTAGGGGAAGAGGGCTTATTTGGCTTATAGCATAGGGTATTGTCTGTTATTTCGGGGAAGTTGGGACAGGAACTTGGCAGCTCGTCATACCATATTTATAGTCCAGAGCAGAGAGAACTACATGTACTTACGCTGTCTGCTTGCTGGGTTGCTGACGCCTAGCTAGATAGCTTTCTTTTATCATTGTCCATGGGATGGGCCTTCTACAGACACTTTAGCCAGCCAGAAGGATCTAGGCAGCTCCTCAGGCCACGTTGACACTTGAAACTCACCAGTATGGCAGGCACCCTTGGCATTTCCCTCCAGGGCCTCCTTGCTCACCTGTGTTTTGACCTTGCAGACCGGGGAGCTCTGCATAAAGCTGTGATCCTTGCAAAAGAGGTACATGTTGTGGAGGAGACCCAACTCTTCCAGGACTTTGAACCGGTCTTAACTCTGCTGCTCTCATCAAAGAAGGTAATGGGGTCTGGGGGCTGGCCCAGGCGCTCTGGGGGCGGGCCCAGGTGCTCTGTGACTAGGACCGGTTTGGATGGTCTCTCAGAGCTTGGCAGCCTCTGAGCTTGGCAGCCTCTGGTATTCCTGGCCCAAGTGAGCTGGCCTTTGGACTGCCACAGCATCCTTCCATGGGATCTGAGGCTTAGGAGGAGGCGTGGCAGAGCCAGGGAGGTTGAATGCACTAAGACACCGGAACCTGTGGAAGGCCCCTAACCTGGGAAAATGTCTTCATGCCTCAAACCTGAAAGAATGCAGACAGTGCAGGTGGGACACGGCCCTTTTGCTAATTTGTGAGGAGAAATGACAGGTCACCCAGTAGAGCTCTTGCCACACCGTCCTGTGCATTGGGCAGGCTTTGTAGAGGCCTTAGCCATGGGTGCTCAGTTCTCCACTGTGGCTCCCACAAGCCATGGAAACACACAGAAAACCATACCTGCCCTTTAAAGCCCAAGCTCTGCATCACCTGAAGTTTTCATAAAAAGCTCCATCCAGGCGGTGGTAGTGCAAACCTTTGATCCCAGCACTCGGGAGGCAGAGGCAGGTAGATCTTTGTGAGTTCAAAGCCAGCCTGGTCTACATAGTGTGTTCCAGGCCAGAACTATGTAGGGAGAGACCCTGTCTTAAAAATAAACTAAGTAATCAAATATTTTTTAAGCCCCTGAGTGGGGTGGGGTGGTTTATACCTAGAGTTCCAGACCTTAGAACATGGGGGCAGGAGGATCAGGAGTTCAAGGCTAGTATCAGCCACATAGCAAGATCAAGGCCAGCCTGAACTAAGTGAAGCCCCATTGCAAAAATAAAACAATGCATAAAAGTCCTTTAGGTGGTGGGGTGTACAGAATTGGCCCGGGTGCTGGTCCACTGGTTGGAACTTGTTTCTTGTTCACTGGCCTTGGGAAGATGTTGGACACCACATTTTACATCTAGAGTAATGAGGTTTAGAATGTGGGCTGTCTCCAAATCCTGACTATGCTGCATGCTGCCATGTGCCTCTGTATGATCTTTATAAAGTGGTCACTCTGTGTAAGCTTTTCGTTAATGTGACTTTGGAGGGCACATAAGGCGCCCCCCCCCCCCCCCCCCCCCCAGTGCTGAAGACTGGCTTTGGGCAGCACTGAACCCAGGGAAAACCAGGAGCAGGATCAGCTGCCACCTGCACTGCTTTATGCCTGCTGGCCAGAGGTGCTCCCTCTCCTTGCTAGGACTCTGCTGTAACCTGCTGGGCAGATGGGTTCAGGGTCACACTTTTGGCTTCAAATGCCAGTGCTAGCCTCTTGCCCTTGTCTCTGATGCCTGGCTCTGGGACACTGCTGAATTCTGTGGCCTGGTGTTACCTTTCCCTGTGGACTGCACATCTGTGGGCCCCATGTTTGCCATTCAGTTCTCTTTAGGTAGCTGGTCACGTCAGATACCAAGGGTCTATCAGTCTCACCCATGTGCTAGGCTCCTGCCAGCCCCAGGTGCGATGCTGGCCCTGGCCTGCAGCCAGTGACATGGCACATGCCTGTCCCGGAAGTCAGAACCTTGCGGGTGCTGAGCTCTGTGCAGTTACACGGGGGCGCCATGGCCTGTTTTAGCGGCTCTTTGCTCACAGATGCAGGCAAGCAGAAGGCACGTGGCAGTGTCTCCCACCGGATTAAGTTTGTGATGGCCTTTCGTTTGTTCTTTGCACAGTGTTGACAGGCATGGTCACAGTGGCATGCTGGATTCAGAGATGAATGATAAGGACATGTCCTTATCACAGGTACCTGCTGTCTGGCCCAAGACAAGACTGGTATTTAAAGGCTGTGACCTCTGGCTTCCAGCTGCAGTGCTATGCCACCTACAGAGGGTCCAGGAGAGCAGTGAGGGTGTCAAATTAGGAGTGGGAAGCAGCTGGAGAGGGCTGTTATGTGGGTTTTCTCAAGACACAGATGAAAGTCTCCTCACCCCAGGTAGGGCACCAAGGACAGACCATTTGAGCTCAGGGAGCCAGTGAGTTTTGGGGGGATTAGCTACAGGGGACTAAGGAGGGATGGTATACAAGCCCGTGGGTGGCTCAGAGGCAGCTGCATCAACAGCCTACCCCAGCATAAGTGGCATTCACAAAAGCCGCATCCGCGGAACTCCCTGCACAAGTAGTAGGCAGCTCGTCAGGGCGGCCTCCTCTCTGACAGCAATTGGGTACTGCTTATTTAAGCTTGGGCGAGTGGGGCCTTGTGAATCTTACAGCTTGTCAGGCTTCCCACATTTCCTTTGCTTTGAGTCTTGTGAGCCTCTCTCCACCCTCCAGGAGGACATGTTTCAACGGGGCAGAAACAGGAACAGAATTGTCTTTTTAGAAGAGATGCTGCTCCAGGAGTGAGCGCGCTCAGCCATAGGTCCAACCCCAGATGGCGTCGGATCCCAGGCTCCGCGATTCCTTGGGTGGCATTTGAATCATCCTGGGACACAGACACCCTGTATTTCCATACAAGATTTCTGTCTTAGTTTGCTCTCCTCTGTCACTGTGACAAACCACTCTGTCCGAAAGCAGCTTGGGGAGGGAAGCATTTGTTTTGGCTCGCACTTCCAGGTCTGTCGTTGAGGGAAGTCAGGGCAGGAACTGAAAGAGACGGCTTACTGACTTGTCCTCTGGCTTCTGCTTAACTACCATCTTACAAAGTCCACCTACCCTGGTTAATTAGCAAATAATTGGGTGAACCCACCTACATTACTTAGCAAGTAAGAAAATGCCTCTCAGGCATCTCCACAGGCCAATCTGATGTAGGCAATTCCCCAGCTGCGGTTCTCTGCCCCACAAGTGTGTCAAGGTGACACTGTAAAGCAGGTCACTGTCGTTTAGGTCTTGGCAGGCAGGCCTTGTGGCCTGTGCTGAGTCAGGGAAGCCCTTTCCTCCATGCGGGGCTTGAATGCACTGTGTCCTCCCAGGAGCTGGTGGGGAAGCTAGCGGCCCCTCCCAGTGCCTGAGTCCTCACACCTGCTGTCTGTCTCTCACGCACAGGGGAGGAAGTTTGTCTACGCCGGCTCCAACTCAGGAGTAGTCCAGGCTCCCCTGGCCTTCTGTGGAAAGCACTCGAGCTGTGAAGATTGTGTGCTGGCACGGGACCCCTACTGCGCCTGGAACCCAGCCACTAAGGCCTGTGTTACCTTGCCCCAGGCAGAGGGCTCCAGCAGGTATGCCTATGGATGAGACTGTGTGCCTATGCCCCGAGCACAAGCTAGAGAGTAATGTGCGCCTGCTGTCTTTTAGGGGCTGGATTCAGGACATGAATGGTGACACATCCTCGTGCCTGGGTGAGTGAATCTCCTTTGCTTCCGCCCTTGGGTTGGCAAAGTTCCTGGAGCATCAGTTCCGTGGTGTCCCCGTGCGATTTTTCTTCCTTTCTCCTCCCCGAACAGAAGTCAAGTGTCATGCAGCAGACCTGTGACTTCTCCTTAGGGTGGACCTGTGATCTTTCTCTGTCCCTTTGGTTACAGAAAGAGTGCTCAAAGCTACATGGGGTGTATCGCTTCACTGGAAAGCATGCCCTGTCCCACACCAAACTCTTCCGTTCTGCTTAGCCGGGCCCCGTAGACAAAACCGGAGCCTACTAGAAATTGAGAAGGGAAGGAGTCCTTGGGTATGGCTGGATAGCCCTAATCTAAAGACAGTACTCGGGAACAGTGTGGAACAGTGTTAAGTTTCAAGGAGAAACTCTTACCCTAGAAAGTAGTATCTTAACGCTGGGGAGATGGTTCGGGTGATAGGATGAGTTCGATCCCCAGAACCCGTGAAACAGCTGGGCATGGTGGTTCGTGCTTGTGATCCCAACCCTAAGAAGGGTGAGGCCGGTGGATCCTTGGATTTTGCTGGCCTCACACAGCCTAGCTGATTTGGCAAGCACCGGACAACTGAGAGACCCCATCAGAGAAAAAGACAAAGAAGGGTAACTGCTCCCTGAGGACGACACTCAGATTTCTGGCCTCTTTCTGTATAAATAACACCGCACACAGAGAATGGCATCAGATTCCCTTCAGGCCACATGTGTCAGGTGTCCCAAATGACAAAGGACTTCATGCTTAGACCTTGGTCCCCTTCCAAAGATAGTTGTCTCATTTTATATACGCAGATATTCCCAAACCCAAAGGATTTTTCCATCTCCCATGTTTCAGACAAAAGACACAGTTGTAATTAGTTCTGGGGTCCTCTTGGGGTCCCCACTGCTGATGGCTGGTTGTCGGGGAATGGCTGTGACCAGAGGTAGGCATAGAATCTTACCAGGATTCTAGTCTGCCTTCCCAGTACTTCCCAGCCCTGTGCCACATCAGGATGTAAGAGATGTATAAGAAGAGGGTCCCTGGCTGCTAGCTGGCTTGTAGCAGAAGTGTTTGTCAGCTGACTGGGTGCCGCTGTAGGTGAGCGAGCTGAGTGGTGCCCAGCCTGCTGAGTTTTCTCCAGGGCCAGGGGGAGAAGAGAATTTCTCAGAGCCATCTGCAGTTCGTTCACTGTGGGGTTGGGGGGGGGTGGGGCAGCTATGGGATCTCGGATGTCTTTACCTTGGTCCCGAAGATTGCACCTGGCTCCAGTGGGTGGAAGCCTCATGCCGTCCCTCGGGTATTGACCTGTTTTTGAAAAGCAGTTGAGCAAGCAGACGAAGTTGGTTGTTGACGGTGAGCACGTTTATTTTGATGTTCCAGATGAAAGTAAAGAACGCTTACGTCAGCATTTTTTCAAGCACGGTGGCACGGCAGAACTCAAATGTTTCCAAAAGTCCAACCTGGCCCGGGTGGTGTGGACGTTCCAGAACGGCGAGGTGAAGGCTGTGAGCCCCAAGTATGGCTTTGTGGGCGGGAAGCACCTGCTCATATTTAACCTGTCGGATGGAGACAGCGGCGTGTACCAGTGTCTGTCAGAGGAAAGGGTGAGGAATAAAACGGTCTCCCAGTTGCTCGCAAAGCACATCCTGGAAGTGAAGATGGTATCTCGGATCCCCACATCACCTACCTCACACGCTGCTCAGACAGAAGGTAGCAGAATCACATCCAAAATGCTGGTGGCATCTACCCAGGGGTCCTCTCCCCCTACACCGGCTCTGTGGGTAACCTCTCCCAGGGCCGCCACCCTACCTCCCAAGTCGTCCTCCACTGGCGCGCCCTGTGAACCAAAGATGGTCATCAACACGGTACCCCAGCTTCACTCAGAGAAGACGGTGTATCTCAAGTCCAGTGACAACCGCCTGCTCATGTCTCTTCTCCTCTTCCTCTTTGTCCTCTTCCTCTGCCTCTTTGCCTACAATTGCTACAAGGGTTACCTGCCCGGACAGTGCTTAAAATTCCGCTCAGCCCTGCTGCTTGGAAAGAAAAAACCCAAGTCAGACTTCTCAGACCTGGAACAGAGTGTGAAGGAGACGCTGGTAGAGCCCGGGAGCTACTCACAGCAGAACGGCGACCAGCCCAAGCCAGCCCTGGATACTGGCTACGAAACCGAGCAGGACACCATCACCAGCAAAGTCCCCACAGATCGAGAGGACTCGCAACGCATCGACGATCTCTCTGCCAGGGACAAACCGTTTGATGTCAAGTGTGAACTGAAGTTTGCAGATTCAGACGCTGACGCTGACGGGGACTGAGGCTGGCATGTCCCAGCCCGTGCCCCGTCGTCTTTGTGGAGAGTGTTGTGTTGAGCCTATTCAGTAGCCGAGTCTTGTCAACTGTGCTGCCAGCCTCAGTCCTTTGTCTCTTTTTATCTTGGGTTGAGCCTGTGACTCGTCCCCTTTGTCCTTTTGGGAAACAAGTATCCATTCCAAGTCTCATCCTACAGTTGTTGGAGTGCTTATGTGCTGAGCCCTTTGTGTCCTGGGGGAGACACGGCCACCTCCGTGGGCTGCGAAGAAAAGCCCCTTCCTCTTCTGCTTCTCGTTGCAGCCACTGAAGGATATTTTAATTCCAGATTGGAAATGACCTTTTAGTTTATCAGATTGGTAACTTATCTCCTGCTGCTCAGATGGCACGATTTTCTCTTTCACTTTGATTATTTTTCCTATTGTGTTGATGCCTTAGGTCTTTTTTTTTTTTTTTTTTTTTTTAATTACCAGAGGAGATGTTTTAATATTCATGAGAAGACAAAGAACATTTTCTAGAATTTTTCGTTTTGTTGTTATATATTGAGAAAAAATGGCTATGTTGCTTAAGATTCTCAGGGATAGACTTATTTTTGCTAAATTCATTCTTTCCGGCTGTTGGAACGTAGGCCTAAAACTGTCTTTTGAGCTTACTCACCCTTTTGTTTTGGTGGGGTTTTTGTTTTTTTAGGTTTTTTTTTTTTTAAATCATATTCATTTTGAAGGATTTTCTCTATGAACTTTTACTTTTCCTCTTTTTCCCTGCCATACATCCACAAGGTGGGTTTTGAGTGAGGGCAGGTGGCCCAGTGGCTGCAGGTGACAATTGAGCTAGCCCTGTGTGGGGAGGGGGGCTTATACCCCACGGTCCTGCTTCTTGGCACCTCCTGCCCTGACGGGTGGCGTCTTCATGAGGATTACATCCTGTTTCTCCCTGTTTCCACCTCTCACCACTGACCTTGGACTTCCGCCTTGACTGTCCACGGAAGACAGAAATGGGTTGGGTAGTTGGGCTCCCAGCCTCAGATGGTGACCTCGATGTCCCGTGTGGGCGGCGGCAGCGGCTGCTGCTGCCCGACTCCTGCCAGTCTTTCGG
The DNA here is from genome assembly GCF_963924665.1 of Micromys minutus. Lineage (NCBI taxonomy): Eukaryota > Metazoa > Chordata > Mammalia > Rodentia > Muridae > Micromys > Micromys minutus. The sequence goes on from NC_137969.1 coordinate 102,803,426, forward strand.
GACGCTCACGGGTGGTACGATCCTGACATTTGCTTCTCACTTACTGTGTGTGGAACATTCATTCCATGTAGAGGGTGATGAACTCTGGATTCCCCGTGCTGTGTAGACGCTCATCTTCAGCATGACATGATCTACCATTCGGTGTAAACATTTGTGTTTATAAAAGATTTACTTTGTTTTTATTTTTCTACTTGGAACTGTGCACATTTGGAAAAGTACCCAAATAAACCAGAAGCTTTATCGTTGACTGGGCCAGCCTTGTCTTAGTAGAGGCTGTGTGGGCCTCCTGTCGCTCTGTGATGGCCCTGGATGGGGGTGGTCCTGGGGCCGTGTCTTTCCTCATCTCATGTGCCCAGCTTCTTGCTTTACCTTCTCCTCCATGGGAACGGTTCTGATGACTTCTTCCTCAGTGCCTTCTTTTCTGTCCTCTGTCTCGCAGCCTCATCTCCTAAGTCCTTCCCTTCTTCTGGCTCCTCTCTATCCTGTCTGGGCCCTGACTCATCTTCTCCCAGAAGCCCTTGGCCTGCCTTGGCCTTGGGGCCCAACAGCCGTAAGCAAGTCACTTTGCTGCCACCCTTCCTGAGTGACCAGGCACAGAAGGTGCAAGCGCTGGGGACCTTCTACCTCTTCTGCCAGGCCACAGGTGAGTCGAGGGCCTGAGAGTCCATGGCTGTCTCCTCACTGTGTCCTTAACACTCACTGCTTCCCTAGCTGTGCCTGAGATGACGTTCATCCCAGGATAAACTGTCCACAGCTTGAAACTGTTGCTGTGGTTACCTACCGCAGGGGTCATCCAGCATCTTGCAGTAAAGGTACGGGTGTTGGATCTTCTGAGCTTTTGGCTGCTGTGCCGCAGAAGCAGCGGTCAGTGTAGCGTGGCCACTGTTGGATGTCAGAAAACTGGACTACAGGACAGCCGTGAGCCGGATGAGGCCATGGTTTGCTAACCTGGGTTATGGAGGTTAATGTAAGGCCAGCCTGGGCAACTTAGCAAGACTCTGTCTTGGAATTTTAAAATAGGAATAGGGATATATCCACTGGTAAAATGTGTGACTTAACATGTACCAGGTCCCAGTTGTAGCATAGATAAGTACATAAAAAAGGCATAAAACCCGTAAAGGGGAGGCTTTCTCTCTGTGCTGCATAAGGATGTATACTCTTGAAAAACGCTCAGCGCCTCCATCTCTACCTGTGGGCTTTGGCCTGTGTACACAAGGAAAAACCAATCTGCTTTATCTTAAAATTGCTTTTTAATTATCGAAACGCTGAAGAACTTAAAAGTGCCGTGTGTTTTGTTAAATTAGCTCTAGGATCCCGGGGTTGTTTGCTGTGACTGCAATATGCCATTGGCAGCTGGTAACCCCATGGAGGCTCCAGAGGGTGGACAGCGGTTACTGTGGATCTGCAAACCGTGACAACATCAGTGAAGACATATTGCTGATAGTCTTTTTGAGTTGGGCATCTTACTCTGTGGCTGCCCAGGCTGCTGCCACTGGGCACCTGAGCTTCCGCCTCCCTCCCCAAGTTTCTGAGTCTCCTGGTGTGTGTCACTGTGCCCAGTGGTCCCAATCTTGTGCTTGGTGCTCTGGAGCAAGCCTTCATATAGACGCCTGCTTGTTCTTCCGCTGAGTATTTTAAGATGGGCCATTTATTTATGCGTGTGTACATGTATGTGAGTACATAAAGGGGCAGAAAGGATGTCCTGAAGCCAGAGTCACACACATGGTTGTACATCATCTGGCATAAATGCTGAGGACTGAACTTGGAGCCTCTCAGTGATTAAATGTGAGAGTGTAAGGGCCAGGGTTCTCGTCCCCAGACCCCACCAAAGTGCTGGTGGCCCACCTGTAATTCCAACCTTAGAAAGTGGAGATGGGGTCCCCAGAGCATGCTGGCTGCCAAACCTAGCCACTTAGCAGTGCTCTGGGTTGGATTGACAGACTTTGTCTCTGGTTCTTGATAGCCTCAGGTCTTTGCGTGCATCTACAGGTACACACACACACACACACACACACACACACACAGAGTGTCTGTCTTGAGCAAACCAAATCCTCCTCCCTTGCCCTCTTTTTCTCCCATCACTTTTTTCCCACAAACATTTGACCACATGTGGCCTCTCTTTTCTTTCCTGTCCTCCACCAGAGCACGGCAGCTTAGGGAAAGGCTTGGTGATAAGCATTGTTGGTTATGGCTGGGCAGGCTTCGATGGTGTGAACCCGCAGGGACCTCTGCAGTCTCTGAGCAGGCAGCAGGTTGGATCTGAGTCTGCAGACAATCTTATCTGAAGCAGAGGCCATGTGGCTTTGAGCTAAACTCCCTATAAGTTTGCTACAAAAAGCATTGTATGTTTGAGGTCTGTCTGATGTCTGCTAAGAAGAGACCACAGTCAGCTCTCCTAACCCAACCACAGCCCTTCCTACATGCCCGGGGCAGGGCAGGGCAAGTTGGGAGCCTTGACCTGGGTTTGTCTCTCTCCTAAAACAGCTGTTTGTATGATTGCTCTAAGTGGCTTGGGGCTGGCTGATTAAAGGCCTAGCAAGCTGTTTTTAGAACACGAGACTTAAAGAGAGGGTGAACGGGGACTCCTCAGTTCCTTGGCGTGTGTCCTGGTGCCCTCTCTAGCTCTGTGGGTGACTCTGAGCTATCTTGGGGAGCCTCACCCCTCCAGAGAGTTGATCAGAGGTCAAACAGAGAGCAAGGCTTGCACTCAGAACTGGTCTGCCCACTCCTGCTCCCACCCAGGGCCATTTGGGTTGGATGAGTGTTTTACCAGGGTATGGGGCAGTTCAGACACCCTCTTCTGCATATCCAAGTGAGGTAACCAGGCCAGGTAGCATCCAGAGACACAAGAGCTGCCCCAAGCATGGCGAGGGGAAGGTCAGGCTGCCCACAGCCTAAAGCTTACAGGAATTCCCTTTTAGTGCCAGGAAGGGCAGAAGGATCAGGCACTGTCTTTCTCAAGTCTTTGTGCCCGAGTCTGCAGGCCAGCACTGAAGTCCTGGCATGCCCAGCCAGGTGTGTGGGGGACTGGAGCCACTGCACTGTCTGACCTTAACTGCAGTTGCTTCCCAGGTGTCCCAACATCACTGGTAGTTTCACGATTATTCTGTCCTGCTGCAGGCTGCTATGGGTTGGCATATGTATACAGCACATGCCACACCACACATATATACTACATCACCCCACAAACCCCACATGTGCAATGCTACACACACTACATCATACCACACACACCACATAAGCCAGGCACCACACATAACCCCCACCACATACAGATCACACATACACCCCAACACAACACATACAACTACCCGCTGCACACAACACATATACCTCACATCACACATAACCCCCAGCACCACACACTTCACACCTTATATGTCACACCCCACATACACCACATACACTGACTGCATCATGCCATACATGCTTCCTATGTATACCACATGTACCATATCAAAACACACCACATACCATGCTACACATACGTGTATGCACTATGTACTCAGTCCTTAAACACTACATGCATCACACAAAGCCACCCATGCTGCAAATTGTCCACACCATAAATGTACCACTCAACACCATGTGTGTACAAACCCTACAAACATAAGGTGCTCACTTGAGGTTCTTCACAAAGAGCATAAGCAAACTGCTTTTACCACTTGAGGTTCCAGGTCAAGCACCTGTACATTTTTCCAGTCCCCTCAGTTGGCCCCTGTTCAGGGTATGGATTTGGGGCCCCTTAAGAGAGCTGAGGAGTCAGGGTAGTGGGGACTATGAAAGCTACTTCCTCTCTGGGGCCTCCTGAGGTCTGGGCAGCATCAGGCTCTGGGCTCAGAGACTTTTAGGGTCCCTCTCTCCTACTTCCTGTCGTAGTAACGGAGGCCTCTGTGGATGGTCAAGTGGGTGGGGCTGGAGAAAGTAGAATCCTTGGTACCTCTCTTTCTCAAGGAGGGCAAGGGCATGCCAGAAAGTGTTTTCCCATATCCATTTTTAAGAGCATCCTCAGCCATTGGGGCTCTTCCTGGTTCTGGTCTTTCAAGGGGTGGGTGTGTTAAAGGTCACATGACTCTTATCATGAGACTCGGAGCTATAACATTTCCCAGAGTACACCTGCTGCTTCAATTCATTAATCCATCCTAGATGTAGATGATGTTGGCTGAGAGCATCAGATTGGTCCTCGAGCTTTTCCCCCAGTGTCCAGAGCTCAGCTTCCTCATTCTGAGGGCTTGTTTCAGTCCACAGTCCTAGGTTGCCATTGGTGGTGAGATAGATCATCTCTCAATACTACCAGGTGCAGTCCGATTACCTGCACAATGAGGTGTCTGGGACAGAGACAGGGAGAGGGCCTCAAGCTTAATCCTTCCCTTACAGGTAACCAACATGATTGTACTTGATCTAAATTCCAGGGTGGCAAGGGTGCCATCTGAGCTAGCAACTGTCTGGATTAATGGCTGGGGAGAACTCATGAAATCTGAGGCTACAGTATGAGAGAAGTTTCTAGAAAAAAAATTATGCTGAAAGTTCTGCCTGGTCCTAGACTGCTAACCTGTCTTGCTTGAAAGCGGATGGCAGAGTGGGACCCTGAAGCTGAGGGAAGCTTTGAAAGAGCCCTTGTGGCCAGAGTGCAGGCTTTTGGGGAGTGTCCAGTCCATGGGGACAGGTGGGTAAGATTCCTTCCCAGGAGGCTTAGCAGCCACTGACTTGATGTCAAGAAGAGCCCATGTGTGTGTGTGTGTGTGTCAAATTAGTGACCAAATACCTGACCAAAGCAACTTAAGGGGAGGTTTTAATTGTGGTTCACAATGTGAGAAATGGAATGTAGCAGAGGCATGTCCCTATAGCCAGGAAGCAGTGGCCCTGTCGGTGCTCAGATTATACTTCAACACCCCCTGGGGGATATCATTGTGTAGCCTCAGCTGGCTTGGAACTATGTAAAACTTGTATCTTCCAATTCCCAGAAATCCTCCTGAATCTGCTTCCTGGCTGCTGGGATTAAAGGTGTCTACCACCGTGGCCAACTTCACAGGCGCACGGAGAGGCATATCTCCTAGGTGATCTTAGATCTTGTGAGGCTGACAGTATTTACGTCCCATGGAGATATATGCGGCAGGAAGCACAAGACAAAAGCAACTGTTAGCTTCAGTGAATCCCTAGCTGGGACATGGGTGAAAGAACTCTAGGAACCCCATTGAGTGGGATGTGCCACACAGGTCCGGTTCTGGGTCTACCACCCACTGCCCACTGCTTTTAACACGCCTTCTCCCTCTCTTTGATTTCCGCAACCAGAAGGACTTGGATAGTTAAAGAGCCAACAGAGAGTAAGTACCTCTTCACCCCTTTCATGCCTGACCGTTAAGCCACATTGAAGTCTATAGGTACTGTGGTGTGGGGTGTGTGGCCAGTGTGGCCTGCTTGGTTCTGCCTCCCAGCACAAACTGAGTCTTTCAGGAGCTTTGCAATTCAGTGTTCTTCCTGTTCATGGGATCTGGGGATTCCCTCCAACTCAAGCTCCCTGGATTCTCTGTCAGAGGGTTCGGTGATGAGAATCCTCCAGAGTCAGAATTCTGTGACCGAGGTTGGAGTTAGTGTCTCACATTCATTCTTTGGTTGTAACGCCTCAAGAATTAGTTCTTCCACTTGGATTGTAGATTGATGCTCACCTGCAGAGGAATGGCTAATACAATATGGTACCGTGAAAGGCACTGAGGATTATGCAGAAGGAAGTGCTTGGCCCTAAGATCTGCAGGTAACACCCAGGATCCTACCAGCTATGAATCCAAATCCACAAAGCTACCCCTGTCCTGGACCTATACAGGCTCTGTCATGCCATTGTTCCCTAGACAGTTTCACAACTATTTAAGTAGTGTCTGTGTAGTATTAGGCATTCTGAGAAATCTAGAAATGATTCAAAGTCTTCAGGAAGAGGTACGTGTAGGTTTTCTGCAAAGATGTCTTTGGATGTCCTCAGGGATCTAGAAGTGATGGCCCTGCACACACTAAGGAATGACACCAACTGTGCTCCCCAGTTGATGGGCACCTGTATACGAATGTCTGCGTATGCATGCAGATGTGTTCCTATGTGCCTGTAAATGCATGGCGTTGGCAGTGGCTACAATTGAAAACACTTGAGTAGAAAGCAAATTACAGAATTTTTTTTTAAGTCTACAGGGCTTGTTCAGTAGTCTGCAGCCAGATGGGTAGCCATGATGCTTCTTGAACACCTTTGGAATGTCCCTCAGAGACTGGCATGTTCCTGATCTTATGTATGTTTGTTTGCCTTTTAATTCTTAAAATTATTTAAAGACGGAACCTTAGCATGGTCCCTTGGCCAGCCTGGAATTATGGAACTTACTGTATAGCTCAGGCTGGCCTTGAACTTACAGTTAACCCTCTGTCTCTGCCTCCTGAATACTGGGACTACAGGTGTGCTCCACACCCAGCTCAGTTCTGTCTCTGTGGCTTTTTTAAAATTACAAATGTAACACTGATTTATATTTTTTATTCATAAGTTCTTGGGAACATATTTTAAAAATTCAAGGGGCTGGAGAGATACATCGGTGATTAAGAGCTCTTGGAAAGGACATGGGTTTGATTCCCAGCACCCACATGGTGGCTCACACGACCTGCAGCTCCAGTTCCAGTGGATCCAATGCCACCTTCGACACTGCATGCTTGTGTGTGCCAGCAGAACACCCATGCACATAAAATAAAACCAATCCCCAGTCTGGGGAGGTTTTTCACTGGGCAAAGCACTTGCTGTGTGACATGGGGACCAGACGTTTGGTCCCAGCGTGCACTTTATGTCTGGCAGGCAGTTCCAATAGCCCACCTATAAGCCCAGTGCTCCAGAGGCGGGAAAGGAAGATCCTGGAGCAGGCTGGCTAGCCAGTCTAGCTGATTCAATGAGTTCATGGTTTAGTTGAGAACCTGCTTTAATATATAGTGACAAGCAATAGGGGAAGACACTTGATTGACATCAACCTCCAACCACCCTAGCACACACTACATTCTGTTAACCCTCTGGAGCCCCATCAAACAGTGTGTGCTACGTTTTTATTTTGCCTTTTTTAAAAAATGACTGTCACTGTACTGGCTTTCTACCACTTGTGTGTCCCACCCCCCGCCCCAGGACATTTCCTAATTGTTACTAACAGAAACTGCCTGTGGCCCTCCAGCTGCATTACTGCCTTGGCTTTGTCCCTGGGATTGTCCAGTTGTGGTTGTGCTTGGTTCGGCTCCAGAGGAAAGATTGTGACAACACAGGAGTAATTGTTGGGGGTCTGAGGGGACCAGATGAAGATGAATAGGTGTCAAGGTTGGTGAAGTGAGGAGACTCCGTGCCCAAAGTAATAAACTAAAAATATCATCGAAAGCCCAGTGTGTGGGGCTGGGATCCTGTTGGTATAATGGTCACGTAGCATGCAGCCTAGGTTAGATCCTCAATACTTCATCAACCTGTTCAGGGGTGTAAGCCTATAACCCCAGCATGTGGGAGGCAAAGGCATGAGAATCACAAGCTCAAGGTCATCCTTGGCTCCTTAAAGTTAAGGCTGGCTTGGGCTACACTTGATTTTTTTTTTTTTTTTTTTCTTTAATGTATATGAGTACATTGTAGTCTTCAGACACACCAGAAGAGGGCATCAGATTGCATTACAGATGGTTGTGAGACACCATGTGGTTGCTGGGAATTGAACTCAGGACCTTTGGAAGAACAGTCAGTGCTCTTAACCACTGAACCATCTCTCCAGCCCGATAGCCTGTCTTTTTTTTTTTTTTTTTTAAGTCCAAACTCCCTGCCTAGTACCATTTCTTCCCCAGAGCATGTTCTCCGACCCTTGGCCCCTTAACCACCCATACATCCTGGCCTCACAGCTGCCCAATGTTTTGAGCCCCAGGTGGAGATCGCTATTTCCTTTCTCCCGAGTGTCTTCCGTCAAGCCGACCTTCCATGCCTGGCTGGGTCAGCATCAAGGGAACCTAAAGACGCATCCTCATGAGGTGTTCTGCATAAGCAGGGGCTGTCCTTGGCGATGTGATGTGTGTGCTTCTGCCACATTCGTTCAGGTGACCTCAGCTCATCAGGAACAGGGAGGCTGAAGGAAATGTAGGCACTGTCAAGAACCAGGACCCTCAGCAAGAGGTCCTTGTTCATGTTAGTGGGGTGCTTAACTGGATTCAGGTCTATCTGTGTGTGTGTCTGTGTGTAGATGAAAGTGTCGGGATCTAGCTGGAGGGTCCTGACTTACCCAGCTCAGCTTGCTACATCACATACCTGGCAACATTAGCAGAGGAAATGTAGCATCACCACCAGGCTGGTTTTAACCATTGGGCCATTTTCAGCCAAGTCCCAGGTAGGGTCAGGAAGTGAACCATGTAAATAGCTGCTTTGTTTTGCCTTCTTACTGGTGGGTGGAGTGTAGCTTGTCCTAGCGTGGCCTGAAGCGCTGGGGCTCTAGGATGAAGTCTAAGACCTGGACTATACATACCCATAAGTCAACACTAACAGCGAGGTGACCTGTTGCCATCACAACTGGTTTTGGCACTATGACCAGAACTCAAACTTTCTTTACAATTCCCTAGAAATGACAACCCCCAGACACCCTGTAAGAAATTAAGGGTCTGAGGTTCACTCGTGTTCTGTTTTGGGTCACAGAACCTCTCTCTTCTACTGGATGCCCGCCATACCCACTTGCCAGGACCCTGTGTGTCAGACAAGTTGAAGTCACCCACATTGCCCCCTTGAATGGGGTGTGGTGGAAGTGGCCTTAGTCTTGATTTTTTGTTTTTTTAAAGACAGAGTCTTACTATGTAGAGAGACCTCTCTCTTGAACTCACAGAAATCCACCTGCCTCTGCCTCCTGAGTGTTGGGATTAAAGGTATATGCCACCACACTTGGCTATAGTCTTTATCTTTTCAATAATTACTGTTAAAAAAAAATACCAACTCTAAGAACCAGGCATGGTGAGATGATACACAAATCCTGGCATTTGGAAGGTGGAGCCAGGCATATCAGGAGTTCGAAGTCGTGTGGAACCAGGGCTCAAAAACACCCACAGAAAGGCTACCTACCACACTTTGCTGGGCACTGCACTGGGTAAGGGGTACACAGTGCAAAGCAAGGAGCCAGAGGTTGAGGCAGTGTATTCCCAAAGGCACAGGGCATTCAAGTGTACTCTGAATAAAGGCACCTGATGTTAGAGGCCTAATGGGGAGGCCAGGTCTAAAGCTGGGTGTGATACTTTGTGGTGTTTAGCTTTTCCAGGGGAGACCTGGTACAGAGCTGGAAGCTGTCCCATGTCACTGCTTATCTGTTTGGGACCAAGATGGCCCTTCATCCATGCAGCTCTCTTGAGTCTTGAGTGGAGATGTGGAGAGAGTCTATGTGCCCACAGGTCCAGCAGATATCCGCTTCATCTGGGAGAAGAACAGGCATGTCCTGGAGACGTGCGTACCTATGCAGACCCATGCACTGCCTGATGGCAGGGCCCATGCCCTCAGCTGGCTTCGGGACACCATCCAGGAGACCACTGAATACAGCTGCTCTGTCCTCTCCTCGGCAGGGAACCAGACCTCAAAGGTTCATATCACTGTGATGAGACATGGTAAGTGTGGTCCACTCCGGCAGCAACGCTTCTAGGGGCTGGTTACCATGCTGGTTACCATGCAGCCTGTCTAAAGACACTGACATGGAGCTTCAGTTTGAGGATTAACCTATCTGCCTTGTGCTGGGGAAGATTTAACTTTTCACTGTTATATGGTGAACTGATGTACACATGTGCACACAGGCACTACAGACAGACACACAGTCGTGTATGCCTGCATACACACACACTAGATACTATGTGGTTACATGTGCAGACCACTTACACAGCTCACATACCATACACTGCTTGTCTTCCACTTTCCCATATGGAAATCTGAATTTAGGTTACTAAAAAAGGCAGCTAAGGCAAGATGAGGCTATTGAGAAAGTGCTTGCTGTGCTGGAAGGGTTTGTTCCCCAGAGCCCAAGTGAAAAACTGAGTTCGGAGTTTGTGAGGTTCAATCAGTAAAGGTGTTTGCCAAGTGAGTGACTTAGTTTGATCCCTGAGACCCATGTAGTAGAAACAGAACCGACACCAAGTTCTCTGATTTCCACACACAGGTGAACATGGGTGTGCTCTCAATAGAAGAAATCAGTAGTAAAAGAATCTGGGTGTGATGGTATGCATCTGTAATCCTATTGCTGGGGAGGCAGAAACAGGCAGATCTTTGGGGGTCACTGGCCTAACAGCATAGCCAAGTCAGCAGGCCCAAGACACAGGGAGATCTTGTCTCACCAAACAAGGTGGCTGGCTCCTGAGAAATTACATCTGGGATTGATCTCTGACCTGCACTGTGCACGTGTGTTCCACTTCCCACGGGGTGTACCTCTGCTGATTCCCAGTGGCAGGACACTTAGTTACCAAAGACTCCTGAGCAGGAAGCACACTGGCTTGTCATCCTCAGCTGCCTCTCAGAAGAGCGAACGTGTCACTTTTGGGTGGCTTTTTAAGGCAATCGCTCACACTGCAGCCCAAACTGGCTTTCCTCCCACCTGGGGTTCCCGAATGCTGGCTAACAGGTATGCAGCACTCTTGCTTTGGGATCGCTTGTCACTTTGGGAGCAGAGTTCTGTCCTGTTGGATCAAGGGTTTGATTTTCTTTTATTGAGTGATTAATTTTTATACAATCTCAAGATTGAGGCATGTGTATGGAAGCAAACATTTTGAAAGCTTGTATAATTTGAGATGGCTTGGTCTTTGCACACTTTCCCACCGGCGCATTCAGGGTTTGTCCTGTTCAGGGGCATTTTCTTGACCGTGTTCACTGTTCGTCATCTTTGTTCAGGATCTTTTCCAAGCGGTAAGAGTTGAGCCACTCACTTTTCTACTTCCTCATGCATTTTCTCAACTTTACCTTCTAAGAACCTCAGTTCTTTTAGAAATGAAGTTTTTGGTTTTATTACATTTTGCTGGCTCACTGCTAGAGATCTTCTCTTTGCCTTAGAGACTATGCACAGACCTCCTTCTCCCAAATTTTATTCTCTCCAGGTTGCCCTTTTCAGAACATGGGCTCTGGACCAAGTAACATCAGGCATGGTTTGGTGCCCACTGGGAAGCCAGTGGTCAGAACTGCAGGGGGTCTGAATGAGAACTGAGGCCCTCAGAAGTCCTCTGCACAGGTTGTACATGGTGCTGAGGGAGCAGTCTGGGGTTCAGCACATCTCAGATTGAGCTACAATCCGCCTTCCCCTGGCTCTTATAGAATGCAAGGTTTGTCTCTGAAGAGCTGGGAAACCTAGCAGCAGCCCAGACTTAGGATAACCAACAGGGCACAGCAAAGCTTAGTTGGATTGAAAGAGGGTAAAGATTCCTCCTTCGATGATGAATGTCTGCTGAACCTGTCTGCTGTGTACCCAACCCAGAGACCTTTTGTTGTCAGGGCAGAGGGAGGGTTGTCACTGGTTGGGCAGTCTTTTAAGCCATACACACATGAACATGTTACTCCTCACTCCCCTTATCTAGAGGACTCAGTGATGTATACCACAGGCCTTGCTGTGAAGTTGTCTTGGGACAGTAGCTGTGTCTCACAGCTTTCTACTTTCCAGGTCCCCTGCAGCTCTCTCTAGCACTCTTCATGGTTTTACACATACAATAAAATATCCCTCCACTGCCCTTTAGTGGGTTCTAGAGAAAACTCACCGTCCACATCTGAGCAATGGCCCAATACTTGGCCATCAGGATGAACCAGTTACTAGAAGGGGCCCATGGCTTTCAAATTCTCAACAGGAGTTAGACAGCACTAGCCAACTGCTACAAAGTTACCTTGCACAGGGGGAAATGATTCTGTTAGTTGGCAGGGGCCCACCCTGCTCACATGTGCTATTAAAATCAGTGTGCAGGGTTCCCAAGGATCACTGGGAAGACCTGACTTTTCCCCTCTCCCTTTGGCTCGAAGGTCTGAGTTTTAAGTAGGGGCTGCCATTGTACTCTGAATGAACTGGGGCCTTCACACTGGATGGGCTCATGTTCATAGGACTATTTCTGACATTGGCATAAGCAGAAGCTTAAGGACATGATGCATCTCATCCTTGCATGCTGTTGGGTTCGTTTTCAGAATCCAAGAGAACACACACTTAGGGGACCATGGAGAATGAGAGGTGAGGGAATCTCCCCCAGCCCCCAAACCCATAGCCTTGTTGGCTTCCTAAAATCCTACCAAGTTTGGTAAGAGCTATACTGATTTTGAGCTTCAGTGCCTGCTTTTATTGAAAGACCTAAAGGCTTACCAGCAAAGTCACCTAGCACAGCTATGGGAATATGGCTTCTGCCATCTAGGAAATGACAATGAGCCGTGAGGCCAGGTCCACTGGAGCCCACTCAGCCTATGGTGTGATCATGATGCACAGTGTGTACCAATAGCAACCTGGGGGCTGCAAAGCTGTGACCTTGACTCTGCTTGTCCCCCAGAGGCACTGCAGCAGGAGAAGTGGAGCCAGGAGCTTGCTGCGTGGCGCGCTGTGGCCGGAGAGCATGACCGGCTGATGCAGGGCTGGAGGAAGGCATGGGTACGTACCTGGCCACCAGGGAGCTTTTGCAGGTAACCACTATTTTGCCAGTGGGCTCCCGACTTCCTCTCAGCCTACAGACAAGTTCTGCTTCTCTATTGCCCTGTGGGAACTCTGGCTGCTAGCGAGGCTAGCGGGCTCAAGGATACGAAAACGGAGTAAGAGTAGACCAGAACACATTTTAGGTCATGCACAGGCCAGTAGCTTTTTTCTAGGTGCCAAGGCTGCCCCAGCCCCTGTGCAGGTCTCCTGGAACTCACTGCTTCCATGAGAGCAGACTAGCCGCTGCTGAAGACTAGGGCGAGGTGGGATTGTCACTACCTATAAGCTTGTGGAAGAGAAGGCTTCCTCAGGAAGGGTACCCTCACAGGCCCAAGTCACCATGTTGCCCTTTGGCTAGGGTTTACCCTGGGCTGAGCTGCCACACACAAGCAGGGAGTTCTAAGTGTCACTAGTCCTCTCATCAGAGCCTATGCACATCTCCCCTCCAAGGTCGTCTTTGACACTAGGAGATGCCAATCATCCCAGTCATTGCCCATAGCTCCTTTGTGGAGGCAGGAGCATTGACTCACAGAGCACTGTTTAAAGCGAGAGAGCACACAGTGCTGCTTTTGTCTCAAGAGTCCTTGGAAAAACCACTTGCATACTTTAAGCCCTGGGGATTGGGGCCCCCACCATCTCACCCCAGAGCAGGGAAGGCCAAGAACTCAAAAACTACCTGGTATTTGTTCTTGTTTTTTAGGAAAGCTGCAGCAAGGATACCTTCTAGCCACCTGAGGCAGCTCTCAGCAGATCCCAAGTGACCTTGTTGACACCAGCTGCAGACATACGTGGTGAAAGCACAGCACCTACAGCACCGCGCTATTGTGTCTTGGCTGGCTCCACACAGCCATTTGCCACAGCCTGAGTGTCCCTTCCTAGAGGCTGGGAATCTCTAGGCCTGAACCCCAGTAGGCCTGAGACAGAGAGCAAGACCTTTTGACATTAGCTTCTTATGTAGCAGAAAGATCAGTCGGCCTGGCAGAAACAGGCAGCTGAGCTGTTTAGGAGGCTCCCCACCCAAACAGAAGACAAAGCAGCTTGTGAAGGCTAACCCAATGGAGCCGCCCTTCATTCTCCCCAGGCACTCCTGCTCCTGCTCTCACTGCACTCCTGCTCCTCCCCCAGGACCAGCACAGCTAATCTTCCCTCTGGTTCTGTAGCTCTATGTCTGCAGATGTGGCCACCTAGTAAACAGGTTGTTCCAGGGCCCACACTGGGATAGAGGTGAGATGCCTTGTGAGAATACTTTGCCTTAAACCTTTAGTGACGATGAGGAAGTTGCTCTTTGCTGATCTCAGAACACAAGGCTGTTTTCCAAAGCACAATATTTCCCACCCGGTACCCTGTCAGCGCTCCGCTTCAGAGGTAGAAAAGCCAAACAGGCCAATTATGCAAACCTTCTGGTGCCATATTAAACTGTTTTCCAGTGCTGAGTTAGCATGTCTTTAGGTCTTTATATTACAGTTAATCTTTGAAGCTTGTGGGTGTGTGTGCCCTGGAGAAGTGTGGCCCAAGACCTGCTCAGCCTTTAATCTTGGCAGACATGTCTCTTCTTGTCAATCATAAAACCTAAAACTCTGTCCATAACAAAGCCACGCCCTTCTATTTTACCTAGAGACACTGCCTTGCTCAGCCTGCTCACTGTTCCTTTTTTTCTGGGACAAATCAATCAGGTAAGCTTCCAGGTGTGTGGTTAGCTGGTCCTTCCTAGGCAGAGACACCCTGATGGTCATGTGTACTGTCCTGTCTAAACACTGCCTGGCACCCGCTTACCCATCGGGCTGATGCACACTAACCATGCTTGCAACACCATCACACCCTGTAACAGAATGTTCTTGTACACTACTTCTACTGGTTATGGCTTCAACCACAACAATCTGCCAAGCCCCTTGCCTTGTCAATGCTTCCTGTATCTTCCATGAAGACTGGACCTGTCAGAACATGTCTATGACACAAAGAAACATGCACTGAGGTGGCAGAGGATGCTCAGGCAGAAAGTGTGTTTAGTAAGATTCCCTTTTCAGCTGCAACAAGAGTGGGCACCTGTACTTGTGTTTAGTCTGGTGCCCATTCCTGTGACCCCACTGTTCCTGGCACAGTGGTGGCCAAGGGAGACTTAGCCGACTCCACCTGCAGCACTGGCCTCCACCAGAGTGCCAACAGTGATGGCACAACCAGGACACTCCAGAAGGAGACCCATGAGGTCAAACAGAAAGGACTTCTAGAGGCAGAATGAGAACTCAGAAGCCCACCCAAGGGTTCCTGCGTGGGCCAGAAGCCCAGATTAGCAGACATGTGCCACAGATGAGGAATCTCAGGGCAGGAAGCCCTCAAATCAGACATTTCAGACCAGTTTTTAGGGTTATTTTTTTTGGGGGGGGTCCTATCAAATTTCAAAATTCTAGCTGCTGAATACAGCTGACAGGGGTTTTTTGGTTTTGTTTTTTTAAAGACCCCTATGAATTAATTCCAGAGCCTTTTTCCCCTCAAATAATCTATTTCTAAACTAACTATAATCAACTTGTGGCCTACTGACATGAATGGGAAAAAAGAAAAGCTGTCCTGCTGACCTACTCCACCAAAACCAGTTCCCTGGCTGACACAGTCAACAAGGGGTGAGAGCTGGCCACAAGCTCTGCATTTGTTACTCGGCAGCCATTTCTGACCCAGTCTTCCACTTTCTCTTCTCAGCACAGGCCTCTCACTCACTCAGAGTCTATGTTGAGTGCAGATGAATTCAGTCACAGAGTTCCCAGAGCCAGCACACATTTGCTTGGCAGACAGACAGTAAAAACCATTCCTGACATGGGAAAAAGAGATGCAAAGGTCTAGGGATCCAATAGTCCTGGCTGTGGAGCTGGGCATGGTGACTGGGCCTGTCAGACCACAGCAGTACAGCAGAGGAACAACTCAGAAAGGAACTCCAGTATAACAACCAGTAAATTTGATACCACTCACCTAAGACCACAATAGTCTGAGATGAAATTAATCACTCTTTATTCAAAACAAATAAGCCCTCTTGCTTGCAGGAAAATACACAAGCTCTGTTCTCTTAAGACATTCATTAGAAAGATCTGTAGACCAAACTGAAATACAAACTTAATATATACTGCTTCTTTGGAAAATAAAAACTAAAAGCATTAATTTATGTCAAAAAGTCATGTTAGAAACTAATTTTTTCTGAGGCTTATCTTAGCAAATCCTTGGCAGCACAAAGAGGCAGGGCTCTATCCCTAGGGACGGGCCCTCTACAGTTCCCTGGAGCACAGCTCCTGTTCCACCATCTCCAAACTTGGTTCAGTGGCACTGTCATAGTGGTTCCTAAGCAGCCCCAGTACCCAGGCCCACATTCTCCAGCATTTTCCAGGTCCAGTGTGCAGAGAACCAAAGCTGAATCACGGGGCTCTTACACCAGGTGCCCAGGGGAGCATCTGAGTGTCCATCTCCTTACACAAGTGTGTCTGAATCTCATGGACTCACAGTTCTACACCTGGTGCTTCCTTTGCTCTTAGGCCAGTGAATTTCCAACTCAACAGTCACATAAACATCAGGTCAATAAAGAACTGAGAAGGAAATCTTTTTTTCCTGCCTCCCCCATCCTTACCCAAGACATAGACACACAGGCAAGAACTCCTCTTATAGATTCAAGTTCATCATCTGAGAGGTTGATGTTTCCAGTGAGTTTTCCAGCTCCAGGGCACGCTGACTGTATGCTTCCAGGTGCCTTCTCCAAATCTCAACTGAAACAGGAAAAGAGCCCAAGTGACAGACACTAATGGGTCACAAAACTTCAGAGGCAGAAATGAGCTACAGATAGATGGTCCCTCTCCTCAGGTCCCTGGTCAGCTCTATTCACTCTCCCCATCGGCTAGACTGGCTCTCCCCTAATGACCAGCATCAATCACAGTCCCCAAAGAGCATATCTCAGTGGACAATGGACCTGAGAGAATTCCCTTGCCCTCCCAAGTTGGTCTTAGGTATAGGTGCCTGTAAGCTGCCTCTGTTCACACTTGGCTCAAAGTCTAAGACCATCAATGGTAACTTGCAGCTTATGACACCTGCTGATTAAGATCTCAGAAGCGAAGGGCAAGTGTGATAGCCTCGGTCCTATCTGGACCTGGCATGGCCTACTGCAGTTCGTCTTAAGGCACCAGTGCCATGCTGCTCTCCTACTTTCCCAAGATCCCCACCCCAGAGCACTCACTGTAATGTGGTTCTTCCCCAGTGGAAGCTAGGGTGCCTTCTTCAGTGGATTGGATGGGACCCTGCATGGGTGGGCTGGGAGGGGTCTGAGGCTCAGGTTCTCCTGCCTGCTCCTGCCGCATCGTATCCAACATGGTCTTGTATGCCTGACGGGCTGCCATGGTCAGCTCAACCATCTTGTGGAACTGGTCCTTGAGAACAAGAGAGCACATTGTAGAACGTACCTCTACAGCAAGGCAGAGGTAACACAGGTTGTAGGGTCTCTGCTGCCAGATGAGGGCGCTGACCAAATGTTAAGGCCTATGGCGCCTCTCTATTGGCAATAAACCTAGAGTCAAATTTAGGACCTTTACTCGGTGCTATTATGGGAACAAAGGCAGCTGCTTTTTGAGAAGGTTCTGCTTTGGGATAAATTCTCCTTAGGGTGAACCTAAAAGAGGCTATGGCCTGCTTGTTGGTAAGTTTACATCATAGGCCGTGACCTCAACTTCTTCCCATGGATAAGGAGCTAAGAGGCTGGGGGCCCAACTCACCTGGGCCCCATCATAGCTGAAGATCCCTACAATGCTGACAGGAACTGCTTTATTCAGACTCCGCCCCAATGCCTTTCGGTTGAGTGCAAACACAAAGGGGATGTTCTGCTCACAGGCGCAATCGATGATGGTGTGCAGTGTGTCGTCCAGCCCACCTGGTCAAATACAGGTCCATGGGACACAGGTTGATGCAACATAGCCCACTTAAAATCACAATAAGGTCAACTGCCCATACCCAGTTCTACCAGGAAAAATCAATTTTGTAAGCACACAAGCCTCCAAAATACGAGGCGCACAATTCCCACTGTGCTGAGGGAAAATGAAGAGTCAGCACCGCTCTAACAGGCCACTGACTGACTGCTTCACACATCAGCTCTGTATCATCCCCAACATCTTAAAAGACAAATGCTAAGTCCCCACCTACAGAATGAACAGTAGAGGCTCAGATATCCTAGGGTGCCCACCCCACTGGGTCCTTGTTCTTTCCTGCCTTGGGCCTGCTTCCCTGAGGTACCAGCAAGAACAACACAGGGAAATGTTGAAGGAGTACCTTGCACAGGTGACACACTTGGTCACTGGGAGCCCACAGCACCTGAGGATGACTCTCAGCAGAGGAGTCAGGGTACTGGAGCACACACCTCTGTGCTCCAACAATAGCCAGAAGGAATGAACCAATCACCTATTTGCCTCAGAAACAGGAGACCACAGGAATAAACTTACAAAGCTCACGAACAATTTTCAGAATACCATCAACATGCTAAGGAGCAGAACACCTTGACCCCTGCTCTTTCACACATTTAACAAAAGGGACTAAATGTCAACTGCACATTGACCTTAAACCCCTGACCCTTGCTCTTGGCACAGGATGATCTAAAGAGATCAAATGTTCACTCTACATTAATCTTGAACTTTAAAAAGCTTCCTACTAGACAGTGTGAGGCAGGGAAGGGAAAAGGAAATGTGCTGTACACACTGCCCTATGCAGTTAGTTCTACCTGGACAGTTCCAAGTGTGCTCCTGGGCTCCCAGACTCCCTCCCATACCTCCACTGCTCTCCAGCCTTCACCTCAGCAAACCAGTGAAGCACAGTCAGAGACACCCAGCTCTCCTAACAGCCCCCCAACAAGGCAGGGTTAGACATGCACGGACCATGCTACACGTATGGACAGCAGCACGAGGAAGGGCTGAGAAGTAGTGCTAACAGCCAAACCTGCCTCATAAGCAGAAGAAAAAGCATCCCAGGGGGCACATGACTTGGCTCTACTGGGAAGTAGAGCTGTTAAAAAACTAAAAATGTACCAGGCAGTGGTAGCCAAACCATTTACTTGGAGCTATGGGAGGAAATATTCCAAGGTCTTTTGTCTTAAGGGTCAAATGCTCAGGTTTCTAGAGGGCAGGGAGCCCAGGCTTCCTTTTTCCATAAGCAAGCCTTGTGTAACCACTTAACAGTTTCATCTCTACCATGCAGCACTACCAGACACACAGAGAGCCTGGTAGGTCATTAGATCCCTGCCATGTTTTCTGGCTGGTGTTAATGGTGGAGTAGCACAGGACCAGCAGAGGCAAGCTGCTGAGAGAGTCTAGCTGTTGCTGCTCCAAGGCCTGGGTGCCTCAGGCCCATGAAGAAACCTCTAGGTTTGGGATGTAAAATGGCAACTGGAGATCATGGCCCAGGACTCAGTGCCAAGATCTGGACCTGTTTCCTCAAAGTGTGACTTAGGCTGAGTTAAAGGTTACACACAGGAGAGTAGAATAGGGGAGGGAGATGGCTCCTGTCCCAAGATGTTCCCCTCAGTGCAGTTCTAATTGGACAGGCAAGTCCTCCCTGAGTCACGAAGAGAGGGCAGATAAGTTCACTATCACTTTGCACACAGCCTTCTTCCAGGCCAGGCCACCTGCTGGAGTACTGTGAGAAACCCACGTTAGCAATGAGGGAGCAGAGGAGTTAACCACAGACTGAACAGCTCTGCCACCAGGGCTAAAGCCCCTTCGAGATCTCTAGCAACCTCACTGGGCTCTAGAGCTACAGCTTGGACAGCAGGCTCCCCCAACCCTGTCGTCAGAGGAAGGTGCTTGGTCAGGGGGTTAGGTTAGTGTTAGGTTGGACTCAGTTGGTAGCACACTAGAAATGACTTCTCTGTTAAAACTGAAAGCAAGCTGCCAATGACTGTGAGGCAGACTACTGGGCACTGGCACAATAGCCTGTGTGCTGCAGTGTGCTGCAGGGATGTCTGTCACCTTTAGACTGTGTCTTCTCACAGTTGGGAGAGATGATGATGCACTTCAGCTTCCTGAGCTTCAGGTGTTTCAGGACCTCCCTCAGCCCCAACACGACCCGGCGTTTTGTCTTGGCCTTGACGGGATCCTTCTGGTACATGCGGTCTTGGAAGCGCACCAGTTCCTTGAGCAGACCCGTGACACAAGCATCTACTTCTTTACTAAGCATCTGGCTGCAATAGCTGAAAGGAACCCCAGGGACAGGGAATGCAGACAGCATCAGACAAAAGCCACAGCAGAGACACCAGCACTCACCAGGACCATGCAGCTCCCTCTACCACAAGGAAGGAATGCCATGGGAAGCCCTGCCTTCAACACCCTGTGCAGGCCCCATGGCTTCTCCTCTGTGTCACCCTGCTCTGAACACAGGCACCTGGACAGGCTGTCCTGAGGTGCCCTGTGAATGAGGAGGTATGAGCACTGCTGACTACTTCATACCTTGGGGAAATAATTGAAGCCAGGTATGGAAGGCCACACCTGTAACTCCAGTGTTCAGAGGCCGAGGAAGCAGGAGAGTGAGCTCAAGGCCAAGACTAGCTTGAGTTACAAAGTTAGTCTGTCTCCAAAAAGGAAAATACATTAAGAAGGAAGGAAGGAAGGAAGGGAGGGAGGGAGGGAGGGAGGGAGGGAGGGGAGGAATGTGAAAAAAATGGAGGGAAAAGACACTGCTGTGACACTAAAACTGGCGGACCAAGTTATTACCACTGCCACCTCACCCTATCCCAACTTCAAAAATGGACTACGGACACCTCTTCAATCATTCCCCGCAGGACAGAGCCGTAGTACACAAAAGCAGCAGATACACACAGAAACAGGATCCTATCCCCACTGCATAACTAGCTACCTGGTTGATTTCAAGCACAGGATTAAAACACATCGCACCAGACACTACAGCCTACGTTGCCCCCAACAGGAGGAAGTCAGAGCCAGCCCCAACCCGAGCCCTAGCAGCCAGTGCTCACTCACTCCCGGAACCTCCGGCTGTGGATCTTGGGGAAGGTGGCACTGTCAGGGGTAGGCTGGCAAGCCTCTGGTCCCCTCTGGAACTCTGTGCCAGCTGGCTCTTCTGACTCACCCTCAACCACAGGTGTAGAAGACACTGATTCTTCTGTCTTCTCTGGACCTTCAGAAAGAGGGAAAAAAATCACTGTGCATCTCTGCAGGGCTCTACACGCAGAGAAGGGATGCAGAGTAGAGTCTTGGTGCCAGAGACACACCAGCAAGCCAATTTGCACAGCCGGAGAAAGAGAGCACTACAGCGTTAGAGGAGGCAGAATGGCTCGAAGGGACTGCTGGGGAGGCTTTCTGGTCTTTCATAATGCTCCCTCCCCTTCCCATGTCTCTCTCCTTACTTATTTTCATTGTGGTAAATATAGAGTTACCATTAAATCTGCAGTACAGTGCCAAAATCTACCTTTTATATTTGAACTCTAAAGAATACCATATTAGGAAAAATTTAAAAGCAAGGTTAGTTGCTAAGCACAGTGGAACCTACTTTTAATCCCAGCACTGAGAAAGCGGAGGCAGTGATCTCTGTGTTCAGGGCTGACTGGTCTATATACTGAACTTTAGCCTACAGGACAACAAGTGAGACCCTGCTTCAAACAACAAAAAACCCTAGGTTAGTAGCACATAGGAGGCTGAGGGAGGAGGACTGCCATGGCCAGGCTCAAGGAAGGCCTAGGCTATTGTCAGTTTGAAGCTAGCAACCTCAGCAAAAAACAAAATCTCAACAAAAACCAAATCAACACAGAAAACCAGCACGACCAACACAAATATTCGAGTGTTGGACTGCTAGCCACGTGTAATGTACCAGAGGGAGTTAGTAATAGCTTGGCATCTCCAACCAGTTACTTCCACAGAGCACCAGAATGAAAGCAAGGTAACATCACAAGACACAGAATTCAAGAACACACTCCTCTGTTGTGGCAAGCTCAGAGACATTACCCCGGGACAAGGGTGGGAACACCGAGAAGGCTTATCTGCACAGCTGTGGATGGCAGAGCTCCTGGAGATATGTGGCAGGGGCTGCAACAGCACGCCTGTCCAGATGTGCTTGTGTTTTCCTAGAGACACCAACTACACTGTAGGGTAGACTCATGTCTACCAGCCACCCTGCTGCCTTCCACACTGGGCACACTTACGCCCAATACTACACAGTTCTGAAAACAGTACACTGCTCCACAGGCTAGAAAAGGAGGTGGAGTCATCGAAGCACACATCACAGTGGCACTATGTCGAGGCCACAGTCCATGGTTGGTACCATGCTGGGGCAGGACCCCTGGGGAGGGTCACTGGACTGTTCCCTCATGCTGAAGTCCTTCAGCTACACACATCTGCACGATCTACAACTCTATGAACATACAAGTCCACAGAAAGTTTTCTGAAAAACCCATACACATTCATTTTTATGACATACTTGGTAAATAGCTTTGTGGTTAGAAATTCCAGCATCACTCCAAGACCAAACCTTGGGAAGGGGCTCCTCTGTCTGAAATACTAGGTTGTGGAAACCACATCCTCTAGGTGCCATGTAGACTTGTACTTTACCACAAGGTCCATGTGGGGTTAGCACATGAGTCCCGTTTCTACCACAGCTCACCCTTCTCACAGTAGCTCCCACCTGAAAGATTATTTCAGACTCGAGAGCGCACACACACTCTTTCAGAGAAAGTGGTACCTGTGGAGTTGTCCTGACTGGGGGTTTGGTTACTGGTGTCACTCCCCACATCCTGTGAGTCACCATTGGCCACCGTCAGGCTCACAGCACTTTCTTGGAGTCGCTGCTGCATTCTCTCTTGTCGTTCTTTCAAAATTATCTTAAAAAACAAAAACAAAACAAACAAACAAAAAAAAAAAAACAAAAAAAAACCCAAACAAAAAAACAAACAAAAAACAAACCAGAACAGAACAAAAACAATTAAAACACCCTACATACTTACACCTAAAAGATAACCTCTTCTGCCCAAGAAATGTCCAAGTTCAGTTTACCAAGCATACCTCGTCATGCCTCTGGATAGCTTGCCCCTCCCTCTATGCCACATATGACATGAGCAACATATGGTTCTCCCTGGAAGCACAAGACTCAGAGGCCATTTATGTGGAACAAGAGTCACCCACCACGGGCATTTAAAGGGACACAGAGCACCCACTGTAGGGCCAACTGGTGAACAGGTTGCAGAGAAACCTTCAGAGTCGCTGGCAGAGCATCAGGGAGAAGCATCACACATATATGAAGAAGGAAAATACAACTCCCCCGTGGCTGGGTATCTGTACTGCCACACAAGGACAAGAAGACGTTGTCTTTGCCTCACATTCACTGTCTTGTTATGAGGGTAAAGGATCATTTTCCAGAAAAAACTGACAAAATTTGGTGCAACATTAGTTTGTAATATAATCCATACAAGCTACAGGTGTGGGCCTGGGCTGTAGCTCAGTGGTAGAATGCTTGCCTACATAAGCAATGCCCTGGTTTCATCCCCCAGAAGAATTGAAAAGACAAAAGGGCTGAGAGTAGCAGGCAAATAGGCAGAGCTCATCAGTCATTTAGTGTCTTGCTTCCACGAAAACAGTCTACATACCTTCTTCAGTGAGGTGGGCTTCTTGGCCTTAGGTATCTCCCTCTGCTTCCCCTTCTTTATCAGGGGGGCACTAGAGTCCAGGGGGTTGTGTGGAGTCTTCACCTGAGTGGAGCGGCGACCTCTCTCACCCGAGGAGGCATCCTTGGAAAGGACTGGCACTGCTCCGACTGCAACACAGTGGAGATGCCATATGGTCCCTGCCTGGAGGCCCTGGCCAGCTCAGAGAAGGCCGAGGATCTGGAGGAGTCTCCCATGCACTCTCCGATTCACACCCTTACTGACCTTTGCCAAACCACCTTCCCATAGCCATTGATCCCAAATGCTGCTTTATTTACTCTTAGCTTACAATCACTTTGGGAAGGTCTGTCCTCTAGCCACAGTCAGTCTGTGTCTTGGTACAGTCTAAAACTTCAAGGACCACACTGCTTGATTTGGGCTATTTTGAGGTTGGTCTTGTGTTTACTACCAGTGGCTCTTAGGAAACTGTTTATCCCGTCACACTCAGTTGGTTCTTAAGTTTTCCTGGACAAAACCATGCTCTGAATCCCACCATGGGCAGTTGGGAACAATTCCTCCAATCAATACCTGTGATAACTACTGAACTTCTCACTCTACCCCACATCCCACCACACTGCTATTTCAAGGCAACTGCTGGTCCCTCTGTACTCTACCCCTTCATGTTCAAAGCCTTTGAACACGGCTCTCTCATCTTTTTCCTCGCCATTCCCTCTTCTTGCCCCTTCCTGCTTCTGTCAATTCTCTTGATTACTATAGATTTTATGATTTCTAAATACCAAAGGAAAAGGGATGATAACCAACAAACCCCCATGTGCCCAGTACCCTGTTCTATGACCTTTCAGAATTTGTCTAAGCATGTCTTGACCACTCCTGTATGGAGTGCCATGTTAAATTAACAAGTGTTTGGGCTGGAGAGATGGCTTAGTGGTTAAGAGCTGTCTGCTCTTCCAGAGGTACTGAGTTCAAATCCCATCACCCACATGGTGGCTCACAACCATCTGTAATGAGATCTGATGCTCTCTTCTGGTGTGTCTGAAGACAGCTACAGTGTACTCACATACATACAATAAATAAATCATAAAAAAAAAAAACAAAACAAAACAAAAACCAAGTGTTTTGTCCACCCGATCTCACTCATGTAATCCCTGAATCACGCACACAACTTGTGCAGACAGGCGACACTACTTCTAGGCTGCTCCTCATTCTACAGCACCACTGAATCCAGGCCCTCATCTGGACCTCCAAATTGTGCAAATGAAAAAAATTGAACTTATATAAACTTCATATCCCCAAACCAAAGGGGCTGGAAGGTTAGTTCACCATTTGACTTGCTCTGTAGTCATGAGGATCCCAGCACCTGTGTACCAAGCCAGACATCCTATGCACACCTGTAATCACAGCTCTAAGAGGCTCAGGAGATGACTGGGACTTGATAGTTTCCAGCCCAGATGAGAAGGGAAGAGGCCCAGGTTCTGGGAGAAGCCCTGAGCAGAAGGAATGGACAGAACGGAGGGACGGAGACTATCTACCACCCTCTTCTGGCCTCCGTGCAGGTGCAAACAATATACTTGCACATCTACAGACCTGGCACAGAAGAGTTCCATTTGTACTGACTCTACCCTGTCCAGAGTGGTGTCTGTGGCAGTCTGAATGAGAATGGTTCCTACAGACTTACATATTTGAATGTTTGGTCCCCAGCTAAAGAAAACTTTAGGAAGGATTAGGAGGTATGGCCTTTCTGAAGAACATGTCACTGGGGCAGGCCTGAGGTTTCAAAAGTCCATGACAGATGCAGTGTCTCTTTCTGCCTGCTGCCTGTGGAACAGGAGGTACAGCTCTCAGCCACTGCTCCAGCACCATGCTATGTCTGTTTCCCTACAAGCATTATGGACTAGCCCTCTAAAACTCTGAGAGGGGCCCCAATTAAATACTTCCTTTTATAAGAGTTGACTTGGTCAAAGTGTCTCTTCCCAGCAACAGAACAGTAACTAAAACATTACCCCATCCACCCACACAAGGGAAATCCATACATGCAGAATATAGCAAAGGCCCTGAGGAAATAGCACCTTACAAGATTTTCTGTCACAGAATCTCAACATCATACAAAGAATAATTGGTCCAGCAAATGGTCAGCCAGTGCAAACCTGACAGAATGAGTCTCAGTCCTACAACCCACAGGAGGCCAAGTAGGGACACCTCTTAACTTTAAATAAGATAGTTCTTGATTCTTTTTGTTTTTCAAGACAGGTTTCTCTGTATAACCTTTACCATTCTGGAACTCAGTTATTAATTCTTACAGATCATATTGAAATATATTTGAGATGTTTTTGGGACAAGACTCTCACCATGTTGCCCTGGCTTAGAACTGAGTTTGTTTCCATCTATGGGGTGAGTAGACTCTGCTCTTCTGCACCACATTATCCCAGTGTCTTTCTCAAGAGCATTTTCTGTTTTCTAATGAACTTGGTACTTCTGAAAATAATCAACTGACACAAATGTTCAGGTTAATTTCTAGAGTTTTCAATTCTCCTTCACTGTGTTCAAGTTTATCCCAGCACCCTCTGTGGTGGTGATACATAACTTTCACAAGGAAGAAAGTATTTAGAAACAGCCTCTGGGGAGCAGTTCTGAGCCCTTGCTAAGGTGACAGATGCCCACCTGAGACGACAGGTCTGGAGGATGACTTGGCGTGCGGGGCATGCTGCTGCTTCTCCAGTGCGGCCAGCATGCCCCCCAGGTCCAGCTGCACTGGAATCTGGCTCTTCTTTCCACTAGTTTTAAAATCATTCTACAAAGTACAAATTCGCAAGCTTACTCCGAATACTGTATTTTATACACCAAGATTTATATTTTGCAAAAATAAAAAGATAAAATGGACAGATTAAAAGACTACAAAAATTGCTTTATTAAGTCAAAGTAATTAAAAGTTCACATTATCTGCCCTCATTACTGTGGTTGGTTATTCCTCTCCGTTTCTATCTGCATCTTCACTGTGAATTAACAGCATATACTGACAGGTACAAGATCAAATCTTACATGAACTCTTTGGCTACAGGAGTCTGAAGATGGGAATGGAGGCATCCCCTGTAGCCCAACCATTACAAGGATGAGAAAAAGAACTGTTTCAATTTCAAAGCCAGCCTGAGCGCCAGTGTGAGACCATGTTGGAAAACAAACAACACACACACAAACACACACAGACACACACAGACACACAGACACACACACACACACACACACACACACACACACACACACACAAATAAAAGCCCTAAACTACACATTTTTCTGGTTAGAACCATGGCCTGCCTTGGCTTAGTGCACCTGGGCTGAATAGGAGAGTGTGCTCCATTCTTTAGTTCTAGGCAGTTTGTCCCCCTCCTGACAATCTACCAGGTCTAATGACAAAAGGGACACACTGCTTCAGCTTAATAGTGACTCAGTAGTTCTCTCTGCAAGAATATGGCAAAAGAAATCCCTACGCAAAGACATCGGGAGAGCAGATTCTCTCTAGTTTGTGTACCAGAACAGTTACACCAAAAGCAACAGTGGTCCCAGTCTTAAACTGACCTGTGTCTGCTGTTTACTGTGAAGTTTTGGTGACTCCCCTCTGTGTCTTCTTTCAGATGCAACTAATAGGTTGGGGAATTCCTCAGC
This sequence comes from Micromys minutus, assembly GCF_963924665.1. Taxonomy (NCBI): domain Eukaryota; kingdom Metazoa; phylum Chordata; class Mammalia; order Rodentia; family Muridae; genus Micromys; species Micromys minutus. The sequence continues at coordinate 102,830,333 of NC_137969.1, forward strand.
ATCCTAAGGAAAGAAAGCACACTGTCAACTTCCTACATGGGTGACAGCAGCTGCACACAGGCTTTCCCTGATTCACACCTTTTTCTAGTAAGATCCACAAAACTTCTCAAAGGTGATTATACACAACATCTTCAAAATGCTACCATGGAAGTTTTGGCTTTAACTAACTCTTGGAACAAATTTTAAGATCACAGTTTTTTTTTTTTTTTTAAAGATTTATTTTATTTATATGAGTACACTGTTGCTATCTTCAGACACATCATTAGAGGGCATCAGATCCCATTACAGATGGTTGTGAGCCACCATGTGGTTGCTGGGAATTGAACTGAGGACCTTGGGAAGAGCAGCCAGTGCTCTTAACCATTGAGCCATCACTCCAGTCCCAAGATCACAGTTCTAACACTACTGTCCAGATAGAGAGGAATTGCTGCCCAGGACCTAGGTCCTGCAGGAGTACCCAGTACCCACCATACTTCCTTATCATGAGTTTTATCAAAAATCTTGCCCTGGGCTGGAAAAATGGCTCAGAGGTTAAGAGCACTGACTGCTCCTCCAGATGTCCCGAGTTCAAATCCTAACAATAACATGGTGGCTCACAACCATCTGTAATGGTGATTCGATGCCCTATTTTGGTGTGTCTGAAGACAGCAACAAAAAATAAATAAAAATCTTGTCCTTTAAAAGACTCATGTTTTCAACACAGAAACCTAGAAAGCCATAATCAACAGATATAAATATTCTGGAATTTATGCCAAACAGAATGATAAACAGACAAAGGCAATAAACCTGCTAAAAACAGTTTAAAATCACTTAAAATTATCTTACATCATTTTGTTGGAAATTTGTCAGCATTTTGAGTACTTTGCAGCAAAGTCACATGGGAATTAAAAGGCAGAAGAATGACCAGTTCACTGGCCTAACTACAACATTTTGTTCTACACCTGTTATTCTGGAATGTTTCAAAACTCCTGGGAATGACCTTTCCAGATCTATGGGAATGGCCTACTCAGTTCCCCTGGGAGATCTTGTGCCTGTACAAACAGCAAGGCTCCCAGGTCTGGTATAGAAGTGTGAAAAGGATAAACAGACTAGTGTGAAGAACAGTCAAATCCCACATTGGCTCTTTAGTGTATGTGAACATGACTATAGGAATCTTAGGACAACAATGAACATTTCTAGAAGTTATTACACAGATTCTTCTGCCTGAGGCCTACAAGAAACCTATGGAGCTCTACACTTCTCTTTAATAGTGTAGTTTCACAAGATACTTGACAAGAAAAGGCAGCTCTGTGAAGGCTGGCACTGAAAAGTGAGGAACACGTCGCAGAGCAGGATGGGGGGGCGGGGGAGGAGCAGCATGGAAAAGCGACTGTTAAACTCTAGCCAGTTCCCTCCAGCGTCTGCCTGCTCATGAGCTTACCCAGAGCCCACAGAAGACAGCCTGCGAACAGGAGGACAGTGTGTTCGTCCTGTTGACAGTTCTCAAGTAGCCCCAGCCATCCTCTCTCTTCCAACTCTGTGGGGTTAAGGATGACTTTCAGGTCCCAATCCTCCTGCCTCTGCCTCCCAGTTGCTGAGAGCACAAGCTTGTACTACCGTGCTGGGGTGAAAAGGTTTGCTAAGGAGGGCATCACAGATTTCCCATGTCTGAGAAAACCCCACACTTTTACCACACAAAGCTCATAAGTAAATACACATACTTCAATCCTCGGTGGCTCCTGAACCATCAGGGCTTCATAACTTGATTTAGACTTTTCTTTCTTTTTCTTATTCTTTTTGGAGCTTTCGTTTTGTTCAAGTACTTGTGATGCTTTGGCCTAGATAAAAACACAAAGAAAGGGTCTGGAGATATGGTTCAATGTTAGCTATTCTTCCAGAGGTCCTGAGTTCAATTCTTAGCAACAATATGATAGCTCACAACCATCTGTAATAGGATCGGATCTGATCCCTCCTCTGGTCTGCAGCTATACATACAGATACAAAACTCATACACAAAAAAGAAAAAACTGTGGGATATTACAGTATCTAATAGACTCTGTGACCTATGTCAGAACAAAATTAAAACAGCCAAGTGTACTGCTTTTCTGGAGACTCTGGACCTGGACATTACTGAGGTGAGCACCTTCAGAGGGTCAGACTATCACGGTGCTGCCCACATTCACGTGTGCTGTTCTTGCCAGCACAAAGTGGGTTCCCCTCATCTACATGGGCATCAAACTCCCAGGAGCCTTAAACAAATCCCACACTGACCTGCTGGCTGACCACCACTTCCACAGGCTCCTAAAGCTGCTGCTCTCACCTGAGGCTGATGGGCTTCTACTTACTACTTATGCATGGACTGGTCATTCTGCCTGACTCCGCTCATTTCTAGGCTCCTCCTCCATCTATTTGATGACTTTCTCAGCTTTCTCCTGGGAGCACTGACGACTACACTGTGTCTGCATACATTCCTCCTTTCATCCTTTTTCCATCAGACTGAAGTCTATCAGCACTGGGATGCTTATGGTGTTGGAACTGCTCTGTCCCAGCAGAGTTCCCAGCAGGAGTAAAATGCTTGGTAGCTATAGAAAGAATGAGCAACCTTACTAACCCAAAGACTTCCTGCAATGTTTAAGTAATAAAGTCCAGTTTTTAAAGGACTGTAAAAATACCAATTCTGGTTTGCTTGTTGAATTATATAAAGGTCTGGGCTGTAACTTGATGCAGTGCATGTGCCCCAAGCTGATTCCCCATCCCCAAGGAGGGAGGATACAAATGTAAAATAAAACTCAGTGTCTTAGTCAGGGTTTCTATTCTTGTACAACATCATGGATGTTGCTTACTGGGTTGCTTCCCCTGGCTTGCTCAGCCTGCTTTCTTATAGAACCCAGGTCTACCAGCCCAGGGATGGCACCACCCACAGTGGGCTGGGCTCTCCCCCCTTGATCACTAGTTGAGAAAATGCCTTACAGCTGGATCTCATGGAGACATTTCCTCAAGGGAGGCTCCTTTGTGGTAACTCCAGCTCATGTCAAGTTGACACAAAACCAGCCAGAACAATTCAACCCTTGTCAACTTGACACACAAACACATCACTATTAAGCCTCAACCCTTACTTTCTTATTTATCCCCAAAATATAAATAACTTTAAAAGTCCCACATTCTTTACAAATTCTTATATGTTAAAGTTTCAATCCTTTAAAAATATTCAGTCTTGTTTGAAATCCAAAGTCTTTTTACAATTCAAAGTCTCTTAACTATGGGCTCCAGTAAAATGCTATTTTCCTTCAAGAGGGAAAAATATCAGGTGACATTCACAATCAAAATCAAACTCTGTCTTATGTCTGGAGTCTACTCATGAACTTCTGGGCTGCTCCAAGGGCTTGGGTCACTTCTTCAGTTCTACCCTTTGTAGCACACACCTTATCTTCTAGGCTCCAGCTGCCTGTTCTCCACTGCTGCTGGTTTTGGTGGTCATCCCATGGTACTGGCACCACTGAAACACTACTTACTGTCTTCTGCTGCAACTGGACTGCACTTTCACAAATAGCCTCTCATAGGTGGTTTTCATGGTGCTAAGCCTCAACTCATTTGCATGTCCTTTTCAGTCCTGGAAAACTGCACCTTCACCAATGGCCTTCCATGGCCGCTCACGGTGCCCAACCTCAGCTGCTCTTCATGACCCCTTCATTCCTTCAAAACCAGTACCACCTGGGTGACTCTTCCACATTACCAAGTTCAGCCCACAACAACCTTGGCTATCTCTGAGCATAGCCTCTTTGTGCTTTCAGAAAACACTTCCCAGAAAATTTCACCTCAGTGATGCTGTTCTCTTCTTAATTACCACTAATTTCTTAGCTCCAGCTGACCAGCATCAATAGTCCTAGTAGTGCAAAAGTTTCACTTTAGTAGTTCTGGTATCTTGTTAATCACAGCTGATTCTTCAGCTCCAGCTAACCAAAACCACAGAATCTTCACAATCAAAACAGCAATGGCCCTGATAAGTCTTTAATCTTTCCTCTGAAATTTCACAAGCCAGGCCTCCATCTTCTGCACTGTTCTCAACGTTATCTTCCAAGTTTCTACAGAACATTCCACAGAGCTCTTAACACCCAATGGCTCTTCTAGCCCAAAGTTTCAAAGTCCTTCCATAGTCCTCCCCGAAATATGGTCAAGTTGTCACAGGAATACCCCACTATGCTGGTACCAATTTGTTTTAGTCAGGGTTTCAATTCTTGCACAAACATCATGACCAAGAAACAAGTTGGGAAGTTAAGGGTTTATTCAGCTTACACTTCCATATCGATATTCATCACCAAAGGAAGTCAGGACTGGAACTCAAGCAGGTCAGGAAGCAGGAGCTGATGCAGAGGCCATGGAAGGATGTTACTTACTTCCATGTTTGTTTCCCATGGCTTGCTCAGCCTGCTTTCTTACAGAACCCAGGTCTACCAGCCCGGGGATGGTACCACCCACAATGGGCTGGCCCTCCCCCCTTGATCACTAGTTGAGAAAATGCCTTACAGCTGGATCTCATGGAGGCATTTCCTCAACTGAGGCTCCTTTGTAATAACTCCAGCTTGTGTCAAGTTGACACACAAAACAAGCTAGTACACTGAAAAACAATAAAACCTCATCTTCTTTTTTAAAAACGTATTTTCTAAAGATTTATTTATTGTATCATGTGGTTGCTGGGATTGAACCCAGGACCTTTGGAGGAGCAGTCAGTGCTCTTAACCATTGAGCCATCTTTCCAGCCCCCCCAAAACCTCTTCTTAACTTGTTTATTTTCTGGAGCCTACAGCATGAAATATACTAATATACTAATGCTACCTTCTCTGGAGGGTGAAAATGAAGAACTACAGACAAGGGCCTTGGCCCGGGTCCAATCCCAAGACCAAACTGAAAAAAATAAGTGAAATCTAAAAGAATTCAAAGAGGTATGGAACGACACTCAGACCAGACTCGAACAGTAACACGAATTTGCACAGGATGATTTCACAAAGAGAAGAAGGTGCATCATTCAAAGTATTACTGTCCCAGCCACAGGATGCAAAGCACCCCACTAGGCCTCTGGAATTTACCAGGTATTTACCCCACCCGTTCTGCCTCCGAAGAGCTGGGGTTCTATCAGCTGTCATGTTTGTCAAAAATGGTGCTTAACTTTTATTACAATTTTTCAAGAATACTTTTTGTTTGGTTCCTTTCTTTCTTCTGAGGCAGGGTTTCACTGTAACTCTGACTGTCCTGTAACTCACTATGTGGCTGTCCTCAAGCTCACAAAAATCAAGTGCCTCTGACTCCTAAGTGTGGGGATTACACACGTGCACAGCGATTATTCTAAATATTCTGAAACAGATTCACTCCTGTGTATTTCCTCACTGAGAATACAAGACCAGGCAGCCACCTATCCATCTGGCCACCAGATGTGCCCTCAAGCTCTGAGACAAAGCAAACCCCTCCTTCATTCCTTCCTTAAACAAACAAACAAACGGAAGCTTACTTTTGAAAAACCTGGTAATTTATAGGACACAGACCCCTTATCCTGCATTAAGAAACTGGATTGGCTGGTATCCTGGAAGCTACACTCACCAGACAGAAGGCTCCTTTCCCACTGTACTCAGGTGAGGGCCAAAAAGAAAAAGACTGATGTGAGTTCCAGGCCACCCTGAACTGCCATGTGTGACCCCTACTTCACAACAAAACAAAATGAATCTTTAAAAAATTGCATAAATTTAAGGAGGAAGAAATCTACTCTGAAATCCTATATTGTAATAGGTAAACTAAAATTAATATCATGTGATTAAAATTTGAAATTCAACTCTTTAACTACCATTACTTCAGTCAGGTACAGTTATTTAAGTGAAACTGAAAAAAACCTGAAGGAAAAAGATCATCAAATACATTATCAGAGCAGAAACTTAGAGAAGCATCTTTTCTTCAAAGAGCTGAGAGTCCTGCAGCGCACTGGCATGCACAAGGGATGAGGATGCTCTCGTCTCTGGCTCTGGCTCACAGGAAATACAGATGCAAACACTCGGCCCAGCTGCAGTCCTCTCACACAGAAGAGCGCTCTCATTTCCTGACTAACATCCCAGTCTTTTGTCACGGTCCAAGGACAGCACACTCCTGCCGGTTGGTGTTGGGCAGACTGCACTCTCAGCGAGGACTCAGGAGGATGGTGCCCAGATGGGGCAAAGCAGGTCCATATATTCAACATGGAGGCATGCCTCGCTGCCCCTTTTCTCCTACCGTGTACACTACATGTAACATGAACTACCATCCAACACGCTTAAGTGCATAGGTCCGTGGCATTACATCTATACACTCTACATTAATGTTTCCAGGTAACTCCAGAGTTTTCTCAAGTCTGTCACTATTAAGCACTAACTGCCCATTCTTTTCCCAACCTACAACATTTAACCATCTTAACTATTTTTAAGGATTCACTAGGTGGCCCAGGCTAGCCTAGAGTTTACAATCCTCCTGTCTCAGCCTGCCAAGTGCTGAATTACAGTTTTTGCCACTACACCCAGACACATCCCTGACCTAGTGACGCATACCTTAGGAGCAGGATGAACACGCTTTTCCCTGGTGTAGGAAAGATCTGAAGATAAAGCCTCAGAGGTCACACTAACATTCTTAGCCTCAGTTGGTGAAGTAGTCTTCTTCAGGTTTATCGTGGAAGTAACATTTTCAGTTGCTGCTGCTGAATCTGAAGACACTGTCTGCCGAACAACATAACCCATTGGTGTCCAAGACAACTCTGCTTAAAGATAATCATAATTACTGAACAATCTCAACAGTAAACTAGAGTTCCTTGATTATTCAAACATGCACTTCCTATGATAACTATTATTTTATTCACAGAATAACGAAAATGACTGTATCAGTTGGGTGGTGATTGTAGAGAGAATGTCTTGTGTACTGTATGGATAGAACACCTGTCAGTTAAAGAGCCCATGGCCTACAGCTTAGGCAGGAAATACAGGTGAAACATCTGGGAGGAGAAAGAATTCTGGGATAGAGCCAGGTGGGAAATGCACCTGGGAGGATGTGAGAGGAGAGATGCATGATACCGGAGCACAGGTAGCCAGCCACATGCCAGAATGTAGGTTAAAATAAATATGTTATATTAAGTTATAATTCTAGTCAGAGAAGATCTTAGCTATAGAGCCAAGGTATTTAAAATACATTTTGAGTCTGAGTCTTATTTCTAGAACCATGGGTCTGGGAGTAAGAACTGGGCCCCACCTTCCAACAAAATGGCATAAAGCACCTATTAAATTTAAAAGCAGAACACAGAAGCTGGGGCTTCTCCCAAGGCAGAGGAGCCTAGGGGGGGGAACTAGGTTCCAGCTTACACATGGGCTGAATGCAGTCAATATAGCAGCAGACAGTAAAACACATGGAGACTTCCTGGAGACCACAGCTGCCCGATAAGCCACTTCAGGTTCTCCCAAGCTTGGCATGGTAAATCAGCCTAATCCTGTTCTATGGGAATTAAAGCTCTGTGTTCATGTCAGGCTGGCTGCTAAATGTGGAAGGCCTAAACACCCCTCCCTGTAAACTAAGGGACGGAGGCATGGCCAGGCAGAACACTGTATCTGATGTATCTAACAGCAAACATAGGAGACAGAGGCAGGCAGAAAGTAGAAATGTCATTAGTAATTTAAAAAATAATGGTTGTTGGGCTAGAGAGATGGCTCAGCAGTTAAGAGCACTGACTGCTCTTTCCAAGGTCCTGAGTTCAATTCCCAGCAACCACACGGTGACTCACAACCATCTGATCTGATGCCCTCTTCTGGTGTGTCTGACAGCTACAGTGTACTCATATACATAAAAATAAATAAATATAAAAATATGTATCAATATTAAATTTAGTTAATGAGAAAGGGGATTGTGGGTATATTTATAAGGTATGTTTATAATTTCTGTTATAATTTCAAATTAGAAAATTATGCTTTTCTGTTGCCACAAAGCATTTACCCTAAGAAAGATAAATTCTGCTGGTTAATGTTAGGACCTAGAGTTGTGGTTGGGGCAGAGCTGTTCTGCTTTTACCCAAGAAAAACTCTGTCTTAATAAATAATAATTGTATTAAATCTATATCTGAAAAAAAGAGGCCTTTATTAAACTAAAAAGAAGAATTGTTGAGGTTCAGTCTTTTGCTATGTGTTGTAATGTTCAAAAAAACTGGCCCCAGGTTGTATTTATGCCTTTGATCTCAACATCACCCCAGGAATGAGAGAATCTGGATGTAGACAATCTATATCTGGGCAGGAGATAGGTGGGGTGTTTTGGTTCCCAGGCTTGGGGTCAGAGGCAGGGACCATGAGGAAGAAGAGATAAGGTAGAGAGAAGAGAGATGCTATGGGATAGGTAAGTGAATCATAAAACCATGGCCGTGAGGGCTAGTCAATTGTAGTTAAGAGCAGCCCAGATGGAACATAGCAAGTTATAACTTGGAGTTAGTGATAGGAAAGTAAACATAACAGTTTAGAGGGTAAATATTTGGCCAGCTTTAGTGCTGATTTAGGCTATTATAAATAAAAGTTGTACATCTTTTATCTGGAAATTGACTAACCAAAGGTGGGATAGAAACCCCCGATCGAGATTATTTACCACAACAGGTGGTAGTGGTAGTGACACATACCTTTAATCCCAGCACTTGGGAGATAGAGGCAGGTCTACAGCGTGTTCCAGAAAAGCCAAGGCTACACAAAGTAACCTTGTCTTGAGAAACCAAACCAAACAAACAAAACAGAAAAACAAACAAAAAAAGACAGTATCTAGAATACAATCTTGGGAGACTACAGTGTATCTACCAATTAGAACACCCCTAGAACTACAGTATCCACTGACTGCCTAACAGTACAGCATTTACTGTCTAACACTACAGCATTCACTAACTGACTAATACTAGAGCATTCACTAACACTACAGTATCCACTGACTGCCTAACACTACAGCATTCACTGACTAACACTACAGCACTCACTGACTGCCTAACACTACAGCATCCACTAACACTACAGCATCCACTGACTGCTTAACACTACAGCATTCACTGACTGTCTAACGCAACAGCATTCACTGACTAACACTCCAGCATCCACTGACTGCCTAACACTACAGCATCCACTAATACTACAGCATCCACTGACTGCTTAACACAACAGCATTCACTGACTGTCTAATGCAACAGCATTCACTGACTAACACTCCAGCATCCACTGACTGCCTAACACTACAGCATTCACCGACTGTCTAACACTACAGCATTCACTGTCTAACACTACAGCATTCACTGTCTAACACTACCTCAGAACTACAGTATTGACTCTACTCATTTTTCTTCTAGAAGAATGCATGCTCAGCCACTTCTTCAATTCTTAAGTTAATTATTTGCCTAAGTTCCTTAATTTGGAAGACAAAGATGGGCAGGCAAATAAGCGTCTGTCAAACAACAACAACCCATACAATATCCATATGGCAAACACAGGATTAAAGATTGAAAATCCACTTTCAGTCTACTAACCCTGCTCTGTGCTTTTAACAGCAGAAGTCAAGAATCTGTAGACCTTTACTGTCACAGTGACTGGCAACTTTCTTCATTACAATAGTATAAGCACACTAAAGCCACTGCTCAGATGCTCATGAAGTTCTACAATAGACCGAAGGACATCCATCAAGTCAGGGATGACAAATGCTTGTCAGCCGCCTGTCCCGCACTACAGAGCTTCTGAGACAGCCTTGGCAGGGAAGAACTTGTCCTGGGGTGCATCATATTAAATACAAGAACACAGAACCCATGTACCAAGACTTTTTTTGGACTTTTTGCTAGGATAAGCTTCTGTAACCATCTTAGAAATAGAATCCTCTCAATACTTTCTGAATACCTGGCTTCCTGGGGCTCCCGGAAGCCCACCAAATTACAGCCATTTTCCTGGCAGGAGAGAAGGCCAGTAGCTGCCCTCATTCCTCACTCTAAGGAGCTACTCCGAGGTGCTCTGAAGGCTGCAAGGCAGTAACAGTGGGAGAGCCAAATGACAAAGCACCCCACACAGCTATATGCTTCCAAGAACTTGTAAGCCAAGGTTGCTCTAGAAATAGTCTTTTAATTATGAAAAAGGTTGTTTTTTAATATATATATGATATATAAACTGTGTTTAAAATGCAATGCACTTAGTAGTTTTTAAGAGGAGAATCTGTTGTTTTTTTAAAAAACACATTCACATATTTGTTTGTTTTTTAAGATTTGTTTGTGTATGTGAGTACACTGTAGCTGTCTTCAGACACACCAGAGAAAGACATCAGATCTCATTACAGATGGTTATGAGTCACTATGTGGTTGCTGGGAATTGAACTCAGGACCTCTGGAAGAGCAGCCAGTGCTCTTAACTACTGAGCCATCTCTCCAGCCCGAATCTGTTGTTTTATAAGACAGAATCTCACTGTGAAGACTGCATTGTCCCAGAACTATATGTACACCAGGCTGTCCTTAAACTTGTGGCAATCAACCCTCTTCCCTCAGACTCCCAAATGCTGGGCTTACAGGCCTAGCATGGAGTAGTATTTGTTTTAAAACTTGGTCTAAATTTGAATAATACAAATATCAAGTTATCACTTACATATACAGATGTTCTGGGATGAGAATAGGGTCTCTCAGTTTACACAGCCATGGACATGAATGGGCTTCTGTGCCTTATACAACACTGGTGCTACTTTTTCAAAACCCATTAGCTATCTTAAGGGCAGCTCCAAAACAAACAGTATTTTAGCACACTGGCACTGATGTGCTTAGCAGACAGCATTCTGTGGTTACTCTTACCTCGTGTACATGAAGGGGAACTGGTAGCGGCACTGCTGGTCCCAGCTCCATCAGTGTGATCCCTCTTCACCATTCTGCCCTAAAAGGAACCCATCCGATATCAGTAGGAAAAGCCATTTAGAACAATGCAGAATCATACACATTTTAGAATGGCCAAATTACACAAAGGTGACAATGTGGTGTGGGGATGCTCACTCACTGTGGAAAAGGTTACGGCCTACAACTAAGCTGACCACTGAAAACACAGGCCAGTGTACATTATCAAGTGAAAGCAGCTATAGAACTCGTGACCCCAAGTCTATAATGTTCTAGAAGACAGATAATCAGGCTGTGGGTGCTGGGGAGAGAACGTAGGGAGAACACAGATTGTCATGGCAGTCAGTGACTCTCCTTTTCACGACACAATGATGGACATCATCCACCCAGGGTGACACAGGTGTCAATTAGGAATGCAGGGGTAAGAGGCATGCCTATGGAGTTGCATAATTGTAGCAAACAATAGGGTGGGCTGGCATGGAAGCTGGGAGAGGATAGGAAAACTGTTATTTCCTTCCTATTTCAAACAGAAAGAAATCATTAAATTAAATAAAAACAAAAAAACCTAGCTTTCCCTGAATTCTTAAAATCTATAAAAACATGCTAATTAAAAATCCCAACTATGTGTGGTGGTACAAATCCCAGCATTCAAGAAGGCAGAGCAGGAGGACAGCCTGGTCTACAGAGCGAGTTCCAAGAGAGCCAAAGATACATAGAGGAACCCTGTCTCTAAAACAAACACACAATTCTAAATATCTAAGTTCACAACAGAAAAAGTTGACTTTTTCAGCAAACTTTCCACATAGAGTAATACAAACAACAAAAAAAACACCCACCTACTGTCTACAGCTTAGGCAGTGCCTTTCAACTTTTCTGCCTATAATATAAGCATTATACGTTAATTTCACATAGGTTTCAATAATTGGATCACACTACTTTAACATGGAACTTTTATATACTGTTTAAGTGTTGCATGTAGTGACGTTTACCCACACATACACAAATGTGAAAAACCAAATAAACAAATTATACACCCCCACAACCAATATACAACTTTTCAGGGCAGTATCTGCAGTGATAATTCTGGTTTCTTTAAAAAACTCAGAAATATTATGGAAATATGCTTTTGCTTTAATCCCAGGTGTGGGCTATGGGCTGCTTCAGATTCTCCACAACAGCTGACTATGATTTGTCTCATGCTCTGGTGGGGACATAATTTTGCAAGCTCCATATAGTTTCTATGATTGTGTGATGTTTGTAAATCTGGATACTCTTCAGAGGGTACAGAAATATCAGGGCTCTGAGAGGTGTGATGGGTTGCTGTTGGGTTGTGTTTGGTTGTTGTTAATCCTGGGTAGTTAAGAAGTCATATACAAAGAAGAAATAAGATCAAACTACCACCAAGGAACTCAATGCCCTAGTCAGCAGTAAGTCTATGATAACATCTCCCCTTTCCAATCCTTCACTGTATTCAGGGAACTCTTTCCTTTGCCCTCTACCCTTCCCTCTTCTATCTAGTGTTAGGGGGTTGAAGGTAGAAGACACAGGATGGAGAAGGATGGAAGAAAGAAGAACCCACAAAGTAGGCAAGGACAGCTACAAGTATCTCTATACTTCTACAATTCAAAAAACTCAACAGTCCACTCAGATGTGATGGCAAAGGCTTTAATCCTAGCACTCAAAAGCAGAGACAGGTGAATCTCTGTGAGTTTTCCTGGTCTACATAGTGAGTTCCAGGACAGCCAGAGCTATACAACAGATCTTGTCTAACAAAACAAAACAAAAAACGAACCAGATGAACAACAAAAACCCCTAAAATTCAATGGTCCTAATAAATGTTCACACACCAAAATACAAAAGAATCTATCAAATCACAATGCAACATCCACAAAGTCAAGAAATGTATGTGCCCTCCTATGAAGCAGGCTCATCAACTACTGAATGGGGTCATGCAATGGTGTATGGTGCAGAATGCAAGGAAATCCAAACACACCCCAGCGTGACTGCAATACCAGAATAAGCAAATGGGTATGTTTAATTTGGACGCATTAAGCAGATAATAGATTTTAAATGATTATAATTTATGTGTATGAGTAATTTGTCTGCATGTATGTCTGTAAACCATCTGCATGCCTAGTGTACACAGAAGCCAAGAGAGAGCTCTGGATTTCCTAGAAGCGGAGTTACAAATGGTTGTGAGATGCTGGGTGGGTAATGAGAACTGAACCCAGGTCCTCTCGGAGAGCAACCAGTGTTCAAAACCACTGAGCTCCAGCCCTTAAATTATTTTTAACATTAAATGACTTTTAGATTCACATACTTTACAAATTTATCTTCTTACCATTTTATTATTTCAGCAGTCAGGAACCTATGTTACAATTGTTAAAGCACAGCCTAGGACTGGGGCCACAGCTCAGCACTTGTCAGCAGCTTAACATGTTAAATATTAAGAACATAAATGCAAACTCCCTGATTGAGGGAACTCTCATCTACTTCTACTGTGTATTAATTAATCATCACTATTTAGAAGAATTTAGAAAATCTTGTTTGTGTGTTGCTGAGGCTATGGAATTGTACATATGTAGAGAGGTCAGAGGACAACCTCAGGCTTGGCTTCCTGTCCTGTAACAACTTTGAGATAAGGTTTCTTGCTCACTATTGGGAACCTACACCAAGCTGGCTAGTCCGAGCTTTAGGTGATTGTCTCTGTATCGCAACCCGCCACGAGAGCCCTGGGGTTACAGACATGAGCTGTGTCTGGCCTTTTCACTGGTTCTGGGCATTCAAGCTAAGGTCCTCACTCTGGCATGACAAGCCTTCCCTCGCTGAGCCAGCTCCCACCCTGCAGTTCTATTTTAAAACCAGCTCAGTGCACAGCTGAAGAGATGGCTCAGCAGTGAAAATTATGTACGGCAACTGCAGGAAGCCCGAGTTGGGTTCCCAGCACCCACACAGAGAGCTCACAACTACACACAACTCTAACTCCTGGGCATCTGATGCATCTGTACTTATATATGCCCCATTCTGATCATTCACATGCACACACACAAACACACACACATACACTTTAAAAGAAATCTTTAAAAAAAAAAAAATTAAGTGCCAAACAGTGCTTCATGGTATTTCAGACAACTACTTAAAAAAATTTTTCCTAACATTTACAAACATTTTTTTTAAGATTTATGTATTTATTATATATGAGTACACTGTATCTGTCTTCAGATACACCAGAAAAGGGCATCAGATCTCATTACAGATGGTTGTGAGCCACCATGTGGTTGCTGGGATTTGAACTCAGGACCTCTGGAAGAGCAGTCAGAGCTCTTAACCACTGAGTCGTCTCTCCAGTCCAACATTTACAAATATTAATGAAATAAAAAATTTTGTTATTTTTTTTGAAGACTAAAAGGCCCTCACTCTAACTCAAGATAGTAGAGCAATCTGTGTAAATCTTCTTTCATTAAGGGAACAACTTCACTACGTGCTTAGATATGTAACACTCAATGTAAAGGTGACCCTGACAGTGGTCAGTCCCTTCAGTTACTCTGTTCCAGTTGGCACAGTCTCTGCACTATTTCCAGGTGCGTACAGAAGCATGAAACAGCCACTTCAGAACTCAGGAGAAGCCCTGGAGGCAGCCACACATCTAGGTGAACTGTGATTTGAATTATGACTTTGGTACAGCCAGTAATCTACCTTATTGTGCATACCCTTGCTAGAACACTGGAATAATACAATTAGGGTCCACGCATAGGAGATGCAACAGAATGGCCTGTTTTCTCATGTATCTGCCACCAGAGAGCCTTTAGACCTCTGCATAAGGTGCCTAAAAGGGAGGCAAAAGCAGGAAGAGGAAATCCCTTCCTGATAAGGGGGAATGGGAATGGATGTGTGGCTTTATCTCTCCCTTTTCTCAGCTTCCGTGCTGTCTCTCTCCCTTTGGTAGGAATCTGCTACAAGACATTTTAAAGATCTAGCTTATGGTTGGGATCTGAAATGCCATCCAGAGGTGCACGTGTTTGAACATGTTTCCTGAGCTTGGTGGGACTGTTTTAGGACTGTGAAGCCTTTAGGACATAGAAATTAAATGTTGAAAATAGGTCATCTTTTCTGAGGGTTTCACTAGCTTCTGGTTAAGATGTGCAGCTTCCTGTCCGTACAATGCGAACAAGCCACCACCTCAGATCCTACTATACCTTCCTCCCATTATGATGCCCTGTACCCTCTGAAACTATGGGACAAACAAGTCTTCCCTCCCTGTCTCTGTTAGGTATCTTGGTCAGAGCTGAGTAACTCACACAATAATTCAACACATTTCATTCTCTAGAATTATGAGTCAGTCTTGGGGGAAAAAAAGGTTTAACTTGGTGGACTATAACTGAGACAGCTGCAGTAACCAGTGCTGAATCCACTGTTAATGGTGAGATTAGACAGAGATGTAAGTAAAAAGCCTACACATTTCAAAAGTATTATCAGGTAAGTTTTAAGTATTACTATTTCGGTTTCTAAATCCAACATATTTACTTATTTGTGAGTGGGGGAGGTGGTATGCAAGGGCCACCTTTGCAAGTGCTTGTTTGGAGGTCAGCGGACAACAAACGGTCACGGCCACTATCTCTTTAAATGTTATGAGGCTGCAGTGCTAGATAAGGCGCTTTAAGTAGATACTATCAGAGCCTCTTCCTTCTGAGGCACTCACTACCCTTATCTTTGACATGCTAGGTTTAAAAGCATCAGATGGTTCTCTTTCAGACAGCAACACTAGATGGTACCGCTCTGTTATCATCTGATTGGCTAGGTGCAAAGCCAAGGCCTCTGCCCATTACCTTTTCCCTAGCAGTGTGGTTGGGCTTCATAGCCCACAGCAGGTTTTAAGTGTTTAAAGTGATACAACACAAAGGCCTGTGCAGACATCGAGAACACAGAGCAGCCTCCTACTCACCTCTACCATATCTGCAACTGGCTTGCCTACTTCGCCCAGGAGAGACATGTTACTGGCAGCAGGGCCAAGAGGCCCCCACCTGGGCTGCTTCTGTGTCTCTGGCATATTACTGCTCTTTGGACTCTGCAGTTCAGGAAAGTCCAACCTGCTAAATTCAAATTCGGGTTTAGAGGTAGATGCACTTTTTGTAAGAATCCTGGACTTCCGGTCAGGTCGCTTGTGATAACCATCTGTAATTACAGAAAGAAAAGGTGGGGTAGAAGTCAGAATAAGCCTTGCTCACTAGCACTCAAACCTGAACTCCAGAGACATGAGTGCCGTGACTGCTGTCGACAACTCACTCCTACTGCTCATGGTTTTAATAGCAGCACTAGACGACGACAGGCATCCACCGGGACGGACATTTCTGGAATAACACTGAAGCTTGTGAAAACAGCCAAGCCTCACTGCACAGCTGGCCACATCCGAGCTGGGCAAACTTCAGGGGAACCTCACAGATTTCCTGTGAGTAATCAACTCCCCTTCCATCTATAAGAGCAGAGTGGGTGGAGACCGCTGTACAACCATTTCAGCCTCTTTCCCGTACCACAAGCCATGGACAGTGAAGTGACTGCAGTTCCATGAAGCCCTCATAGAGTTCTAAGGCCAAAGTCAGTGCATCTAACACTGAAGTTTCCACTTTCTTGTGCCAGGTGGGTTATGAGTACAGAAAAACGTCTAAAACCATGTGATACAATTACACATGTGAGTTCACAGTCCCAGTTAAACACACACACAAAGCTGTAAGCTGGGTGTACTGGTGCACACCTTTTATGTTTTATCTATCTAGGAGGCAGAAGCAGACAATCTCTGAGTTCAGGACTGGATGGATCTACAAAGTTCGTTCCAGGACACCAAGAGTAACACATTAAGAACCTGTCTCAAAACAAAACTAACAACAGCAATAACTAAAAAGAACAAAAGCTGTAAATCATTATAGAAATACTTGTGGGGGCTGAAGAGAAGGGAGATTGCTTAGCTGTCTTACAGAAAACCCGGTTCAACTCCCAGCACCCACATGGCAGCTCACCACTGCCTCTAACTCTAGGATATCTGATACCTTCACCCAGATATGCATGCAGGAAAAATACTGCACATAAAATAAAAACAAAGCATTAAAAAAGGAATGAAACAGTTCTATCTGTAAAGACTCGAGGGCATAAGAGATATTAGAAATGCCTTTTCTTAAGTATAATGCTACACCTATCAATAATCCCAGCACTTAGGAGGCTGAGGTAGGAGGCCCGGAAATTCGAGGTCAGTCTGGTCTAAATAGTCAGGTCTGGTCTCAAAACTAAAAACTTAGGTACCAGGTAACCCCTAGCTTTCGGCCAGGTGGGAACAGAAATTTTTGAGTTGGGAGATGTATGTGCAGTCTCCAGTAACCAGACTGCCTAGCTAGGTCTGGTGCCAGTTAGCATCAGATTTTAACTTTACTTAAATCTGTCTGCTACTTAAAGTGTCCCCTCAGAAGGAAGAGGGGCCAAGTTCAGGAATGAGCATGGACACACTCAGTGTAAAAACTGTGGCTATGAAGCTTGAGGTCATCATCTGTATGGTATGTGATGGTTCTAACAGGCTAAGGAACCTCTGAGTATACAATTCGACACACACACTGTAACAACCCATCCCTACTCCCACATACACACAACTGCCTTAGGGAAATGACATGTAGAAACCATAGCTAGTCTGATGGCCTCAGCTAGGCCAGGCTCCAGGCACATTTCTTGGAGCAGTCATGATGAGTAAGCCCACAGAAATGGTGGTGTTTTGGGAAAGTGGGGTAGACTGGCATTATACCAGAGTTTGTCTGCTTTACCAGATTTCGGGTGACAAGCCCCTCTGGCTGATCTTGCCTCACAGGGCACTGCACCATCAGCCCTTCTGCTGCTTGACTTTTGCTCTTCGAATGCTCTTCTCTCGTCAGAGCATTTTTTCTGTAGGAGAGATTTTAAAAAAACAACTATGAAATAGGAAAACTACCACCACACTGGTAATGAAACTTCAACACAACAACCCGTAAGTGCTCACAACTCTCACATTTAAGAACAGACCAAACCATTTGTAGAAAGGCTATCACAAAAAGGTAAGCAACACTTAGATATCACACAACACACTAACTTCTGACACTGTGAACAATCAAATGACTAACATGAGATCCTGCAAACCCACAGCATTTCCTCACCTTAAACACACCCTTTGCTTCCTGAGGAGGGCACACGTGCTCATTTCGGGCCTTTGCTGTCCGAAAGCCTGGGTGACACTGTGCTTGGCTGTAATCGTACTGCAGGGTTGGCACTGAGCAAACACTCTGTGCGGACTCGAGGGCATAAGTAGGATAGGCAAAAGGATGCAGCGCTATCTCAGAAGACACATACTGTGCTGGAAGAGCAGGGGCTCTGAAAGCCATGTCTTCAGGATACATTTTTTGTCTAAAAAGCATAAATTTCAGTTGAAGATTTCATAACACAAATCAAGGACATTAACCACTTTTGAGACGCGAATTAAAACTTTTTAATATTTTTTAAAGAATCATTTACTTTCACTAGTTGGTAGGGAACTCCCCTATCAACAAACAACTGAGGGGTAGAGAGCTAGCTCAGTTAGTAAGGTGCCTGCCCTGCAAGCACAAGGCTGAGTTTGAGCTCCAGAGCCTACCTGAAAAGCAGTGCATGGCAGTGTGCTCCTGGAACTGGAGCCCACAAAGAGGGAGTGCAGGTCCTTGAAGCTCACTGGCCAGCCAGTCTAGCTGACTGAGAAACTTGAGGTTGAGACTCAAAGAAAGAGAAGAACTGAGGAAAGGCTCAACATCAGTCTCGGGAGTTTGTATACAAGGTCACACAAGTGCATTTACCACACACACCACACACACCACACATACATGCACATACATACATACGGCCAAATGGAACCTCCTTTCTCCCTATAAAGGATGCTGCCGACCTTTTGCTTAAAATGAATGAACTAAGGCTGGGTAACAGAGCTCAACGGTAGACAGCTTTCATAACATGCACAAGGCCGGGGCTTCAATCTACAGCACCACAAAAAGGAAACTGGGTTAAAAAATAAGTTCCCATACAACGCCAGCACAGCAAGAACACTCGCCAACAGTTTTGCACTGTACCGCCAATCAAGTACCTGACAAGGTCTCGGCAACTTACACACTAGAGCAGAAAGGCCATTCTCTTGGCTGAGGAATTGCAGTACAGCCTGCACAGCCTTCCTCCGGGACCTCAGGATTCCGCCCTCCACACCCTGCACTGTGCTCAGAAGGTCTGAGCGTAAAGAAGATACTGCACACCGCAGAAGCCAGGAGCCAGAAAAGTTGGACACTTTAATAACTCTTCAGGAGACTAGGGAATGACCTCGAGGGCTTATGTATGACAGAAATAGCGTTACCACTGAGCTCTGTAACTGGAGATGTGGCCTCGCTAAGTTGTCCAGCCTGGCATGTTATCTAGCTGATCCTTCCTCTGTCCCCTTCCCACTTATCCTGCCTTCTAGTCATTCCTTTTTCCAATACAAATGTGAATTTGTCTAGTTCACTTTTTTCATTTAAAGATTTATTTACTTATTATCTATTAAGTACGCTGTAACTGTCTTCAGACACACCAGAAGAGAGCATCTGATCTCATTAAGGATGGTTGTAAGCCACCATGTGGTTGCTGGGGATTTGAACTCACACAACCTTTGGAAGGGCAAACAGTGCTCTTAACCACTGAGCCATCCCTCCAGCCCGTCTGGTTCACTTCTGTTTTGGTGGCTCTGAAGATCGAGCCCAGGGCCTGACAGATGGCAAAGAAGCACTGTGCTGCTCAGGGATATCCTCAGTCCCTACATGTGTGGAAGGTATCAAGTGTGAACAAACCCTGCAACTGTACTAAGTACTGTATTCTCTGTCCTTTCTTGAATGAATTTTTGGCACAGAATCCAGTCAGGCTAACAGACCCAGATCTTTGCTTGCTGAAGACCCTCCTTTCCTTATCTGTAAGACATTATACATTTCAGAGTATGTGAGGGTCTAATTACCCCAATCTCCAGGAAATAAACCTTCAAGAGGCAAAGTATTTAGAAAATACGTACTCAGACGCTGATGATTCCTGTACAAATGGAGAGTAAGTGGTTGCACAGCCTGGGAAGACACATGCTTCTGAGGACTCTGACCATGCCACTTTGAGCCCAGCAAACTTAGGGACAAATGGTTTGACATCAGCTGACAACTTGATGCTATCCTGAGGAAGAAAAGAGGGTGGGGATGGGCCTTAACAGTCTTAGGATGCAGATAAGACCCCCCAAAAAAGGGTGCTCCATTCTAATAGGCCCAATGCTGATTAAAAAGGTGCAGAACAAAGACAAAATTTGTTTGGCAACAATATCTCCCTGATTCTTAAAAATTATTATTAGAAAAAAAAAAATAGGTTCCTGAACCTTACAAGTGAAAAAGGATAACGAATTAAAGTCGAAGGAAAATCCAACCTTGTTATATAACAAGAACCACCACTCAGAATGTTTCTGAGGATTTAAACTTGGAGACAGTTAGTTATTTTTACATCTCTCATTTCTATACGATATATAAGAAACCTAGACCTAGTGTAACCAAAATATACCCAGAGAACGCTCAAAGCTGTTGTTTCAAACACATTGCTGCCATTTACTGCCATCTAATTGCTCAATAAAAAGCACCAAATGTTTGATTTGAACTTAGTAAATTACACAGAACCCTTGTGAGAAAGTCATCGCACAGCCGCGGTGCCTTGAAACTCAAAATAAAGCTTTGTACTGCATTACGGAGTATGGTTATTCTGACAACTTTATCATCCTGTTTGGCCAATTTCGAGTGTATTTCTGTGACGGTCGGCACGCCATCTAGCGGTCATGCAAGGCGCGGACGCAGGTCTGAGGAACCCGAGGCGGTAGGTGGCCTCTGTGGCATCATTTCGCTGGCCCAGCCGTGAGAGGATCAAGCCGCCCCACCCAAAAACCTCAAGCCTGGTGGCTCCGCTCGTATGCCTAGACCCGCAGCCCGCCCCTTACCTCGCCTTCGGGCTCCCGCGGCCGCTCCGACGCCATGGCGGCCACGGAAGAGTCCGCGCTGTGAAGCCACCGGCGCGCCTAACCAACGACTCTGCGTTTCCGCCTTCCTGCGCCGTGGCGCCAGGATGTACGTCACCAAAAGGCGACAGAGGCCTTCTCTACCGGAAGTGCCCGGCGTCGCGGGCCTACAGGGTCGCACGTGGAAGCCTGGTACTACTGCTTTTGCGGGTGGCTTCTGGATGGCCAGTAAGGGTGCGACCAAGCTCTTCTTACGTGGGCCCGGCCTCGTGATGTGACACTAGGAGAGGCCAGGCTCTCTGAGCGCCCAAAGGTAGGCCCTCACTGATGCCGTGCAGGAGAGGGAAACTTCTGGGAAGAATGGAGGCCTGCAAACCTAGTCATGGCAAGCTCCGAGGAACGCCCGGTAGTGTGGAAGGTAGTGGCAAGGTGGGATGTCATGTCAGGTGCTTGCAGACAGGTTAAGAAACCACAAGAGTTGTCGAATGTTTTTAGTTATGTGAGACTTATGGAGTCTGGAGAACAGGAAGCACCCACAAAACACAGCTTCAGAAACTAATGTAATTGAGACAAATCTAAGGACAAAAAAAGGTCACCTGCAAGTGGGACATGACAGGCCTTTTTGAGACAATGTGTATGTTTCGAACAGCCCCTTATTTCAAGCAACATGGCCAGGCAGTACCAGTACTTGTTCAGGCAAACACTATTGGTTTAGTGTATCCCACACAGAAGACTGTGGCTCAGTAGTGTTTACTGTACTCAATGAGGAAATCACCCCTGCTAATGTCTAACTACAGTCTTGTTACTGGCCACTCATTTATACTTTTTACATGGCTGTCCAGTAATGTGTACTTAATTTCTTGGTACACACACACAGGAAAAAAAATTTAAGAAAAAATACATACATGCGGCCTGTTTATTGCTTCTGAACTAACACTTTTCTTTGAAACCATTAGTTTTTTGTATACTTGTGGACATCAAGTAGTAAAGTTGGGCTTTTTTTTTTTTGTTCACTTGCACAATCCAAGTTATTTGGGAAATAAACTAGCAATAAAGCCGTAAAATCTACTTTGACTCTAGATGTACTATCCCCAGTAAGCGATCCTTTGGAACTTAATATTTCTTTTTCAAGTATGTTTATTTATTCTAGGGGTAAAAATAATTGAAGAAATCAAGTCAAATTTCAACAAGTGATAAATGCAATATACAAACTTTATTTAACAAAACAGGTAAAGTAAAACAGGCATTTATATTAAGAAAAAACTACAATTTGTAACAACTTAAAATAACCTACTTGCAGTTGCATTTAACTGAGCTCTGTTGCTGTGAAGAATACAGCTCATGCACAGGTATGGATGAAAGATTTGTACATTTTTCAAGTATTCACTGAATACTACCCTATATACACATATACATTAGATTTGAAAGATTAGATGATCCCAGCTGTACTTCATTTCTGTTGTTCTTTTGGAAGAGGTCGTCTAAAGAGAAGAATGTGCGGTTCTGTGGAAAGGAAATAGGCACCATTAAGTTTTATGTTAAAAACGACTAGTCGCTATTTGAATTGTTTAAAAAGAATTGTCAATATAATAAACATTAAATGCAACAAAGTTTTATAATAGCATTGCTCCACTATTTTCATCTCTGACCTATTTTAGAAAATTGTTTCTACCTGCAACATCATTTCCAGTGAATAAGAGAAATGTAATCTCATTTGGAAAAAGGACAGTTAATTCAAGTCAGCTGTTAGATCTCAGGCTAATCCACATCAAAAATCACTAAGTTGGAGAGATGGCTCAAAGGTTAAGATCACTGACTTCAATTCCCAGCAACCACATGGTGGCTCTTAGACCTTAAAATTAAACCAGGAGAGTCCCCCTATTCAATATGATGAAGGTCAGCAATCTATAGTTGTTCCTCCACTGCTTTTGTAATAGGTAGAGTTTTTGAACTCTTAAACATATGTGCCACAATCCTAAGAAAGTTCTAATACAGACTCCAGTTTAACAATGCTGTTTTTCAAGTATAAAAATATAGCATCAATTTCTGTATGTGTGTAGGGCATCAATTTCTGTATGTGTGTAGGACCTAAACACTTGTTTTATGCTGAATAAGTCTCTTTTACAGGTGGAAACAATAACATTACTTTCCTTTATAGCCAAAGCTTACCTGGTTCATGAATCATGTAGTGAACCCATCCTAGACTCTGTTGGACACCAAGTCTCCTCCACTCCTCTTCGGACATCAAATGAGTTTTGGGTACTTGTTTAGAGAGTTCTCTGGGTAACATGACATGCCTGTTAAAATATTCAGCCAACGATTAGTGATATCTTTCCTACCTTAACACTTTATACAGGTACCTTTGAGATACTTTAAATTTGAAGGGTTTTGTCCTCAAACTCAATTTTCTAAAGCAACCCCAGATACTTCAGGCTTTTGATGCCTTATGTTTAAGTATAAGGCCAAGAGTAAACTGTACAAAAATGAAAGGCATTTTACTCTATAGGGGTAAATTTCTAGCAGAATATTTGCTATTGAGTAATCTTCCAGGAATAGCACCTTAAAATCTAAATTGGGCACATTATTACCCTCTTCTGTAGCTCTTTGGTCATGAAGCAACTCTTGGTTGAAAATATTCAAGTACTATAGAAAGAACAAGACCATACCCAAGTTAAAAAAAAAAAATCCTCTCTCTCCCATTAAATATATTGGTGGTATCAGAATAGCTAAAACAGCAAGACAAAGCAGAGGTAAATCTAAAAGGGAGCTGCATAGCAGAGTAAGAAAGAAGCCTAGTCCCAGGATTAGTTGTCACCTCAACCTCAGACGACGAAACTTTTAGTAAGGAGGACAGGAGATGACCAAACAGACAGTGAGTGTGCTTCCTCTTATTCAATACTAGATCTGTAGTTATTTTATATATTCCAGTTTGCTTCATGCTTCAAAAAAAAAAAATTAAAAAGCAAAAATGCCTTTGGAATTTTATGTAGACCTTTACTTTAGTTTCCCAGTAAGTGACCAGTGCATTTCCAAAACTTTAGGAAAGCATGTAAGTCTTTATTCATTATCAAGTCATTATGAACATATTTTTTCCTTTTCTGTGGAAAACCCACACTAATCTTTTCTTAATAACAGATCTAACAATTTAATGAACAATTAAGCTAAATTAGTAATGTATAAGAGATATACAGAAACCTTGGAATCTCATTAATGTATTGGGGGCTAGAGAGATGGCTCAGCAGTTAAGAGCACTGACTGCTCTTCCAGAGGCCCTGAGTTCAAATCCCAGGTGGCTCACAACCATCTATAATGGGATCCAGTGCACACTTCTGGTGTGTCTGAAGACAGCTACAGTGTACTCATAAATAAAAATAAGTAAGTCTTCAAAATATCCATAACCATCACTAGTGACTTTGCTGTTTGTGATCACCTCCCCCACCCCTATTAAGCTTTAGTGCAAGTTGGCCTCAAACTATCTTTTTTGCTTTAGGCTCCCAAGTGCTACAATCACAGAACTGGGTACAGAATCTAGCCAGATGTTTCTTTCTAATGAATTGACCATTAGATTTACAAATTTCTAAATGGCCAACAGACCAGAGAAAGACATTTCTTTAGGCTCCTGCTTGAAACCAGCAGCTTCAGTAAACTGCTGGTCTTGATTCAGGGCCAAAACAAACACAATTTTAACACATATATACATGAGCAAATGTGTACCCTTGCCTGCATAAAGCATTGTCACCACAAAGTATCTTTACATGTTAGCCTCATTTTACTCTTTCTGGTTATAGTTTACAAAGTTTGCAATTATCGATTTTTGACAATTATAAGTCAGTGAGATGATGTAGATACAAGCTCAGCTCTGGACTTTTAGAACTGGGATAGTGCAACCCCAGTGAGTTCACTCTAAGCACTAAACTGTCCATAACAAATTTTAAGCTGTGGATTATTTGAGTGCAAATAATCCTTAAATCAACTTCACCACATTAGGTTAATGACTGCACCCCATCACTGCCATTTCCAGACACCTATATAAATATTCTTACCCACACTAGTTGCCACCCATACTTGAAATACTGCTCAGTATTTTTGTTGTTATTGCTTTGTTGCTATAGATTATAGTAGAGGCAGAATTGCCAGGTTTCAGGGCACCTTGGGTTACCTATTTTTGGAGACCCTTCAGTGTCTCATCCTCAACGACTGTACAAAAATATCCCATGACCTTTTATTTCCACTATCAGTCTTTTTAAAAGACAGCAGTTCACCAGGGGTCAGGGTCAATAATATTGATGATAATGTGTATGATTTTACCTGCATATTACTGATCATGTACAAGAAAAACTATTGCCAAAATCCAGTTTTGTTTGGAATACAAAAGTGCAACGTGTGACCACTTTATAAAAAGCACTCAAAGAAATCCTCAATTTTATTTTTGTAAAGCAGGCTCCCAAGCTAGGCAGGATGGCCCACACATACCTCCCAGGACTAGAAAGGCAGATGCAGCTAGATCTGTCTACAGAGTTCCAGAATACCCAGGGCTCTAGAAACCCCCCCCCTCAAAAATGCCAATAGGAAAAGGACTCACATGTTATTAGAGAAAGGGCAATCTACTGTTCCTAGCAACCACCCATAGACAAAACCACTACGTTTTGAAATTTGACACATAGTTCTACTACATATGAATCATCCTAGATTCACACCGCTGTGCCACATCACCAGTACACAGTCCTTTTCAAGAGTACCTCTCAAATTCTTCATCTTTTGTTAAGGTTGGTCAATTAAGCTCAAACCAGGTGTGGTGACACACCCACGATCTTAGCAATTGCTGAGGCAGAACAGCTAGCTTAAAAGTCACTTAATGTTTCAAAGTAAAATCTGAGCTCTGGATTCCATTACTAATACAGCGGTGGGTAGTAGACTAGCTCCTAATTTATTTTGAAATAAATTACCTCAGACAAACCCGCAAATGTTCCCGAACACAACAGACACATCTTATATACCGTAAGTTTAAAAACAATCTTACTCTGGCAACGTCATAAAGAAACGTATTTAAGCCCATATGCTAAACATTTCCACCCAAATAATTATTTGCCTAATTTAGAAAGGCAGTACAATTACTTTCGGTAATTATTGGATATTCACAATCTGGGCTCTGGGTTACTATAATCAAATATTATGCCAACTTATCACATGGTACCATTGTGAAGTTCGTTATTATAAAAAGAATATGTATCTAAATTTTTAAGTTAAATAAAAGCCCAGGAGACTTCCTAGTTAAAAACATCAACCTCATAGCATTAGTGCATCGTAAAACAGCCTGGAGAAAGTTTTCTGGCTGTGAAGACTTCTATACTAGCGACTAGAGAGAATGGGTGTGGGGCGGTGAATCCATTCTTTAAAAAAAAAAAAAAAAAAGTGTCTTATTTCTCAAACAGCACACTGGACAAACCAAAAGAGCAAACAGATAACAAGGTCACTATTTGCCCAAGGGAGTAACAGGTTTTACCCACCTGGATTTCTTGGCCGTGTCCCAGAATGCAACGCTCTAATCCCAACCCAGAAGAACCCAGCGGCGGAAAGGTCTTTGAAACCACACCCCAAGTCAGCATGGGTACAATAAAGTTAACTGTAACCCTCTCATCTTTCCATAATCCCATTTGCTAATTTTATTAACGTGGGTACTACCTTCCAGCGTATTTCAAGGTTTAAAACTCATAACTTCCTCAAAAGCCCCAAATGCTGGGTACTACCTTCCAGCGTATTTCAAGGTTTAAAACTCATAACTTCCTCAAAAGCCCCAAATGCGGCCAATATACACTAGCAATTTTAGATACTGTAATCCCCCACCCCCACCCCCCAATCCTTCCCAGGGCAATCGAGCTTTCAATTTGATCGTGAAGCCCTCACGAGTTACTGAGTCTGGAGCCATTACCCAGACACCAGTAATCCTTTCCGGGGATTTCACCTCCAGGGTAGTCCGGGCCAATGCAGTGTGCGGTCGTAAACTCCCAGCCGAGGCACTGCCCAACCACCTAAGGGCTCCCCCGCTCCTGCGAGCCCCGCAACGCGACACAAAGCGTGGTTGCCCAGACGGACTAAGGCCTCTGAGGGGGGCCTGAGCCCCGACCACCCGGTATGACCTCCCGGCGTGGCCCTCCTCCGCAGGCGTTGCTCACCGATATTCATAGTGCTCGTCGAAATACTTGTCTGAGTAGTAGATCTGCTTGTGGGCCATCCTGCCGGCGCGCGAAGAAAAAAACGGGAGCAGGAAACGAGAAGCAAGGAGCTCCACGTCCGCCTAGAACCAGCGCAACGTCTCGAATGAGGCCAACGACCGCAGGGCCAACGCTCTGGATTTGAATCCGACAGCCCGCCGCCGATTGGACAAAGCCACCGACCAATCACGCTCCGCGCGGACCTCGAGGACAGATAAACCAATCAGAGGTCTGTTGCAAGGTTGCGAGGGCGGGAGTAAGGACAGGCTAGGCCTACAGCGAGGAGCAATTCTTAGAGATACCTAGAAGGGAGGAGCCGAGTCGTTATGTGCCCCACAGCGCGTGCGCAGTGGTTTAGAACAAGCCTGGGGGCAGAGCCGTTGGGTGGTGGGAGGACACTAGGTGAGGTATCGCGGGGTTTGGGAGGCGGCTGCGGATCTCTGCGGGCGGTGAGGAAGGTGGGCTGCCGGGGAAGTCACTTTTTCTTGCTCTGCCCGGCGCCCCGGCGTGTGCCAGTCCGCTTGGGAACGCCTCTGTAGACTCGGCCGCTTACCTCCTCCGATGGCCGGGGCAGGGAAAGCCCAGCTGCGGAGAGTTCCGGAGCGTAAAGTGCCCTCCGCCGCCTCTCGTAGCAACGCTAATTACGGTTGGGTGCGATCTAGTCCCAGCTTAAAAAGATGTGTTCATGGGAAAGAATGTTGCCAGGGTGTTAGGTAGTGGTTTGGTGAAGCAAGTTACAAATAACAATCATTTTCTACAACAAGCAGGTGTCATTTTTCTGTTTAGTTTTATGTGAGTTGTTGCAGCGCAATGCGGAGTTTAACGAGACTCGGCGACCTCTCAGTGAGTTGCTCTGGTGTGGCTGTTGGGATAACTAATTCATGGCAGCTGGGCGTACTGCCAGGTCAATACCCCCACCCCTTCTCTTTTTTGTGTTTTGAGACAGGCTTTCTGTTGTAGCCTTGTGCTCCTGTAGACGAGGCTGGCCTGGAACTCCTGCCTCTGCCTCCCAAGTGTTGGGATTAAAGGTGGATGTACCCACCACTCTGATCCTGTCTAGATACGGAAGTCAGCAAGATAACATGTTACTGCAATTTTATTTCTTACGGAGTTCGATAATCAGGTTCCTGCTGTCATTTTAACGACACGTTTCCTGACTTCATTTGACCCTCAGTTAAAAAGAACACGAGATCTTCTGACTTCTTGCACAACTTAAAAAGTTATTTTTAGCACTAGAATAATAAAGGTGCTAATTGCCTACCCATGTTATCACGTGAGATGAGAATTACAGTTTCAACGTGTAAATATGTGGAGGATGTAAGCATACACCCTGTACACAAATATGCCGAGCTATGAGTGTCTTGTTCTGAAAGACCTTCTTTAATTACTAAGCAGTGGTTCTCAGGCTTCCTAATGCTTGCAGCCCTTTGATGCAGTTCCTCATGCTGCGGTGATCCCAGCCACAAACTTATTTTTTGCTACTTCATAACTTTAATTTTGCTTTTGTTATAAATTGTAAATATCTGACATGCAGCCCCTATGGGAGTCTAGCAGATTGAGAACAGCTGATCTAGAGGAAGTACCTGCTTTCCCAAGTCTCTATTGCTAAAATCCTTTACATCTCCTTCCTGTTCACCATAATGTGCATTTGCTTACACAGTTTCTCTGCCTAGAATCTATTCCTAAGTAGGCACAGACTAAAAATGTACTGTGATGGTAAAGATGTGAACAAACTGCTCAAGGGGATAAAGAATCTAGGAAATGGGGCTGGAGAGATGGCTCAGTGGTTAAGAGCACTGATTATTCTTCCAGAGGTCCTGAGTTCAAATCCCAGCAACAACATGGTGGCTCATTACCATCTGTAATGAAATCGGATGCCTTCTTTTGGTATGTTTGAAGACAGCTACAGTGTACTTATATATAAAATAAATAAATCTTTTTAAAAAGGGGGAATTTTCAAATATAGGGTAGTGCAGTCCAGTCCCCTGTACCAATTATGCAGGTTTAATAATTAACATTTTGCTAATCATGTTTCATCACTTCCCTCCCTCCTAGCCCCCTGGTACCTTTTTAATTTCCTTTTGGAACAGAGATTCACTCTGAAGTCTAAGTTGGTTTTGAGCTCATATTTATACACCCTCCCCCACGGATACACCACTGTCACTTAAGAGATTTGGAACTAGATGCTAAAATGATATGTCAAATTGTATGTTAAAAATCAGGGACTGCAAATTTATATCTAACAATTTAGCTGTAATTTACTATATAAGTACTATAAAACACAAAGTATTCTAATAGATGCAAAAAAAAAACCATTCACATACATCTAATTCAACTCAGTAAGTCTACCTGTGAAGCATTGATTAATACTACTCAGAAGAAGGGAAAGTTTACTAGGAAGAGTATCCATAAAGAAAGATATTAACATAATTCTTACAAAGAAACATTAAGTAGTCCCTTAATTTTTTCGATTAGCTTTATCAACAGCAGGAAATTCAGCTTGCCATTATAACAGTGTATCCTCGGTCCCTTTCTGGGACCTCTTCCTGTGTAGGGTCCTTAATATCCACCACAGTAACAGATCACTGAAAGTGATGTTACAAGTTTACAAGCTAGGCAGCAAAACCATACCCTTGAAGAGTTATATGTAGGTGTTACTGCCCTTACCCAATAGAATAGTCTGGGTGACATCTGAAGTCTGTGGCTAGTCCCTTCTTCGACTTTCTCCAGGAATGTTTGCTTTCATCTGGAAGACAGGTAGGGAAGATTAGCTTTTTGTTTAGTGCCAGCTGCCTTGAACACAGTACAAAAGAAATGAAGCAATGGCCCAACCCTGTGAGTTCAGCTATCCATCACTCATGTAAAGAACCAGTGCAGCCATGCATGGCTGTAACTCCAGCACTGTAGAGGGAGGGGAGGAGTGGAGGCAGGAGGATTGCTGAGGCTTATTTGCTTCCAGTCTAGTAGTAGGTTCATAGAGACCATGTCTCAAGGGAATAGGCCAAGAATAATAGAGCAACACACTCAGCATCCTCTCTGGCTGCTGTATGAGTACCACTGGCACACACACACTTTTAGGCTAGAAAGATGGCTCAGTAGGTTGTGTTTGCCACTACACTGACAACCTGAGGCCATCACAGAGGACACAAATGATGAAAGTAGATAATTGCCCCACAGTTGTCCTGTCCTTCCCTCATGCCTTAGCACATACCCACCTCCCAATAGATAAATGTAAATAAAAAAACAAAGGTCTTTTCCTGTGCACCAATAATAGTAGTCCTTTTGCCTTCTGTTTATTAGTGTGTGTTAGATTGGCTCATTGTCATTAAATTCATTGCTGTTGCCTTTTGCTGTATGGAATATTAATTGTACAAAGTGGTGGGTTTCATCACATTTTCTTACCTGTATATCACACTTGTGTCTTTCTTATGTTCACTAAAAATAGTAAAAACTAAAAGCAGGACTGTTCCACGATCTTGAGACACTTTGACAAGATGGGACTTTAAAATGAACATTGGGTTTTACTTAAATAAATTCTTTCCTTATTCTCTGGTCTACACTGGCCTCATAACATGAATGGTCAAGTTTTTCCTCCTTAGTATTCAGACCAACTTGCTTAAAGTTATAGTTTGATGTTATATCAGTATGTAGCACAAACGTTTTTTGTTGTTTTTTGGTTTGTCTTCTTTTTGGTTTTTGTTGAGACAGGCTCTATGTAGCCATGGCTTATCCTGAAGCTCTCTCTGTATGCTTGACTCTCCGCCTCTGCCTCCCCAGAGCTGTGATTAAAGGCATGTGTCACCATTCCTGGCTCAGCTCAACAATTTAAATGATCTCTGCTAATCTCTGTAAAAGCTTCAGAGTTTTGGATGTGCTGTGGATCTCATAACACCTCTGAATCTACTCGGTTACCCGTCCAAAGGCTTCTTCTAAATAAAGCATAATGGTGGAAAAGGGTCCTAAATTATTTTTTATTGCCACCTAACCAACTGCCTCCCAAGAGTAATGACTTTAACCAGATATTCCCTCTCTTCAAGCTCTTCCCTACTGAGCCATCTTTCCAGCCCAAGGAGGAGATCTGGTTTATAATAAGCAAGGTCAGAACACTGCAGGGAAACTACAGAAGCTTCAGATGATCCATGGCCAACACATGGAGAGCCTTCCACATGCCCACTTTAAAACTGGAAGGGTATTACAATGCCTGTTGTTGCCATGCACAAATATGATCACAACCTATGTGCTGTGACGGGAAAAAGATTTCAACACTGCTGCAGTGAGATCTTTGGGGAGAAACGCAGTGGTTAATTCCAGGGGACAACTTGACTAGGTTAGAAACCCTGGGCATTAATATGCAAGAACAGTAGGTATGCCTGTGTGGGGTTTTTCTAGAGGATTCACTAAGCAAGGCCTGCTATGAATGTGGGCAAATCAAAACTACCCTGAGTCTTATTTCTCTCCTATGAGGAAAAAGTCAAAATAACGAATGCTAGTCAAATGGGAGCATGGCTTGCCAGGGTAATGTACAGAGATGCTAGTAATACAGTGTGACCTCTGTGAAAATCAATTTGGTAGTTCCTAAAAACCTAAAAGTAGATCCAGCTGAATCCTGCCAGCTATACACCCGAAGGACTAATTTAGCATATGGCAGAGAAATTGTCACATTCCTGTGGCACCATTCACGACAGCTAAGATATGGAATCAAACTACATGTCTGTCATATGTTATGGGGGGATTTTATTTATATGTAATTAAATGATGTCACTTGGAACTAGATGAAACTAGAGACTGAATTCAGTGAAAAGAGGCAGTCTTCTAAGATACATGCCATACATTCTGTTAGGTGGATTCTAGATGTCTCTAAAGGGTATGTACATACATGTATGATATGAAGGTAGACAGGAAACTGCTTGTGGGGAGGAGGAGGAGAACTTAGGGGTACAAAGTAGTAATGGGGAACTTAGTACACTCCACACACTTGGGATGCCAAAAGAAAAGTGGTTATTTTGTTTGCTGAATTAAATAATTTTCCAAAAAGGCACCTTCCAAACGGTTATAGAGGTGCACAGCTGTCATCCCAGCACCCCAGAAGCTGAAGAAGGAAGGTAATGAATTGCTATTAAAGGGACTAAAGCTACTCCAGGATAATTTAGCCCTGGGTCGGCAACATTACAACTCTGCACAATTCACCAAATTCTAATCAGTCATCAGTTAGCCAGTTAGATTTGTAGACTCTTCAACTTTGGTGTCATTTTTTTTTTCTGTCTGAAAGTTTAGGTGAGTGTGTGTAGTGCATGTGGGTGTGGAGAGGGACTGGAGATTGATTGACTCCAGGGCTACCAGCTAGACAAACACATAGTTCCTAGTCCTGATTCTGGTAGGTGTGTAGGGGAAATCGTACATTCATCCCCACCCGTGGTGTCATAGACTTCTTTTTGGAACTCATCTCATTGACATAAGCAGCTGTATCTAGAAAAGTTTGTCTTCCTAACCATCACTTTGTTCTGGAGCTGCCGAAGGAGCCAGAGGCAAAGACAGAACTAGCAGTGTATTGCTATCATTCTGGTCATCATGGAGATCAGATACTGGGAGCCTCATGTGCAAAGCAGAAAGCAGTATCAAATTATGACTGGAGGGTACTACACCTTCCGATAGCAGCCTTGAAAAAAGGAAGAAGTAACATTACTATCTGCCTGATTGCCCCTCTCCCTCTTGTTGCCTGGTCCACCTATCCTGCTGTGGAGGCATTCCTTCCCTGGTAATTAGAAACTACTTCTTCAAGATTCCACCACGGATCAAGGATCAGAAGCTCTCTAGGAATTCCTCAGGACTCCAGTACCAGATTAGCACTGCTAAATTATCCCCAGCTGGGCAATAGTTGTCCAGGCCTTTCATCCTAGCAGAGGCAGGCGGATCTCTGAGTTTGAAGCGAGCCTGATCTACAGAGCAAGTTCCAGGACAGTCAGGGATACACATAGGAACGTTGTCTTGAAACCACCCCCCCCCCCCGCCGCAAAAGATGCAGTTTTATGTACAGAACAGACACTGGCCTTTCCACCAGGAGACAGTACGTCTGTTGTACTATCCAGTCCACAGCCTCTACGCCTTTCTGATAAATCCCATATCAATAAAAAAAAATTGTTTTTAAGTGATTGA
Organism: Micromys minutus; assembly: GCF_963924665.1. Taxonomy (NCBI): domain Eukaryota; kingdom Metazoa; phylum Chordata; class Mammalia; order Rodentia; family Muridae; genus Micromys; species Micromys minutus. The sequence goes on from NC_137969.1 coordinate 102,863,580, forward strand.
TTTGGGGTTGGAGAGATGGCTCAGCAGTTAAGAGCACTGACTGCTCTTCCAGATAGACCTGGGTTCAATTCCCAGTACCCACGTGGCAGCTCATAACTAACTCCTGTTCCAGGGGATCTGAACCCTCACACAGACATATGTGCAGGCAAAACACCAATTCACATAAACAATAAATTAAAAAAGAAAACCAGATATGGGGTACTTCTTGACATGGAATGCTTTCCGATTGCTATCTCATGGTCTTTCCTTATGGATTCAAGATTGCTATGTGTTTTCAAGTTCTCTCTCTCTCTCTCTCTCTCTCTCTCTCTCTCTCTCTCTCTCTCTCTCTCTCTCTCTTTCTGTACAGAAGCTTACCACTTTTAACTGGCCTGAAACATGGGATCTTCTTGCAGACTTCCACGTGCTTGGATTATAGGCACATGTCACCATACCTAGTTATTTTATTGTTATGAGAGAAGGGTTTGAACTGAGGGTTCCAGGGTACCATAGTGGGGAAGGCAGGGTGCAAGAGCTGAAAGCAGCCGGGCACACTATAGTCACAGGTAGGAAGCAGAGAGGGGGGTAGGTAAGAAGGAGGGAATGAGTGCTGGAACTTGGCTGCATCTTGTTTAATTCACACCATAGTTAGGATAGATCTGACCACCTCAACTAGCCTAGATTATTAATCTAGATAATATCTCATGGACATGTTCAGAGTTTTGTCTCCATAGTGAACTTAGGTCCAACCAAGATGACAATCAGGGTTGACCATCACAGCTATCATTAGTTTGTAGAGAGACACTGAGGGATTTACCTCCCTGCAGCAGGCAACGCAAGGTAGAGAAGACAGGTGCAAAATAAGGAGCGATGCCAGGCTTTCAGCTTGCTTTTGGTTACTTGTAGGCTCCAGTTATGGCCCAGTGCTTTCCAGCCAAAACACTAGCTTAAGTGCCTGTTGTATGAGGTGTTTCTGTTATCTGATGTCTTCTCAGAGTTTCACCAAGGACCACTGTCTTAAAGTTTTCATTACTTCAACAAAACACCATGACCAAAACACAAGTTGGGGAGGAAAGGGTTTATTTGGCTTACACTTCCACAGTGCTGTTCACCATTGAAGGAAGTCAGGACAGGAAGTCAAACAGGGCAGGAGCCTGGTGGCAGGAACTGATGCAGAGGCCATGGAGGAGTGCTGCTTACTGGCTTGCTCCTCTCATGGCTTGGTCAACCTACTTTCTTATAGAACCTAGGCCCATCAGCCCAAGAATGGCACGGCCCACAATGGGCTCCCCCGGCAATCACTAATGTTTTATATCCATATCTTATGGAGAATTTTTTTTCAGTCGAGGTTCCCTCCTTTCAGATGACTAGCTTGGGTCAAGTTGACAGCACAGAAGCTAGCCCACCTACCTTCACCCTTCCAGATGACATTTGCATATTCTCTTGAGTTTCCAGTTGCCTTTTCTGTTCACCCAGTGTCGGTTCTGTTGTGGCTGACTTTGCTATTACACTTGGGGAGGTCATGTTGGAGCCATGCTAGCCTCTGAGCCTGGGAAGCTGACCTTGAGCTTCTGGCACAAGATCAACAGGTCAGTGACGAAGGGCTAAAGAAAAACCAAGGTTTCCTTCTATAAGATCCTTGTGTGGCCTTGTTTTTGCTGAAGTCTAGCCTTTGTTGTTGTTGCTGTTGTTTATTTTAAAGACTGGGTGTCACTGTGTAGCTTTGACCAGCCTAGAACTCACTAGGTAGACCAGGCTGGCCTTGAATGTATTCAGATCTACCGTCCTCTACCTCCAGAGTGTTGGGATTAAAGGTGTGTTCCACCACACCCAGATCTAGCTTTCTCTTTTGATACCCAATGTCTGTTTCATTTTAACTTTAGACTCAAAAGGATTGTAATGGTTTTTGAATATTACCTGCCCAGACTGAAGTGTTAGAAATGCACACTTACAATCTGTACCCTACCAAGGGACACACAAACAAAGCAAGAGTAGCTTGGCAAGGCAAATCTTTTTGTAAAATTTTGCTAGATCCCAAACAAGGGTAGTAAGCACATGGGGGTGGGGAGGTGGCAACATGACTCCTGTCTTTATTCCTGAAGTTGGTGGTAGCTGAGATTCATCCATTGGTGGGAACTTGGCATCCAATCTCACACTTCTTATAACCTTATAACCTAACCTAGAATGGGTCTTCTAAGCCAGTAGTTCTCAGCCTTCCTAATAACCCCTTAATACAATTCCTTATGTTGTCGTGACCTCCAACCATAAAATTATTTTTATGTTATAACTGTAATTTTGCTACTCTTAGTTACTCTTGTTACTCTTACTGTAAATATGATATGCAGGATATCTGATATGTGACCCCCGTGAAATGGCTGTTGGAGCCCAAAGGGGTCAAGCACTATCCATTTCATTGGGGGTGTCTGGGATCCTGTTGTCCCCTCCTGTAGCTCTAATGAATGACATCTGTCTTTAGTCTGTGCTAAAATTGGATTGTTGATCTGATGGTTTCCTCCCAGGCATGACACAATCCTTCAGCTGAAGCAGGTATTTACCAAAACTTGATTCTTAAAAACAAAGTAGCAACTTTACATCTCTAAGACTTGCTAAGACATACCCTAGCCTGAAGACTCCAAGCAGGCTGAGCAGGAAACAACTAGGTTCTAAAATGACCCTTCCCTCCTCCCCTCTCAGTTTTAAATAGAACAAGATAAGAACCTTGAAAAACCTGTTTTCATTTGGTTTGTTTGGCTTTTTCTTTTATTTGGGGGGGGGGAGGGGAAGGAGAACAAAGGCAGTGAAGACACAGTTCCCATACCATAATGCCACAACTGCAAGTTAAAAATCATCATAAAGATGTAAAATATTTAGTTGTTGTCCTCTTAGACTTATTAATATAGACCCCCTTTAAACTCACATATAGAGGTAGGCATTGTGGTGCATGTTTTTAATCCCAATATTTGGGTAAATTCTGTTGAGTCTGACCCCTGTCTGGTATACAATTGTCAGGCCAGTCAGGGCTAGACAGTGTCTCAAGGGGGAAAAAAAAGAACAAAAGAAAACAAGACAGAGAGACAGGAACACAGAGACAGGAACAGCAGACAGGAACTAGTTGAGTTAACCTTAATTTTCTCAAGGCCTCCATTGGCTGGTCTTTTTTTTTTTTTTTTTTTTTTTCAGGATAAGACTTACTCTAGTCCTTGAGGGTGTACCACAGCAGGGAGTCCAAAAAATGTTATATCTCTGGAGTGAAGGAGGCACCCCTCTCACCCGAGTCTTTAAGAAATAATTAGATGGGTTAGGGTATTCCCCATTGTCATGCTCCCAGACATCCTGGGTGAATCTGAGTATAGCTTGTATAAGGGTTAGAAACCCTGACTTGAATTCCAAGCCTTGTGGCCTAACCCATCCCCCAGCTAAGGTTTTTTTCCCCCTTTAACTTTATTTTAATAATACCTGTTCTGTATGTGAGTACACCATAGCTGTCTTCAGACACACCTGGAGAGGAATCAGATCCCATTACAAATGACTGTGAGCCACCATGTGGTTGCTGGGAACTCAGGACCTCTGGAAGAGCAGCCAGTGCTCTTAACTGCTGAGCCATCTCTCCAGTCACCCCAGCTAAGGATTTGGAGGCAGGTAAGAATAGGAGACAGTTTAGCTTGCCTTATGATTAGCTGTCAGGGGCCAGCCCTGCCTGGCAGGTCTTCTTTCTTGTTGGTTCTTCTTGAGGCAGGCAGCAAATGGGGAAGACTGTCAGCAGATTGTAAGACTCTTGTCTTATGAGATATTTAGGGTTTCTGTATAATAATTAAATGTTCACTTATTTAAGTCTAAGTTACTATGCTACTACTGTAGCTGATCTGGCTTCTGTGTTGCTCTGAGGCCAGAAACTGCAGTCTCTGGCATTTAGCATCTTATCCTTAAATATCAGGATATTAAGTAAAGGATTAATTGCTAGAGCCTTTTTTCTTTTGTCCAGATGCCTTTTGCTAGTCAGGCTGGGGGAAGTTTGGAGTAATAAACTTCTGTTGAAACAGGAAAAGACAATAAAGATCACAGAAGGAAAAACTTTCACATAAGCAAAATATGCATAAATACATAAATTCATATACATATTCATACACGCATATTATATAAATTTCCATTCAAACCAGTAGGGTCTAGCTTGCATACATTCTCACAATTACATACCCACACATACACATATCCATACTTTCATATGCATTTGGAGCAAGAGACCAGTGCAGAAAGAATTCACTCATTCTGGATGAAAAATGAGCTCAAATCTTTATTGCATAGAGAAAGAAAAAGCATCTACCCTTTTATTGCTTACATGAATTAAACCTAAGCTTGCAAGAAAAAAAAAGCTTTGTTCCTTTTAATAAGACTAAGCCAGGGCTAGAGAGATGGCTCAGTGGTTAAGAGCATTGACTGCTCTTCCAGAGGTCCTGAGTTTAATTCCCAGCAACCACATAGTGGCTCACAACCTTCTGTAATGAGATCTGATGACCTCTTCTGGTGTGTCTGAAGACATCTACAGTATACTTATATATAATAAATAAATAAATCTTGTTATTAAGAATAAGGCCTGTTCTGACCCATGCTAAGGAGAAGCCTGCCTGGTCCTGCTCTCTGCAGCTTCTTTTTTCCTCTTTCCCTTTGCATTCTGCACATTGCTCTCTTAGATTAGATTTTTATGGTACCTATAGTTTATAAGTTATTCCACTCTGCATTCTCCTCCTAATCTATCTCTCTCCTCCTGCTTTCATGTCACAATAATGTCCTTACTCTCAAAGCCTTTTCTTTTAATGCTATGCCTATACTTCTAAGTTCTTCTTGAATTCAGTTCTGTCTAAGTTATTCTCAGACCAGTTCTGTCTCTTTGTCCTCAGCACTTAATGCATCTTTCAGAATGCATGATCACATGGTAAGAAGTTCATCACAAGTTTACACATAAATTCAAGTTATACATTGAAAGAAAAATTTACAACAGAGAATGTCTACATGCATATTTAGTAGGAGTGATTATCTGGCGAAACATTTATCTACCTGCCATAGCCCCACAGGTTCACTGAGAGTCAAAAAAACATAACTAAGAGAAACATATTAATAGTAGGAATCTTTCCTAAAATGATTTTCTCTTGTGCCTTGTCTATAGGAGCAAATCTAATGTGAGTTATTATAATCTGAGGCAGACCATCTCAGGAAGAAGATCAGCTGCTAGTTATTAGCTTGTCCTATGATGGCTCCTGACAATTGACTGACTGAAGAAGAGACGACTAGAACCCGGTTAACTAACAGCTCTGCATGTTATGCAGGTCCCACCCAGAAGTGGACAGCTGCTGCATTACAGCCCCTTTCTAGGGCAACCCTGAAAGACACAGGTGACAGGAAATCTTCAGGCAGTACACATGGCATTAGTTCGTTTGGAAGAAGAAATAGACAGATGTACGACTGTTCACTGACTCATGGGTTGTAAGCCAATGGATTAGCTGGATGGTCAGGGACTTGGAAAGATCACGATTGGAAAATTTATGAGGAAGACATCTGGGGAGGAAGTTTGTAGATAGATCTCTCCAAATGGGCAAAGAATGTGAGGATATTTGTGTTCCATGTAGATGCTCACCAAAATGTGACTTCAAGATAAGGAGGAGTTCAATAACCAAGTGATTAAAATGACCCATTGTGTGGTCAGTCAGCCTCTTTCCCCAACCATCTCTTTCATTGCTCAATGGGCACATTAACAAAGTGGTCATGGTGGCCAAGATGGAGGTTATACTTGGGCTCAACAACACAGACTTTCACTCCCCAAGGCTGACCTGGCTATAGCTTCTGTTGGATGCCAGATCTGCCAACAGCAAAGACCAACACTGAGCCTTAGTTATGGCACCATTCCTCGAGGTGACCAGCCAGCAACCTGGTGGCAGGTTGTCTACATTGGACCACTTCCTCCGTGGAAAGAACAATGTTTTGTTCTTATTGGAGTAGAAACTTATTCTGGTTATGAATTTGCCTTTCATGCACATAATGCTTCTGCCAAAACCACCATCCATAGATTTACAGAATGCCTTATCTACTGTCATGGTTTCCATACAGTATTGTTTCTAACCAAGGAACTCACTTCACAGAGAATAGGCTTTTAGAGACTCCGCTACAGCACCAATTAGGAGGCAGCAGCATGGAGGGCTGGGGCAGAGTTCTTCAGAAGGCAATATATGCTTTGAATCCGTGTCCAATATCTGGCACAGTTTCTCCCATAGCCAGGATCCATGGGTCCAGGAATCAAGGAGTGAAAAAGGGAATAGTTCCACTCACTATCACTCCTAGTGACCCTCTAGGAACATTTTTGCTTTCTGTACCTACAGCCCTAAGTTCTGCTGGGTTAGAAGTTTTGGTTCCAGAGAGGAGAGTGCTCCTGCCAGGAACCATAACAAACATCCCATTAAACTGGAAGCTCAGACTTCCCCCTGGTCATTTTGGGCTTCTAATGCCCTTAAACCAACAGGCCAGGAAAGGAATAACAGTGTTTGGAGGGATGTTAGATCCAGATTACCATGGGGAAATTGGATTGCCTCTGCACAATGGAGGTAAGAAGGATTATGTCTGGAGTGCAGGAGATCCCTTAGGGCACCTCTGAGTGCTGCCATGTTCTGTGATTAAAGTCAATGGGAAACTACAGCAGCCTGATTCAAGCAGGATGACAAAGGGCACAGAACCATCGGGAATGAAGGTATGGGTCACTCCTCCAGGAAAAGACAAGACCTGCTGAGGTGCTTGCAGAGGGTGGAGGAAATACAGAATGGGTAGTAGAGGAAGGCAGTTATAAATGCCATCTAATGCTATGTGACCAGTTGCAGAAATGATGATTATAAAGTAATATGGACGCTTCTGTTTTATTTTTTTAAGATTTATTTTTTGTATATAAGTACCACTGTAGTTGTCTTTAGACACAGCGGAAAAGGGCATCAGATCTCATTACAGATGGTTGTGAGCTATCTTGTAGTTGCTGGGATTTGAACTGAGGACCTCTGGAAAAGCATTCAGTGCTCTTAACCTCTGAGCCATCCCCCCAGCCCCTGTTTTATCTTGTTAATAACACATTTGTATAGATATTTGTGATTTCTTCCAATTTCTTTAACACCAATCAGTATTTAAGTTGAGATACTAAAAGAATGTTCCCAAGGGATATTGATCTATTCTAATTTTTTTCTTTTTACTTTCTAGAGATTCATTTTTATCATTATATATAAGTACACTGTAGCTGTCTTCAGACACACCAGAAGAGGGCATCAGATCCCATTACAGATGGTTGTGACCCACCATGTGGTTGCTGGGATTTGAACTCAGGACCTCTGGAAGAATAGTCAGTGCTCTTAACCACTGAGCCATCTCTCCAGCCCTAGTCTAAATTTACAATGTGTTTGCTATTGTATGAGGAATAATTATATTGTGTTAGGCATATTTATGACTTAATTATTGTTTCATTTAGACATGAGATATGATTTGTGTCAAGTTGACAAGGAATGTATTGTAGTGGCTATTCCTGGTTGTCAACATGACTATATCTTGAATGAACTACAATCTAGAATTGGAGGGCTCACCTGTGATCCAGATCTTGAGGCTTGAATACACATGTTTCTGACCTGGATCTTAACTTAATAATCTTGAGGCATATTGACTATGAAAATCTTAGGCCTAGGCAAGGTAGTACAAGCCTTTAATCCCAGGAGATTGAAGCAAGGAGATCTCTGAGTTCAAGGTCATCATGGGACAAAGCAAGTCTCAGATCCAGGTGTGGTGGTGCACACCTTTAATCTGGGCCACACCTTCTGCTGGAGGCCTCCATAATGATATTGGAAGAGGAAGATTCATTCTTCTTTAACTGCTTGCACTTACTTGCCAACACATCTATTTGAACTTACTGAAGAGCAGCTGAAACAACTAGCCTTGTGGGACTGAGGAACTGATGTAAAAAAAAGCAATTTTTTGGGGGTTCTGAGACTTTTCCAAAACACCCCATTCTTAGAATGTGAGACCCTAAAGACACAGAAATAGCTGAAGTCAGACTCAGAGACTTTCTAGTTATCCCAAGGCTGTGAGATCCCTCTTGTGCCTGACAAATAAAAACAATGGCCCAGAGTAATTCTCAGAAAAACCGCAGAATATACTGATAGCCACCTGGCCCTCTAGAAAGCCCTAGATAGGGTCCTGATGCATGTCACAATTAACTCATGCCCTAATCACCCAATTCTGAGAAACAAAACAAGGACAAAACCCCTCAAAGTTTTGAAATATATAAACAAGTTTCTGAAAATGTAAAAACAAAGTTTTAGTAGACAGGTCAATCTAAAGCTATACTGACCAAGCTGAGTTAAGACAAAACAAAAATGATTGCTTTAGGAGCAGCTCCCCTACCACTCCCTGTATTGAATCCCAAGGAGAATGCAAATTGTCAACAACCTTACAGCCAAAGTTTCTCCCCCCTTTCCTCCTCTCTTCCTCTCCTCTTTCTAAAAATTATACTGCTGACCAGTGGTAAAATAGTAGTTCACCCCCCTCATAAAAAAGTACAAAAGATGTGTGCTTTTTGAGTTCTGGGTTGACGCTCCCTGCAAGGATAAGCAACCCCATGTACATGGAATAAAAACCTCTTGTTATTACAGCGATCTATCGACTAATTGTGATTTGTGGGTTGTGCTCCTGAGCTGACTCCTCGGGGTCTTACAACACAACTACTAGATTCTTGGACTTTTCATCCGCAGCTGCCCATTGTTGGGTTAGTTGGACTACAGACTACAAGTCATCACGATAAATTCCCTTATACATCGGGACATTCCATAAATTCTGTGACTCTGACTAATACACTACTCAAGTGTACTCCCAAAGTATCTCGGTATGAAGAATAGATGGGCCAATCTGACTTGAACTGGTTTGGGGTGCATGCACTGTGATGCAAAACTGTCCTTTAGTAAACTTTTAAGGAGAAGCCTGTATTTACTGTCTTATGCCTATGCATAAAGGGGTATGCATATGATTAAACTCAGATGCATTGTGGGTGGGGACATAAATGGTAAGAAACAATTGAAATATGGGACCCAAATCAGTCTATCATTCAAAACATAAAGCCACCTAAATTACCTGCCTTAGTAGCCAGGTCTTCTGTGCTGGTTCCTCCCCTTAGTAACCAATCTCTGAGTGCTGGCTCCTCCCCTTAGTAACCAGCCCTCTGTGCTGTCTAATTTTATGTCAACTTGACACAAACTAGAGTTTAGAGGAGAGGGAACCTCAACTGAGAAAAGGCTTTCATAAAATGAGGCTGTAGACAAGCCTGTAGGGCATTTTCTTAATTAGTGGTTGGTGTGGGAGATTCCACCCCATTATGGTTGATGCCTTCCCTGGCCTAGTGGGGTTGGATTTTATAAGAAAGCAGGCTGAAGCCGGCCATAAGGAGAGAGAGAAAGTAAGCAGCACCTCTCTCTGGCCCCTGCAGCAGCTCTTGCCTTCAGGTTCCTGCCCTGTTTGAGTTTCTGTTCTGATTTCTTTGAAATGGACTGTGATGTGGAAGAGTTAGCCAAATAAACCCTTTTCATCACAGCCACAGAAACTAAGGCATTCTCCTTCTCTTGAACCCTGTAAAAGGAATCCCTGAACAAGAATCAGGCCCCTTAAGAACTTTCAGTCCTGTGGTCCACTGTCAGTCTTAACAGTGAATTTCCCTATAACCCTATCACTTTGTGCTGAGGAAGCCATCTTTTTTAAATTTGTGTGCTTCGTGGCCATAGCTCTGCCCTTCTGCGTGCTGGCAGATGGGTAGCCACCCACATCCAGCGGGCTACCTCTAGGGTTCACTACTTGTAGCCCCAGTAATGAGCCTGGCCAGTGTTGTGGCAAATTAGGGCACCAGGAGCACAGTAAACCCTGGGCGGGAGAAAGGAGGGGAGGGAGTAAGACATGGGAATCAGTGGGGCAGATGTTTTCAGGGCTCTTCCCACAACAGGGCTCCAGGGGAAGAGAGAGCTCCAGGATCCACTGACAGTTTAAAAAGAGAAATGGGGGTGGTTCTACTGGACAATATAGAAGGGGAAACTATCTTTCAAGTAAGGGCTTCACCGACCTGAAAGAACAGAGGCTCCTGAATGAATGAGCCAGCCAGTCAGAAAGATAGTAAGAAAGGAAAGTAAAGAGATTTAGAGAGTGGTAGTCTCAGGGCAAGATCCCCACAGCTACGGTTATTGTTTGTAGTTGAACAAGGGACAGTTTGGACTTTTAATCTGGAATAAATTACAATCTGGACATGGAGGGCACACTTGTGATCCAGATCTTGAGGCTGGAAGACACAGGCTTTTGATCCAGATCTTGAGGAATAGTGGCCATAAAAAGTTTAGGCCAAGTCATGGTAGTAGACACCTTTAATCCCAGGAGACAAAGGCAAGCAGATTCTGAGTTCAAGGCCATTTTTTGACAAAACAAGTTCTAGGTGAAGAAAAGCTTAGGCCCAAGCATGGTGCATACTTTAATCCCAGCATTGAGAAGACAGAGCCACGCAGAATTTAGCCTGTGAAGGAGTTGGGAAACAGGACACTGGTGATAATGTAGTAGAACAATGGGGCTATGTGCCGGCTCCAGCAAGCAGTCAAACCCAGAGGCTTTGGCCATGTGGCTCTCTTGTCTTTAGAGTCAAAGGGCTAAGGTCATCAAATGCTGATTCGTGCGATAATCAAAAGGGAACGTGGTGTAAGTGACTGAAATAATATGCAGTTCCTAAGGAAGTAGCTTATGCAAAATAAAAGACTGGGCTTTGGTCTGCAAGGTAGAACTATCTGGAGTAGAACACAAAGCTATCAGCTTGTATCCATCAGCCGCTGCTCCCAAACACCCCTTCCTCAGGACCACCAACCAAGCTGAGGATGGTCTTCAGCACAAAGGAAAGAAAAATTCACCAAGAGGATACTGCAATTATTAACATCTATGCTCCAAACACAAGGGCACCCAAGTTTGTAAAAGAAACACTACGATAGCTTAAATCACCTCCTGATCCTCACACACCGACAGTGGGAGACTTCAATACCCCACTCTCACCAAAAGACAGGTCATCCAGTCAAAAACTAAACTGAGAAGAGCTGGAGCTAACTGACGTTATAAGCCAAGTGGACCCAATAGATATTCCCAGAGCCAGTTTCTCAGAAAGCTAAGACGATACATGACAAACCAGCATAAAATGCACAGTAGTGGTCACTGTGATGCAGCAGCTTCTCTGGAGGATGGTTTCTCTCCAGCTTCACTGAGAAACAGAAACGCTAACAGACAAAACAAAAGACATAAACAATAAGGAAAATCCAAACCAAACCCAAAACCAACCAAAACAAAAACCCACAAAACATTTCTTTTGAAAATAGAGCAAAAAAAAAGTTCTGTTTTATATATATATATATTTTAAATCAGGAAGCTATGAAGGAAACAAACTTATTTTTAGAAATCCAAGTGGCTTTTTGTAGGAAGTTTCTAGCCCTACCGGCAATTAATCATGTGGTGTGTGTCGCTATTTCTGCAATGACATTTAGAATTAAAAACATTACCTGTGAAGCACTGCAATTAATTGTTTTTTAAAATTATTCCAGAAGGGAATTCCAGATGATACATAAAAGTTAATGATAGTTTAACCAACTGCCTTGATTTGAATCCCGTTGAAGGCCAGGCTTAGTAGGAGACATTTGAGTTGAACTAGTTACTTTTCTTATGGGTGTGGCCCAATACTTGGCAAAAAGCAATTTACAGGAGGAAGATTCCTTTGTGGAGGGGTCACTGTACCTGGGAATACAGTTCGTTAGTGGTGGGGAAGGTACAGCAGTAGAGCTACTTGTGGAAGTGAAAGCTGCATCTTCACATCTGGATGGTTCACATCTGGATGGTTCAGGGAGCAGATGCAAATCCTGGTACTCAGTTCACTTTCTTCTTTTTTATTCCATCTATGGCCCCAGCCTTTGAGCCGGGCAGTGTGAACCTTTCCCTAACGTTGGTCCTCTCTGAAACACCCTCACGGGCCCATCCCCAGGTACTCCAGTCTCCTAGGTAACTCTAAATTAAGCTGAGTGGTTAAAGATTGCCCAGCACAGGGTGAGTGGGATGATGCATGTCTTTCTTTTCTTCTTTCTTAAAACAATTATTTTTAATTATGTGTGTGTATCTGTGGGGGGGGGGGGCACAAAAAAGGGTGTCAGAGTCCCTGGAGGTGGGAGTGGTTGCCAGTCACCAGTGTGGGTACTGGGAATTGAATTCAGATCCTTAGCCAGAGGAGTCTGTGCTCTTAACTGCTCCACCATCTCTTCAGTCCACTGAGTTTATTTCTGTGTGAGGTTTTGCTCTGCTGGGACTAGATAACTTTCCTGCAGGTACCTCAATTTTCTTGCTGCTGTAACAAAATGCCTGACCCAAGCAGCTTAAGGAAGGAAGGATTTTGGTTCACAAGAGAATAGTAGGGAAGTCACCATGGTAGGAGCTGGAAGTGGCTGGTCACAGTCATGAAGGGGGGGTAGAGAGGGAGGGGAAGAGCAGAGGGGGTAGAGGAAGAGAGGAAGGAAAGGAGGGAGGGAAGGGGAAGGGAAGGGGGAGGGAGAGGGAATAGGAGAGAGGGGATAGAGGGAAAGAGGGAAGAAAGGAGGGAGGGAAGGAGGGGGAAGGGAAGGGGCAGGAAGGACAGAGGGAGGGAGGGGGAAGAGAGGGAGAGAGAGAGTGCTAGCTCAGTCTATCAGGTGACACTGCCTATGTTCAAATTGAGCTTTTCCACCTCAGTTCTGGAAACCTCCCTACAGATATGCCCCAAGGCTTGTTTCCTTAGTAATTTTAGATCCTGCTGCAGTGTGGCCTTTGAACTGTCACCTGGGTACCAGCTAGGGGCATCGGGGAAGGAAGAATGTAAGCCAGGTTGCCATGACCAGGGTGCTTGGTGAAGGGGTTGAGTTCTGAGACAGTAAGAAGCTATCGTGCGTGTAAAATAGAACAGAGACTTCATGCCATTTGACTTACTAGCTTTTGTTCCTCTGTGGCACAACTGTGCACATGAAGGACAGAGATGACCTCGGGTCATGCTGTTTCCTTTGACATGGCAACAGCAAGCTATAAGAAAATCCAGTCTTAAAAATAAATAATAATCTTTGCAAGAAAAAGCCTATTATACTAATGGATATTTAAAGTCCTTGGCAATGCTATTTAAACCATGTTCCTTCGATCCTTTAAGTAAAACCTAGTCACTCAGGTGACATTTAACAATAAAAACAACACTATCCTATATAGAAGGCTTTAGGGGATAAAATAGTGAGCGTTAGCCACCCATCCCGTGCAATACTGAAAATAGACACAAGGGGGCGTACTGCTCCTGATGTTTATCAGCTGCCAACTAAGAACTAGGATGACCCGGCTTTCCCTCCCTCCTTCTCCCTCTCCCTCCCTCCTTCTTCTCCTCCCTCTTCCCTCCCTCCTCCTTCCTCTCCCTTCCTTCTCTCTTTCTAACTTCCCTCCTTCCTCTGAAACGTGGTAGTATTCCCTCTCTGCATCAGATTTCAGCCTACCAAGTATGTAGCCTTAGGCTCACACGATTCCTGTGGGGTGGCCGAGCCAGCTGCTGTATCTCAGGCTACAGGATGTTCACCTGGGCGGGGAGGGGGAGGGCGCAGAAAATAACCATACTCGCTGGACAGGAAGCAGAGGATCATGACAGGTTATCTTGCATGTGGGCTTGTATAACAGCTTTTAAAGTGGCAAAATAAAAGACCCCTAAGACCATAAAGCTCAAAGACTCAAAACAAACAAACATACCACTGCAAACACAGCCAACAGGCAGAAAGATAGAAAAATAAGAAGGTACGTTTGTAACATAGTATTAAAGATACCAGGAGACCGTGCACACTTAAATCAATATCTAACAAAGTTCACCATAGTTTTGGCTTGTTAGTACATTATAATTAGATGCATTCCAGAATTTCAGTGGCTCAGTGAGATACTAATCCACAGAGCTTTAGCTAACAGAATGCTTGTTTACTTAGGTGTGTGTGAGCGTGCGTTTGTGTGTGTGTTATTTCAAGATAAGTATAAAGTCCTTAGTTTCCTGGGCAAAAGGAAAGGGAATTTTGTTTTGTTTCATTGTGTTTGAGTCTCATTCTGACCAGAACTAGCTGGGAATTGTTGGTGTGGTCCAGATTGGTCTTGAATTCACGACCCTCCTGCCTTAGTGGTTAAAATGCTGGGCTGGTAGTTACATACTTCTACTCCCCACTAAGAAAAATCTCCCCGTCTGATGTTTTAACAGTTGGCTCCTGTAAGTTATGCATGTTTGCAACTTAAAATGAAAACAGTAAGAATTAAAGAAGAATATTAAGACACAAGTTCAAAAGTAGCCATTTATCTCGTGACTCACAAACTAACACACAGGGAGACAGGGCCAACACTGGCACAGCAGGAGACCGCAGCCCTCAGCATCCCACAGACACACTGAGTTTGGCAACCGCCCATGCATGTGGATGCCTTTGTGGGAGTCTGGGAGCTCAGCGGAGAGGCTTCAATACCTCAGTAGAGTAAGGAAAGGGGGGGAAAAAAAAGGAACAAGCCTATCAGGGAGAATACATCAGGCAGGCTCACTGTCTCATAGGCCTGTCCCCATCTGCAGAACCCAGTGACAAGAACCTCCTCCAGCCATGACTTCTCCCAGAGGGAAAACAAGAACATAATGAATGCTTGGTTCCCCAGTCACGTGGGAGACCAACAGACCTGGTTCTTTTCTTTCTTTCTTTCTTTCTTTCTTTCTTTCTTTCTTTCTTTTCTTTTTTTTTTTTTTTTTTTTTTGCCTTCTCAAATGGGATGACTTGTCTTGAATAGACAGGAATGGAGATGGTGGTGGGGGATCATAGTGACTAGGTGACTAGGTCATGGGACCCAACAAAGGATGATTGGTCTTCCAGATAGATACCTTGGAAGCTCTGCCAAGAGGCTCAGGCACACACCTCCTAGCCTGTACCATTGCAGATGCCCCGCTAGAAGTCTAGGTGTGCCGCCTGGAACTCTGCATACATCCCGAGACAGCCCATAGACTAGTGTGGACATTCAACTGGATGAGATCTACAGTCATGCTCCCCAGGATGCGTATGGGGGACCCAGGTAAGTTTGCCTTTGGTATGTCTTATCTAGACTAGGCTAACTGAGGTAAGAAGACCCACCCCAAATGAGTGTGATGCCATCTCCTGGGCTAGGATTCTAGACTTCCAAAAGAGAAAGTGAGGCGGGTACCATCATGAATCTCCCTCTGCTTCCCGACTGTGGCTGCCTTGCGACCCGCTGTCTTGCACCCCACCTCTAGGATCTCCACAGCACGGGGGACCAACTTGTGAGCAGAATAAACTCTTCCTCCCATTGTTTTTGTCAGGCAGCGCATCACTGAAATGAGCAGAAGTATCCCACACAGTGTGCATAGGCTTCTTTGTTGCCCCAAGCAAACGCAGGCAACCGGCTGAACTCTGCAGAGCTGGAAGCAGGCAGTTAACCTCGAACACTCTGGCACTGCCTAAGGGAAGAGAAGCAATTCAGAACTTGGCTTAGCTTTATGAGACTCAGATGAGGCCAACATTTTCAAAACATTTCCCAACCGTGAACCAAAGGGATAAAGCCACAAATATGACTGAGGAGTGGGGGAGGGGACTCCCAGAATCCCTGGCTCAGGTGACTAGTGGATGTCTGTCTGTCTCTTTCAAAGCCACTCAGTAATGACTGGACATGCCTGCTTTTCCATATGTAAAGGCAGCAACACAAGGCTTCAAGAACATGGAAAACCAGAAACGTCAGTGAGTTGTCAGGGAACACACAGAGGACATGGTGAAACCACTCCATGGGCAAAATGAGAAGTTCAACAAAGAGGTAGAACCAAGAAGAAGGAGGAGGAGAAAGAGAGATGGGGGGGGTGTAGAACTTTTGGGGCTGAGGAAGGTAAGAAATCAAGTTTAGAAACGTGCTAAGCATTTCAACAGCAGACTTAATTAAGCAGGAAAATAATTCTGTAATTTTGAAAAAAGGGCCACTTGAAGTTATTCCTTTAGTCAGGAGGGAAAAATCAGAATAAAAGAGTAAAGGGAGTTTATAGGATTTCTGAGACTTCCCAGTATGGGCCAGCATGGACATTCTGGGAGTTCCACAAGGAAAAGAGAAAGAGATCAGAAGAAAGCTTGTTTGCAGAAATAATCGCTTCTAAATGATAAATCCCCAGCTGTTGAGAAGAATATGGGCATCGAAGCTCGTGAATCCAAAGCTTTTAAAATCAGATTGCATTAAGATGTATAATTATCAAATTATTAAATGTCAGACAGAATTTAGGAATTACCAAGAGAAAAGATTTCTGCCACACGCATCAGAACCTTCATAAGACTAGCAGCAAATTTCTGAGCAGAAATCCTATAGGGGAAAGAGTGGAACAGTGCAGTCAGTGAGAACAAACAAACACATGGGGCAGGGGAGATAACTCAGTAATTAAGGGCACACGCTGTTCTTGCAGAGGACCTGAGTTCACTTCCCAGCAACCATGTTCGGAGGCTCACCTGGGTTTGTGACTTCAGGTCCAGGGGATCTGTCTGTCATCGTTGAACAGTTACACGCACATGCACACACCACACACAGACACATATACACATAGTAGCATAAAACATAATTCATAATACACACATGCACTTACGGTCACGTGCACACATCTATACATAGACATGGACACACATAGTTAATACGGGGACATTTAAAAACAAACATGCAAACAAATCCCCAAATCCAAACTGAAGCCTCCAGCACCCCTGCTCCTGGATGGACATTCATACTAGAGCTGAGGTGAAGAAGAGATAAAACCCGCGTAGATGACGGAGCTGAGCATCCCTAGCTCAGTCTTACCCAAAGTGCTCAAGGGAGTTCTTCAAGCTGACACGAAAGATGCTAATTTGTAGCATGAAATATGTAAATATAAAAATGCAGAAGTATAAAATTTCCCAGTAAAGGTAACCGCATAGACAAATTCTGAATATTCTAACACTATGAGGAGTTTAATATTAACATATTCAAACAACTACAGGAAGGTAAACATAATGACCACCCAGGGCTGGTAGCTGGCAGCTGAGGCAAGAGCATATTGAGTTTGAGACCAACATGGATTGTATATTGTATATGGACACAATCTTGTCTCAACAACAACAAAAAAATCAGGATAAAACAAAAACCTAGACACTTGTATATAAAAAAAATTAAATCATGACATCAATAAACCATAGCAAGAAAAGTAACATGTGGGCTGGAGAGATGGTTTAGTGGTTAAGAGCACTGACTGCTCTTCCAGAGGTCCTGAGTTCAAATCCCAGCAACCACATGGTGGCTCACAACCATCTGTAAAGAGATCTGATGCCCTCTTCTGGTGTGTCTGGAGACAGCTATAGTGTTCTTACATATAATAAATAAACAAATCTTTAAAAAAAGAAAAGTAAAATGTAAAATTTTTATATGTAATTGAAATTGAGTCAGCTTAAACAATATTGTTGACTGTGAGATGTGTTTAAAGAAACAAACAAAACATAACAGATACACAAAAGAGAAAGAGAAGGACATCAAACCACACCACCACACACACACACAGAGAAGAAAGGGAAGGAGGAGGAGAAGAGGAAGATTATTAAGATTATTGATGAATTATGAACAGAGGTACAGAGGCAGAAAGTGAATTCAGGATGTAGCTCAGTGATAGAGCATTTGCTAACCGTGTGAGAGCTGCTACGTTTGATTCTTATGCCTGCAAAATGGGAGAGATTGGCATACATACACGGACATATACACATATATGTATACATGCACACAACAACATATACATATATGTATATGTATATATAGTGACAGCAAATCCTTACCTGCCAATAATTACATTAAACACAAAAAACTTAAGTATCTGTATAAAGACATAATCCGATTGGATGAAAACAAAGGCAAAAACCAAGATCCAAGAATATGCTTCCTGCCAGAAACCCACATCAGCTCTGAGGGCACACAGGCTGAATGGAAAAGACCTTCCATGCAACCTGGAGCAGGAATGGCTGTACTTATGTAAAGTAGACTTTAAGTCAAAAAATCATCACAAAACCACCTTTCATTTCACCGCGGCCAACTGTGGGGGAAGAAAAAAACATAGGGGTATATACTCACCATGATGGTACAGAAAAGTATAAAGCAAGTGTATCTGCAGAATTGAAGGAGCACACAGACACTGGGGAGCTCAGGCTAGTCGTCTTTCACACCTCACTTTCAAAATGGATACATCCTTGAGGCAAAATACAAAAATCAATAAAAAGTTAAATAACACAGTAACACTCAGACCAAACAACCTGACACATAGAGATTTAGCCCAACAGCAGCAGAACCAGTATAATTCTCAGATGCATAGCTCACATGCAAACCGTAGGACAGATCCTATGCCAAAAGGATTGTTTTTGGTAAAAAAATTTTGAAAGATTGAATGCTGGTAACCCTGGCACCAACACTAGGGAGGGTGACCCAGGAGGGCCAAAAATTGTTACAATTTTAAGGTCAGCCTGGGCTACACAGTACATTCTAGGTCATCCTGGGCTACAGAGTGAAACATTGTTTCAACAAAAATAGGAACAAAGAGAAGACTGAATACATATCATGTCTTTTCTGGTCAAAATAGAAACTTATGATCACCATCAGGAGGGAGACTCTTAAAGGTGGGCAACAGATTCTTGAGCATCCTAAGCGTAGAGGAACTTGGGAAGGACATAAAAAATAGTATTAGGCAAGCAAAAATAAAACCACAGCATAAAGGCTGCAACTTCAGAGAGGGGAATTACCAGTGATGCCTGCCTATATTAAGAAGAAAGTAGGCTTTGCAGATGCCGCTGTCACTTTTGGCCTCTTGCTGCAGCCATGGTCAACCCCACCATGTTCTTTGACATCATGGCGGATGGTGAGCCCTTGGGCCGCGTCTCCTTCGAGCTGTTTGCAGACAAAATTCCAAAGACAGCAAAAAACTTTCGTGCTCTGAGCACTGGAGAGAAAGGATTTGGCTGTAAGGGTTCCTCCTTTTACGGAATCATTCATGTGCCAGAGTGGTGACTTCACACACCATAATGGCACTGGTGGCAGGTCCATCTATGGAGAGAAATTTGAGGATGAAAACTTCATCCTGAAGCACACAGGTCCTGGCATCTTGTCCATGGCCAATGCTGGACCAAACACAAATGCTTCCCAGTTTTTTATCTGCACTGCTAAGACTGAGTGGCTGGAGGGCTGCATGTGATCTTCGGGAAGGTGAGAGAATGTGGTGGAAGCCATGGAGCGTTTTGGGTCCAGGAACCGCAAGACCAGCAAGATCACCATTTCCGATTGTGGACAGCTCTAATTTCTTTTGACTTTCGGGCATTTTACCCATCGAACCGTTCCCTCTGTAGCTCAGGAAAGCACTCCCACCCCATCTGCTCTCAATATCCTGTAATCTCTGCTCTCACTGATGTTCTTTGGGTTCCATATTTTCCTCATCCCCCTTCAAGTCTAGTTGGATTGCAAAGTTAAGTTTATGATTATGAATAAAAACTAAAAAAGAACTGTTAAAAAAAAAGATGAAAGGAAACTTCTGGAATAATTAACCTGGCTTTACATATGACATAAACCAGAAAATCAAAATCAAGTAAATCTTAGGTTATCACACAGAAAGAAAGACCAGAACAAAAATAAAGGGATTAGAGACTAAAGAGGTAATAGGAAAGAAAAACATAACTGAGTTATTTTAGAGACAATCTTAACTGTAGTTTTGTTAGTCTGGACTTACTATGGCCCTGGTTGGCCTTGAACTCACGGCACTACTCCTGAGTTTGTTATTTAAGAAAAGATTTATTTTTATTTATGCATGTTCATGCTCACATGTGCATGCAAACATGTGTGTATATGTGTAGTTGTATCTGTGTGTAGGGGTGCCTGTGGAGGCCAGAAATGGCTGTCAGATCCCCTAGAAATGGAGTTACAGATGAGTGTGAGTTGCCCGGCCAGAGTGTTAGGAAGCACATTCCAGTCCTCTCTCTATAGGAGCAGTGACACTCTGAACAACTGATCCATCCCTTCAGCCCCAAGTTAATTTAAAAAAATATTTATTTATTATAAATAAATACACGGTAGCTGTCTTCGGACACACCAGAAGAGGGCATCAGATCTCACTAGAGATGGTTGTGACCACCATGTGGTTGCTGGGAATTGAACTCAGGATCTCTGGAAGGGCAGCCAGTGCTCTTAACTTCTGAGCCATCTCTCTAACCCCGAAAGCTAATTTGTAGAACAGATCAAAATTGGCAAACATTTAAAAAGGAGGTTGAGATTGAAGGCGTGGGAGGATGCACATGGATAAGATTATGAATGACCATTAGAACAAAAACGCCACCAACCATCATAAGACACCACTCTCATCATGAATCAACAAATTAGATAAACAATTAGTCACACTTCCCTAAAAACTTCAGACTCCATACTACTGGTTGAAACATAGTTTCAATTATTCAGAGCTTCCCTGTTTCTTTGTTGTTTTAAAAAAATTTTAAGTGTTCTCATTTAAATTCTCTGACTCACTTCTTTAATATTTTTTCTTTTTTGCAGAAATGTCTGAGGCTTAGGCAAAGACTGATTAAACTAGCTACACAAGCATTAAAAGTTAATGCCTTTGTTTCATTTTTACCCACATACCAGTGGTTACCATGGTTACCAAGAAGGGTTCAGGTGGTGCCAACTTGCAGATGTGCTAAATTGTTTTCCCAGCTTAGTCTCTTAGTTACTACAACATTATAGTCTATAGTTTTGAGGAAAAACATTTTTCCTAATATCCCAGGCTAATTTGGGCGAGGGAGGGCTTATATCTGGTTTTACATGCTCAATTCAATCAACTCACCATAAATAAAGCTGTTGTTTTATTTATTAGGGGAACAGAGCAGACACCCAACACTGGGGAGAACTTTGGAGCCCTGACCCTGCTCTCCCTTCAGTGTACTACCTTGATTTTCATCAGGAATCACCTAATCTCTGAGGTGAGATGGCACCCCATTGCCCAGAGCCTGCAATCTGTATAGGAGTCATAGAAAGCAGGAGAAACCATCTAGAGACAAGGCTATTTCATGGACCAGACATCAGCAGAGATGCAGCCAGAACCAGGCGCTGGAAGGCTCCCAAATGTTATCTTCTCTTGGTTCCTTCCTGGAATCCATTTGGAATTTAATGTGTAGAATAAACACAGCTGACAATTGACCTTTCAGAATTTGTAGTCATTCAATGCACTAAATACACTCATGTCTTTTCATAACAGCTTCCGTCCACATCCACATTGCCTTCTTCCGCTGATCTAATAACTCCAATTTTTCTGGCAGCCATTTTATTTAATTTATTATTATTATTTTTTAATTTTTGTTGGGACAGTCTTCTGTATCCCAAGCTAGCCTCAAATTTCCAAGATAATGAATGGGCTTGAACCTGCCTCCACCTCCCAAGATTTGGGATTCCAGGAGTATGCACCCTGCCTGGCTTCATGTAGTGCTGGGTATTGAGCCCAGGGCCTGCATGCTCTGCCAGCACTCTGACCAACTCCATCAGACCTCTAGCCTAGTTTTAAAGGCCGAATAACATCCCATTTTGTGGATTATTTTGTTGTATCATTTCTCTACCAATGAACACTGTGGTCCCTCCACCAGCAGGCAGTTGCAAGCACTGGGGCTGTGTATATGGCTGTGGGAATCTCTCAGAAGTCCCGATTTCAGCAGTTTGGGGAAAATATCCAGAAGTGGAATTAAATTAATCACAACAGCTGGGTGGTGGCGGCGTAGGCCTTTAATACCAGCATACAGGATGCAGAGCAGAGGCAGGGGATAGATTAATGAATCACAGTAAGTAATGTATATGTGTTGTTGTTGTTAGTTTTGGTTTTCAGAACAGTAATATAGTATAATTATTTTTCTAAGCACCTCTGCTTTAGACATTTTATTATTCTAAAACTCCCCCACTGGATATTCTTCCTCCTCCTCTTCTTCTTCTATAGATTTATTTATTATATATGATTATACTGTAGCTGTCTTCATACACACCAGAAGAGGGCATCAGATCCCATTACAGATGGTTGCGAGCCACCATGTCCTTGCTGGGATTTGAACTCAGGACCTCTGGAAGAGCAGTCAGTGCTCTTAACTGCTGAGCCATCTCTCCAGCCCAGATTTATTTATTCATGTATCTGAGTACACTGTAGTTGTCTTCAGACACACCAGGAGAGGGCATCAGATCCCATTACAGATGGTTGTCAGTCACCCATGTGGTTGCTGGGATTTGAACTCAGGACCTCTGGAAGAGCAGTCAGCACTCTTAAACGCTGAGCCATCCCTCCAGCTCTCCCTCTGGATATTTTTGCATCTAATTATTCAAGCACATGCCAATTATTTCTATAGACCAAGTTTACAGGCCTAGAGTATCAAGGGAGGTACCAGTTATCAAGTGAGCGGCAGCATCCACATGGCTGGGCTAATTTATATTACTTTAGCAGAGTGAACCCCACCGGTTTCAAGGCACTCTTACATGACTAGTTAATTTTTCAGAGTTTTTTTTTGTTTGTTTGTTTTTGGTTAAAAAAAAGTGGAATGAGGTTATGGGACAAAGTGACAAAGTGTAATTTCTCAGTACTTCATATTTTCCATATATGTAGACGGGGATGGAAGGTTTAGTGGGGGCCTCGATGGCAGATCCCTAATTTGGTGGAGACCATGAGAAGAGGAACCCATCATGATGCTTCTCTATCTCCTTATGTGAGAAAAGGGTAAGGACACGGCCAGACAATGGGAATCCCATCCATTCCACTAAGCCAGCTCGCCAGTGATCCCTGGGTCTCAGTCTGTCTCCACTGCCAATGGAGGGTGACAGAGGTCTGTAGCCACCGGAGCCTCAGACTCTAATTCAACAGATTAAAAAAAAAAAAAAAAAAGAAAGGAAAAAGAACCAACTAGCGCTTGTGGGGCCTTGAACACAGGTAACAGCAGACATTGGTCAACATTTATCACATTTTCAGAGGGAAAGATTCGGGTCAAGGAACTTTACAGTTTGTGGTGGCCATAGCCACCCTGAAGCCCTTTTGGCTGTGTATGTGTTGAGATTTGAGGGGAGCTGAATGACCTCTGAGACATGGAACAAGGCAGCACCCACACAATTCTGAGGTCCCCACCTCCTCATTCCTTCCCTTAGAATCTCCATGCATGAGTGGGGGGGGGGTCCAGCTGCTGCAGAGTGAGTCTAAGACTCCTCCCCTTGACTGAGGAGCCAGGGCTGTCACAGCTGCCATGCCATCAGCCCCAGGGCGCTGTGCCTGCCTCTAGGGTCAACAGAGCCACTCTTGCCAGATCTCTGTATTAAACTCTTCTAGTTACTGTGGAGGAAGAGCATCCTCTTTCTGCCAGGGCTCTGACCAGTGTGGACCACTGAAGAGAAGGCTGCCGGGGACTTTTTCTGAGACCCATGCAGACTGAGGAAGGACATGCACAGTACTGTCATGGTGTTGGGGTGTGGTAGGGAGTTGAGATGGCCTACTGATATTGGTGAGGGTGGATAATTAGACTGGGATGGTGTAGGAGTTGAGACATGGTTCAGTGGCAAACCATTTGTTGCATAAGCGTGAAGCCTGGAGATTGGATGCCTAGTAACCCACATGAATGCAGTGGTCCATCTGTAATCTTAGCATTCACGGGGCAGAGACAGGGCATCCCTTGGACAAGCTGGATAGCTAAAATAGCCAAATTGGATATTGGGGTTAAATGAAAGCCACATCTCAATGCAGAAAGTAAAGAGTGATTGAAGATAATATTAGTGTCAATCTCTGGTTTTTACACCCAGGCACATACATGCATGCACACTCACAAACACTTGTGCCGCATGCATGAGAACACACCATATGCACTTCACGTACACACCAAAGGACAGTGCCTTGGCATCAACCTCTAGCATTCGAACACACTTGCATGGATGAGCACACCTGTATACACATATGGGCTCACATGCGTACAACACACACACAGAGAATGGGATAATGCATGTTTTGAAGTACATGGGCAGTACCAAGAAGAAACAAGAGAACTGTTTATGTCAATGAACATGGCACACACATGGATTCACACACACTCAAACTCTCTCTCTCTCTCTCTCTCACACACACACACACACACACACACACACAGCCCTTCAACAGAGCAGGTACTTCTAAGCCTGTCGCACCCCTTATGGAGGGACTTGAGGTAGATGAGGGGGAGGAGACAGAGAGGCAGGTGACTCTGCAGGGTATAGCGACATGAGACAGGACCTCCCTCCTCACAGAGTACAGGCAACAGAAGGAACTCACACCACTGAAGGCTCCAAGCGCACACTTGATAAAGACCTGCTAGGTGCCGTTCGAAGAAGCGGGTCGATCACAAAACGTCTGTGATTTTTCTTATGATTATTAATCCCCCCGCCCCCCTTTCATCGCTTTTGTGTTTTGCAGGAGGCTTCATGCTGCCCAGAAAAACTGGAATGAATCTGTTCACACTCTGTGTTATGGCAAAACATGTGTTGCCATGGTTTCCGAAAACAAAATTCCAGTGAGCAGATGGAGTGGCTGAGGGGCGAGCGCCTCATTGGTGTGGAAACAGGGAGCAGAACTCGAGCTAAAATAGACGCATTTCAAGAAGTCCTGCCACAGAGACTTCCACCGACTCACTGCCAACAGTATGGCGGTGTGTTAATTATTGTGTTAAACGTTCTTAATTGATATATATCTCATAAAAATTAGCAAATTCAGTACCAACGTTTAGTGTACAATATGCTTTATTTTAGTCAGTAATATTTTTAAACTTGGGGAATGTTGGAGAGGCATAGACGGAGCGGAGGGATTGATTTAGAATTCACTGTGAGTGCTGGTGAACCATCCTGAAATGTTGAAAGGAGCTGAAGGGACACTAAGTCACCGCTGGGACCGGAACTGCTACTTTCCTTAGAGAAGTTGGAATCCTCAGAAGTTACCAGGGGAGAAAGAAGGTCAGTAGTCCATTATCACCCACACCATTTTCTGTGTGCAATTTCAGTTTAGTGACCATGCAGAGGGAGGACTGTATTTCCCTACATCCTTTGCAGCTGTGTGTAGTCATGTGGTTAAAATCACAATGTACACCAGGGTATTTCGCCTTGCTCCCCCCCCCTGTCCTTCTCCCTCTACTTCTCCCCCTCTCCTTTCTCCTTCCCCCTCCCTTTCCTTCTTCCTCTCCCCCTCCGCTCCCCCGCCTCTCTGTGTTGTATACTATATACTTAAACATGTATTTTGCTTGTACACATGTGTGTGGTGACCGTGCATGTGTGTGAAGGCCTGCAGTCAACATGTGGTGTCTTCTATTGCTCTCCACCTTAAACAATTTATTGCTTTTTATTACGGGGTCTTTTCTATTTTGTAGCCCTGGCTGTCCCAGAACTCTCTATGGCCTCAAACTCACAGAGATCCACTGTACTCTGCCTCCCAAGTGCTGGGATTAAAGAAGTATGCCTCCATGCCTGGTCTTCCACCTTATCTTCTGAGGTAGAGTCTCTCACTGAACCTGGAGCTTCCTGACTGGACTAGATTGGCTGAGCATCAAGTCCATGGGATCCTCTGTCTCAGTCTTTTTGGATAGCACCATGCCTATCCAGTGGTTTTTGTTTTTAATGTGGCTCCTGGAACTCAAAGTCAGGTCCCCATTTTTTTTTTTAAAGTTTATTATATATAAGTACACTGTTGCTGTCTTCAGACACACCAGAAGAGGGCATCAGATCTCATTACAGATGGTTGTGAGCCACCATGTGGTTGCTGGGAACTGAACTCAGGACCTCTGGAAGGGCAGTCAGTGCTCTTAACCACTGAGCCGTCTCTCCAGCCCCAGGTCCTCAATCTTATGCAACAAGCACTAACCAATGTTTTGTGTGTGTGTGCATGTTTGTGTGTGTGCATGTGTGTGTGTGCATGTATGTGTGTGTGCATGTGTGTGTGTGTGTGTGCATGTGTGTGTGTGCATGCACACAGACCAGAGGTCATGTGCCATCTCCCTAACAAATGTTTTATTGTTTTGAGACAGGATGTCGGGCTGGAGAGATAGCTCAGTGGTTAGGAGCACTGACTGCTCTTCCAGAGGTCCTGAGTTCAAATCCCAGCAACCACATGGTAGTTCACAACCATCTGGAATGGGATCTGATGCCCTCTTCTGGTGTGTCTGAGACAGCTATCGTGTACTCATATACATAAAATAAAATATATAATTTAAAAAAGAAGAATACAGTTACTATCACAGTTACAAGTGGCAGTAGTGAGTCTCCATTTCACAACCCTGGTGCCTGGTGTTCTGGAGAAACCCCGTCCCAGCGCATAGGATCCATCTCAAGGTGCACTGAGACTCACGGGCGGCAAGCCGACCTAGGCGGTCAGGACTGTGAAGGACGACTTACTGGGGTCTTACTGTCAGAAGCAAGGCGAGTGGATCCCCGTCATCTGGGTCATAGGGAAGGAGATTCAAAGATGACTTCAAGCTGGAAGTGAAGTACAGCTGGATTAGTTAAAGTTAATAACACCAGGCGGGTGCATCGTGCAGTAGAAAGCTGTGTTTACTTTTCTGATGGCTTTGTTTATTGATGGGGCATGGGAGACGGGCTAGTGGGCTGGAGCGACTAGACCAGGGTTACCTTCTTGTTACATGCTTGTTACAATTCGCCATGGCTCAGTCAAACCGGATCTTTGCGGCTTATTAACATGCATGCTGTTCTCTGGCTGTCTTAGACATGTGCAAGGAAGAAATGGAGCATGGGTCAGAAACAATGAGCTCCTCTTGGGAAGGAATCTCTCACAGTGATGGAGTCCTCTGACCTCTGTAATGGTGTCTTCGACGTCCTGCAGTGCTTCCAATATCCTCAATCCAAAGCACCCACTCTTCTCTGAGGGTCCCCAGTGTCCTCCAGCCAACACAAAGCAAAGCAACTTGCCCAGTGAGACAAATCAGACCATCCAGGTGTCACCCTTGACCTTCCTCAACCACAAGTTCCCCTTCTTATACGGTGACCACCCCCTCCCCCCAAAATATCTGTCCCTTCTCTTGTTTGTGGGTTCATAACCTGGGTGGGCTATAGAACACTAATCTGGGTACCTGCATCCGAAGGGCACCTGCATCCCAAGGGCACCTGCATCCCAAGGGCACCTGCATCCCAAGGGCACCTGCATCCCAAGGGCACCTGCATCCCAAGGGCACCTGCATCCCAAGGGCACCTGCATCCCAAGGGCACCTTGCACCCGCTTTCGTCTGTCTTGCTGGTCTCTCTGCTCAATAGACTCCCGCTTGCCATCCCGTTCTAAAATCTTCAGTGCAGCCTGGCTCGTTCTTCTGACCTTCCTGGGCTTCCTCAGCTCTCCTCCCTGTTATCTGCTCCTCCTGTTATCAGCCACAGTGGCGCTTTTCAGCTCTTCCCAGGGCTTTTATTCATCCTGTTCTGTCATCCAGGAACTCTAGCTTGCTTCTTCCCCATCTCCACAGGGAGTCTGCCCCCCATCCCTTCCTATGAGGTAAGGTCCCACTGCTAAGCTCTCAGAGAAGGATATGTGGTGATTAGTTTTGATGTCAGCCTGCCTTCCCTCTGCCTTCTTCTACCTCTTGGCATGGTGGATTTTTCTTAGCTGATATCCCTGGACACCAGGTTTCCAGGTTCTGCTGCTTATAGTACCCCAAGCCCTCAAGGTAGCATCAAGCACCATTGGTGTCCGCAGCTCCCGGCTTCTTGGGCTTGGCTGCTATTGGCCTGTCTAGCTTTCCACCCTGATGGTGTCCAGGGTGGAACCCCTCAGTGTCTGTGGTTCCGCACAGTGGTCTAATAAACTTCTTCCTGCTTATTGTTAGGAGCTATTAACCTCTCCTACAGTGTCATTCCTCAGAAGCCATAACCCTGTGTTTTTGAGACAGGATCTTCCAATGGCACCAGGTACTAACCAACCAGGCTAAGCAGGCTGGCTGGAGAGCCCCGGGTATCTAACTGTGTCTGCTGCCCTACTGGGATCATGAGCAGATGACATCATACCTGCCTCATTCAATATGGGTTCTGGGGCCTGAACCTCCCAACTCTACCTGCTGGGCTTCTCTTAAGGCATCTCCATTGGGATTTAGACTCCCTATCAGAAGCTTCATTGTTTTACAGGTACCCTTCCCCGCCTCTTTTATTCTGAAACCAGGAAGCAAATTTAGAATAGGTCTAATCTGGGAGAATGAGAGACAGAATCTGATGGCACAAATGGGATGAAGCAGCTTCCAAACGAGGAGCATTTAAAGCAGAGGTAGCTGCTCACACAAAGTGAAGGCTGACGAGGGATGTCTTTTTTCCTGATGGAATCTGTCAAAAGCTTGTTTTCAAGCTTTTCTTTGCTGCGTCACAGAGAGACGATTCCATCTATTTTGAGCTATAAATCTGAGCAAGGTTGGGTGTGTTAGAATGCCAACACTTGTGTATCTGTGTGCATGCACATTCTGGGGTTCAGGTCTCTCTTGGAAAGAAATTAATTTGACCTTAGTCAACCCTGGAGTCCTGGATTGGGAGAGGTTAGACCTGTGGACACAAAGTAGTGTAGCTCTGAGGATAGACCCAAAGCTGACCTTCAGGGTGAGAACTGGGGCTACAGATTTGTGGTTGAGTTGTTCTCATGTGGTCCCGCTAAGCACTAGGAAGACTTTAATAATGCATCCTGATATTCCCAAGGCCCCCGGGGGGTGTCAGCCAGTCCTAAGAGAAAGAGGCCAATGAGATGGCCTATTGATGTAGCACTTGGAAAATCAGGAAATTAAAAAGAAAATATTCTTTCCCAAGACACTATGTTTTTGGGAGGCCTCTTGCAGGCAAACATTTGACTCCTTGGTTTCTCTGGGACACACATAGGCTTCAGCATGGAGAGACTGCCTCACCCTCTGTGTTCCTAGGTAATGTCCAGTCACCAGTGTCTGCTTTCAGCAAGAATCCTGTTACTGGGGTTAGCCAGAACTCGGTTCCCCTGTTATTTCCTCTCAGATACTTACTATTCACTGTGCAAGATGAGGGATCAGGTTCTGTGTGCAGGATGAGGGATCAGGTTCTGTGTGCAGGATGAGGGATCAGGTTCTCTGTACAGGTTGAGGGATGAGGTTCTGTGTGCAGTATGAGGGATCAGGTTCTGTGTGCAGGATGAGGGATCAGGTTCTCTGTACAGGTTGAGGGATGAGGTTCTGTGTGCAGTATGAGGGATCAGGTTCTCTGTACAGGATGAGGGATCAGGTTCTGTGTACAGGATGAGGGATCAGGTTCTGTGTGCAGGATGAGGGATCAGGTTCTCTGTACAGGATGAGGGACCAGGTTCTGTGTGCAGGTTGAGGGATCAGGTTCTGTGTGCAGGATGAGGGATCAGGTTCTGTGTGCAGGTTGAGGGATCAGGTTCCTCCCCTAACCTTGCAGTGTCCCGTCTCTCCCTATAATGTCTTATTCAGTACACATGCCGCTGATTAAAAGGAGGGGGTCCTTGCAATCATGCATCTTTCAGGGCTGGCGAGCTTCCTGCTCTTACAGACCTGAATTCAGTTCCCAGCACCATCACTAGGTTTTTCACAAGAGCCTGGAACTCCAGCTCTAGAGAATCTGGCACCTTTGACCTCTGGAGGGTACCTGCATTCAAGTGTAGATATATACATGTGCTCATGAACACACACACACACACACACACACACACACACACACAAACTCTAAAACAAAGAAGTCCTTAAGTTTCCCTGGGTGTTCCACACAGAGAGCATTCTTAAGCCAGGCCCTTGCAGATCTCGTCCAGGAGGCTTTTCTGAACAGGGACAGGAGACTCCATTCCTAATGCAGCAGAGCACTGTTTGCACAGAATGCGTTGGCTCATGCTTTTACTCCGTCACCGTCATGGGTTATAAGTTCTCACTTCTTCATGATATAAAAGGTAAATATTTGCATAACCCCAGTGATCCAGTTATAACCAGAGTGCCTTCTACAAGTGTGTTCAAGTTCCTTTATGAGTGTCTTCAGGCTCCAGGGTGTGTTTGTTAAGGCCACTTGAATGATCCTGTTGCCATTTCTTATAGGGAAAGCATGTGGAGGGCATGTGGGTGGACCACAAGAGGGATCCCGGAGAGCATGTGTTCAGTGAGGTGCAGGCCAGTTGCAGGAGGCCTTCGGCAACGTCGAAGAGGAAGTCAGGGAGGATCTGTAGTCTAGCAGATCTCTACATGGCGTCTTCTTTGGCATCTGGTGCCTCAACACGGGTTCAGAGAGAGCATCTGTTCTACGTGATAGATCTCAAGAACCAGGAAGTGGAGTCACATCCTGGTCTGGCGAAGGAAGGAAGATTCAGGAGTTCAGAGCAAGGATCAGGATTAAGGCTGGTGAGCCTATCCACTGGAAACAGACTCTTCCCCAGTGTATTCTACGTTCTCAGATGCATACTACTAATTCCCAAAGCCATGGAAGGAGTCCATCTTCCGTGACTGTAAGAAAATACCTGAGTACCTTATAAAATAAAGAGGTTTGTTTATCTTCCGATATCCTCATGAGGGCCACTGGCCTTTCACATCCTGTGGAGAGGTGAAGGGATACCAGCTGGGTATGAGCACCAGCAAGAGAGGCTGAGGCTGTGAGGAGTCAGCCCAGTGCTTTGTAACCACCTGGCCCAGGAGAATTACCCCATCCCTACCACATGTAGCCCACAGCTGCAAGGCTACAGTAATCACCCCACAAAGGCGATGTCTCTGACTTGATTATTGCCTCCTAGGCTCTACCTATCAAAGGCCACCAGCTTTCAACACTCCCACGTGGAAGGCCAGGTTTCTAGTGGATGCCATAGTAGGATGACCCGTCCAGCAGGTCCAGTTATTCAGGGTCCCGAAGAGGCCTTCGTTCTGAAAGTCATGGGGGCGAGAGAGAAAGGAAGCCAAGCGCTCAAAGAACGACAAGAGTCAGTCTAGATGGTGTCAAGGCTTCATTGAGGGTTTGGTGCTTACAGCTTATATGGGCTGGGCAGAAAGGGGGAAGCAGGGTGCAGTGGAATTTTTACAGCATTTACGTGACAAGGGAGAGGGTAGCGCTGCCGTTACAGATTAACAGCCAGGTAATTGTCCCAAGATATCTTATCTTGTCACCTAGCAGCTAATATCGGCAGAACCTCAAAGTGGTGAATCTCGGAAAGGTCAGGCTCTCACGGGTGGGGGTGTAGGTACAGCATTGACCAGTTCTAAGGTGGCTGCTGTGCAGTCATTTTCTTAAGCATGGTTCTCAGGCATGGTTCCCTACATTAGGACAAAACTGTCCAAACCTGAGGACATTCTTCTGGGAAAGCCAGCTCTGTCTTGAAAGAATTAAGGGGAAAAGACTGAGGCCAGCAACGGTGTGGACAGAAATGCAGGGGAACAGGGCAGGGATTGACTTTAGGGGAGATGCCCTCTCTCCCTCACCCTCCTGGTTTGTTTCTACCCCTCCAGGATCTAATTTTTTAACTTTGGGAGGTTCAGAATAGTAAAAGAAAAAAAGAACCCTTTTAAAAAAGATTTATTTATTTTATGTATATGAGTACCCCATAGCTGTCTTCAGACACACCAGCAGAGGGCATCTGATCCCATTACAGATGGTTGTGAGCCACCGTGTGGTTGCTGGGAATTGAACTTTGTTGAATTGAATTAAGATGACTCTTATATGCTGAACCATCCCTCCTGCTCCCAAGAAAGTTCCCCTCCCCCACCAGGTCTCCACACACTCAATTTTGTGCCACAGTACTGCTCGAAGGGCTGTGCTCTTGTCTGTGTATTTGTGCGTCAGGTACTTAATGTGGCTAAAGTAAACACGTGTGGTCCACTGTCCCGTAATCCCAGAGGCGGAAGATCGGAAGTTCAAGCCCAGCCTTGGTTACTCAGGAAACCGGAGGCTAACCTGGGCTAAGACCCAGCCTTACTACCACTACCTCATCCTCTTGAAAAAAACAACAGCAGCAGCAACAACAACAACAACAACAACCACCCGACCAAAACAAGAGCGGCAAAAGAAACTCATGATTGTAGCGCTTCTTGAGATAGTGTTGGAATATTTCAATGTCACCGCCTCAGGGGCTCACGGAACCGGAACTTCCTCCGCAGAGGTGAATTTGAAGGAGCTGAGATGTTATTCCGTGTGGGATCCAGAGGGGAATATTGACAGGACAGGTGTTGAAGCTCCTTGGCCATGATGGCCTCTCTCTTTACATTGGGGCTAGTCGTGCCTCTAGGCAGTGAGCTGCTGTACTGGGGGAGCTTTACTCTGCTGGTTACAGCTTGTTTAATGCCCATTTGAGTAAACAAACCAGACGTAATGTGGGCTAGGACGTGGGCGGGTTCGACCCCAGCCACGGATGCGCCAGGGATGCCTGTCCTGTCTTCTTCTTTCCACCTCTAAGAAGTCCAATTGTCTTCTTTCTTGGGTGAGGGTGATGGGGGACAGGAACTGCTGGGTGCTTCAGTGCCTGGATAGGGAACTTGCTGTCCTGGGAGCCTCTGTGGAGCAGCTCTGGGAGTTTCCCATGCCATAAGGGTTTTTTTGTTTGTTTAAGTTATAAATAGTTAGAGCCTATTTATCTATTTTCTTTTTCTCATTAATTTATTTATTCACGTTACGTCCCGATCTCTGTCCTCCCCTCGCCCCTCCTCCCAGTCCCACCCTTGCTTCAGTAGCATTTCCTTTCCTGTTTGGAACTGTGACCTCACGGGCGGTACTAGGAGCGCTTCCAGGAGCTCCAGGGGTTGTATGCGCAGGGACAGGAAGCACACTGCCTCCTCTCGGGTTGGGACTCTGGATCTGCCGCCGTTCTGCAGCACCCACGCTTCTAAAGCGGCCACTTGCCAGCAGCAGCCGCGTGAGCCAGCAACACCCACGCCCCTACAGCAGCCACGCGCCCGCAACACCCACGTGCGTCTGCGGCACCCACGCACCCCTACATCACCCACGCACTGGCAGCACCCACATGCGCCTGCAGCACCCACCTACGAGCCTCGCCTCGCCTCTGCTGCGCCCGCCAAATGCTCACGGGAGGATGCCAACAGTCCCCCAGAGCTAGGAGGTAGCTTAGCTCCATCTCCAGAATAACCAGTCAAACCAGCGGGAGGAGGGGTGTTGGTGTTACTGAGGGAGGGTCTCAGGATGTGGAGCCTGAGGGAGCCAAGTCAGTGTGGGACCGCTTATCCTACTGAATTACAAAAGGATTTTAAGCTACTGCAGAGGACTTGAAGGGTGGAGCTGGAGCAATTCAGAGTTGGCCCCCGTGGTGACAGGTGAAGCGGGAAGGAGACAGGCCCTCTGGCCATGGCCTGAATGGAGAAAGCTCAGTGTAGAAATGAGACTGAGCCATCCCTGACTTTAGCATACCGAAGCCACAACGCTGTTACTGGCAGGAGAGAAAAGTCCAAATGGCTTTGCGACAATTTAAACTGTTTTGCATTCTCAAATTTATTATTTCTTCTTTCTTTTAATGAGGTGGCTGGTGAAACCCCTTTCAACAATTTAAAAATAGGTTGGTGTTCAGAATGTATTTTAAAATGGCTGCTTAATGTAAACAGTGTTAGAATTTAGTACTATAAATAGCTTTTGAATTATTTATACCTCAAAATTTTTTATTGTAATCCTGAGTTTAGCCTGTTAGTTTGCATAAGAAGAAATGAAATAGAACACAAGTGTTCCTACTTAGAATTAATATCACAGTATTAAAAACCAAATAATATATTAAGAGGTGAAGTTTATCGGTGTGTTACAATATCAACCTGCCAGGGAAATTGTGCCCACTAGTAAAAAAGTGTCACTAAAGGTTACAGAGGTAGTCAACCACTTTCTGCTGGGTTTGAGGTCTGTGCCACAGGAGGGGATTCAGACTTGAATTTGTCCTGTGGACCTGGTCAAAAGCCCATGGCTCAGTAGGTCAGAGGTTCTAGGGAGGAGCAAACATGTCAAACTGACCATCCACTGGTACCATTCTCATCGTGGTCAAGGAAGCGTCTCTCAAGCAGCACAAGACAGAGGCAGACCCGCAGCTAGAACAGTGACTGTTGAGCCATCAGCCCTAAGTGGGCCATCTGTACTGCCTTCTAGGATAGCTGCAGGGCAAATCTGGGAAGAGGGCTGGGATAGAATATAAGAGATGGAGGGTAAAGACAAAAGCTATACAGTTCTGTTTTCTGCATGTCACAGGGCCGTTTGAACTCATCAACTCCCAGCAGCTATGAGAGTTACATGATTAGTCAACATCACAGCAGGCAGCACTGACTGGACATGTCAGTGGGACACACACACACATATGTACACACATACACATACATACATGTGCACACACATACATGCATGCACACATACACACAATCACACATACACATATACACACATACATGCACATATACACACCATGAAAGATTTAGAGTACCTAAGGGAGTACTTGGTAGGTAGGTAAGATCAAGACACATTGTTTACCTGTATAAAATTGTTAAAGAACAAATAAAAGATATTAGTAATGAATATAAGGTTTAATCCACGTGTTTTTCTTCTTTAGCCTGTTGATATGGTGGGCTAAGTTGCTTTTCAGATACTGACTCAGCCTTACATTCTTGTAATAAATTCCACTAGATCTTGTTATACAGTTCTTTTCACACATTGCTGGATCCTGTTCAAGTTAAGCCCTGGTTCTTCCTTCCAGCCCCATACTCCCAGAAATAAGATTTAGACTAAAAAACGATAGGCTTTTTAATTGACATGTGGTGCATCCATACAACACAACACACAAGGTATTCCATACAACACACAAGGTATTCCATACAACACACAAGGTATTCCATACAACACACAAGGTATTCCATACAACACACAAGGTATTCCATACAACACACAAGGTATTCTCTCCACAGGATCCAATGGAATATTTTATTAAGGGGCTATTTGTAAGGTGGGAGAAGTTGGGTGTAGTTTTCTGTACTGTTTTTGTTTAGTTTTGGTCTCAGGACAATAGGATTAGAAACCATTTCCCCATCTCTGATTTTCTGGACGAATACGTGAAGTTTGAATGTTGATTTGGTAAGTAATCACTTCAGTGAAAACATGTACTTTGGTGAGTTCTTTTCTGCAAGCTTCTTAACTCCCAAGCCAGATTTTCATGGTTGTAGATTCATCAGTAATGTTTGTCATGTTACCTCCGTTCACATTGATTGTGGGTTTGAGGAATGGCTGTATTTTATCTAAATCACTGGGTATATTAGTTGAAAGTTGTTCATAGTACAGTCATATTTGCTTCTTAACGGGCAGGGAATCTGTTGAAAGAGTCCCTGCTGCATGCCTTGCTGGCTGATCCTGAGAAAAATACTTACCTAGCTGCCCCTGTTTGAGCAGGGTACCTTAAGGTTCTCTTTGTTTAGTCATTCTCTTTTAAATTAAAGAGTTTGGGGGGCACTCAGTGGATGGGTTCATGCCTCAAAGGATCTATCTTGTTATCTCAGGGACAAGTGACTTCTCATTAATGGTGCTAATCCCTTTAATAATTTCAGATAATCCCTGTAATAATTACAGACGTTTTGTCTGTGCCTGGATTTAAGCTGATTTCCTTGTTAAACTGCATTCTTCTTCTCACATCTTTCTGCTCTGTTTTCTGCTTTTTGCCACTGTAAATCTGACCAAGAGCAGTAAGCAGCAACTATGCCACAGTCTGGCTGCTACACTGTCTTAAAAGTTGTTTCTGCCAAACAAATTTTATTTCTTTAGATTAACCTTGCTCAAAAATTACAATAACATATTCATATATTTATTCATATTTTGTGTGTTTGTGTAAGTGTGTGTGTGTGTGTGTGTGTGTGTGTGTGTGTGTGTGTGTGCTATGCCAGGCTTGTGTAGTAGCCATAAGTTGTGGAGACAAAAAGAGGGCTTGGATCCCCTGGAAATGAAGTTATTCGCAGTTGGAGCTGCCCAACGTAGTACTGGAGTGGAAACCCTAAATCACTACTTTTAATGATGCTTCTTAAATACTTTAACCTCTCTTCTAGCCCACCAGACACCAGAGGTAGTGGAAAAGAAGGGATACAGGGGCAGTGGACATGTTTAGAAAGGATTCTTTGGAGCAACTCCCATGTGCATTGTCAGGAAATCAGCAGTTCAGTTCACAGGTCAGCAGCCACAGTCCAATCTACTTGCAAACACTTCATGGAAGCACCAGCAGCGAGTTCCATAGTGTGGGGGTAGCAGCAGTGGTGGCGTGACCCAGCAGGAACAGCCAGGCCTCAGCAGAATTGGTAGAAGTCAGCAGAGGGACCAGAGCCAACAGGAACACCAGGAGAAGTTCTCGGCTGTGCCTCTTTCAGCAAAGTGAAGATCAGCGAAGACTCAAGACCAACAAGCATTGTACAGCTGGCTCTACCCGCAAGCCCCGAGCCTCTGTCATTATCATCTGTCTCAGCTGACGTCACTCTGCCAATCAGCCAGAGTCTGAGTGGCAAGAAACTACAGCACACCAGTAGAAGTTTTTTTTTTTTTTTTTTTTTTTTTTTTTTTTTTTTGGTGCATTTCTCTCTATGGAGTCCCAACAAAGGCAGCTCAACTATGTAATGTAAAGTGAACCAATACATGAGTGTCTTCAATGAAGAATGAAGAATCCTTTATCGTGTGTCCTTTCGTGTGCTTGCTTTAGCAGAACATCCTTTCACCTGTGTCCGATTCAGGAAAACATGCCTTCATGTGTTTGCCCCAGCAAAACACCATCTGACACAACCAACTGTCCAAAGAACCCTTAAGTTTCCACTTGTGATCACTAGTCTTAGTTTTATCTGGGGCTGGTGAGAAGTCACAGTCATGAAGGAAGTGGGTTCCTAAACCCACGCAGGTTTGACCCAGGGCTTACCACGCATGGTCCCTCTCCACTCATTCAGGCTTCATACTCTGTTAGGGCAGAGCCTGGTGCAATCCTGTCCCAGGGAAGCGTCATTCTTTTGATCTTTCCCTGGGAAGGTGTCCCTGTCCTCCCTCAAGGTCTGAGTTTGAGGGCTGGCATCCAGTGCTGAGCACTGACGTGACCACACATAGTCCATGATGCAGGGGCAGTCACACAGGACAGTGTTTCTACAGTGTCACACTGAGAGTGCTCTCCCTCTGCAAACAAGGAAGAGCAAGGTGACTGAAAGAGAACCTTTGGGTAAGTCCTTTTTGCCCTCAGTTCTTGGCTGTGTGAGGTCTGACTGACACCCCGGGAGGACCATGTAGGAATAGCAAAGACTTAGCGAAAAAGACAGGCTGGGGCCCAGGAAATCATCAACACTATCAAATACAGATTCACTATCCATTGTGAACATCAAAGGGGCTTTCAGAATCCTGGGACTCTGAAGTGAGGAATCTGAAAATTACTAGGGTACTCCGAGTCTCCAAGAAAGACGTTTCTGCCATGTTAGGGCTCTGCTCCATTTTATACTTTTCAAAGTCCTGGTGGGCATGGGGTGAGATAACAGGTATCCAAGCAACAGAGGAGATGGGAGGAGTGAGTCCCTAGGAACCAGTGTTCACTCTGGGCCAAATGAGGCTTTTTTTTTTTCTTTTTTTTTTGGCACTTACTTTGACATCCCTTTGGGGGGCCTGGGCTTGCCTGTTTGTGACTTCCTTCTGATCATATATGCCTTCTCAAGTTGCACCATGGGACATGAATCTGGCTTTATAGGAATTCGGGCTCAGGAGCTGGACACTGTAGTCATCTCCTGTCAATGAGGGAGTGATCTGGCATTTGAGGGCAGGGCCAACATGATGTTCAGGGTAATATGCTTTCAAGATAGACAGCACCCCTCCCCGTCTGGGCTGTGGTGAGCCTGTGTAGAATAGGTTTTAGGGGCTGGTCTGTGTTTCTCCCAATGCTAAGATTATGGGTACCTGCACTGTCATACCAGAGTTTTATATGGATGCTGAGGACCTAAGCTCAGGTACGTTTGTTGTTGTATAGCAAGCACTTTGCTCACAGAGATTTCTCTGCTCTCCCCTGTTCTCCCTCTCCTCCCCAGCATGACCCCTCCATCTCCACTCTCACCCCTCACCAAAAACACCTGCCTTGGGACTGTCAGTGTGGTCCTTTCTCTTTATGTGGTCATCTGGAGCTAAAGAAACAGGAACCTGGACACAGGCCAGTTAGAGGAATTACCAACAACAAATAAAGCAGTCAGCGAAAGTTGGCTTGGTGGAAGGTTCTGGACCGCAATCAGGATTTCTGATGGAATGTTACAATCTGCCTGCCAGGATATGATTTCAGAGACATTGAAAGGGAGACTTCAAAAATATTTTGATTTGCTTCATTTGGGGCTTTCTAAACATTTACTATTTAAAATCTTTCAGATTAATGATTCAAAATGCCGTTTGTTGCAAAGGCTTATGTTTAGGTTCTCCTTGCCATTTAAAAATGTTCAACAAAACAGGTCTCGTGTGGCATTTTGGGGATGCTCGTAACTGCAGTTACTGGTTTGTCTTCGGATTCATGTGCTGAAGACACAAGAGAATGAGAAAAGGTTTCTAACAGAAAGCTGATGCTGTAGTAAGGGGACACCAGGCAGCAGATAGTGGGAACTCCTTCCCTCTAGTCCAGGAAGAGAGGCCTCTCTAGTGAAGGCACTGATGTTTGGAGGGAGAAGTCTAAAGGAAATGTAAATCTGCCTGCCAACAAGGCCTCTCAGGCTAACACCCTCTCCAGGCTGCAGACACCACACTGATGTACTTATGGGGTCCCCCCTTAGCAACAGAGTTGCCATGGAAACGCATTGTGACTTGCTGAGAGGAAGCAGGCAGGAGGAGTCTGCAGGAATTTCACATTGGAATAATTACAGCCACCCTGCTCTGTGTGCTCAAGAGATGAATGCGCCACAACTGGTTTTCCAAATTTCTTTTCAGTGTGTGTTTGTAACAACCCTGCACCCGAAGTCTTGTCACAAAACCTCGCTATTTTAAACCTGTAATATATATACATATATATATATATATATCTTAAATATATATAAAAATATATTTTAAGCACATTCGCAAGCACTTGGTGGCCAATTAGCATTTTTTTCCTAGCATGGATGGAGTCATGTGAATTTAAACATTTGCCCAGTTAAGAAAATTCTGTAGAGAGAGGAGGGGCATGCCCTGTGTACCACTCTAAACAGTTTGTTAGAGTTTTGTACTTTGGTTTAAACACTGTGTACAGCAATGATTAAAGTGGCAAACAAACTTCATTTATTTCAGCAAAGTAGATCCTACTGATACTGTAACTTTTGAATATTCGCCCTTTTCCTGAGCCTACCCTCTTGCTACATGGACCACTGTCCACTTGGCATTCCCAACAGACACTTCCACCCTGTTCCAGCTTCGTTTCTGTTGCTGTGATAAAACACTCTGACGAAGGACAACTTAGATGAAAAAGGGTTTGTCGGAGCTCCTAAGTCCAGGTTATATAGTTCATCATTGTGGGGAAGTCAAGGCAGGAGCTTCCAACAGCCTGTTACATCATGCCCACAGTCAAGAACGGAGAACAGTGTATATACACATGCTCATTTACTTTATACTCAGCTGGTTCTCTGTAGCTACACAGTTCAGGATCCTCTCTTGAGGAAATGGTGCTGCCCAAGTAGGCTGGGTCTCCCCGTATCACTTAACTAAGGCAATCACTCCACAGACGTGCCCACAGGTCAACCCAATATAGATAATTCTTGGTTGAATCTCTTTTACCAGATAATTTTAGGTTGGATCTAATTGTTAGCTTTAACTATTACACTCAATTCTGGCGGATGTCACCCAGTGTGAGCACACTGACATTCATTCGTGAACACATGGTGGAAAGGTCATTATGGAGGGGGTGGAAGTGGCAGGGATCTCACAGAAAGGATGGTGTGAATTCCATGGCCAGCCGGTCTGAACCCAGGCCTGCCTCCTACTGCAGTCCCTGACCACACTTTAGGGACCCACCCTGAAAGGCACTTGGCTCTTGTTTGCCAGCACCCCAAAAGGATGGGAGAAGAGCATTACCTTTTCTATACTTTAAGTCATCCATGAATTTTGATCTGACATTTTACTTGGAGAGAAAAAAAGAGAACCGTAGTCTTGTTTCAGTGTTTTGGGGAATGTGGCAGACTTTGGAACTTTGAATAGGAAAGTGATGGACAGCTGTAAGCAGAGCTTACAGGGCCAGTTAACTGGGAACCTAGAAGACTGCAGTGCTGAGAGTAATGAGGACTTCAGGGGACCCAGATCAAGAGGGAGGGAAGCAACAGTTTTAATACGGCAGTGGGGCAAGAGGCCATTCCTATAATATTTTGGTAAAAAAATATGGCTACCTTCTGCCTATGTCCTAAGGACTTGCCTGAGGGTGAATGAAATAGTAATGGAAAATTTTCTCTAGCAGAGGAAATTTCAAGACTTTGTGATGTCGAGTCTGTGGGGGTGGTTCTCATGGACATTGCTTACACAGGTCTCCAGTCAAAGGAGCGAGTAGGGGAAGAAAGAAATCCAAACGGCAGAGTTCAAAGAAAAAAGGCATCAGGAAACTCAACGTTACAGCCCAGAACAATCTGAGAAGCTGGGACTGTTAGGGAAATTTGTGACCTTGAGGAGAGGCTGGCTCTGCCCTGGAGTGAAGGGAAGGGTTTCTTTGGGGTGAGACTCACTCAGCTGAACTCCCAGTTTGTGAAAGAGAGGTCAAGGCACCTTCTGCTCCCAGAAAGCAGTGTGGTTAAAGCTCTGCTGCTAGTGTGATTCAGGGTGGCTAGCATGAATTCCAAGCTGGCAGATGCATCTGGCTTGAAGGTTCCAAGTGTCAACAGGGTCTTAGATTCTTCCACTGTGGTTTTAGAGAGCTGCTAAGGCCAGGCACTGTGAGACCATAAGAGGTTGCTTTGTGAGGCTGTGACAGTGAAGCCTGGGTTTCAGGGAAGTCCCAAGCTGTTGGATAGTAAGAAATTAAAAGACCAGGGTACGATCTAATGAAATAGGAACTCATGTAGCTGCAAGGAAGGTCTCAAAGTCTACTTTCACAGTGACACACTTTCTCCAACAAGGCCACACCGACTCCAACAAGGTCACACCTCCTAATATTGCCACTCCCTGGACCAAGCATATTCAAACCATCACAATAATATAATTAATGTAATGTAATATATTCTAATAAAGTATCTTTTAATGATAAAATTCCTGGTGAAACTGGGAAGAGCGGGAATGTACTGCAACACAGTAAAGATTGCCAACTTGTATCCAAATTCTAAATGGAGAAAACCTGAAAGCATTTCTTCCGAAATCTGTACGGAAATGAACGCAGTCCTACGTAGAAGACCAAAGAAAGCTGTGGATATTGCAATGCCTTATGTCAAACTATGTCCCAGAGCTACGGGAACAAAACAGCGTGATAGTGGTGCAAAAATAGACACAGAGCAGTAGGACTGAAGAAAGGAATCAAATAAATGCACACGGCTACAGCCACCTAGTGTTTGGTAAAGATGTCGAAAACAAGCATTGGAGAAAGGTCAGCTTCTTTGACAAATGATGCTGGAAGAACAGAACAAAGCAAAGCAAAGCAGGGGATCCACATGGAAAAGAATGAAACTAGACCCATACCACTTGCTCTTCTCTAAATGGATCAAATCCCTCTTTTGTAAAAGATTTATTTTATGTTTATGAGTACTATATACATACATATATATGTGTGTGTGTGTGTATGTATATGTCACTGTCTTCAGACACACCAGAAGAGGGCATCGAATCCCATTACAGATGGTTGTGAGCCACCATGTGGTTGCTGGGATTTGAACTCAGGACCTCTGGAAGAGCAGTGAGTACTCTTAACCACTGAGCCATCTCTCCAGCCCTGGATCAAATCTCTTACTGTAAGATTCCACACTCTCGAACTGTGAATTGTGAGGGTGAGACATGCTGAGATACGGACACAGGCAAAGGAGTTCTGGAAAGGACTCCAGCAGCACAGGAAGTAACCCCAAGCATCTACAAGTGGGATTTCATGAAATTAGAAACCCCCAATGAATGAAATAATTAGCACTGTGAACAGACAGCCCAGAGAATGGGAGGACAAACCTGGCTAACTATTCATCCATCAGGGGTTTAATATCTGAAATATATTAGGAATGCTAAAAAATTAAATACTCCAAACTCCACAGATCCAGTCAATTATGGGCAAATGTATGGAAAGTTCTCGCAGGAAGGGATAAAAAGGCCAGGAAACATTTCAGAAAGTGCTTAACATCCTTTGTCATCAGACAAATGTGGACTGAAATTACTTTGAAATTCCATCTCTTTCCAGTCAAATGCCAACAATGCTGGCAAGGATATGGGAAAAAAAATCTCTCAGACTTTGCTGGTGGCAAACTGGTACAGCCACTATGGAACTCAGTATAGGAGTTTCTTTTTTTTCTTAATTTTTTTATTAGATATTCTCTGTATTTACATTTCAAATGTTATTCCCTCCCCTTTCCCTCCCCCCCCCACTTGCTTCTATGAAGGTGCTCCCTCTCCCAATCACCCTCTTCACCTCAGCGCTTTGGCATTTCTCTACACTGGGGAAACGTGCCTTTACTGAACCAAAGGCCTCTTCTTCCATTGATGCCAGACAATGCTATCCTCTGCTGCATATGCAAGTGTGCTCAATGGTTGGTGTTTTAGTCTCTGGGAGCTCTGGAGGGTTTGGTTGGTTGATAATTTCATTCTTCCGATGGGATAGCAAACCTTTCAGCTTCTTCAGTTCTTTCTCTAGCTCTTTCATTGGGGTCCCCCTGTTCAATCCGATGGTTAGCTGCAAGCATCCTCAACTGTGTCTGTATGACTCTGGCAGAGCCTCTGAGAAGGCATCCATATCTGGTTCCTGCCAGTAAGCACTTCCTGGCATCAGCAATAGTGCTTGGGTTTGGTGGCTACATATGAGGCAGATCCTCAGGTGAGGCAGTCTTTGGATGATCTTTCCTTCAATCCCTGCTTCTTAATATAGGAGTTTCTAAAAAAAAAAAAAAAATGAGGTAGCACTATCATATGGTCCAGTTACTTGCCCATCCATGTTTATCCCTGCTATTTGTAGTAGGCTCAACCTAGATGTCCATCAACCCATAAAAGGATAAAGTATGGTACACATGGAATGTTACTTATCCGTGACATAGTATGGCATTGTGACCTTTACTGGACGGTGGATGGAGCTGAGGTAGGTCATTACTGGAGGCATCGTAATCCAGACTCAGAAGGAAAGATAGTGCACTGTTTTCTCTTGCACGAATAACTTAGATTTAGATGTGCATTTATACAGATGTGGATGGGGAAGGTGTAAGGAAAAGATGACGGGGCACCAATGAAAGGAAAAGTCACAGGGCACCAGTGTTGTGAAAGGATAACGATCCGAGTCATGACACCAATGTTAGGGGAAGGATGAAGAGAGTGGGGGGCATATGGCCCATGGAGGTGCGGCGAGGCCTGAGGGCAAGGGAGATGCCTCTGAGGGGTCCATGTTGGGAATCCCTTCCCTGAGGGACCAGCCACACAACAGTATAGTACGGAATAGAGTTTATTCAGGTCATGGGAGAGAGTTAAGAGGGTGGTAGAGGCAGAGAGAGAGAAGTAGAGGAGTAGAGGCCGGCCATGAGCACGTGGGACAGAGGGGGAAGGGAAGAGGGAGGCTGCAAGAGCACAAGGGCAGGAGAGGCCAAGAGAGAGAGGAGGGGTCAAGCAGCTCCTTTTATAGTGTCCAGGTCACTGGGGCGGAGCATACCTGGCCACTGCTGGGTAATTGAGGGGTGGGGTATACCTGGCTGTTGCTAGGTAACTGAGAGGTGGGGTTTACAGAATCCCAACAGAAGGCAGGAGAGGGACCAGAGTGGGAAGCAGATTATATCACATGGACACCAAGGGGGGACTATTTAGGAAAAGGGGACACACCAGCTAGAGTGGGAGAAAGCAATGTGTTGGGGAACAAGGACAAAGTATAATAGTATGTAGGTATGTATATATGCATGTATGTACACATGGATGTATGCACGTATGTATGCAAAGATCACAATGAAACTCATTCCTTTGCATGTTAACCAATAAATAAATAGAAAAGAAAGCTCTCAGCATTTTGCTGGAAAAACAAAACAAAACAGTGAATCTATTCAAATTTAAACCACTGACTCAGTCAGATGGGAAGAATTTCAATCCATCTCCCCACCCAGTTCTGAGGTCTCATTTCCACAGGAAAATGGGAAAGTTCTCAAGGATAATTCTGAGCTCACTGCAGAAACTCAAATACAGAATGTTAAGTCCAATTTCTGTTGTTATAATGCCATTCCAGGAACTTTGTAAAGAAAATGAGTTTATTTGGTTCATACTTTTGGAGGCTGAAACTATCAGATTGGGCTGCCTGCCTTCTCTGAAGGTGCGAGCATTCTTTGGGTGTGGGGGAGGGGTTGTACACAAGAAGCTGGTTTGGCAAAAATAGTTAAGGTAGAAGGCTTAATTATCGGGACATGGGGTTTTTGCAGTTTCGAGTCTCTGAAAGATTTCCTCATAGAGAGTTGATAAGCGACAAAGAATCTAACTCACTGGATTATTTAGTTTTATCTTGACATAAATGTACTTGAAGCTTCCTTATGGATCGAGAGTGGTTTTCACCCTGTGGGTCTCGACCTCTTTGGCAACCCTCTATCTCTGAAAATACTTATATCCCGATTCATA
This sequence comes from Micromys minutus, assembly GCF_963924665.1. NCBI lineage: Eukaryota > Metazoa > Chordata > Mammalia > Rodentia > Muridae > Micromys > Micromys minutus. The sequence continues at coordinate 102,908,352 of NC_137969.1, forward strand.
ACATTGGCAAAAATACACTTTTATGGGTGGAGGTCACCACAACACTAGGAAGTGTATTAAAGGACTGTGGTATTAGGAAGGTTGAGACCCACTAAACTGGAGGAGATGTGGAATTTACAATTCTTCCCTAGAACCTACTTTTCAGAAATGTGTTTTGAGAGTCTCTTCCTGTTGTAGGTGGCTCAGGCTGAGACTAGAACACAGTGCCCTCAAGTGTAAAGACCAGGGTAATTATCTCTAGATTTGCATCCCCTTGCTCACAGCTAGGCACACTGAGACCCAGCTAATACTCTGGACGCAGTTAGGGAGAACTCCCAAGATAGCTACTTAGTTTTGCAGAAGTAATACTTGCTGGTATGTAGACTGCAGGGGTTTTAGGAAGGGACTTTAATGGAGCAGAAAGCCTCGAGGGGGTGGTGTGCTGAACAACCTGGAGGGCCGAGGTCTGCCCGGGTCAAATGCCAGGTGCAGTTCCATCTCGATGCCACAAAGTCACCATGGTCACAGCAGCTGGCCACTTACTTCTCACATCATCCTGGCAGAGCCCTGCTGACCACAGGATGTGCGGCCATCTCAGGATCACCTGATTCTGTAGGAAGCCTCCCACGGACTCCACTCAATTGGCTGTTTCCTAGCAACACACCCACCACACTGTCCACAAACCCAGAGATGGCCCAACAGCAGCTCAGTGAAGACAGAAAAATCTGCTGCCAGTATCTCAAGAGGGGCCCAGCCACCTTCTGCAAAGATGGCTCATTCCTGTCGCTTCCTGGCAGAGACTCGCAGCGTTGTAAAAGCAGTACCAGAGTTGTTCTTGCCCGAATACCAGTGTCTCAGATGGAGGCTGTTCTTCCTGAGCACAGACAAGGCAACAAGCCCCATCCTGCAGCATGTGTGTGTGTGTGTGTGTGTGTGTGTGTAGAGCAGTCAGTGAGCCACACAGATGTTGTCGAAGTATAACCTAGTCTGTCCTGAAATATCATACCCGTCACTCACATCTACAGAGTAGATGCTTCTGTCTTCTAACATGGTGTGTGTTACAGGTGATGTGAATATTAGGTAACATAATAGCACTCGTAATGGTTATTCCCTCCAGGGCCAGTACCCAAGAGCAAGTGTCTGCTGTAGGGACAGAAACAGAGCAAAGTTAGCCTAGAATCAAACTAAATATTCCTCAATGGCAGCTGTAGGCCCCAGGTAGGGAATTGTGTATGTACACTACAGACTGTCTGTCAACCGCTAAGCTATTACTGGGTTATATACTACTTACTGCATTGTCACACAGTGTCACAGATGATTATCAGCTGTTCTCCTGACACCCAGGTCAAACTAAGGACAGAAGCCCCCACTCCACCCTCCAAAATCCATTCTGACTTTTCAACACACTTACTTTTATTTATTTTCTGATGGTCTGATAAATATCTACCAGGAAAGCCAACCCTAAGTGGTAAAGCCTACAATTCCTAGAGGGTCTCACTGTGGTTGTGACCTTCTAACTTAAATGCATCTTCCTGAAGAGAGTGAGGGAGGGAGAGAGGGAGGGAGGGAGGAAGGAAGGCAGGGAAGCTAATGAACGAGGCTCAGGAAGATCCAGAGACTTGTAAAGCTCAGTCTCAAATCTGTCAAAGCAGTAGGTAATTGCTAACAGGAGGCTGTTCAGTGGGGCAGCTTGCAAGTTTCTGGGGCTGTGGCTTTTTCCTCCTGGCTCCGGGCTTTTGGTAACATAGTTGCGTTGGAATTGCCCATGCTCCTATAAATAACCCCTCACCCATACCCCAGCAAATGACCCTGATAAACTCATTGGTTCACGCAGGGTTTTGGTTCTTGTGGATTTCTGGTGTCTCTCCATCCTTTTTGGATTACCTGAGCCCATCTCCACAAGTGTGCTTTTAACGGCATCCTCCAAATTTGCCTTCTGAGGAAGGTAGGATGACTCCTGTTTCATACCTGGACCCCGAAGGACCTGTCAATCACTCATCCTCCCAAGGGTGAGATGGTCCACTTTTCCGAATGCAATAGTTCCCCTCTCTTCCTCTTTTTTGTACCTTCACTCCCATTCTGGTAACCCTTTGGCTTTATAACACACAATAACTTCTCTATTGTATTCTATTGCATCCTAAACTTTGTTTTTGGCCTGCATATGTGTTCACGTGTGTTTGTGCACACGTGAAGGCATGAAGATGCCATTACCACTCTTATTTTATTTTATGTGTATTGATGCTTCACCTGTGTGTCTGGGCCTAGTGCTGGAGGAATCCAGAAGAGGGCATCAACTTCTCCGGAATTGGAATTACAGACAGTTGTGAGACACCATGTGGGTGCTGGTAATCTAACTGTGGTTCCCCCGGAAAATTAGCCATTGCTTTTGATCTCTGAGCCACCTCTCCGGCGCCCTGCCTAAATTTTTGAGACTGTCTTTCGCGAAAGCAGAGCTCATTGCTTGGGTAGAACTAGCTGCCCGTGGAGCTTCTGGGGTTTTGTTCCTTGCACTAGGATTTCAGGTGCACACTACCACACCTGGCTTTTTATGTGTGTTCTGGGCATCTGAACTCAAGTTACGCTGGTGTGTCAGCCATTTTACAGACTGGCCATCTCTGTAACTCCTCTTTGTTAAATAGCTTATCTTATAAAAATTCCATTCTATCCTCTGGAAAGTCTGAACTTTTCTTTTACTTTTTGTGTCTTATTCCACTGGTGACATTGGCCTATGCTACCTAATGATAAATAACCACTGCCCACAGGGAGAAGGTTCACTGGATGCCATATACCGCACCTCTCTGAGGCGGGGTTGTGTGTGGTCATGAAGACAGAAGATGTCATCTGGGCAGATTGTGTAGCTCCAATGATCCTTGGCTTCCATTTATGCAAAACGGGGTGTAAACAAGGTTTGCAGTGGGTGTGCTTTGCTGTTTGGTGAGGACAGTTCCTCAGATGGCTGGCTTTTTATACTTATCCTAACGTTTCTGGTTATTTTGTTTGCTTTTGAGATCGGATCTCACCATGTAGCGCAGACTGTTCCACTAGAGCCCTCAACTGTCCTGCCTCAGCCACCCAAATGCTGGGATCGTAAGCCTGTACCACCTACCCAATATCTGACCCACCTTTTTAATATGTCATCTAGAGAATTTGGAGTTTCCTGGTTTCAACCTCTGCACTTAATGTCTCTATGTGGAAGGCTCCTAAACCTAAGCTGACCACTCCCATGTAGTTACTCCCTTGCCTTCTCACCTCAGCTGGGTAGACTCTCCACCCCGATGAACAGGGCTTGTGAACGGTCAGGTGAATCCTCCAGGTAGAAATATAGGCTTAGCCCTGTATCCCTCTCCGTAGAGATGCTGGCTGCAGGTGGTAAGGGTGAGTAGTTCTCACTGTCGGCTGCCCAGGCAGGGAAATTACTTTGCATTGTTTTAGGGTTTCCATTCATATCTCTGGTTAATAACACAGTCCAATAAACTAAGTGAGTTATGAATAAAGATTTACCTCAACTCCTTGTTCTGGTACATCTGAGAGATTAGAATGGGTGATGGGATTCTTGCTAGCATACATAATCTGAGGTGGCTGGGGACTTTAGACAATGAGAGACTGAGAACATGTATGCCTCTGTGTGTGTATGTGTGTGTGTATGTGTGTGTGTGTGTGTATGTGTGTGTGAGAGACTCCAGTCTTTCTCCTTTTGTGTGGGTATTGTGTGTGCATGCTTGTGCTGGTATGCTTGTGTGCAAGTGTGCTGTACCTGCATGTGAAGGACAGAGAATAGCCTCCACTCTCATTCCTCAGATGGCAGCCATATTTTCTTTAAAAATAGCTTTTCATTAGATACATGTTAGAGCATGTGTGTAGGGCTCAGAGAACAATTTCACGAGTCTCTCCACTGCGTGGCTCCTGGGGGATTGAATTCCGATCATCAAGGTTGACAGCAATCTTGTAGGTTTTTGTTTTTTAAAGATAAGGTCGCTTCTTGGCCTAGAACTTGCTGAGTGGCTGGGCTGGCTGGCTATGTGGCTGTCTCCCCAGCCCATTTGTTTGTTTGTTTGTAGTTTTGTTTTGCTTTAAGTGTGAGTTTTTGAGGATTGAATTCAGGTCCTCCTGCTTGCAAGAGAAAACATTTTACTGACTGGGTTATCGCCCCCTATATCCAGTCACTCAGGCTCCTCCACCCTGATGGCCCAATCCTTGTCCTGTCCCAGAAGCCCCTCCCCTAAATGACCCAGACTAAGTTTTCACCTTCTGAAAGAAAGGTGGCCAGGATTAGACCTCAACGTGAGCATCCAGTGAGCACGTGATATTCACAGCATAGCTCAGACTTTTGGGTACGGCATCTAGAATTATCCATCCCCTTTCTCACCAGGGCCAGTCTGTTGGGGGTTGACAACCCAGAAGCCTGGGCTTTGGAGAATCGTGCCTAAAATAAGCGACAGCCAGACTCCCTCTGGTGAACAAAGGGCTCTCCTGGGAAGGCAGGTGATCTGAGCTCCCCTGCAGGGGCTGTGGAGCCCCATCTGACGCACTTGGGCTATTTAATTAATATATTTCCCCCCTGTATTCCAAAACATTCGTATTGTTTCCCAACCAACAGCAGCTTTAGCTGTGCTATATTATATTCTTGGTATATTAACATGCAACACCAACGAGTCTAATTGTTGTATGTAAATTTACACCGCCATTCATATTTTCTCACACGGCTCCCTCCGTTGGCCTCATAATACAATCCAAAGTCTCCTGTTGACTAAAGGGTTAAATGATGTAGCTTTGTGATTCCCTCCACCGCTCTGGAGACTTAGATGCACAGGTCTTCTTTATTCCTATATTAGGAAAGACTTCAGGGGGAAGAGGCTAGCCTTTGCCTGTGTCTTCTGTGTGCATTCATAATAAAAGCTGGTACATTCATGGCTGCTCCATGAGGTAGAAGAACCAGTGAATGAAAGTTTGGGTACAGCTCACCTCCAAGAGAGTGGTCCTGCTTCACCCGGACCTGACCCGACCGTCTCCAACACCCTTAATAAAGCTATTTCCCCCCTCTGTCTATACCGGCTTGTCTCTTCCTCCCAGCATTTCTGTAATCAATCTGGGTGGTGTTATTTTTTTTTTTTCTCCTTTCTCTCTTTTTTTTCCCCCCACACTGCTGTTGGATAAAAGATCCCGCCCTTGATTGAAATGGAATCTTCCACTATTGAGCGAGCCTTTGTTGAATGAGTCATCGGCACAGCCTCTCATTGGTTGAGACCGCCTGAGCCCAGGGGATTGCCTGGCACCGGCTGCAAGGACCCGCTCCATTCACAGAAACGCTGGCTCGCTCGCCGGCCCTTTCATTCACACAAACAGCGTCTCATTCACATTCTGTCGTTTTTTTGTCTGCTTCTAATGAAGACCACGGTTTGGGAATGGTGGGGCTGACTTGCTTCAGATTGGAGGGGGATTCCAATCACCATCGAAATCGTCCGTGGGGTGCGCATCTGCTGTTGCTATGCAAGCTAGGGGAAGGGAGAAAAGAGAGTGCCGGGTGGCTGCTGGGCTAGGGCTGCCGCACGGTTGGAGAGCGGTGGGGACGCGATTGCTGCGCCTGGGCGGGCCTGGCTGCTCTGCGCTTTTTCGTCCTCTGGAACCGGCCTCCCTTGCACGCCCGCCATGGGTGGCTCTCCCTAAACTCCGTTCCTGGGGCTCCCAGAAAGCCTGGGAACCTCACTGCCACCCGAGATCAGCCCTGGGAGTGAGAAGATTCAGGGTGACCTGCTAGTATGCTAGAAGGCAAATGCATTCTCTGGCACCGAAGTTACCAGGAAACTTCGACAGCGATTGACTTCTCTTTGGTACAGGTTATCTATCTTAACGCATGAGGCCACCTGGCAGAGGCCACGGAGGAAGGGGTCAGTGGGTCTCAGAATCTTGGACAGACCTTCGGGGAGGCTGTCGATGTCCTATTCTCCTAAGCGCCAGGAAGAAGGCCTAGGCGTGTCACTGCAAGCCTGGGACTGACTCCCAAGGAAGAGGCCGTTCTTGCTGTGGATTGATGGGCAGTTAGAGCAACCGCATTTTTTCCCCTGCCTGACTGCAGGGCTGCAAGCCGCAGCTGAAGGGGGCATTGAAATGGATCGGTAGGGCTACCAAGGCATGCCTCCAGGGCTTAAACACATTCAGCTGGAATAAAACTGGAAACGCGGCCCTCTCTTCTTTTTTCTTTTTTGGCATGGATTTCTGGAGCCTGTTGCCGTTCAGCAGAGAAGCACTGTTTTATTTTTAAGTAGATTTTTTTTTTCCCAATCGAACCCTAGCTGAGTGAGGCTGCTGACTGCTGTCAGTGATTAGGGAAGACCCCCTGAGCTGTACTGAGAAGAAATTCCTGTGCAAAAATAATTTTTTTTCGTGAATTAGTCCAGGAGTTGCACCGCTACAGACACTCGTCATGGCTACTCTGTTTGTCTGAACAAGAAAAGCAAACCACAGGAAACTGACAGGGTTTTTTTTTCCTCCTTAAATATTCATCTGCTGGTGAAGGGTCCCCTCTTTTTCTCCCTACTTAAAAATTCTTGCTACTTTCCAAATCAGGATTCATCAGGATTCGACTGAAGACTTCTTAAAAAGCCTTCGTCACATTTTAACGCATCCCTGTCAGACACTTTTGGGCTTCATCCACACGAGCCGAGCAAGGGAAGAACAAACCTTAGCATGACATGGTGGGCTTCAGAAAGTTCAAGAGATCCTTGGAAGGAACCGGCTTTGCCTTTGGCACAAATGCGAGGCGGGGAGGGGGCAGGTGAAAAGGCAAAGCTTGGAAGGAAATATCTGCGAAGGTAGAAAAAGGAAAATTGAGAACTGATTGGCTGGAGTTGCTGTCAGCGGGTGGATGTCGTTTTCTTCTCTCTCTTTTTGCTACAGGAAGTGATTTGCGGAGCTCACCGAGCCTTTGTTGAGAAGGGTCTCCACAGAGTGAGTCACGCTTTTGCTGGGAGCAGCCCCGTGCAGCTGGGCGCTCGCTCCATCAGCGGCAACTATGACTTTTGCAAGGCAAGCGTTCCACCCCAACCCGCGGTCTCCAGGGCCCGCGCTGCGTGGCTGCTGCTCTGCTGCCTTGTAACGGTGAAAGGGCTCGATCGTCGGCCTCGGCTGTCCCTTTCCGGAAAGGCTGTCCTGGGACCCGGGCTCCTCGTCCCGCTCCGGGGACCGCGGCTCCTGTGCTATGCGCGGCAGTCCGCGCCGGGGCCGGCAGCAGCAGCGCCCGGGTGGATGCGGCGAGCCCACGGAGGGGCATGCTTCCACGCACCAAGTACAACCGCTTCAGGAATGACTCGGTGACATCGGTCGATGACCTTCTCCACAGCCTGTCGGTGAGCGGCAGCGGCGGCAAGGTCTCGGCGGAGCCCGCGGCGAGCCCCTACCTGGTGTCGGGCGAGTCGCTGCGCAAGGCGCCGGACGATGGGCCCGGCAGCCTGGGCCACCTGCTCCACAAGGTGTCCCACTTGAAACTCTCCAGCTCCGGCCTGCGTGGCCTGTCGTCGGCCGCCCGGGAGCGGGCAGGAGCGCGGCTCTCGGGCAGCTGCAGCGCGCCCAGCCTGGCGGCCCCGGAAGGTGGCAGCGCGACCCCCGGGTCCCGCGCCCCGGCCGCCGGCATGAGCGCCACCAGGAAGAGCCGGGCTGGCGACGAGCCGCTGCCCAGGCCCCCGCGGGGCGCGCCCCACGCCAACGATCAGGTGCTGGGGCCGGGAGTCACCTATGTGGTCAAGGTGGGTAACTTGAGCATACAGCTGGACAAGGGGGTCATGGGGACGGGGTGAGGTGGGTTGGGGGGTAGTCGGGGTGGCTGGGGACTGATGTCCTTATCTGAAGCCCCAGGTTGCAAAGAACACAGACGACAGTTGGGTGTGAGGAAATGCGCCCTCCTTAGCCACCCTCTTACTTGACGGTGCTAATAGTGAACTAGAAATGCTTCGTGTGGGGGGAAAGGTTGTCCTGTCTGGTCACCTCGAATGGAGCCTGCTTTCTCCAGGGCACCGCTGGTGAAGTATGCTTTGATCACTTGGCTCCATCAGATGTCCCGCTATGGTCCCCTCTCTCCCTAGGGATCCATCCCTGAGATCATGGTCTGGCCTACTAGAGGCACACTTTTCAGACCTGGCAGCCAGCCTTCTCCCGGATGAGCCATGTGCTCTAGTATCAACTTCTGTGTCCTCCCCTGGTGGCAGGGTGGGCCACAGTTTCCCTCCAGAGCAAGAATGCCCAGCTTTTAGAGGGCACGGCAGGCAGGTGCTGCCTTGCTTCCTATAAGATGGGTTCTAGCGTCTTACCCAGAGAGATTTTCTTTGGTTCTGAAGTGTTTTAGGTTTACAGCAATGGAAGCGCATTTGGGACCATTTCCAGGACCCACCTGATAGAAAGGAGCTTTTCTCGGAACACAAAGAATAATAATCATTTGTAACAATCCCAATGTAGCTGATAGAATCCCCCCCCCGGGGGGGGGGTCTCAAGGATGCCATGGCCTGTAACGCACTCAGCACAGCTTGGCCCAAGCGTTCATTTCCTCCAGCCAGACCAGCAGCAGCAGCCACAGCCAAGCTTTGGCCAGATGAGGGCCAGGAGAGGGTCCAGGGGCTCATGTAATGGTGCCCCGCTTCTCAGAGCATCCCTTTTCTGTCAACATAGAAGCCTTCTCAGTCATCTGTGTCAACAAGCTTGTGGGACAAATGTCTGCTCTGTAAGCAGTAGTTGCCAATCCAATTTAAAACTTCCATAGGACACTTCTTCAGATAAAATGCAGTATCTTGGTAGTGTGGAACTAAATTCCCTGAGGAATGTATGTTATCTTGGACTGTATGGGACACACGTGAGGGGTGTGGCCAAGGAGCTCCTCTTTTCCAGTCTGCTTTTATTTTGCCCTCTCAGCCACTGAACACAAATCACATATACTTTCACAAAGGGGACAGAGATCAGCATAAAATACACACATTCTGTTGAGTTTATCTCAGGAAAGGATGGACCCTGCTCACTTAAATGATATGTCCAGGGCCCAAAGAGCAGGCGAACAAAACCTAACTCTGACAACCTCAGGGCTGGAATAAAGTCACCGCCTCTGCTAGTCTCGTAATTGCATCTTCTGCTTGTTTTTGTTGAGCATTAAAATAGAGCTGGGTTGTGTTCGGTAGAACACAGAGGGTTGCTTTCAAAATGAGGGACAGTTCTCGTACTTTAAAAGAGCCATTTGGCTTGGTGTCAGCTCTACCAGCATCTAAGCAGTAGGTCAGTGAATCTGGAATTTGAATACTCAGCCAGACAAATTAAAATGGTATTTTAGGGAGAAAAATCACTTTCATGACGGCCTTGTCCTTGTGAGACGGGACCATATAACCAATATAGGAAGAAAAGATAGCCTGGGGTCTCTCCGTGGGGACAATTTTGAGTCACCTCAATGTCGGCAGCCATATATCCAGGGCCAGAAAGCTGTTTGGGTCTATTCAGAGTCGGCTCATGTCCCCAGGAAGAGGGTATAGCAGTGCCCCAGAGGCACCTGCACATAGAGGTGCAGGCACTAGTCGATAGTGACCCTGTCGTTTGTCAGCAGCTGTGAATGTTTATGCTCCTGTGAGCATATACCCAGGGGTGATCCCCACATCTCCAGAGAAGTTTGAGATCACACAGAAAGGGAGCTAGACGCTAGAGGACAAATACAGTCCTGGTGTGCATGCCTCCTTTAACTAATCACGTGGCCCTCTGTTGGCACACGTGAGCAGATTTCCCACATTGGCATGTTGAGTTCAAAAACCGACTTGCTTTATTGAAGAAGAAGAAGAAAAAAGCCACAAAACTAATAACCTCTTATTTTAGTGTTTATCTGATGGTGTTACTGATGAATGAAGGTCTCTTCTGGAAGCTTCAAAAGCCTGCATCTTAAACCTGGAACTCAGCCCTAAAATCTGAAGGCTTAGAGTTTGTGAAAGGGCTCCATTCCTTTCTATACACTTTTCCCCACCTAAATTAAAGAAAACCCCAGATGTCTTCAAGATTTCTGGAAAATTCCTCCACCTCATCATCACAAAAGATCTATGAGAAATACTTACTGGTAGGCGGCAACTGGCTGTCGTATACAGGAGTGATAACTCAGATACTTCTAGTTCATCTACTTGAGAGCAGCACTGTGGGTACCGAAGCTGGGTGGGTTTTGATTGTTTCCAAAATGAATTCTTTCCTCAGCAGCTGCTAACATTGAAGAAGGATGGAAAACTGAAAACTAAAAAAGAGTTCCCAGCCAGCAGGATTACAAGCTCACTGTACATCTAACCCATATTTTCTGATACCCCTGAGCCTGCTGTTAGTTTACCCCTTTCTTTCCATTAAAAAAGCAACCCCCCCCCTCAATGTGCCCAGACAGGGTCTAAGTGTCCCAGGCTGGCTTTGAACTTACTATATAGTCAACGATGACCTTGAACTTCTGATGTTCCAGTCTCCACCTCTTTATGAAAATTGCTTGCAGGTGTGCACAGCCCTGTCTGGTCCACGGAGATCCCCATGGATTTGGGGATCATACCTGGGGCTTCCAGCATCCTGGGTAAGCACTCTGCCAGCTTAGCCACAACCGGAGCCTGCTCTTCAATAAGGGTGGGGGCTGATGAACTCTGGAGGGCTCAGCTTTAGACTTTGTCAGCCAGGTCTTAGTGGCAACACTACTTTCCTCCTCTAAGTAGTCCAGACACTTGCTTAATTGTGGTGACATAAAGGAGAATGAACAACAAGCCATGCCCTGGATAAACAGAACGGAAACTCTTAACAGCTAAGAACCATGAACAGTATTGTTACCTGTCAATCCAAAGCTTGCTATTTATTTGGCTGTAACGGTCACCCAGAGATGGCTGGAGATAAAGGAGTGTGGTTCTGCAGCTGTCCACCTGTGTCATGAGTGTGGCTGTCGTGTGGCTCTCTCAGGCTGCTCCTCCGTCTCCTTCCCAGTTCCAGTCAGGGAGACTTTAGGAAGGAAAGCTGGTTTGAGCCCGGCACCAAAGAGCTGGTTTGGTTTTGGAACCGCTTGGTGGAGAGGCTGAGACTACAGTTGTGGGTTGTGAGACTGTGGTCTGCAGCAGACCAGCCTTTGGTTCCAACATGGTCCTCACAAGAAGAGCTCATTCAAATCACATTTAAAAAGGCTGTGAAGGGTCGATGTGCCCAGAAGTGACCACATTTAGGGAAGGCTCCAAATAACATCAAATCAAGGAGAAAGGTTTGAAGTCCTTGCACAGAGCCACACACACTGTGGTTGCCACCCAGGGAGCTTGCAGACTGGGCTGCTCAGAGATCTTGCCGATCCCTCTGATCAGTCTGTGGCAGCACCCCTTTCCTGGGGTGGAGATTTCATTATTGGGAATTGACCCCAGGGCCACACTCATGCTCAGTTAGAATTCCACCACTGACTCTCCAGGCTTAGAGGAGGTTTTACTAACTTAAAAAGAGGGAGTTGCTTCCTGGTATGTTGGGACTGGTTTTCTTCTAGGGCAAAGGCTTTCTTTTTTTTATTTTTTTAAGAAATGCTTTTAAAATATTTCTTCTCTGATTTATGAATCTAGTGACATCTGGAGTTTGTGAGTCATCTGTTTTATTCATTAATCTTCTATTTATCTTTATGGATGGCTTTTATAAACTAGATTTATTCTGGAATTTATTCTTAAGTTTTGATTTGACTCATCTATAATGACATCTTTTTCTTATAGTTTTTTTTTTTTTTTTTTTTTAGTAACTCTGAGTAAAGTTCATCCAAAACAGTCATTGCCAAGTCCCTATAACTACACCCATGATGCCTTAGGTAGTGAAATTAATTGGATTTTTGTTTTGGTTCTAGATAAGTTGAACTTTAAAGGTTGGTGTTTTCTCTTAAAGTTGTTTCACCGCCCTGTAATATGTAGTTGGCATGCAAGTACTGCTTAAAACATTTGAACGATAGCTTTAGAACTTCTCATGACATTAATGGTTAAGTTTTTAATTTGGTCTGGAAAAACGTGTCCACTCTTATGTGACAAGTGTTGATTGGTTAAATGAATACACTTGCCATATATCTATGTCTCACATCCCATTGCAAAGGTACATACATGTATCATATACCACACATATTACTTACATATATACCTCACATCTACACACACACACACAAATGCACTGTCTAGAGATATACTCAAACAACACACACACATATCACACTACATATTAAAGTACAACTCCATACCCCACATACTTACACACACACACATACATACACACACACACACACACACACACACACGTTGTTTTAACTAGTCACCACATAAACATACCATGCATCATATATGTACACATCTGTACATCCCCACACACAATCACAGGTATACACAAATGCCACATACCACAATACACACCACCCACTATGTTACATACATACCCTTATACACACATATATATGCACCACATATATACTACATATCATATACATACATACCACAGGTACCTATAGATATGCACACATGTCACATACTACACACAGACTCATAGCTTACATCATATATACATGTGTCTTCAATTACATATATATATATTTGTGTGTATGATACATACTGTACAATACATAGATAGCACATATCACATACACACACACTACATAGATATACACAACTACCACACATTATATATATATACAGATACAGCAAATGTCATAAACATACAGCCATCATATTGTATGGGTATACACATACTCCATAAGCACACACACACACACACACACACACACACACACACTGCTTTCACACATGCAACACATCACATATCACAAACTCATACACATTTTCCTTTCCATCTCTGCAATCCATAGGTGAACAACCAATGATATTTTGGATTTGGGAAGTCTTCATTCTCACTCAAAAGCCTCATTTCTAGAAGTGCCCAGTTATCTAGATAGCATGTCTTGTTCATATTCATATGAAGAAACATGTCATCTTGAATGACAAGCTGTCAGGGAGACTTTGTTCTGCACAAAACAGATCTGCCTATGTATCAGATTTTACCTTTCCACAGATGCCTGTGTTTTTGGAAGGGTGTATGATAAGCAATCTTTAAGCAAAGTCCTGGTGACAGAGAAGTTGGTTCATCTCACAAGGTGTGTTGAATTGTGTGGCCTTGGCTTGGGTTATTGTGCATCAGAGTCTGGGCTGACTGGTAAGAGGCAGGACAGCTCACTATGCATTCGAATGGTCAGTTCATTTCTCTAGACCACACAGTCCCGCTTTGAAGTTGTAACTAGGAAGCTGGACTGATAGAAATGTTGGGATCATGATTGGGAGGGTTCTGGCTCTGGCATCAAACCTAATAGGAAAGATGGGCCTGTGACAGGCACCACATCTTCAGAAGTGCACTTGTCTGGGTGGAAGAGGTCTGGACTGCCGTGCCAGGGTTGGCACCAGTGCCAGCTGAGTGGGAAAGTATGGGAGATGAGCAGGAACAGGAGGAACTATCATACTCATGAAAAAACGGGGAACCACTTAACTCATAATGGGATCAGTATGAATATATACCTGAAATATGTGAAGATAAAAGGCTGAGAGAAATGGCCAGGTGTGCATACATACTATCTGGACAGGAGAAAACTTGTTACCACATAAAAATCCTGATCCTTGCTGGATAAAGAATATCATCCAAGTAGGAGACACTGAACATAGAAATAGGCTGTTGAGTGGGCGGATATGTGTGACTGTGCTCTAGTATGTTACACTGATCATGTATATATGCATGTACATATGTGTGACTGTGCTCTAGCATGTATACTGATCATGTATGTATACATGCATGCATGCATGCCTGTGTGACTGTACTCTAGTATGTATATTGATCATGTGTGTATGTGTGACCTACTCTAGAATGTACACTAATCATGTATGTATATATGTATGCATGTATAACTGTACTCTAACATATGTACTAACCGTGTGTGTGTGTGTGTGTGTGTGTGTATGACTGTACTCTAGGATACACAATAACTACAGACTATATCTAGCCGAATACAAGGATGGCTGACATTTGTGCATGTATGAGTTGTACATGCCTTCCAGTGTGCTTGTGGTAATTGTTGCTTCCTGTAGTGGCAAATCCAAGTCATTTTTGCTACTTTGATTTCCCAACACCTTCCCCCAATCCCCAAAGCAACAACATTGACAGGAGCCCCTGTTAAGGACATGCACCCGTGTCTACATTCTCTCACGAGAAAGGCTTTCCTGCATGCTCATGTCTGAGTTTTGAAATAATTATGAATAGTGTTACTTTAGCTGGAGTTGAGGGGACGGAGCATCTCCTTTGGATCACTTGACCTCTAGCAGTGTGAAGAATGGAAATCTGACTTTCCAAAGCTGGGGCCAAATAATGTGCCTTCATACCCGTTAGCAGAGTCAGCAAGGTATGGTGGCTGTCTCTTGACCCTCCTGTCACCCACAGGAGATGGCTGCTGATATTTTCTGGGAGCTCACACCTTCCTGGCTTCCAGCTGGTGCCTTTTTGAGGGATCAGGATTCAGAACTTGCCGAGCTGATCGCTGTAGCTTGTGGTCTGTGGGTACATCTATCCTAGGGTTCTGGGTTTAGAGATGTATTGTGCTGTTCCAGGGCTCACCAAACAGCGAGATCTGGGTTTCTAGCTGTGACTTTTAGATTTCACGAGAAACTGGCCATGAACCCTTAATCTGCAGAAAAGGCATTTTGAGGAGACAGTTTGGAAAAGAGCCTTGTAGTGTCCAAGAGAACTTCTGGGCTCCTGATCACCCAGTAGCCATGTGAATACATAGGAAACCCCTCAAAGTCAAGGTATTCTGAGAAAAAAAGTTTAAATAACTCATTGTTCTAGTGCTGAGAACTTCAGATGGGAAGCCACATTAGAGTGTCTTCTGAAATGCTTTCTTGTTCCAAAGAGGAAATCTACAACACAGAGCCTTCATTCCCTTCTGCCTATTGAGGAGGTAGAGAAAAAGCTAAGTATCCATTCAAAAGTGTTTGTGTGTGCATGTGTGCGCATGTGTATGTTTGTGTATGTGAGTGTATGTGTGTGTATGTGTGGGTATACATGTGTGAATATGAGTGTATATGTGTATTTGTGTGTATGTGTGTGTGAGTGTATGTGTGTGAGTGTGTGTATGTGTGTGTGTTTATGCGTGTGTGAGTGTGTGAGTGTGTGTATGTGTGTGTGTGATTGTGTGTATATATGTCCCCATATCTATGTGGGTGTTTTCCTCAGTTGCTCTCTGCTTTATTTTTTGAGACAGGGTCTTTAATTGAATCTAGAGATCACTAATGCAGCTAGACTGGTCAGTAAGCCCCAGGATCTGCCTGTCTCTGTCTCCCTAGCCTCGGCAATCATAGATGTAGGTCACCTTACCTAGTTTTCATCTTAATTTATGACCTGGGTCAAATTCAGGTGCTTGTGGTATTTTATCACAGTAAGTGGAAGCTGACTAACATGTGTACAGCTGTGAATGGAGGGGTGTGTGCGTGTGTGTGTGCGTGCTCGTGCATGTGTATCTGCCAGAAGTTAATATCAGGGACTTTCCTCAGTTGCATTCCACCTTCGTTTCTGAGACAGGATTTCTCAGTGAACCTGGGGCTTGCCAATTCTGTTATTCTGCAGAAAGCCCCAGGGAATCTGCTGAGCCCATCTCCTCAGCCGTAGAACTGCAGGTGCACACTGCCGTACCCTCTTTGTATGCAGAGTCTGATGCATTGAACTCTGGTCCTCACGCTTACAGGGCTAGTCCTTTGCCAACTGTGTTGTCTTCCCAGTCCAGTGTTTTCAGTTTCCAGTGAGTTCTTGGTTCCTGAACGTTTCGAGGCTCGGATGGCTATTGGCACTAGGAACAGCCTGCATGCCCTCCTGGCACCACCACATGAGTGGCAGCAAGTATAGAAGCAGAACGCATGGCATCACAGGTGTTAGAGAGACAGGGTCACCCCAGGCACCCAGGAGAGAGCTATGCTTCTATGCCAGGCTGTGTGACCGCTAAGATGGAAACCCCAGGGTCTTTTCCCTCTAGTTTGCAAATATTCATAGAAAACCAATAATTGATAGATGCAGTTTCCTCATCTTAAGATCTGCTCTTGTGGAGATGGCTCAGTTGTCAAAGTAGTTCTTGTTGCAAATATGAAGACCTGGGTTTGACCCGGAACCCACTGAAAAAAGCTAGGCATGGTGGCATGTGCTTGTAACCTCCAGTGCTAGGGAGGTGCTGGATTCCTGAGGCTTGCTGGCCAGGCAGTTTAGCCTTCCTGGTGATATCTGGGGCAGCAAATGCTCTCGTCTAAAACAAACAACAAACAACAGAAACAAGGTTGGCTGGTGGCTGAGAAAGGACACCCAAGGTTGAGCTTTGCTCTCCACACACACCTTCCCATGTTCCTGCAAACACACACACACACACACACACACACACACACACACACACACACTGTGCTTCTTATGGAATGTTCAGCAAAGTTTTTTAACAGGTGTTTTTATTTGACTTCGACCCAATTAAAGCAAGTACAATCAGAAAGTGGAACTAATTGGAGGTGGGCACGGAGCCCAAATTCTGAGATGTTTACCTACCATCCAACTGCCCATGCCTATCTGTAGGAGAGATGGTGGCTGCTCTGCCCTCTCTACCCTCTCCTAAGGCCAGGGACAGGGGGTCCCAGCTGGTGGAAGGACTGTCTTGTTTAAGGGTTTTGCCGTGTGAGAAGCTGCTGGCAGCTCTGTCTGAAGACCGGAGCTGTGGTTCTTCATGATGAAGTACCACCTCCTGGTAGTGAGCATAACCTTTCACTGCACAGTGACATATTAACTCAGGTGGAAGGAAAAAAAAAAGAATTCCAAATATGGCCATCCAAGTGAATTGTTTTTGCTTATGGGGCGGGGGTTACTTGGGCAAAGGCAACATAAGAGCGGCTACACTCGTGAAGAAAATGGCTCTTCCAACAAGATTAAGTTAGTTATCCCACATCCCTCAGGATGGTTGAGGACTCCTGAGCTTTTCTCTAATTACAGTGGAATGTTGATGACCTCATCTAGCGCCCAGCCCCATGGCTGCTGTGAGGTCATGAGCTCAGTGGCCATGTGACATCCAGAAGACAGTCTTGGGACGACTGCTCCCCATCACTTGTCCTTAATATGTTTTTTTCTCCAACATTCCCTGGGCCTTGGATGGAGTGATACAAATGTCCCACATAGGGCCAAGAACTTGACAGTCACATATTCTCAAAACTTTAACTAGTTGTGGGTGTTGTTAGTTTACAACTGCTGCTCAGTATGAAGAGACGTTTCTCTGGCCAGGGCAAGAGCAACACTAATCTATGGGTGTAAAAATATATTTACAAGGCAGTTCGACAATATGGTTGTTTAGCAGGACAATAGTGGTAGGTTCCCTGCCAGGGCCTATGAGCTCCTGAGGCATGCATGGGCTCCTGGCCAGTGTGTTAGTAGTTAGGGATATTTAGAAAAATTGAACTGATAGAGTAAAAAAAATTCATATGCATATGTGTGTTTATACACACATATATAGACACACACGCACACACACACACACACACACACACACACACACACACACACGAATGGGTTTATTTAAGTTGCTTACAGGCTGTGGTCCGACTATTCCAGTATTGCCTGTCTCCCAACAGAAATTCTGAGAATTCAATAGTTGTTCCGTCCACGAGGCTGGATGTCTCAGCTGGTCCTCAGCATGTACAGACATCCTGGAGAAGCATGTGCTCATGCCAGCGAGGGAATAGACTTTCCAGTGAGAGCCAGGGCAAGCAGGCAAAGAGCAGGTGCTTCCTTCTTCCATGTCCTTATATAGGCTCGAACCCAGTTTTAACAGATTTAAGGTAGGTTCTCCCACCTCAAATGATCCAGTCAGAAAAAATCCCTCACAGGCGTGCCCAGCCTCTTGGGTTTTTAGCTAATTTCTGATGTTATCAGGTTTACAATCAAGAATAGCCCTTAGGTTTTATTGTAGTAGGTCTTAATTGTCTTTTGGAGATGCTCCAGTGTTTTTTTCTTTTGATAAGAGATCTGAAACCCCATTAGCCTACTCCTGCTTTATATCCCATAGCCATGAAAACATGCTCTGACATGCCACAGCCATGAGCCATGCTCTGACATGTTAGAGCCATGAGTGATGCTCTGACATGTTACAGTCATGAGCCATGCTCTGACATGTTACAGCCATGAACCATGCTCTGACATGTTAGAGCCATGAGTAATGCTCTGACATGTTACAGCCATGAACTATCCTCTGACATTCCACAGGCACAAACCATGCTCTGACATGTCACAACCATGAGGCTAATGCTCTAATTCTGTCTCCTTGCCCATCCCTGTTCTACATGCCAAAGCTATGAGCCCATGTTCTGATTTTGTCTCCTTCTATGTAAGATACCACACACTCTTCTACCCACTATTCCTCTGCCTCCTATGCACACATGTCCCATCCATCTTCCAGAGTGCACCACACTATCCCCCAGGAGAACCATTCTTAAACTCCATATTTCTGGGGCCAGTATATGTCCTTGGTATTTCCTTTCTGCCCCAACTCGGCACCCAAAGAGCAGGGAGCAACTCCAATTCACCAGCTTATCCCCAACTCCGGCACAGCCTCTCCCCAGAATGGGAGCTTTTTAAGTATCTGAACTGAACTGGAAAACTAATTTATACATTGACAGAGCAATACAGTGATGGGTAGGAAGGGATGATGGCTCAAAAACAATCCAAAAATGAAACAGACAAGAATCCAACTGTTGTGTGTGAATGTGGACAAGAGAAACAATGGAGTGAGGGGCTGGGGAGGTGGATCAGTAGGTAAGAGTTCTTGGTCTGCACGCACAAGGACCTGAGTTCAAATCCCCATCCCAGCACTCACACAAAGAGCCAGGAGTGGATGTGCACACACACACACACACACACACACACACACACACACATTAGTACTGGAAGGGGCAGTGTCTTAGTTAGGGTTTGCATTGCTTGTTCCAAAGGCAAACAGGAAAAAACTGGCTCCCACATGACTAGGAGGAGGGTCTGAAAGTCCACTTCCTCCAACAAGGTCACACACCTTAATCATGCCCCTAAGCACATTCAAACCACCATAGGCAGAGACAGGTGGTCCTGAGAACTCACTGGTCAGCAGCCTAGCTCAATGGTAACCTTGCCGTCCAGCAAGAGATACAGTCTCAAGGTAGTAAGAGAGCAATAGAGAAAGATACCCACTGTCCTGCTCAGGCCCCATGGGAGTGTGCACAGTCACCTACCCAGACATTGATCAGATCAGATGACCAAGCTGATCTTGGTCATCAATTTGACTGAATATAGACTCCACTAAGAGAAAAGCTGTTGGGCATGCTTGTTAGAAATAAATGTTCTTGATCAGGTTATTTGAAACAGGAAGATCTACCCTAAATGGGGGTGACCCCTTTTCGTAGCAGCCAGACAGCAGGGGTAGAAGAAGCTGAAGCTTTGTTTCTTGTCTACTGGTCAGTTCACCTGCCCTGTTTGCAAGTTCATCTCTCCGGCTGTGGCTCCGGCTGTGGCTCTGGCTGTGGCTCTGGCTGTGGCTCCGGCTGTGGCTCTGGCTGTGGCTCCGGCTGACACCTCCCTTTACTGACATCAGAACCCAGCATTCCAATTCTCCCAGCACGGAATGAAGACCAGCAGCCCTCCCAGGACTGCTCCAGAGTTTCAGTGCCAGATCAGGACTATGAAATCACCCCCGAATCAGGGACTTCCGAGTCACTCCCGGACACTTCACTCTCCAAGCTCATGACATCTGCTCAGTCGCAAGACTGTTATTTCTGCCTAATGACGCTTCAGATGTTCTTCCTCTGTGTGGCTTTTGTCCTCATTCACGCCTTGGCTACCGTGAACTCCTAGGCGTGGCTAGCAATTGCTTTGGGAGACAGTCTTAATAGAGGAAAGTGTGATTGTTTCCCAGTGTACACAGCAAGCAGATTCTTGAAGCCAAAAGTGCAAGTTTCCTCTCACTGTCCTGCCTGATGCTGTCTCTGTCTCTGTCTCTCTGTGTTTGTTCCTGCGCAGGGGTTCATGTGGAGGCCAGAGAGGTTGATTTCCGGTATCTTCCTCTATTGGTATCTACCTTCAGAAGTTCCTCTAACCTGTAACTCACTGTTTCAGCTAGGCTAGCTGGCCAGCAAGCTCTATACTTTTCCTGCCTCGGTTTCCCCAGTGCTGGTGTTATAGGCACGCGGCATTGTTCGTACGCTGGAAAACTCAGCTCCTCAAGCTTGCGTGTCAGGTGCTTTGCCAGTGGGGCCTAATGGCTCTAATTGTAACAGTTTTAGAGAAGGTCTGTGGCAGCCACATTTCTACTCCTCCCAGAAGCATTTGCCCATGTGCATGGCATATTTTAGCGACCAGCAGTAATTCCTTCCCATTCTCGCTGCTGCTGCAGCTGGGCTGTGTCTGATGATCAGATGAAGGTCATGGTTTTGCCCCAACCTACACCATGAATCTGGCTGCATGCCCGTGCAAGAGGCCACTTTGCAGACTGTAAACTTTCAGCCGTCAGGGGAATTTCTCTAGTTTTCAGTTGACGAACAAGATCTGGAGTGGCTCTTGAATTTCATCCATGTTCCTCCCAGCGTCTAATAAGGTGAAACTCGTGTTTTAAAAATCGTTTTCAGCTGGTGAGACACATCGTTCATCTTTCTGAAACTCCTGCCTATCTTCTCACTGCCCCAATTAAAACAAAAGCTCTTTATTTTTCCCTTGGTTACAGAATTCAATTAGAATTCCTTATATGAGAACGACTCAGTTTGGCTCAGTTTAGCCCGAGCCTTACCTCTTCTCTCCTCTGCCTCCCAGAACTCCACCCACATAGAACAACCTCTTTTCCTATTGACCCTCTGGGCTGACTCAGGTTCCTTCCCTTAGAGAACTTTCACCTCATCTCATTCCAAAGCCAGTGATGCCCTCCAAGCTTTCCAGACTCAGTTCAAATAAACAACCACGGTCTCTGGCCTCTCCTGCCAGCAGGTGGTGGCTCATTGTCCGGGTCTCTATTTTTGTATCTGCCATTGTCATTTCAGTCCTTATGGAGATTGTACTTAGTGCTTAGCTCAGGGTCCTCGAAAACTCACGATGAATCAAGTAATTCCCATATATCAGGAAATGGTAAGGTAAAGAGGACTGTCACGTGCATGATATGAGGCTGTGAGCCAAATGATGTGCTGTGGTTATGTGTTTGTGTTTTCTAAACTTCCTATGTAGAAAATCTTAGCCCTTAGGGAAACAGCATAAGGGGGCAGGGCTTTCAGAGGAAACTAACTAATGATTGTTTAAATGACTCTGCTGCCTTCCTGAAAGGGCCCCAGAGAGCTTGCTGGGCCTCTTTACACTGAACATCACAGCTACTTCCACACCAGATGTTGGCTCCACTGACATCTTTACCATGGGCTTCTGGCCTGTGTAGCTATGAGAGCACACATTGGCTGCTTAAGACACTGGTCTCTAGTCTATGGAATACCGTGTTCTAGCTGCCTGGGCTGGTTAAGAGATGCAGGAAGCCATAAATTAGAGGAAAGGGGGTCAACCCACTAGCGTTGTCTCTATTTTGAATTCTTGAGACTGGGTCATTTATAAATAAAAGTTTACCTTTGTTCACAGTCTGGAGACTTGAGAGGCCAAGCTGGGGTGGTAGGAGGCAGCAGGAAAAGTGTGCATGTTCAAAAGAGGCAAGAGGCAATGCCACCACCCTCCAGAGCAATGTAGTCTCCCGACATCTAGCCAGTCCTGTGGGGATGACGATTGCCACACGGTTCTTGTCCATTCCTGAGTGTTCTGCCACCACGCCCCCCTAACTGGGAGATCATCGAATGACATCCGATCTGAGTTTCAGAGGGGACAATCCATACTCCATGTGACATCCTTCACTTCCTGAGACTCTCCTGGACAAAGGGGTGGGTAATATGCCAGGACAGGAGGATGCAGTAGCCTGTGAGCGTGAAAGATGATTGGCCGGCAGGTTGGTGTAGGGGCTTTTAGGGCATTAGGAAGGGAACTCCAGGGGCTGGAGAGATGGTTTGGATTCAGAGCTTTTATAGAGCACTTGAGCTCATTCCCAACAAACGCAATGGTGGGTGGCTCACAACCCTGCAGTTTCAACACCAAGGGATATAATGCTCCTTTCTGGCCTCCATGGGCATCCACATTTACATGCATGTACACACATACAGAGAGAGGCACATAGACAGAGACCCCCCCAAAACTAATTGAAATCTTAAAAAAAAAATCAAATAGAAAAGAAGTAACTCAAAAGGCCAAGGAGATGGCTCACTGCCTATGGGTTGCTGTGAGCATGAGGACCCATGTTTGAAACCCAGAGCTCACACAAAAGGCTGGGCATGACCATGGGCACTGTAACCTCAGTGCTGTTGAAGATGGAGCCAGGAAGGTTGCTGGGTTTTTGCTGGCTGCTGACTTAGCCATAGGCTCCGTGATGGACCCTGTCTCAAAGCAATAAGGAAAACATCTAAAGAGCAGATAGGATATGTGATATGCCCTGGCCTTCAGAATCACATGGATACTGTCATCTGCATGAATACTTGTGTATATCACACACACACACACACACACACACACACACATACACACAAAACACACACTCACACACAAACACATACACCACACACACACACATGCACACACCACACACACACACACACACACACACACACACACACCACACACACCACATACACACACACACCACACGCACACAGAGTCTCACACACACACACACACACACACACACACACACACACACACACACACACTATTAAAAATGAAGATAACCCCAAAGAGCACACTTTGAATTCTACTCTATTTGGTGTTCCCCCATCACGGTTCCCTCGCTGAGCTGTCGAGCAGTGTGCCACAGCCTGCCCTACGTCTTCGTAGGGTGCTCCATAGACAGGCAGCATAATTAGCAACCCATGAATTCCCTTCACCTTCTTCCTTGCTGCTCGCCACGGGAGGGTTTTGATAAGTGACCAGGCTTTAATGAGCGCCTCATGAGACCATTATTAAGTTAAAATACTGCACAGACAGTGTGTTTCCCAAACAGAAAGCTAAACCCTCTAATGTGTTCCTGTGCACCCATCTCTAATTAAAATACAGATTCACCGACAAGAGGAGCGAAGTGAATGGATCAACAGGTTTCTTTTTCTTTTCTTTTCTTTTCTTTTCTTTTCTTTTCTTTTCTTTTCTTTTCTTTTCTTTCTTTCTTTCTTTCTTTCTTTCTTTCTTTCTTTCTTTCTTTCTTTCTTTCTTCTTGATGGCTCAGTTATGTCCCTGGTCCCGTGGAGAATGAGGTGGGTGGTAACAGTACAGGGTGATTTTCTGAGGCACTTATTGTGGGAAACAATTATCCTACTTTATATTAAGAGTCTTGGAGAGTCAGAACAGTGCGAGTGAGGCAGTTTACTCTGCAAACTTGCAAAGCTAGGCAACCTAGAGAAGAGGCAAAGCTGGCAGGACCAGTTTAGTGCAGGACCGTGGTTTTTATATTCCCAATTCCTTGCCCCGCCCCTCAATTCCTCATTGGCTCATCTGCTCAATAGTCTAACACAGTCTTCCTCAAGTTTTTCATCCTCTTCTGGGCTGGAACTTTTTTGGTTTTGATCATGTAGCAGACTGCCTATAACTTTTAAATTCTAAGATTCAACAACAACAGCAACAACATGTCCAAGTAAGCAGATGCCAGCTGCTTCCTAGGAAATATGGGGGTCTCATGAAACCTGTTTACTCATCTGTGATTCGTTGATGAGTTCTAAACACACACCAGGCTTGAAATGGACCATATCAGTATATTTCGTATACTTCTGACCCAGTTGAACAAGGCAAGCACTCCAGTTTTAACAAGAAAAAGATGTGCTGTAGCAGGTGTCAATTATTGGTAATTAATTATTGGTCTACGGTGAGCTGGGTTATCAGGAAAGGTCTCATATTAATCACATTTCCCTTGCTGTGACCAAATACTTCACAAGAAGCCTCTTAAAGGAAGAAGGCTGATTTGGGCTCACAGTTTGAGGATGAGGGGCAAGAGAGACCGGGAAGATACGTTAGCAGGAACAGACAGAAGGCTGGCTGGCTGGCCACAATGGGTCTGTAGTTAGGAGGGCAGGGGAGGTAGAAGCCAGGTTATAAAATCTCAAGATCTACCCTTACTGATGCACTTCCTCCAGAGACGTTCCACCTCTGAAGGCTCCACAGCCTTCCAAAATAGAGCTGTGTGTGTGTGTGTGTGTGTGTGTGTGTGTGTGTCTAGTGTTAAAGCACATTTACCACTCAAAATGCAACAGGTCTCAGTGAGAAGGTGGGATTCATTATCCAGATCTGAGTAGGTGGGCAGGTGGAGGGTTTGAGGGCCCGAAGAACCAGGGTGAGATCTTTTAGGATGAATATGGACCTAGAAAGACTTCCTACTTCAGAGTGACTACGGTCAGCTGACCGTTGGCTCCCCTTCAGTTGTACACACAGGTTGCAACCCCAGAAGACTTGAGATTCACCTAAGAGGGCTCAGACCTGGGGTAGCCTCTGTTAGAGCTCTGTCCACTATCCTGAGCCCCCTGTCAGAATGAAGCTGTAGTGCATTGCTGGTCATTGTGCCCTGCATTTCTCATGGGCTTCTATCCAGCTGACCCCTCTGGAGCCTGCAGAACTGAGCTTCTCCTTCACCAGTGACAGTCTCCCAGGAATCAGAGGGCATGCTGTCCCATGGCCTTCTCTAAGCTCCTCATCCCCTGCTCTGTCCATAGGCAGGGTCTCCACTCCTCTGAGATTCTCTTGTCTGTTTGCAGTCTGGTCTATAAATTAAAGAAAACTTACCCGCACTGAGGACTGCAGTGAAATTGCAGTTCTGGCCAGTGCTGCTATAAATCTATAAATTATGCTTTGAGAGGCTCTTCCTGTCTTTTATTTTAATATATATATATAAATTATATATTTATATAATATGTAAATTATATATGCATATATAAATATGTATATGTATGTATATAAATTGAAAATAGATTGTTCTCTCATACAATATTTCCCAACCACAGATTCTCCTCCCTCCACCCTTTTTCACTGCCTTCCTCCATTTCCTCCAGATTCACTCCCTCTTCATTTCCAGAGGAAGCCTCTCTGAAGATAACTGAACACAGCACCTATCTCTAGCCCAGAGACTTTTCCTGACTTAAGAATAATTCTGGGTTTTGGTTCTTGAGCCTGACTGACCGAAAAATAACTTCAGCCTTTCAAAAACACCGTGGCTTTCTTTCCAAGAATGGTTCTTTTATAATTTGTTATGATCTATAAGAGCAATTATATATAATTTCCAAAGTCAGATTTTTTTTAAAATTTCATTTTGTATATGTTGTGTGACACTATTTCTAGGAAGATATGAACAAATGTCTACTCAGCTTAGATAAAGAACCAGTGATAGAATAAAGTAATAATAACACTAAAGTCTGCCTTGGTGAATCAGTAAGTTTATTGGGGTTACTACAGGAACATGGAAGACCCAAAGGCATCATTGAAAGCCCACTCCTAGCATGGTTGCTACTGATAAAACCTGGAACTCTAGAGTTCTTTTTGTGATGTGCAGCAGCCAAATATGTTGTAAAATCACCTTCTTCAGCAGTTTTTACTGCTTTATAATCTTTGGGAGAGATGAGCCTTGTGAATCTGGTAAGTTTCAGTGACTTCCCGAGACTTCTGAATTGTCTGTTTCCTGACTCTTAATGAGCCTTCCTTTACAATTTTTGAGTTTAAACAAGACTTTCTCCAGGATGGAATGCTTCAACTCTGAGGGAATTAACACACAGCGGTATATTAATTGTACATATGTATTGAGTATATTGCCTCTCCTCATGTCCAATCTCATTGATCCCTTTTCTCACCTATTTTGAGAATGGTCTTGCAAGGTAGCTCATACTGGCCTGGGATTTGAGATACGTTTGCATTAACCTCCTGTGTTGTGGAATTACAAGCATGAGGTACTAACCTGGCCCAAGTCACACTTTCTTCTACAAAAAAAAAAAAAAAAAAAAACTTCAATATAAATTCATTTTCTGCACTCTTTCCTCACTACTCACTGCCAAATAGGGGCCACTGCAAGAGTGTGAATTCCCACCTTCCTCATCTGTGTGCAAAAGGTCAGGGGCAATCATTATCAGGAATTATACCACCCAGCAACTAGCCTACTGTAATGCTAGCATAAATCCTAGGGCAATGATTTAACAAAGGTAATTAGAATCCTGGTAGTTGATTTAAAGGGATTTCCAAGGTTACGCAGAACAAAAGGAGCAGGGCGCAGTACAGTAGGAGTCTTGTAAATCCCTGCTGTCTGTGTCTACCATTCTAGTTAGAGGTCTCAGCAACCCATCTATGATTGGCAGATAGAAAACCAACACAGATGTTCAAAACCTCTTCCTCTTTGCAGTTCAGGACTTTTGGCCTAGAAATGGTGCCATCTACAGTAGGTTGGGTCTTTCCAGCTACCTTTATGGAAGCAGAAGTGCCCTGATAATAAAACAAGAGAAGATGGGCTAGAGAAATGGCTCAGTGGTTAAGAGCTCAGAGGTCCTGAGTTCAAATCCCAGCAACCACATGGTGGCTCACAACCATCTATAAAGAGATCTGATGCCCTCTTCTGGTGTGTCTGAAGATAGCATATATATATATATGCATATATATGTATACACACACACATACACACACACACACACACACACACACACACAAGTACCAATTACATGGAGATAAAAGGGAATGATATCTCTCAAGGGGTTAAATACCAAAATTTCAACAACATATTGGCAACTGAAATCTGTGGTATTTGAAAAGAATTCTATTCCACAACCACGTGGGATTTATCCCAGGCATTGAAAACTTGTTCAAGATTTGAAAACCAATCAATGTAATTAGCCATCTCAATAAGAAAGGAAAATGTAAGGTCAAGCTAATGAACACAGAAAAGGTACTCTCTAATGGTAATACCCATTTCATTATAAAGTCTTAGCAAACTGCTAATGGGGGAGAGCCATCTTCGATTCACAAGAAGTGTGCAGTTCACACCAGACTTTGAGCTAAAAGACTGGACATTTCCCTCTCAAGGTTTAAAACAAGGTTTGGTCTCTGCTCTCAGCATTTTCACTCAGCACAGCGCTGGAGGTCTTAGCCACTGTGATAACACAAGAAAAAGAAAGGCATGAGGGTTGAATAATAAAAAATAATACAATATTTCCGTGAAAATTCTAGAGACTCTAGAAAAAATAAGTTAGTTTAGCAAGGTTATGGGGGAAGCTGTACATACCCAAAAGCAAATCTAACTTCTGAAGACCAAAATGGACACATGCAAATGGAAATATTCACATACTATTTGTCATCTCACCATGAAGTTAAAATATTTAGACTTCACTCCACCACAATATGAGTAATATATGTTGAGAATTTTTAAATGCTAATGGAGTAAATGAAGGAAGACACAAATATGTAAGGCTGAGACACCACAGAGGTTGGAGAGATAGAGAAGTGGTTGGTACCCTGCTGCTTCTGCAGACCTGAGCCCAATTCTTAAAACTGATATTAAGTGGCTTCCAATCACCCCGTAACTCTAGTTCCAAGGGATCCAATATTCTCTTTGGGTTTCAGTGGGCACCTGCATGTGTGCACCCTACCCAACACCCCGATGTAATTAAAAATAATTAAATATTTTAAAAAATTGATGAAATAAATAAAAGAATATAGATAAGTGAAGATACATATTACATTGCAAGAATAAGACTCATTACAATAAGTTTTTCAGTTCTTTTAAAAATTAAGCAGTTTTAATGCAACCACAGCAACACTCCCATAAGGACTTAGGTAGACACTACCCATATATTACAAAATATATCTGGAACCTGAAGACCCAAGAATACCCACGATATCTTAAAATGGAGAATAAAGTGGGAGGAATAATATTGCTGGATATTGAAGTGGAAGGTTCTGGATATGTAATGTGACACAGACTCACGTGATGAGGCTTACTCACATGGCGTTTTGTAGGACCTGTAGGAGGACATGTGATGTTTGAAAAGAATATAAATAAGACTCAGTGAACAGTGATGGCATCTTGCATAGCAAGCTTTACAATGCTTTCTTGGTCTCAAGTCTTTGTTCTCACTGATGTTTGCTTTGTTGAGAGAGGCATCCCTCATGCGGATATGGTGGAGGCCTGGTGGTTTCTGCTGGATCATGCCACTGCTGCTGATTCATATTTGGTATCCTGACACTACTGAACTGGACTCCCGGTATCCTAACAACTAAGATTGAAATTTCCCCAAAGAACTGCTTCTAAATAGTCTACATCCCCTTGAGCTATTTACCATTGTTTCCCCCTACCTTTGGATGATGGGTTAAAAGGGGGGTCAAAGAGTTTGGGAATCATTATTAAAAATAGGTTTAAAAATTCTAACTTGGGCTGGAGCGATGGCTTGGTGGTTAAGAGCACTGACTGCTCTTCTAGAGGTCCTGAGTTCAAATCCCAGCAACTACATGGTAGCTCACAACCATCTGTAATGAGATCCGATACCCTCTTTTAGTATGTCTGAAGACAGCTACAGTGTACTTATATATAATAAATTTAAAAAAATCTAAACTTAACCAGTGGCACCTAACATGGGACCTGATATAATCTATTTTAAAGTTAGAGGGAAGGCAAGATGGCTTAGTGGGTAAAGGTGCTTGCCACGAAGCCTGATGACTTGAGTTCAATCCCTGGACCCAAAATGATAATTTTCTCTGACAGATACACATATAACATGGAGCTTGTGTATGTGCTTGGGTGCACATGTGCATGCACACATATACAAAATAATTAAACAAACTAAAAAATTAAGGCTAGATTTGTGATAAGGCAGGAACAGGAAATACAGAGTGATCAGAAACTGAAAGAAGCTCAGTTGACTTTTGATAAGGTTATCAAAGCAATTCAAATAATGAAGAAGAAAATCAAAAAGTGTCCCAGTGTCAACTGGACATCCATAAATAAAAACATAAACCTTGACCTGAACCTCTTGCCTACACAGAAATTAACTCAAAATAAACTATAGACTTGGGTAGAAATGTAATTTTTTATAAAACTGAAAAAAAAATCCAGAGGAAACATTTGTGATTCAGGGTCAGGCATAGGGTCTTTTGACTTGATACCAATGTAAAGTCTATAGAAGAAAAAAGCGATGAATCGGATCACATCAGTTTCAGGGCATGTCCTGCGGGAACCTATTAAATGGGAGAAAAGATGTTTATTGTTAAGGTTTTAAAGTCATAAACTTTTAAATAACAAATAATAAGGAACAGGCATAAAAATGATAAAGTGATAAAAGTCCCATCAGGAGGTAGACAGAGGCATGGAAGACATTTCACCAAAATAGACAAACACCTGAGAATGTTAGCATCGTTAACTAAGGGGAATATAAAAATTGCTGGCACTGGATCCACTGGTCCGGGCCTCTGATGGTTATTTCTAAATGTCTCCTTGCCACAACCTAGAATGCCTGGGTTTCAACTGAGGAGTTATTTAGATCACACTCACCCATGAGAATGTCTGTTGGGGATTGTCTTGATTGTTAATTGATGTAGGAAGACCCAGCCCATAAGGGATAGGGAACAGCACCATTCCTTAGGTAGGAGGCCTGAGCTACTTAGGATAAGAGAAAGCTAGATGAGAATAATCTAGCAAGCAAGCAGAGTGGATGCGTTCATCTCTTTGCTGCTGTGGACACAATGAAACTAGTTGCTGGAGTTCATGCCTTGAACCCCTTGAAATGGTAGATTACAACCTGGAATTGTAATTCAATTCTAAGCACACCTTTTTATTCCAGTAATGGTTTGTGTGAGAATGTCCCCCATAATCTCTGGTATTTGAACATTGGAGCCCCAGCTGGTGGGTTAGCATCCTAGGTTGCTTGAGGAGGTTTAGGAAAAGCGGTCTTGCTAGGAAGTTTATCACTGGGATATATTGTGCAGGCTTTGAGAGATCGGGTTTTGAGAGAGTGTTACCTCACCCTAACTCGTTTGCTCTCTCTGCTTTTGTGCTTGTGTCTGACAACGTGAGCTTCCTATTCATGCTTCTTATTTCTTGCTGCTATGCCTCCCACTTTATGAGCTCTTGTTGTTCTGGAACCGTAAGACCCTGAAAACTCTTCTATAGGTTTCCTTGGCCATCACATTTTATCTTAGCAGCAGGAAAGTAATTATATGCTCCCCTAAGTTGCTTTCGGTCAGAGTAGGTCAAGGCTTAATAGGAATCTGAAACTCAATCCCAAAGGTGTTGGCAAGGTCCTAGGGATTCTTTTAGGAGACACAGCTACACTAGAAGCAGTGTAGGTTTTTAAGGTGACATCACTGGGCTCCATCACACCCTGGAACAAAACACTGTGTGAGGTTCATCTTAATGGTCAACTTGACAGGATTTAGAATCACCATGGAAACATAACTCTGAACATGTCTGTGAGGCAGTTTCTAGACTGGATTTACTGAGGTGGGAAGATCCACCATGAATAGAAGTAGAGCCATTTCAGAAATGGGTACCATCCTAGACCGAATAAAAAGGAAGAAATGAGCTGACCCCAACATCTATCTCTTTGCTTCCCAAATGTAGATGCAATGTGACCACCTACCTTCCACTCACGCCACCATGGCTTCCCCACCACACTGGGTGGTGTATTTTCTTGAACTGTGAACTCAAAGAAGCACTTATTCTCTTAGGTTGCTTTTTGATAGGTATTTGGTCACAGCAAGGAATCAGTAGCCAACAGAAAGAGCACCCTTTAAGCATCTATTGTTGAGTTCTAAGGTCACATGTAGAGGCTTACAACTTTGATCACCTCTTCCAGGAATTAGGGCTTGGTTTAGTTCTAGTCCGGGGTCCCTCAAGAAATTTTGAGATGTCATCTTGCCTGAGGCTGTAAGAGCCATTTTATTTTTATTTTTAATTATGTGTAGGAATATGTGGGTGTATGTGCTCATGCATGTGTGCCCACAGAGGCCAGAAAAGGGTACCTCCTGGAAACAAGTCCCCTAGAATTGGAGTTCCAGGAGGCTGTAAGTCACCCAGTGTAGGTGCTGGACTGAACTTGGGTCATCTGAAAGAGCAGCGATCATGTAGTCACCCAGCCATCTTTCCATCTCTTCAGTCCCTGAGGATCCACTTAGATTCACATTCACAGGGCAGCCCCCAGTGGTACTGGTTGCAGACAGGAAGTCTCCCACATGGGACTCCTTGCCATCAAAACAGTAATATCTTTTGTGGCTTGCCCTGGAAACCACATGCTATCTCCTTCATGTTTTGTCAGTCAGGGAGAGGATTCTGTAAGGATAGGGTTGCCAGGAAACCTCAGACACATGCATTACAGCCATAGGTTGTAGGCTGGGAAGGACCGAAGACTATGATTGACAACCACTTCTCCACTGAGTGGAGAAGATTGAATGCCTAACTTTATGCAAAGAGCTTGGGCTTCCTGAGTTAGATGGAAGGTGTTGGGCCCTTAACAGCAGATAACCCTCATCCAGATGCCAGGGCTGGCAGCCATTTGAGAGAGTCTAGGTAGTATGTGTGTACATGTGAGCTGGCAGATAAACAGGTAGATGGTTTGGAAGCCTGTTGTGGTTCCGGATCCACCCGAGGTCAGAGTCAGAAGCTTGTGTCTCCTTTTCAATGTGGCTATGTGGCATGGTGCTTTCGGCAGCGATTCTGGCACAGTGGCTGGTGGCAGCGAGGCCACTCTGATGCCTCCGGAGATCTACTGAGCAGTTTTCAGGAGGGCTAGGTGTAATGTGGCATCATTCCTACTTTGCTCCAAACCTGTAACTACGAGATCACCCACAATCACTACTGGTGGTCTGAGAAGGAAATCGAGGTAGAATGACCAAGGTGATGAGACCTCAGGTGGTGGTAAGCATGCTGAGAACAGGCCCTTGGGAGACAGCTTCAATGAGACAGCTCCTTTAATTGGATAAGGGGACAAAAACTTTTTAAACCTTTAGGGGTGAGTAGGGGCTATGGTGGTGAGAGTACATCATTGGTTGGGGCCAGGATGATGCTGAGAATGCCTAATTTGCATAAGGAGGAGTTCTGGATACTTCCTGAAGATGACTTTATAAAGGGGAAATTTAACCTGGCTGAGGCTATGCACCTATGTGGCCTCTGGTGTGGGCAAAGGTTGGGGGTGCAGGGGTATGCAGGCCCAGGGCAGAGGAGGGAGTGGTCCCACTCTTACCTCTCTTGAGCCCTGAAACAGCTTCTCCTGGTTCTCTGGACCCACAATGTTTGTTTTAAAGCATGGATTGGAGCAACGAGACCACCAGATCAGTACTGTGGCTCTTCAGGGATAGCTAGGTGTGTTCTCTGCCATCTCATCAGATCCCGTGTGAATGATTTTCCTTTAGGAGGAAGCCTAAAGAAGACTGTGAGCCCAAGGGCCACACCTTAGGGTGTAACCCAAGCCAGGCTTCAGGAGGAGTCAAAGTCATTGTTCTAGGGCTCAATCTCAATCTAAGAGGTCCATAGGAAAGACAAGGAAAGCTGTTCCTTCTGACCAGAGGGGACTGAGGTGCTGGCTGGGGTCTCTCCTCAGCTGCTATCTACTTATATTAGGACAATCTCAGCCAGGAATCATGCTTAGGGGAAGAATAGAGAACAGCAGTATTCAGGAGGAGGATGGCAAATGGAAGATGCTAGAACAAATCCGTCTGCTCAGAGGACGTGCAGCTGCTTAGCTGTCCTCACTCACATGGCTAGGGTGGCTTTGGCCGGACACCGGGACACACTTGGGACCCTTCTGCACTCCTCCCTTTGACTTTGGAGAGCAGATGCTCATTGCGTTGATTTTCAGATGAATCTCAGCACAGCGGTTCACTCTCAGTCAGTCATACTTCCTCTCATGACTCAGCTTCCTCGAAGGAACGAGGCGATGACACACGCCACCGGTTAACATTCACAGAGACTCCCAGCTCTTCTTATGAAAGCCTAGTTAGGGTTTCAGTAGCAGTGATGAGACACCATGACCAAAGCAAGCTGGGGAGGAAAGGGTTAATCTGGCTCACACTCCCATATTGTCAAAGGAAGTCAGGACAGGAACTCAAACAAAGCTGGAACCTGGAGGAAGGGGAGTAGGGGGACAGGAGGTGATGGAAGGGGAAGCGGGGGGGGGGGGGCAGAAGCTGATGCAGAGGTCTTGGAGGAATGCTGGTTATTGGCTTGCTCCCCATGACTTGCTCAACCTGCCTTTTTATAAAACCCATGACCACCAGCCCAGGGCTGGTCCTACTCACCGTGGGGTGGACCCTCTACCATACATCATTAGTGAGAAAATGCCCTACAGGTTTGCTTTCAGTCCAGTCTTAAGAAGGAATTTTTTCAACTGAAGTTTCCTCCTCCCAGATGACTTTAGTTTGTGTCAAGTTGACATAAAACCACCCAGCACAAACATCTGTATGGGATTCGTGTTAGTATGACTTTCTCTGTGAGGTTAAAGATTTTAATTTCTAAAAGTGTTTATTTATATGAGTGTTTTCAGTACGTACTTATGGGTGTCATGTGTGCCTAGTGAACACAGAGGTCAGAAGGTGTCAGAACTCCTGATAGTGGAGTTGCAGATGGTTGTAAGATACCAAGCGGGTGCTGGAAATAGAAGTCTGTTTCTCTGTAAGAGCAACAAATGCTCCAAACCACTTGAGCCTCTGAGGTTGAAAATTTTGAAAGAGCTGTCTTTGGGACTGATGAATTGATGCTAAAATACTAGGGGCCTGAGTTTAGAGTCTGTAACCCCCACATAGAGGCTGTGTGTAGAGGCATACATTTGTAACCCTTAGCTCTGCATGAGGGTGTAGGGGTTGGCAAGACAGCCTAGCCAACTGGTGAGTCCCAGGCTGCTGGGGAATGGGAGGTGGACACACTGTCGCCCTCAACCATAGGTATGTCCTAGGACCCCGTAAACATGTGAACATCCATCTTTTTTTTCTCAACATGATAATAAAATTTTATTTTTGCTATCAATATTGCAATGAATGCAAGAGTTTTAGAAATATACAAAATTGAAGTGGATAAAGTTATTTTAATAGCTTTGCTACAGTGTTACTTAACAGAATTTTATTCATTTATATGTTTATTTTTAGAGTTTTTTCTTTTTTGTTTTTATTAGATAGTCTCTGTATTTACACTTTAAATGTTATCCCCTTTCTCCCTACTCTCATTCCTCCCCTACTTGTTTCCATGAAGGTTCTTCCTTTCCCAACCACCTCTTCACCTCAAAGCCTTGGCATTACCCTACACTAGGAAAACGTGCCTTCACTGGACCAAAGGCCTCTTCTTCCATTGATGCCAGACAATGCTGTCCTCTGCTACATATGCAACTGGAGCCATGGTCTCTCCATGTGTGCTCATTGGTTGGTGTTTTAGTCCCTGGGAGTTTTGGAGGGTTTGGTTAGTTGATAATGTTGTTCTTCCCATGAGGTTGCAAACCCTTTCAGCTCCTTCAGTTCTTTCTTTAGCTCCTTCATTGGGGACCCTGTGGTGAACATCCATCTTAACTCTGCTTTTCCTCTTTTTCTCTTCCTTCATGGTATGGAGAAGGAAGAGAAAAATCTCTTCTCTGAGTAACGCGGTCAACCACAGAGCCATCATCAGAGACTTGGTGGAGTGGCCTGGTTAACAGCGAAACATCAGTCTCTGAGCCACCCTAGCTCCCTCTGTTCCTTGCAGAGTCAAACTCTAAAAAGCCCTATGACTCAGGTCAGGCTCTGCCTTGAGTTAAAGGGGTTAATTATTTGGTTTGCTTTGTTCAAGAGGTAAGGGTTATTGTTAGGTCACAAGACCTTGACTTCTACCATGGGCAGCTTAGGTTCCTAACTCATGAAAAAATTGGCCACACCGTGCTGCTGTTCTAGTTAGGGCTACTATTGCTGTGACGAAACACCATGACCAAAGCGACTTGAGTTTTATTTGGCTCACATTTTTATACTGTAGTCCATCATGAAAGGAAATTAGGACAGGAACTCAAACAGAGCAGGAACCTGGAGACAGGAAGTGTTGCAGAGGCCATGGAGGGATGCTGCGTACTGACTTGCTCTCCATGGTTTGCTCAGCCAGCTTTCTTATAGAATCCAGGACCTCCAGTCCAGGGATCTGTAATGGGCTGGGCCCTTCCTCATTGATCACAGGCATGTCTGAAGTCGGATTTTTTGGAGGCATTTTTCTAATTGAAGTTCCCTCCCTCTCAGATGACTTTAACTGTGACAATTGATATAAAATTATCGAGGACAGCTATCAAAGTAAACACAGTGTTGAGACCCACAGGGAGGAAGCTGACAGGCTAGGTGCTGTCCCTGATGGGGCCTTCAGGTCTTTTCCTCACAGGCTCTGCAAATGAGTTTTTGGGTTAAAACAGTGACAACAGATGACACCTATCACAAAAAAGCAAGGAACAAGATGATATCCAGTATAATTCTGGAGATGCATAGACATGAAGACTGTGGGTTGGTTTCTAGGGGTTGAAGGGTCTTATGTGAGTGTTGAGGTTGAGGGCAGATAAAGAGCTTACAGCACACATTGCCTTATAAACGGGGCTTCATCCAACATCCAGTATAAGACCAAGGTGTTTGGGTGGATTGCATGTGTGTATGTGTGTGTGTGTGTGTGTGTGTGTGTGTGTGTGTGTGTGTGTGTGTACAAGCATCAGCACATGCATGTAGAGGCCAGAGGGACAATCTTGGGTGTCAGTCCCTTCAGCTGTCACCCATTTTTCTTTTTAACACAGGATCTATCACGGAACCAGAGCTGACCAGTAGTCTAGGGATCCCCCTGACTCCGCCTCCACAGCATCAGGATTACAGTTACATAACCTAGCTTTTCTAGGTGGGATCTGGGGACCAAACTTGGACGTTCATGTTCGCATAGCCAGCACTCTGCCAGCTCATGTCTCCTCAGCCCTGTAAACTTTTCTTATGCTCAGAGTAACGGTCGCTTGACTGAAATTCGCAGCAACTCATGAACCCCTCACTCCCCTGCACCCTGCAGAGGAAGAAACAAGGTCGGTGTTTACTAAAGTTACACAGTTATTCAGGCATGAAGCCAGTCTTTGATGGGAGTAGAGGTTGGGAGGGTTTGCAGGAGTCCTACTATAAAGCAGAACACAACAGTACATGCAAATTCCACATGGTTTCGTCACTTGTCAGCCCAAGGGGAAAGGACACACACATTAGAAAGAATACAGAAGAATGAAGTAGGACACCATTGTCTTTCATTTTTATCATGTGTGTGTATATGCATGAGTGTGTGCACACATGTATGTAGAGACTAGAGGTTAATGCAGGTGTCTTCCTAGATTGCTTCTCCACCTGCAGTTTGAGACAGGGTTTCTCCCTGAGCCTGGAGCCCACAGGTAAATGAGTTAGCCAGCAAACTCCAGTGATTCCTCCTGTCTCCACCCCTAAGCCCCAGCAATACCTGGTTTTTCACACTGCTTCAGGGGATCCGAGCTAGATCTTCACTCTCACACAGAAAGCACTTCATGGACTGTCTAAGCTATGGAAGACTATGGAAGCCTTTAACAGATGCCAAACAATGCAGCTGTGGGAGACTCGGCTTGTGAGAGCAGACATACCCATGGGTCACTTAATGAGCTCAGAGGCTATAGATTCATCTCAGTTGTATCATGGGTCAGTGGCAAATGCTAAGCATATGATTTGATTTGGAAAATGTGGATTTACTGATATTGTAGGAGGTGCACCTGTTGGCAAGACTTAACGCAACCCATATCTGTTTTCCGGATGCTGCTCTAGACAGGGATAAATGAATGTCTGGATGTGTTGGGAGAAGTGTGTAGCAATAGTTCTCTAGGTTACATATCTTCCTCCTGTCTCCAGGGAGCTAAGGATCGTATGTAATGTCTGCTGCATGTCAGGGAAGCATTCCACCGCAGCGCCACACCCCAGGCCAAGGTTAAAATGCCTTTTAGTTTGAGATCATCATTGACTCATTGAAAACTGCAAACATGAAGCCAGTCTTCACCTCCTCCTGTTCCTTCACAAAGCTCAGCTCCTTCCCTTTGCCCCTTTTCTCTCTAACCCTATCCCAACCTCTCAAACAGTTGTCTGACAGTATAAGAAGGAGAAAGGCTGGCTTATTTAACATCAGTATAGCCAACTCCCAGAATAACTTCAGGAAAACTCAGTCAGTTGGTGCATAAGCCTACTACTTATCACAAAATGATGCATATTGGTGCATATCAATGAAACACAAGGTTAGTGGGAAAAAAAATCACGATTTGTGAAATTCCTGCATTGCTGAAGGGCTCTCAACAGCATCTTAGCTCTGTTTCTTTTTGTCTGCGTTACATGGGGCCAGGGGAGAGAGTGGCTTAGAAATGCACCAGAAGACGGAAGGACAGCTCTGCAGCAATAATGATGGTGAGTGTGAACAAGGAGAGCGGCTCTGGCTGCTGATGCTGCTGAGGACAAGCTTGGGATCCAGGGGGTGAGCTGGAGTGTCAAGGTACTGGCAGGTGAGGAGAGATGGTTTAATACTTTCTTTGTTTTTGAGTAGGGCGGTGTGACTGTCTTAAATGTCTGTGTTTAGTGATGTGGTATGATTTTAAAACAATTAGAAAGACTCCATTCGAGCAGCTGAGGGGACTATGTTAATGGAACACAGAGAATTGTAGTCAGGAAGGGAGGGTGATTAGTTCAGGGGCCAATAATAATATATATGTATATGTGTGTATATGTATGTTTAATATATATACATACATTCAAATACACATACAAATATATATATATACACAAATATATATACATATATACATACACACACATACACACACACACACACACACACACACACACACACACACACATATATATATATATATATATATATATACATGAGAGGGTATTTGATGTGACTCTTTTGAATTATAAGGAAGGGTTTGAGAGATTAGACAAAGGAAGAGAAGACTCCAGGCAGGAAAACTCAATATGCAGAGGTGAGGTGTGGGTCAGGACCAGCATGAGACATTTGATTTGGCAGGAATATGGGCAGGCAGTTGGCACAGGAAGAATAAAAGGTACTGAAATCTGGACTGAAGTCTTGTTTTAACCTATGAGCTGCTTTCCTTGCTAAGTGGAGCCTCAGTATGCTCAGGGTCTCACTCGCCTCTCATCCTCTCTCCCTCAGCATCAAGATGAGCATTCAGCCCAGAGTGGGGCTGGACAGTATTTCCGGAATGAGTAAGGGTTTGCATGCCCTCGCATTAGAGTGACACATCAGTTAGTACATGAGAATGAACCTTTTCTCTTAGCAAGTTGGTTAGCTTGGATGTGGTACGTCAGTGGAAGGGCAGACTGACACGGGCTGGTTGGACACTGAGCTAAGCTGTCGCAGGTCCTTCCATCCTGGTTACTGTGTGGTGGGATATCACAGATGTACCACAATGTTTTTACTCATATTCCATTGATGGGTAGATTCTGGTTTCTACTTTGAGGCTATGATGGGTTGTGGTGCTCTGAGCATCTTCGTGCATTTCTTTCTCCTGGAATGGACTTGCTGAGTCACTCCGGCATCTCACTTCGGAAGAAAATGCCAAGCCGTTCTCTAAGACTTCTCTTATCCTGCATTTCTATCCCCAGGACTGAGTCCCTGGCACTCAATGCCCCCAGCCACACTTTACTTTGTGTTTCCACTTTGGCATCTTGCTGGGTATGGGGTATGGTCTCTAGGAATTCTGCTGTTCACGTCACCCCCCTTGAATTTAATTGCTGTGTGTGTGTGTGTGTGTGTGTGTGTGTGTGTGTGCATACATGCATGTGCACACATATATACACATGCACACACTCCTAAGTACACAAATATGACCTGTTTCATCTGTATAATGTTACTTGCATGTATGTGTTTTCAGGGCTGACCATTTGATGTTAGATAACCACTCACTCATTTTTGCTGTGTTGGCCAGCCTGGTCTTGTGTTTGCAACACATCCTGGCAGGGCTTGGCCGGGTGGTCCTCCTTCCTCAGCCCTATCGGGGGCTCTACTATGCCCAGCTTCTTGTTTTTCTGTTTTTCCTTCTTTCCTCCCCCTTTTTCTCTTCCTCTATTTTATAATTTAATTTATATTAATCTTGCTTACGTAAGTAGCCTGGCGAGAGCTTCTGAGATACATGGCCAACTTTCTGAGTTGCACTGTGAAAACCTTCGAGGCCATGTAGCCAATGTTCAGCGAACACTGAGGTCTAAGCTCAAAGTCTGTTTTCCCTTGAAAATTGCAAGTTGTTGGCCTGTTACTTTTAATCTATGTTGCCGATAAGTTTGTTGTCCAAATATTCTAGTATTCTTTTTTTTTTTTTAAAAAATACATACACAAAGTGGTAAATTACACATCACACAAATTCATCATAATTTTTTCTAGCCAGTTTACTCTCATTGGATGGTCCCTAAGTGGCTTCCTAAAATAGTCTAACACCCCTCCCCCAACCCCTCCCCATTTTCTCTTTATGGTTGTTCTGACAGAATGTCATGAAGATTTTTGTTGTTTCTCTATCCTTTTACCTGTGTTTCTCATCTGGTGCAAATTATTTAATGAAGACTTGGGTCTTCAGTTCCTTAGAATTTTTCTTTATTAAGTTCCTCTGTAGTCTGACTTCTGCAGCCTATGTTTATTTTTTGGGGGGGGCATCTATCTCCATCTTAGATTTTCTTTCCCCATATGATTTTGTTTTCATTTTATTGAGAATATATTTTTGAAAACTATATTCTGATTATAGCTTTCTCTCCCTCTGCCCCTCCAGCTTCCTCTCTACCTCCACCCCCCTTTGATCCACTCCCTTTCTGTCTCTCACTAGAAAACAACAGGCTCCTAAGAGATAACAACCAAGGGTAACAAAGAAAAATATAATAAGATAAAGCTAAAGTCATTATGATGGGGCTGGGTTGGCAACCCAAAAGAAATAAAAAGAGCAGGTACAAGAACCGGAAACCTACAAGAACCAGAAACCCACTCCATCATGCACCCTGGAGTCCCTTCAAAACACTAAACTGAAAGCCACAATGTATATGCAGAGGACCTGGTACAGACTGTTGGGTTTCAGACCCAGGCCAAGCAGCTGAGATGCATATCTAAAATACCAAAGTGGACCCTAGCCTCCAGGTTCTCCCAGCATCCCTTAAGTGCTTACCTGTTACAGGGCATGGTTGCCACACCTTCCCCTCTATGCTCAACTTTTCAGCCCAGGGGCTGAGCTTCCTCTCACTCAGAGGTTCTTCACTGTATAATGGAGACAGTTTGATTGTCTCTCCTCCTCCCCTTCCCCTCCCCCTATGTCTTCCTCCTCTCCCTCCTTCCTTCCCTCCTTCCCCCCTCTCTTCTCCTTCCCCTCTGTCTCCCTCTGCTTGGTAACTTCACTGACGCCCTCCTGTGTGGTAGCTGGCCCCAGTACACCTGCCACTTTAATTTGGCTTGAATGGGCTCCTTTTGTCTGCAGAGACAACTTTCCACAGGCCAGTGTAGGCCCTGTACCTGGTGCTTTGATCTTTGTGAGTTCATAAGAGCCTTGTTTCATTGACTCAGAGGGCCTTGCTTTCCTGGTGTTCTCCATCCCTTCTGGTTCTTATACTCTTCCTGCCTTCTGTTCCTCAGAGTTCCCTGAGCATTAAGGGGAGGGATTTGACAGAGACACATTTAGAGCTGTGTGTTCCAAAGACTCTCTCTATGCATGAGATTGTCAGACTGCATCAGTCTCCACTTGTTGCTGGAAGAGGCCTCTCTGATGATGACGGAACAAGGCACTGATCTATGAGTATAGGGGAATATCATTAGGAGTCATTTTATCAATACTTTTTAAAAATTAGTAGTGTTTTGTTTTACCCTAGGTCTCTACACTGTGTAGTCTCTGGTTCTTGGTTACCCAAGTAGTGTCAGGTATGGAGTCTGTCTGGTGCGAGCCTTAACTCAAATCAGACATTGGTTGGCTACTTGCACAAGTTCTGTGCCACCATTGCCCCAGCATATCCTGCAGGTAGGACAGATTGTAGGTCAAAGGTTTTGTGGCTGGGTTGGTGTTTGTTTCTTCTTTGGTAGCCTGAGAGTGCCTTCCTACATCGAAGACATTAGAACCTAGGGATTGAAGGCTCAATGTAGATACCAGTCCCACTTCTCCATGTCCAGTGGGTTGTGTGAGTGTTGTCATCAGCAATGGGGCCCTGCTGCCAATTTACAGAGAACAACCCATTGTCCTAACAACAGCCTGGGCTGTTTTGTGGATTTCTATGGGACCTCTTTGACCAACAACTCAACTGAATGCAATTCAGTCCCACTACTAAAAGCCTTGTTTGGTGACGAGAGATGGCCAGTAAAAACCCCTTCTCTCCCATTATCAGAAAACCTCAGTAGGATCACCTTCATATATTTTTAGAAAATTTCCAGCGTACTAGATTTCTATATTATCCCTCAAATGCCCCTCACATCCAGATGTCTCTCCCCAAATTCTCACCCTTCACACTACTCTCCCTTTCCCAACTGATTCTCCTGTTTCTGTACCTCCCCTCCTCCAGTCTACCTGTAAAATCTATTCTATTTCCTCCTCTCAGGGAGATCCATGTGTCCTTGCTAGACCTTTCCTCTATACCTAGCCTCTCTGGGAATATTAAATCCAATATGTAGCTTGCTTTTCATTTACTTAACGGCTATTCTCCACATATAAGAAAAACACACCATATTTATCTTTCTGGGTCTGGATTGTCTCACTCAAAGTGATTGTTTTTCTAGTTCCACCCATTTGTCTGCAGATTTTATGATGCCATTGTTTTTTTTTAATAGCTGAGTAATGTTCCATTGTATAAACATATCACATTTTCTTTATCTAGTCTTCGGTTGAGGGACATCTGAGTTGTTTCTGATTTCTAGCTATTATGACTAGAGCAGAAATGAACATGGTTGACTGAGTGTCCTTGTGGTAGACTTTGGGTACATACCTAAGAGTGGTACAGCTGGATCTTGAGGTAGGTTGATTCCCAACTTCCTGAGGAGCTGCCATATTGACTTCCATACAAGTTTGCACACCCACCAGCAATGGAGGAATGATTCCATTTTTCCACATCCCAGTCAGCGTGAGCTCTCACCTGTGTTATTGATCTGGGCCATCCTGACAGGGGTAAGATGGAATTTCCAAGTAGTTTTAATTTGCATTTCCCTGATGGCTAAGGATGTTGAACATTTCCTGTTTTTCAGTTACTCCATTGACAATTCTCGGTTTAAATCTGTACCCCATTTTAATATTGGATTATTTGTTTTTTAATATGTTGTTTCTTGAGTTCCTTATATGTTTTAGATATTAATCCTCTGTTGGATATGGATTCAGTAAAATATCTTTCCCAATTCTGTAGGCAGCTGCTGACTGACAGTTTCCTGTGCCTTATGAGAAGCTTTTGAGTTTCATGAAGTCTCTCCCACTTACTAATTGTTGAACTTAGTGCCTGTGCTAATGGTATTCTGTTCAGAAAGTCTTCTCCTATGCCAATGAGTTTAAGGCTATTCCTCGATTTCTCTTCTATCA
This sequence comes from Micromys minutus, assembly GCF_963924665.1. NCBI lineage: Eukaryota > Metazoa > Chordata > Mammalia > Rodentia > Muridae > Micromys > Micromys minutus. The sequence continues at coordinate 102,950,951 of NC_137969.1, forward strand.
GGTTCAGTGTATCTGGTTTTATGTCAAGGTCTTTGATCCACTTGGACTTGAGATTTGTGCAAGGTAATAAATATGGATCTATTACTTCCAAATGCAGCCATCCAGTTAGACCAGTATAATTTGCTGAATATGCTATTTTTTTCCCAGTGTGTATTTATGGCTTTTTAAAAAAACAAAAGTCAGGTGTCCATATGTGTGTAGATTTATGCCTGAGTCTTCAATTTGATTTTATTGATCAACATGTCTGTTTTAATGCCAACGCTGTGCAGTTTTAATTACTGTAGCTCTGTAGTACAATTTGAAAGGAATGATAAGAGCTCCAGCAGTTCCTTTACTGTACAGGATTGTTTTAGCTATCCTGGGGTTTTTTGTTTTTCCATATGAAGTTTAGAATTGTCCTTTCAAGGTCTGTAAAGAATTTTGTTGGAATTTTTAAGAGGAATTGCATAGAATCTATATATTGCTTTTGGAATGGTGGTCATTTTTACTATGTACATCCTCCTGATTCATAGGAATGGGAGGTATTTCTATCTTCTGATATCTTTTTCAGTTTCTTTCTTCAAAGACCTGAAGTTTTTATCATATAAGTCATCCACCTGCTTGGTTCGACTTACTTCAAGACTTTTTATACTCTTTGAGACTATTGTGAAAGATGTTTTCCTGATTTTGTTCTCAGTCCATTTGTCATTTGTGTATAGGAGGATGACTAAGTTTTGTGAATTTATGTTGTATCTTGCTATTTAGCTAAAAGTGTTTGTCAGCTCTAGGCATGTCGCCAGTGAAATATTTAGGGTCATTTATGAATATTATCACATCATTTGCAAGTAATGATACTTTGATTTCTTCCTTTCCTATCTGAATATCTTTGACCTCTTTCAATTATCTTATTGCTCTAGCTAAGGCTTCTAGTTCTATGTTGGGTAGGTATGGAGAAGAGAGTGGACACCTTTATCTTGTTCCCAATTTTAGTGGAGTTGCTTTGGGTTTCCATTTAATTTGCTATTAGCAATAGGCTTGCTGTAAACTACCTTTTTTTGTTTGTTTGTTTGTTTATGCATGTCCCTTGTATCCCTAATATGTCCAGGACTTTGATCATGTATTTTTTTCTTTCAGTTTGTTTATATGGTAGATTATATTTATTATTGTATATTTAAAAACTCCTGCATCTATGGGTTGAAGCCTACCTGGTTATGCTGGATGATGTTTTTAATATGTCTTTAGATTCAGTTTGCAAGTATTTTAGCATCTATGTTCATAAGAAAAATTGCTCTGTAAATCTCTTTCTTTGTTGGGTTTGTATGTGGTTTTGGTAACAGGGAACTGTGGCCTCATAAAATTAATTGGGCAATGTTCCTTCTGTTCCTATTTTGTAGAATAATCTTACACTCCATGTGTGCTGTGGGAAATTCCCCCTGGCCCAGGACCTTCCTCCATGCTGTGTAGCAAAGTCAGATTTTTGGGATTTGTATAGCACTTCAAGGGATGGTCTTGATTTTGCTGAGTCATTGTAATCTCACCCCTCTTCATGAACAAATAAAATGGTTGGCTGGGGAGCCAGGGTAAGGCCACTCAGCGGGAAACGTTCTCAGTGACTTCCTCCTTGGGTCTTCTTGGTGCTCTTTAGAGCACCCACTCCTCTATTAATCTGCTGCTCTCCTGGTGGTACCTTTTTCTCTTTCCCAGCCTCGTTCTGATTGGCTCACTTAACCATTACCTCAGCCTATAAAACTTCCAGAGTAACCTCTGACCAGACGATCAACATCAGCCCTCCCTCCTCCTGGCCTAGGAGTCAAGCTTAGGGAGTATTAGTCCAGCGACTGTGGATCCTGTCCTCTGAAGGATTCTGAGGCATGTTCAAGTCCTGAGAGTCATACTGCTAGATGTCATTGTTGTGACAGTGTATGTGATGCATACACACACTTTCGGTGCAAAAATGTATAGGGGGAGAGAGAGAAAGAGAGGAGGAAGAGGAGGAGAAGAAGAGGAGGAGGAAGAGGTGGAGAAGAAGAGGAGGAGGAAGAGGAGGAGGAGGAGGAGGAGGAGGAGGAGGAGGAAGAAGAAGAAGAAGAAGAAGAAGAAGAAGAAGAAGAAGAAGAAGAAGAAGAAGAAGAAGAAGAAGAAGAAGAAGAAGAAGAAGTCGTCATAGTCTATCTTAATCTAGTGCCTTAGGAGCCCTTCTCAGTGTTGAGTGCAGCTGCACATGGACACCTGTCCTTGAAGACCTTTCCTGTGCATGTCTGCACACACACATTTAACTCTAACGAGTTATATAATCTGGTTTGTAGAATTCTGAGTTGTGGTTTATCTTTCTTTAAAATGTTTTGTGACTAGAACTTCATCCTGAGATCTTGTGGTAGGGTTCTTGAAGGTCAAACACTAGGGCTCAAGAAGCCATTTGACACCTCTGGGTGCTTGCTGTTGTGTTGATTTAAGAGTGTTCTTCATACGTTCATGCACTGGGAGATTCATTTTCAGTGTGGTAATGCCAGGAGGTGAGACGTTTACAGGAAGCCCCAGGGCTGGGGAGATGGGTCCATGGTTAAAGCACTTGCCATACAAGCAAGACCTAATTTAGATCCCCAGAACCTGTATAAAAGCTGGGTGAGCATAGCAGCTCATTTGTAATTCCAGCCATAGAAGGGAAAGCCAGATGATTTCTCACTGCCTTCTCCCCTCTCCCTCAAGCAGGCTGGCTAGGAAGACTATCCTCATAGGCAAGCTCTGGGTTTGATTTCAAGACCTTACCCCCAAAGAATAAGATGAAGTCAGACGGAGGAAGATTCCAGACATCAGTTTCTAGCTCCACACTTCCATGCACACACATGCATGTGCACCTCTCCACATGTCCTCATACACACGTGAACATACATGTACATATGTATACATACCATACACATATGAAAAAGAAGAAAAGAGAGGGGGAGGAGGACCCAGTGTGCTTTTAGAAAAGGTGGAGGAGTCTCGGGCTCTCTGGCTTTCTATTCCGAAAATTAAGCTCTTTTCCCCATGTGTCCTCCCAATAGTTCCATGTGCCATGAAGCAATGATAGGACCATCACCAAAAGCTGCACCATGGAGCTTGGCTCTCTATCCTCTGTCTGTCTGTCTGTCTGATTCTCTTCTTCCTTCCCTCTGTCTACCTCTCTTTCTCTGTGTTTCTTTCTTTGTCTCTCTCAAGTTAGTCCACATGAGGTATTTTGTTATCCTAATGAACAACGGTCAAGTACCATCTCAGGGACAGTGTAGGCTTAGAATGTTGCTGGCACTGGACGTGTAGAGCTATCCCTCTGTCTGAGAAGGGAAGAACATTTTATAATTTGAGTGATGTACTGTGTTTATTGATTGGGTTGTCATACTGATGCAGAAGACACTGTCATGCCATGGCCCTCTAGAAGCTCCAAGCAACAGGGAGAGTGGGATCAGTTTTAACCTTGAGCTACTGGTTTTGAACATCAAAGAACGTTTGAACTTTTAGGTCTTCTGTAACTCATGAACAGCAAAATCTCTCTCTTGTCTGTAGGCTCTGCTCCTTTTGTCCCTACTTCTCAGTCCTCATGGGAGCTCCTATAATTCACATCCTTAGGGGTCTTGGGGCATCAGGACAGACCTGCTGTGGTAACCCTTGCCATGAAGCTGCTCACAGTGACTGTTGACCTCTGTGTCAGCACATGGCTCCTGGGGCCAGGCAAGAGTCCTCTGAGTCTGCAGGCAGTGCCACAGTGAGTCATGTTTCCCAGCATTGACTTGGCTTTCTGCCTCTTGCTTTAGCAGAGGGCTCAGACACAGAGGTGCCAATCGAGGTCTACAGCAGGACTCTCACAGTCTTGGCTGTTAGCACTTTCTTCTGAGTGGCCTTTCTCCTTTATTTTCCTCTTGCTGCAGATGAATGGAGGCTTTCTTTTCCAGTCTCTGCAGACCACAGCTCTTTCCCGACAGCCCCCATTTTATTTTACCTCCATGCCCTCCTTATAATTTCGGTCCTTTCTAGCTGGCTCGGTGTGTTTTGTCAACCTGCTTTCTGTGGCAGGAGCTGTGCCCACCTCTTTGTGTTCTTGCTTTTAGCAGGTCTTAGTCAGAAAGCCAATTTCATCTGGTGCCCTTGAGTTGTTAGTTTTTAATAGTGGTGCTGTTTTTCAAGATTCCATCGATTTCCCAGTGAAAGCTCTCAGCAACTAGATTGGGGTTGTAACTACATGTGGGTTTCTGCCCACGGAGTCAGAAGAGGCGTCAGATACCCTTCCCTGTACCTGGAGTTGCCACTGGCTACTGAACTCAGGTCCTCTGCAAGAGCAGCATGTGCACCCAGCCCCTCATGTGTGGGTGCATGTGTGTGTGTATGTCTGTCCATCTGTCTGTCTGTCTGAGAGTAGGTTTGTGGACATGGGTGAAGGTGTCCGTAAGCCAGAAGAGGACATTGGATCTCCTGGAGCTGGAGTTACAGGCAACTGTGAGCTCCTGGACAAACTTGACATGCAAACTCAGGTCCTCTGCACAACAAGCTGTACTTTCTCTCAATTATCGAGCCAACGACTCTCCAGTTCTCAGTTAATTAAACTGAAAGGCAGAGAAGATCACTGTGACAAACATCCTGGGAATTAGAGCTGAAACAACCCCATGGACGACTTAAACTTCTGGAGCCATGACCAAGAAAAGAAATCCTGGAACTTAAGATTGGGCTTCATGTAGGCAGGTGTCAGACAGGAATAGATGCTTGGATCTTCTGGGCTTTGAAGGGCATGCAGGAGGCTTGGGTCTTGTAGTTCAAAAAAAATTCTCTTGTGAACCGGGAAGGGGGCTTAGTCAGTAAAAGTAAAGCTTTTGCCTTGTAAGCATCAGGACCTGACCTATACCCCAGAACCCACATAAGTAAGCAAGGCGTGGTGAAATGTCGGGGCAGGAGGATTCCTGAGACTTGCTGACTCGTCAGATTAGCCTTCTTGGTGACCTCCAGGTTAGTGAGAGACCTTGTCTCAGGGAAACCTGGGTGGGACCGTGTTCTGAGGAAATGACCTAGAACTTTTCCTGTGGCCATCGTGTGGATTCCACGTCTCTGCATCCCTTCCTTGCAGATGTAGAATCAGGCTTATGATTGAGAATGTAAATGATGTAGACACTTTTACTTTTATTATCAAACAAACACTGATGTTATCAGTAACTACAACTTCGTGATTGCTTCAGTATTTTCCAGGGTGCAGTGACTGAGCTGGCGTCCCTTTCTTTAGCTCTGGCTGGCCGGGGATGCACTGTGTATCATAGGTTGGGTTCAAACCCCAAATCCTCCTGTCTCAGCTTCCTGAGTACTAGGATTATAGATATACACTTCCCTACCCTGATTTTGATGTATGTTTTGGGGACTAGACTCAGATTCTTGTGTTTTCATAGGCAGCACATTTCTAACTGACTTGTCTTTCTGTAGTTTTTTTTTTTTTTTTTTTTTTTTTTTTTTTTTTTTTTTTTTTTTTTGCCACGGTCTACAAATGAACACTTCAGGAGCAGCCTCTATAAAGCTCAGCAGTATCCTAAACACACTCACTCGGCTCTATCTGCTCGGCACCGTTCATGTTAACGATGATCAAAACTCACATTGAAAGTTGTATGTAACCACCCAGGCGTTCGCCACACCTGCCTTTCTGTTGATTCTTTTCCTCATCTTGTGGCAGCCCACGAGTTCCTCTGCTTTGCCTTCATTACGTCTCTGCACTCTTCCTTGCAGTAAGCGTCTGTGGGTGGTTAACTTGGAGCCTCCCTCTTCCCTTCCCACTTGAGCGGTAGTCTGGAGTGGAAATTGGATCCTGGTTTGGTTGATTCTCATCTCCAGACTAATGTTGCTGCTGCTGCTGCTGCTGCTGGGTGCGGCTGTCTTGGTGTTTGGTGTTGGAAGAGCTTTGGTGCGTGCCCTGCCGGTCTTTATCTCTTCGTAAGTAACGGAGCCTTTCCCTCCCACTCAAGTAACACCTTTTCAGGAGAAAATTATGATTTGATCCATAGAAACTGTACATGGTGGTGGAGGGCGGCGCTGTGAGAGAGGCACACAATGTTCCTGTCGAGATAACTGTCCTCATGGCTTCAAACATTTAGCATTTCCCAAAGAGAAACCTTCAAAATTCTCTTGTAAATTCTTTGGTTATGGTATTTGTGAGGTTTTTTTTTTTTTTTTTTTTTTTTTTTTTTTTTTTTTTTTTTTGGTGGGGACAGGGTTTCATGTAGGTCTTCGAATTTGATATCTGGCCAAGGGTAACCTGGAGCTTCCGGTCCTCCTGCCTCCACCTCCCGAGTGCTGGGATTTCAGGAGTGCGCCGTCACCACACCTGGCATGCGCAGTGCTGGGGACCAAACCAGGGCTTTGTGCATGCTGGGCGAGCACATGCTGGGTGATCCAGAGGCTCTCACTCAGCCCCAGGCTGGCCTTAAACTCCCCGTGCAGCCGGGGATGGCTTCGGCGGACATCTAATCCTCCCCCTCCCACCCTTCATCTTCCACATGGAGGACAGGAGCATACCACTGTGCCGACAGCTTCAAACATAGGACATGTCATTCAATTCATGCTACTGCTCAAAGCAACAGCAGGATTCATCTCTTCTGAGCGTGCCTTAGTAGGCAACGATGATCCTTCACACAGCCCTTCTCACTGTCTTCCCAGCCTCGGTAACTACTGCTCTTTCTATGCAGTACTTTTCTGTCTCTGCACCCAGGGTGGTCATGGGGTGTTTGCTGCTCCGCATGTGGCTTTATTTAATGTAACACAGTACCTCCAGGTCCACCTTTGTAGTTGCAAAGTATGGGATTTCATACTTTTTATGGAGATTATATATATATATATGTATATATATGTATGCATGTATGTGGACACACACAATTTTCTGTAATGACTTATCAGTTGACAGTTATTGAGGCTGGCATTCCATTCCGTGGTTACAGATAACAGTAGCATAAGGACATAGGGGGTGTCTCTCTTTGGCATACTGATTTAAGTTCATATATATTTATAAGCCAGATTTCTAGACCATAAAGAAGTTCCATGTTCCTAGGAATCTACATGCAGTTTTTAATACAGATTAGATTCTGTATTAGTCACGTGTTTTAGAGCATCAGCCCTCCTCAGATGTACAGCCTCTAAATGTTTCCTTCCATTCTGTAGGTTATCTCTTTCTCCTGAGGATTGGTCCTTTGGCAACGCCTCTCAGCTCCAATCCCATCCTCATGGCTCTGCATTTGTTTCCTGCAGTTCTGGTGTCTCATCACAGACCTCATCACTAACCCACCCCACAAGTTATTCTATCCCTGACTTTTCTAATACTAGTCTCGGTTTCAAGTTGAACTATTTTGGGTTGATTCTTGTCTGTAGTGGAAAATGCAGTTTAGTTTGATTCTGCACCCTCCCATTCACTGAGGACTTCTTCTTTGTGTGCACTTTGCATCTTTGTTGAAGATTGTGTGGGTTTTATTCCACTGTCTTTTGCCTTGTTCCTCTGTCATTGTCTTAGGGCTATGATTGCTGTGATGAGACACCGTGACCAAAGCAACTCGGGAAGAAAAGAGTTTATTTTGCTCACCATTCATTATCAAAAGCAGCGGTGGCAGGAACTCACACAGGGCAGGAACCTGGAGGCAGGAGCTGATGCAGAGGCCATGGAGGTGTGCTGCTTCCTGGCTTGCTTCCTGACTTGCTCAGTCTGTTTTCTTATAGAACCCAGGACCACCAGCCCAGGGATGGTACCACCCACAATGGACTGGGCTTTTTCACAGCAATCACTAATTAAGAAAATGCCCTACAGGCTTGCCTGTGGCCTGATATTATGAAGGCATTCTTTTAATTGAGATTCCCTTCTAACTGATGACTCTAATTTGTATCAAGTTGACATAAAGCTAGCCAGTACAACTATAGCTTTGTAGACGATTTTGAAATAGTCAGACATGGTGATGTTTACAGCTGTTTTCACTGATAACTTCGTTCTCTGGCTTTGATGTTGTTGTTGTTCTATATAGATTTAGGATGTTCTTCTGTGGGAATGTGACTGATATTTTCATATGGACTGCAATGGATCTGAAGATTTCTGTGGGCAGTGTGAACATTAATAGGATTTCTCTTCCCCATCTACAAACCAGGGATGTCTTTCAGCCTGTATGTGCCTTCTTCCATTTTTTTTCCATCAAGATTTTATTATTTTCAATGCAGAGAACTTTCATCTGTTTAATTAACATATCTTTTGGAAATGTTATTTTTGGTAAGTGTTATAAATGTCTTTGCTTTCTTGGACTCTTTTTCAGGTAACTTGTTATGTGTGTGTAGACAAGTTATTGATTTGATTGCATTGATTTTGTATTCTGCTGCTGGGCTGAATTTGTTATCACTATTAATTACTATTTATTTATAATTCTCTAGGGGTGTGTGTGTGTGTGTGTGTGTGTGTGTGTGTGTGATTGATTTCTTCCCTTTTCATTCCAGTGTGGTGTATTTCTATGACTTGCCAGTTGTCCTGGCTGTGACTTCCATCTCTGTGTTGAGCAGCAGTGGTAAAAATGCACATCTTTCCCAAGTCCAAGACCTTAATGGGAACGTGTTCACATGTTGACACTCCCCATGATATTGTCCACAAGCTTCGGGAGGCTTGTCTCTTAATCTCTTTCCTCTGAGAGGAAGCTTTTAGTTCTGAATATTTGTGAATGAATGTTTCTTCATGTTTGCTTTGAGAAAATGCCAACAGCAGTATGTTTCTAGCATCAAACATTTACATTCATTCATTCATTTATTCATTCATATATCCATTTTTTTATGGCATTAGAGGTTGAACCTAGAGCCTTACACATACTAGGCAAGTGTTCTATCTCCAAGCTACATCCCCAGACCCCTTCTTATTTATTCTTTGAAGACAGGTTTGCACTAAGTTACATAGGATGGTCCTGCATTCACTGTGTTGCTTGGGCAGGCCTTGAGCTTGTGGTCCTCCTGCCTCAGTCTCTGGACTAGCTTGGATTTCCATCTTCATAGTGCTGACAGGGCTCTCATATCTCTGCTGTGTTGTCTTCTGAGACAGTTTTGCTATGCTGGACCTAGATTAATGCCGCCACAATGGTGGAGATGGTGTTTCTGCTGTCCCTGACACCAGTGAGCTTTGCATCCACAGTAGCCCTGGGTAGTGAGTGAACTGTGTTCATCTAACTTTTGACAATGGTAATGGGTTTCACATAGCTCTGCAATGTGCTGTGGTATCTGTGGTGGCTTTGATCATGGTGGTTATCACATAAATAGGTGACATTTGGCCTGTTAGTCACAGAAGCAACACTGGGTTTTGTGGCTATATAATTCTGAGGTAGTTTAAAAAATGTACTTCTAAATAAAATGCCAATACCAATAAGTTTTTAGAAAAGTCAAACATAGTACCAATCTTCGTGCTCTGGACACTTTACTCATGGATGAGATTTATTAGTGTGTGCACAGATGTGTGTGTGCATGTGTATATACTTATTCCTGTGTGTTTGCATGCTATCTGCAGGTGTGTGTGTGTATGTCAATTGTTGATTTTGAGTGTCTTCCTCAGTCATTCTCTACCCCACCTAAAAAAAAAAGATATTTATTTATTTTATGTATATGAGTGTTCTGTTTCCATGCAAACCAGAAGAGGGAGTCAGATTCCATTACAGATGGTTGCGAGCCACCATGTGGTTGCTAGGAATTGAACTCAGGATCTCTGGAAAAGCAGCCAGTGCTCTTAACTACAGAGCCAGCTCTCCAGCCCCCTGCAGCCCCCTCCATCGCACTTTCTGAGAGAGGGTCATTGAACCCAGAGCTCACAAATACAATGATGCTGACTGCCTAACAAGCTCCAGGGATCCTCCAGTCCCAGTTCTCAAGTCTCTGCCTTCCCAGAAGTGGGATTAAATGTATGTGAAAACATACAGTAAGCACGTTTGGCTTATTTTACATGGGTCTGGGGACCAAACTCAGGTCTCCGTACTTAGAAAGCAATCTCTTTAATGCCTGCGCCATCTCTCCAGTCCTGAGAGTTGTGGTTCCAATAGAGAGGGAACGAGGCATCTGCAGTGGAGGGCTTACAGAGCAGGATCCTGGCATTGGCCTTAGAACTCACATGGCCCTGATGGTCCAGCTGGTGACATTCTGTAACCTTGACACTGGCAGTGGTGGGTCAATGACCTTGAAACAGGTGCTGATGGTATTCTATAACCTTGACCCTGATGTCGGTGCACTGGAGGGAGGACCAGCCACATCTGCATCGCAGAGACTCAGTTTTGAGAAGTGGGTCAAGTGTTACATAAAGTTACATAACAATACATGACAAAGCCAGCCCTAAGTTTGGGGTTTCTGCATAATACAAACAAACCCCTTTCTGCGCTGAACTATGGGGCCCATTCAGTCTAAATTTAAAGGCGTCTGCCTTCCAGCTTTCCCAGGGCTTGCTGGACCAGTGCTGCCTCCTTTATTGTGACTATAGTCACAATGTCTGTTCTCTTGTGTGTGCTCAGGGGTGAGACTGATCAAAACCATACACAGCAATCATCACATTTGAGCTTCCGGGAACTTGTGGTAAACAGTAAAGAAGGTTTTCTGCTAAGCTGAAGTGCTCTATGGCTCACTCAAAAGTCCATAAATATATTTGTTAAACAATGAAGGTGTCCCGATTAGTTTTGTGTCAGCCTTACACAGGCTAAAGACATTCGGGAAGAAAGACTCTAAATTGAGAAAATGCCTCCAGAAGATGGGCATGAAGGCAAGTCTGCCGGGCATTTTCTTAGTTAGTGATTTGTGAGTGAGGGTCCAGCCCACTGTGAGTGGGGTCACCCCTGCGCAGATGGTCCTGGGGTAGATAAGAAAGCAGGCTGAGCAAGCCATGGGAGTAAGCCAGTAAGCATCACTCCTGTGTGGCCTCTGCATAAATTCTTGACTCTAGGTTCCTGCCCTGTTTGAGTTCCTGCCCTCATTGCTTCCCTCAGTGATGGACTGTGATCTGGAGCTGTTAGCTGAAGTAAACCTTTTCCTCCCCAAGGTGCTTTTAGTTACGGTTGCGGTAAGAAGTAAAAAAGGAAGCACCCAGCTCCCGAGCGCCGCACTCCATGCAGAGCCACGTCGTTTGCTGCATTCAGAGCTGTGAGCAGCGTGCAGACCCCGGCTTCCTCTGACCCAGGCAGTCTGTTCTGCCCGCCCTGGCTGCTTCTGACCCGGGTGGTCCGTAACCTCTCCAGCTTGCTGTTTTCACTTTCTTTCCCTTGGCGGGTTGTTACCACGCCTGGCACACACAGCATCCCAACTCCACGGTGGGCTTTGTGCATCCTGTCAATACACTTTTCTTTTCATCCAATTAAGTCACCACATTAATAAACACAACAAAATAATCACAACAACCTGTTTTATGTGTAGAGAATATTTACATCCACCACCCTGTTGTCTTCCAGCTCCTTCTATCTCTGCCTCAGGCTCCCTTAATTTTCCTCTCCTTCTCTCCTCCCTCCTTCATAGACTTTCCCCATCTACCCTTCCTTCTCATCTAGTGAAAGGCTGGACCTGCCTTGTTGTATAATGACATCACTCTACAAGTCATGGTGTTTTATCATAGCAGTAGAAACCTAACTAAGACAGAAGGCCAATATAGTGAAAGTGCTGGTTTATAGTATAGTAGTCAAATTCTTTCTTTAAAAGTTCAAGAACCTTCAGAAATTTTGTACGGACCCAGGGGTATGATATTCAGGTGGAGAGAGGGACAATTCCACTGAAAACATTAAAAATATTAACATAAACATTTAAGGTTCCCATATCTTATAGTGTATACGATATATTTTAATAAAAGCTTTGAGAACTATACATGTAAAAATGACGGTAACGCTAATAGGTTTGATAAAAGTCAAGGTTCTGTCAATTTGGGCACTTAAGTTGTTGTCTACAGAGACAGGTTTAGGTTTAGGGTTTTGGGGTTTTCATAGAGATAGAATCACACCCAAAATTAAAAATTATTTATTCTCTCTCTGTATGTGTGTGTGGGAGGGGAAAGGGGATGGAGGGAGAAAGGAGGAAGGGAAGTGGAGGGGAGAGAAGGATGGGGAGGGGTGTGAGAGAGAGAGAGAGAGAGAGAGAGAGAGAGAGAGAGAGAGAGAGAGAGAGAGAGAGCAGCAGTGCACACGTAGAAGTCAGAGAACAGCTTGTAGAAACTGAATCTCTTATACTACCCCTGAGATATGGGTCTCAGGGTGAGAGACTTGGCAGCAGACTCCTTTAATGGCTAAGCAACCTTACTATCCCTATTCAAACTGAATTTATAGGTACAGTGTGGCATAAGAAATGTATATTGCTTCCCCAACCCCTTACTTCATTAGAGCATTTCTGTTGCTCTCAGTTCCCAGGGCTCATGATCTATTTCTTCCCCTTACAGTACTTGGGATGCATTGAAGTTCTGCGCTCAATGAGGTCTCTTGACTTCAGTACAAGAACTCAGGTTACCAGGTAAGCTGTCTTCAAAATGGATGCCTGTGACTTTATTTCTGAAGGAAAGATCTCAGAAAGTTCACAACCAAGAAATTTATAGAAGAAATCTTGCACCTTCCAATACCAGAGGCTGGTGATGGAGTCAGGGCTCACAGTGTTAAAATATCAGTGTATCTGTCCATGGGTGGAGAGATATGTCTCTTGTTGAAACACCATGATCGGCACCTGAGCCTTTTGGGCTATTTTTATAATTAAGCAGTAAACAATAAAAATTAAGGGTAACTGTGTGTTTGTTTGTTTCCCTAATGTAGAAACCACTAATGCAAGATCAATACTAAAATCACCAAACTATATTCTTTCTGAAAAATGAAGACCAAGATATCCAGAGTGAATTTCCAAAGTGCATAGAGAGAACACATTTCACAAGGTTAGAGGTGGAAATGTTCATGGGAGATCATTTAGCAAGACCGACCTTTGAAAGTAGTTCACTTCCAATTTCTATTTTAGGTTTTATACAAAATGTTGGGTTTCATGAATGTATTCTATGTTTATTAATATTTTAGTATAACATACTAGATATCATTATACTTTCACATATACATGCTAATTTACTGTGTTCACATGCGCCTCCTGTCACTCTCTTTTGTCCCTCTTTCCCTTTCAACTTGTCCCCTTCTGTCCCCAAATACTCTTTCTATTTTAATGTTGCATATATTTAAATCTTTATTCTACAAATGAGAGAAAAACATGTGATTTCTGTTTCCTTCCCAATTGCCCTTTCTTGTTCCCCTTGCCTCCTTCCCTGGCATAGTCCCCTTTCCACTTTTAACACACACACACACACACACACACACACACACACGCATACACACACTTCTATTAGTCTGACTTATTTTACTACATTTCCTACAAATGACCATAAATTAAAATATTTCATATGTGTTTCCTACATTCTAAACTTCTTATGATTCAGGACAGAAGCACTTTTCACTGAAACATTACAGCTAAATATAGTTTCCAATAGAGCCAAGCTTTTTTTTTTTTTTTTTTTTTTAGTTGTTTGTTTTTTGTTTTTTAAATGCTGATTGCCCACCATGATGCAGAAGAAGAGAGCAGAGGCTGTGATGTGTGTGGCCATGGGGGTCTCTATTGTGTTGGCAGTTGTGAAATTGCTTGTCGAACTTCCTCAGAAAGTGACGCTCGATTGTTTTTTCCACCCAGATCACCATATTGTGCTTCTCTGAGTTAGGAAACCACATCTGAAGGTTTAGGTCACTATGGGTAGTCATTGCCTGTTACGTCTGGACCTCTGCCCTAAGTCCTGTTGTACAGAATGCCTGTTCCTCTTCACTAGAGAAGTCCATGGTCAAGCACTGACACTGGGTGGGAACATATCAAAACCAGTGAACTAAACCAAAGGACTCCATCCCCATTCAGCTTGTGAAAAGACAGAGGAATTGTGTTTTGAAGTGAAAGGTTCTAAAAGAAAAGTGTTTCTCTGGTCACTTACTCATTCCCTGTGCTCAGGACTGCAGGGACAACAGACCAGAGATGAGACTTTTCAGGGGTGGATGAGATACAGAATGAGCTTCTTTCACAGGCTAGGGTTCTTACTAGGCCTTGTGAGGGGGTTGATCCGGCTGGGGACTTTTCAGAAGTGTTGGAATCTGGGTTAGGGAAGGTGGTATTGATGGTTAAATCAGGAGGAGCAAGAACAGTATTTGTGATGATTTGATGATCTAGGGGTGGGGGGACTTAATCATAGGAAGGAGACACCGCTTAGGATGGTTTCTCCTTCCTGTGTCTTGCAGGCAGGAGATAAGATGGCTGTCTTAGAGAGTCCTGTGCCATGAAGAGACATAACGGCCACAGCAATTCTTATAAAGGAAAGCATTCATTGGGGCTTGTTTACATTTTCAGAGGTTTAGTCCATTCTTGTCATGGTGAAACACATGACAGCAAACAAGCGGGCACTGTGCTGGAGAAGACACTGAGACTTCTACATCCAGATGCACAGGCAGCAGAAAGAGAGAGAGACCGGGCTTAGCTTGAGCTTTTGAAACCCCAAAGCCCACCCCAAGCAGCACCTTCTCCAATAAGGCCACATCTATCTCCTAATCCTTCTCATGTGGTGCCACTCCCTAATGACCAAGAATTCCAGTATAGGAGCTTATGGGGGGGGGCATTCCTATTCAAGCCACCACAATGGCCATGTTCACTTTTTTTACCCTCATTGACAAAGTATACACTGTCACATGTGCAGAATGATCCCACTGCCTAGGGATGTGTACTGTGTTCACATTCATCTGTGTGATGGCTGTCTTTAAAGTCTAGCCCACTCATTTCTACCGGTTTCCTCTTTGGCTTTCTGAGGTACTTTTGTTCCACTGATATAGTTATAAAATTCTGCCATGAGTTGTGTTGCTAAGGAATGTAAGCTATCTGGTATGCCCAGATGCTCAGTGTTAAGAAGCCAGATGATTCACTAATGACAGGGTCGTTTAAGGGAGTACCACCCTTCTCTTCTGCTGTAGTAGTAATGGGAGCAGGTTGAGAGCCACAAGTAAATAATTAACAGTTTCCTCTAAGGTGAGGACTTTCTTCTTAGGGACCTGTGGGTGGAAACCAAGTGGGCAAAAGCACTCACACTATAGAAGAAAACACTGGTGGGTATCGAGTTTGGATGCTTTTCTCCAGTCCCATTTCACTGTGTGAAAATGCTTCAGTGAACTAGGGCAAGGGGAATGCCGATCACAGGCTCAGATAAGGTGGTGTTGCATTCTGGTCACAGCAGTATTACCTTTGGTTTCATTAGACTCTTGAAAGTGATGTTGTTTATCTATGTGATACCCTCTATCCCTGTGTTATCTCTTTTATGTAATGTGTTTCTTATCAAAGTTAATTCCTGGAACATACTCACACAAAAATAATTTGACACATTAGCAATGAAAAGAAGCTGTTTGCTTCCAAAAGAATGCTCTGCCATGTCTTGTAGATCCACTACAGTGGGGAGCTTTAAAAATATGCTAATAGAAATAGAATTACGTCACTTTTTCCCCCTTTTTTCCTTAAGTTCTTCCCACCTGCTTTCCTTCGAGTGTGGAGCTTTTAAGGCCTTACTAGTAATTATGTTAACTGTGCCTGATTATCTAATTGAATACGTCCTCCATAGTTTATATAGCAAAAATAATCTGGAAGGGTTGCAGGGAACTTAGCATGATCAGTTTATAGAGACACTAGATGAACTTATTTTTAAAAGTATTTTAGCCACGATATCCATTTTGTAAGCAAATAACCTCTATGCATCTGTTTACTGCACTTTAAAATATAACTTAAAAATTTCCCCCATTTATTATTTGGAGGCAACGGCAGTGATGTCACAAGGGAGGTTTAGTTTTAGCCTGTTCCTGGCAAGTGAATTTATTCATTTATTTATTCATCTATCTATTTATCTATCTATCTATCTATCTATCTATCTATCTATCTATCTATCTATCTATTTATTTTTAATGATAGAAGTCTTGGATTTCCAACTGATCAATGACTTTTAACTGTTCTAGCTAATACATAACTTTAAAAATGTACATTCAATTGCTTCCGTGTAGCTTGTAGTTTTGTCTACACTGCTTTGTGCTCCTGGCTGGTCACATGCATGCACCTGCCCCAGAGCTATCTTGGATCCATGAATAGAAAACACACACACACACACACACACCCCAGTTATTCTTGAAATGCCTTGGCTAACTTCAGAATCAAGACTGCACACTCCTAATTCTTTCCCTGATACCTGAGGCCCAACTGGGAAACTGGCCAGAAGCCACTTATCAGAAAACTCACATGGCTGGTTGGATTTATCTCCAAGGACCTTCAGCATCAGTAATTCCCAATTAAATCAAAACATCAGAACCAACCTCTACACTTTTAGATGTTACTAGAAGTGCAACTGGCTCAGTGGCTGTCAAAAAAAATCTTACATTTCTGATACCTTAGTTTAGGGTGTGTCTTAGGGTTTTGTTTCTGTGAAGAGACACCATGACCAAGGCAAGTCTTATAAATAACAACCTTTAAATGGTGCTGGCTTACAGGTTCAGAGGTTCAGTCCATTATCATCAAGGCAAGAGCATGGCAGTATCCAGGCAGTCATGGTGCTGGAGGAGCTGAGAGTTCTACATCTTTATCTGAAGGAAGCCAGGCATCTAGGAGGAGTGTCTCCAAACCCAGCCGCAGAGTGACACACTTCCTCCAACAAGACCACACCTCCTAATAGTACCACTCCCTGGGCCAGGCATATGCAAATCATCACAGGGGGATAGGTGATATGTGCACTCCAATCACTGAGAAGATGTCCTGGCTGTCGGACCCAGCTCTGTCAAGCCACTTTTTATCTGAAATATTCAGCTTGGTCTGGATGTGAACACATAGTAAGAAGGGAACCAGACTAATATTTATGGATTCTACAGGACAAAATGTGGTCACAGGGGCTTCTGTTGAGTTTATTTAGTCTTAATGCCAAGATTTTAATTATCACCATAGACATGGGACTAAGTGAGAACCCACGGTATGAGACAGATCAAGGCTGAAGCAGGTATTGCTCCTCAGAAATATGATGGAGTGGACAGAGGAGGTAAGGGCCTCAGTGTCTGTAGAAGCTAGTGAGCAGTTCTGCAGAGGAAACTACTTCTCACAGGGCTCCTTCTCAGCAGATTCAGAGAGCACAAGTCCTCCCCTAAAGGTGCCCTTGTCCAACACAAGCTGATGGCCTCACGTCCCCCTAATCCCACAACTGTGATATAGTCTCTGCCTGTTCTGTGCCTCCCCCTCTCAAAGACCAAGGACAGGGACCAAGACTGATGTGACCTGGTACCTATTGGAGGCCATAGAGGACTTTACTGTGCAAGGCTGTTGGGTTTCTACACTGGCCACTGTGACACAAGACTGATTTCAGAGTTGCTGTTCCTTCATTTGCACTACTGGAATTGTTTAACAGTATTTTCTGGGCCAGGGCACCTGCCCTCACCTGGTGAAGAAGCAGGAGCTTTGGAGTTGGCGTAAGCTCATGGCACCGCTGTGGCTCCATAAGTGGACAAGAAATGCTTTTGTTCACTGTTCTGTTCATCTTTGTTACTTGAAGTCTCCCAAGCCCGGGTTTTTGGAGAGTGGAAGTTGTGAATGTCTACACTATGCAATTAAAATCCAGAGTCCTCAGAAAGGTGGCTCATACCCAGGAAACTATAAGGGCTTTTCTGATGCTGAATATTGATTGACAACTTCAGTTATCAACCAGAAGTCATACCCTAGTTGCCCAAGATGCTGAGGGTGTCTGGTCAGACCCTAAGTCAGGTTCAAGAGACAGCAGATGGAGGAACAGAAGCAAGAACCTTCCTTCTTCTCATTTCTCATGCACAGCCAAAGGGTGATGGTTCTTTTTCATTGTCAAATCAATGGGCTTTGGATCACCATGGAAACACACCTCTGGAGGAGTCGGTGAGAATGTTTCCAGATAGATCTAACCGAGCAGGGACCACTTACCTTGAATGGGGGCAGTGCTATTCCCAGACTGAATAAAAACGGAATGGGATTGATGGGCATTCATCTCTCTCCGCTTCTCAACCGTGGGTGTGATATGACCAGCTGTTGCACACTCTAGCCAACTTCACCACAGTAGACTGTATCCCCCCTTTGAAGCCTACCTGTAAATCCAAACAAACTCTGCCCCCTAAAGCTGTTTCCAGGTATGTGTTTATTATTGTAGCAATGATACAACCTCTCTCCTTAAGACTAATCACAGAAGTCACACAGGGATTTCTGGTCATGAAGGATCCTATTCAACCCCCTGCAGTGCTGGAATGAATCTGGTAACCGACCGGTTCGCTTTCTCTTTGAGTCCTATGAACCTGTGCCCTCAGCCAAGTGTGGCTTGCTGGAGTCTCGGATGAGTTTAATGTGATTGATAAGATGCTGTTCAGGGTTCAGCACAGCTTGCAGTTCTAAACTCTGGGGAGGAAAGCGATTCGATGTATTTCATGTTCTTTGCATCCCCTTTTTAAATAGGCTCAGAGACCCCTGTGAGCTCTGGGGCTTTGCATGAGGCCATCAGCACACCCCACAAGGGCTTTGTGGCTGCCCTGAACTCTGTTTTGGAGCAGGAAAATCTTGTTGGGTCATAACTGTGAAAGGAAAGCATCTTTCTTCCCTTTCTCTCTGTCCTTCCTTAGGGTTGGGGTCTCAGAGAAGTTATGTCTGTGGGTATCTATCTGTCTGTCTGTCTGTCTGTGAGTATTTAAAGTGATGTGCCTGGGCATAGTACCAAACACATGCAGTAGAGGCACTCACAGACACATGGTCTGTCATGAGCAAGGGATCTGGTGACAAGCTGGGATATGGAGTCTTTTCATTCAAGGACTGGTTTAGATGGTGTTGATCTGAAGGAGAGATACACCATTGCTAGTTATAGGCTTTGAACTTATCTTATCTGCAAAGAGCAGATAAGACCTGGCCACAGGAAAAGGAAGCAGAGGCTTGAATGGTGTTCCCGAGAATGGCACTTCTATGTGTGTGCTGGGGTGTAGCCTTGTCTGCCTGTCCCTTTATGAGCATGGCCTCAGCATATCTACCCAGTGTGTGTGGTCTCCTCACATCTACCCTTGTGTGGGTGTGGTCTCCCCACACCTGTCCCCTGTGTGGGTGTGGTCTCCCCACACCTGACCCCTGTGTGGGTGTGGTCTTCACATCTGGCTCCATAGGGATATTCCTCTCCAGCTGAAGGAGGACCTATTGGACCAGATCCCAGCGTGGGGCCTCGACTCCATCTTCCAAGATTTTACCTGGAAAGCTCAGCCACAGGCGTCTCACATTCTCTAACTCCAGGTAAAATGTTTACTCCATTGCCTCCAGATCTGTGAGTCTCAGTGTCCTCCTCCCCACGCTCTACTCCAACAGCGTGGTGGATTTTAGGAAAGGGCACATTTGCTAACAAGTGGTCTGCACTGTTTGCAGTGGGTTTGCTTTCTCCAGCCTCATCCTCATCAGGAGTAGGTTGGTGAGTGGAAGATGAAGGAGAGGGAAAAGAACAGGTGAGGCCTGGGCTCATGGGAGCCTTGGGGATTATGTGGCCCCATTATACCTCTGGTGGGTGCTGGACACCTTTTATTCAGGCCTCTTGGTAATAATTTTCTCCTGGAGGCGAATGGCACCAACTCTACTAAGTGTGCAGGAATTATTCCCGGAACTTCATGTCCATGAAGGCATGGTGACCTTAACTGGATTAGGGTGACTTTCCCACTTGAGAAACACCAGGTGAGGTAATGCTAGGGAGTCTTGCCCTCATAAGCTTACCACACAAAACATGTTATGCTCCGTACTTGGCCACCTCTCACAGTGTAGCTGATGATGGTGACTCATGTCCGCCTGCTCCCTTAGGACTGAGAAGGAGCTCTGTCTCTATTTCACCCTTACGAGTGGGCTTGTCAACTCTTGTATCCTGATTTTTCCTTCTTGCTACAAAACAAACAGCCCCATGTTGGTTTCAGTTAGCTGCGCCAGAGAAAGGAACGAGTCTATTTTTATAGCTAGCTCCTCTGAAGCTGGGTAAGTCTCGTAACGAGGAGAGAAAAAACCAGTGTGAATTGGCCCTCTCTGTCCCCCCCACCCCCTGTACACTCAGGCGGCTCAGAATAGCTGTCTCTGGATTTGAGCCCTACCTGCTCATTCTAAATGTGCTTGTCCTAAAACATGCTTCTAGCCTGACTGTCTCATCCCCTCCCCCCAACGAGGACAAGAGGAGGCAGGGAGAAATTTCCATGTTTGGGTGTCACCTGTGCATGTGTATGCTCTGCCTTTGGGATGAAACTCGGGTGGCTTTGGAACACTGGCCTTCGGCAGCTGGAATATTTGGGTGCTCTTGCTCTCCCATCTCTCAGTAGTTGTATTTAGGTCTGTGCCAAGCACAGGAGGTGCAGTGGAGTCCCTTGGTGGTCCAGAGTTCAGGGCAATGGGCTATATTGGCACTCATGAAGGTGAGGGGCTGTTAATTTGGGAATGTGGAAGAGGGTCTCCCTTGATGGGGTTGAGTTCAGGAAGACTTCTCTGAAGAGGGAGCAGCAAACATTGGTGTGATGGTTTGCATATGGTTGGCCCAGGGAGTGGCACTGTTGGGAGGTGTGGCCTTGTTGGAGTGGGTGTGGCCTTGTGGGTGTGGACTTAAGACCCTTGTCCTAGGTGCATGGTAGGAGCCAGTATTCTGCTAGCAGCCTTCAGATGAAGATGTAGAACTCTCAGCTCCTCTTGCACCATGCCTGCCTGGATGCTGCCATGCTCCCATCTTGATGATACTGGGCTGAACCTCTGAACCTGCAAGCAGCCCCAATTAAATGTTGTCATTTATAAGACTTGCCTTGGTCATGGTGTCTGTTCATGCCAGTAAAACCCCAACTAAGACAACTGGCAACATTTTCCTCCAGTCTCGCTGAAGAGGGAGCACAGTGACAATTGTTTGGACCTGGTTGGATGAGGCAGGCTCACTTGTTGAACCACACTCACTGGATATGCATGATTGTGTAAATACATTCTGGGCAGAACTTCCAGTTGGTACCCAGTAAGGTTGTGGGTCAGCTCCAGAGACCATGGTACATTATACCCACTGGGCTCTAAGCTTTGGTGTGAGGACACAAAAACAACCTTGGGGCACAGGGACCTGGGCTGTGTCTTGTAGAATAGGGTTCTCACCCTGATCTGATGTTTTGTTCAGTCTCTTGACCATGATTATGATACCAAATTCTTCTCAGCTGTGAAAAATAGGCAAGATATTACTGTGTAACAATGACTGGGATTAGTAAGTAAGGGCCCACAGGTGTTACCTTGATTAAGTGCATGTGTTTTAATATGCATATTCATTCAATCACTAACAGATTCCAAGATGTGGTATAGGGAGGCTGTTAGGAGACAGTAGCCCTATGGAATCCTAGTTCTTATATAACTTATAGACAGCTTGGCTGACAAGAGACTCCTCTCCCTAGCAATCCTTCTGCGTATATAATCTTGGGTGGAGGAGGTCTTGTGAGTCCTGTAAGTTTTGTTGACTTCCTGAGCTTATGAGTCTCCCTCCCACCTCCAGAACAAGCAGTTGTAAAATGTTCATGTGTGGGTGGAAATTGGAGCCCTGGACTGGCATGGCTGCTGGAAACTGGCCGGGCTTGGGTGACTAAGGCAAGAAAAGGAAGACCAGATGACTGCTGCAAGTTCAGGCAGAGAAAGGGTGAAGCCCATCAGAGCAGCTGGTTAGAATTTGAAGGTTGTGTCCACTCCTGGGTCTGGCCTATTCTCTTGGCAGCAATGAGAATCATTTCTGACATACAGCCCTGACAGCATGAATTTCCCCCAGGCCATCTCTACTATAATGGACTGAAGTCCCCTGATATCATGATTCTAAATAAGCCTTTCTTCCCTTAAGGAGTTTTTGAGAGGCATCTGTCACATTGACACAGTGTCAACCACACCTCTAGATTGATTCATTTTTTTATTTATTGACAGTCTAGGAAGGTGTCTCGGGCCCCTGGCAAAACTTTCTGCTTGGGGAAGGCAGTTTGGGGGAGGAATGCAACATTCTAGGCTGGGGAGATGGGAGGATGTTCTCCCTCGGGAGATTTTGCTTCTGGGGCACAAACTTTATGTCAGTATAGCAAAACACCAGAAGCAATTTTTCCTCACAGTTTTGAAGGTTTTACTTCATGACTGACTGGCCCCTTGATGAGGTGTATCATTGTAGCCAAGGCAAGGGGCATTGCAAAACCAGTTACATTGTGAGCTGAGAGAGAGAGAGAGAGAGAGAGAGAGAGAGAGAGAGAGAGAGAGAGAGAGAGAGAATATGACTCTACAATCACCTTCAAGGACATGCTCCCACTGGCCTAAGACCCTCTACTATGAGGCCTGCCTCCTGATGATTGACACCAAGCACAGGGCCTTTGGTGGGGAGTGGAGGGGTGAGAGTGGGGACAGGGGGGCACCTCAAAAGGCAAACTGTAGCAGTGGGTTGGGGGCAGGATGTTCCCAAGAGAACCTCTCCCTTGGCTCCAGATGATGACAAAGAACTTGGGACTCCATCCTACCCTTGCCAAGGACACTGGAAGGATGGAACTCCTGACCTTGAAGTTAAGAAGGGATCGTGGGTATAGAGATCACTCATTGAGTAAAACTACTCATTTCATAAGATCAACCAGTGGAGTTTGGATCCCCAGAATTCAGACAAACGGGTGTGGGGTAGGCAATAACCGTATCTCTCCAGAAATATAGGAAACAAAGGCAAGAGAATCTTCTAGAAGTACAGAGTGCTTCAGAGATAATGTGGAAACCAAGAACTGACTCCCAGAAGTTCTTCTCTGATATCCACATGGGCACTGTGGCATGTGTGTCCCTACACATCCATGTCACATTCATGCATGCGCGCACACACACACACAAATAAAACTGGTAGTGAATAAATAAATGGAAACAATCTGGACAGAGCAGGACCACAGAGGTCATAGGACTCGGGCCACACTTGTAGACCAACCCCCCTCAGTCTCCAGAGCGCTCATCTCAAACCAGGCTACCTTATAGTCACATGATCGTGATATGAGGAACAAGATGGACCACATGAGCGTCTGCTTCCAACACATTTTTGAGGTGCTAATTCTGCCTAGGAACCCACTCTAGGGATGTATTCTTCGTTCCCTGAAAAACCTATTTCTGTTTTTCATTTCCAACTTCAGAACCATGCAATGCACTGATTGTTCACGGAGCCAGGGCTTTGGAAACGAGTCCATTTATTTATTTTTTCAAAGGAGCCCACTCACATGGGAATTTTAAAAATGGAGATCACAGAGACCTTGCTGGCTGAAGCTGGTTTAAATAGCATCCGTACCACAGATCCGTGGTGCTCCTCCCAGTGCTCCCGGTGAGGACCATCTGCCATGGTGTGTATTTATAACCCTCAGGCCAGAAGCACATTTATGTCACAGTGTACCTCTTTTACCGCTCCTTTTTCCGCCGTCGAGCTCACACGCCTCACAAATAGATGATTCCAGAAGGCTCTTGTCAGAGGCAGCCGCTTGAGTGAGCCAGGCAGCCTGGACTCAGGACTTTACAGTTGACTGGCCCTGTGCACATGTTGTATTTCATGAGGTTCCCCAACACTGCATCCATGATGGTACCTCCTCCTCGGTAGGACTAGGAATCCACTGAGATGGTGTCTGAAAAGCGTTTAATTAGCTTAGCACAGGAAAGGGTTCAGCCAGCTTGGCTCAGAGCCATATTTTTTCTCTTTAAAAATTATTCTTTTATTTGTTTTTATGTGTGCGTGTGTGCATGCGTGTGTGTGCATACATGCCATAGCACACCTGTGGAGGGCAGAGGATCCCCGTAGGAGTAGGTTCTCTCCTATTACATGGGCTTTGGATTTGAACCTGGGTATTTGATCTTGGTGACAAGCTTCTCCACCCTCTGAACCATCTCACTGGCCCCAAGTTTTTATTTTCCTCACATCATCTCCTGTCGGCAAATCTCATTGCCTTAAATACACACACCAGGGCATGTATTGTCTCCACCGCTCAGCATCTATTTGTTGTAGTGCAGGGCTGTATTTACAGAAGCTGTCTGGCAGTGTGTGATGCTGGGATGGTCAGAGACCACAGTCTTGAGTCTGTTACCATGTTGAGGTTATTTTCCCTTGACCACTACCACCACTATGCCATCCTGGCATCTCTCCTGTCAGCCTTTGTAGTCACCACAACTCGGGCTTGTTTCAGCCCATTCCTCCTCCTTGATCACTTGCCTGGGATCAGCAGCTCCTCCTGGTGACTGCTCCCCTCTTTTCTAACCCTTATCTTCCATTTCCTTTATTCCCAGTTTAAAAAAAAAAAGCATGTGTGTGTGTGTGTGTGTGTGTGTGTGTGTATGTATATCTGTATATATGTACCTATGTATAAATGTGTATGTCTATGTGTGTGTATGTGTGTATATGTATAGGTATATATGTGTGTGTATAGGTATATATGTATAAATGTATATGTCAGCATGTTTGTGTGTGTATATATGTATGCGTGTGTGTATATATATATATGCATACATGCATGTGTATGTATGTATATATGTATGAATGTGTATGTCTATGTGTGTGTATGTGTGTATATATGTGTGTATATCTATATATGAATGTATATGTCTGTATTTTTGTGTATACATGTATATATATATATGTATGTGTATTATGTATGTGTGTGTATGTATATATATATAAATATACATATATTTATGTGTGCATGTGTGTATTCTCACGCTTTTGTGTGTGAGTGCCAGTGCACACATGCCATGGTGTGAGTATGAAGGTTGGGAACAGCCTGAGGGGTCTGCCCTCACCTTCCAGCTTATTGGAGATGGGTCTTTTACTGTATCTGGTGCATACAGCACCTTAACTGTCCTGCAAGCTTCCAGGCATTTTCTCGTTTCTCCCAGCTCCTGGTAGGAGTCTTGGGATTACATCCGTGAACTAGTCTGTGTAGCTTGTATGGGGTGGGATCTGGGGATCCAAATTAGAACCTTACACTTGTGCTTTGCCCATGGAACCTCCACCCCACGGCTGCAGTTCCTTGTTCCTGCTAAGAGATCAACTTGCTGAAGCATGCCTATTGTTAATACACCCCACAGTGTTCCTGCCACCTGCAGAATGCTGAGCTCAGGGACATTCTTAGTTTGCCGAGCTCTGCCTGGCCTGGCCAACATCTGCTCTGTGCATTCCTCACTGCCACTTTCTTTCCACTTTTATTGGATATTCTCTGTATTTACATTTCAAATGTTATACCCTTTCTCCTCCTTCCCTCCTCCCCCTCAGCTTGCTTCCATGATTGGGTGCTCCCTCTCCCAATCACCCTTTACCTCAGTGCCTTGGCTGGTTGATGATGTTGTTCTTCCCATGAGGTTGCAAACCTTTCAGCTCCTTCAGTCTGATGGTTAGCTGCAAGCATCCTCATCTGTATCTATATGACTCTGGCAGAGCGTCTGAGGAGACATCCATATCTGGTTCCTGCCAGTAAACTCTTCTTAGCATCAGCAACAGTGCTTAGGTTTGGTGGCTGCACATGGGGCCTCACAGCCACTTTCATTTCCTATGCTCATCTCCCAAACCTGCTCCACTTTGGGTCTACCTTAAAACTGTTGTTTCATAAACAATAAGTAAGCCTCCCCCCCACATCCTGTTAGATGTGACACAATGCCTCGTTGTCACTTAGAATCAGGGAAGAGATAGCAAAACATACATTCTGGATTATTGTAGACAAGATTTCTAACCAAAAATCACAGTTCTGTGTCTGTTAAGAGGAAGAAACAGAGATGGGAGGAAGGGTGGGGAGATAGAATTAGAAGAGAGCAAAGAGAAGGACAGAAGAGGAGAGAAGGGGGGAGTCACAGAGCACACACTCCACATCAGGAAGGAAGGCTGGACAGCATCCGTACTGAGCTGTTCATGCTGAGAAGTGATAAGGAACGGAGCAGCTATGTCAGTAGACTTGGTGACACAGACAAGATGGATGAATTCCTGGAAGGGTCCAACTGCCTCAGTTCCCTGAATGAAGAGTGGGTGACCTACATAGGCTCCATCTACTGAATGAAACTCATCTCGAAAGAAGACCTCCCCACAGAGAAAACTTCAAGGCCAGATGGCTCCAAACACTTAAGAGAGAGGTAGCACCAGTTCCCACAATCTGTTCCAGAAAACAGAAGGGACACTTTCCAATTCCCTTCATGAGTCCAATGTGATCCTGAAACTCAAACCACACAGCGACTGTCAAAGAAAAGAGCCCAAGAGAACAACACACAGACGTAGGCACAACCTCTTACGAGGACCTTTCAAATGGGATCCACACATGCCTTAGAACAATAACATGCCTCTCTGAAGGTATTTTGCAAGGATTATACAACGGGTTTAATACTTTAAATGACTAAAAAAGAAAAATCGTATGAACAGTTTGATGGAGGCAGAAGAGGTGCCCACTAAAAACCGGAAAACACCGGGAAGAGAAAAAGCATCTCAACGCAGTGACAGGGCATCCACAAACCCATGGCCTGTGCCAGTGCACAGCGGGGACCTTTCCCTTTAAGAAATGGAGGTAGGTTAACATTGCTTTCAGTTCAACACTGTCTGAGAGATCCCAAGCAGAGCAATGAGACAAGTAAGGAAAGAACCATGCCAGCAGTACAAAGCAAACTAAACCCATCTTCATCTGTATATAAAACCCTGAAGCAGCTACCCAGACAATACAAGAGCAATGGTTCAGAAAAACTCCATAGTATCAGATCAGTATCCAGCTACCTGCTGTATTTGTTACACTAACAAGGATCAATTTAGAAACACAAAGAATTTAAAGTCACATTTATTAGGAGGCACGCCATGTCACTACACATATGTAGAGGTCAGAGGACAACTTGTATGAGACAGTTCTCTCCTTCTACCCCGGGGGATCAATCTCTGGTCATCAGGCTTGGCAACAAATGTCTCTCTATTGCCAGCCATCTTGGCGATGTGAATTCCCAGAAATGCCTTAGTTTCTTTTCCTGTTGCAGTGATAAGATACTCTGATGCAAGCAACTTAATCAGTTTAGGTTGGCTCACAACTCCAGGCTGCAGAAAGTCATAGCAGGGAAGACACAGCGTCAGGAGCTTGAGGGACCTGGTCACATGATATCCACAGTCAGAAACAGAGCACTGAGTCTGTGCATTCTGTACTTGGCTCACCTTCTCCACTTACAAGTTCCGGGTTCCATTTCCACTTAGACTTTATTACATTCATAATATAATCAAGACAAATCCTTCCCAGAATTCTCAGCCGCTAACTGTAATGTAGACAGTCTCTCACAAGTATGCTCAGAGGCCTGCCTCCTTAACGTGAACAATCGACACTTGCCACCACAATAATTCTCAGTGCCGCACACGGTAAAATCTTAAGTTTTCAAGCCTTTATTAATGACGCAAAATAAAGTCAAGAGAAAGCCATTGGCTGAAAGTCCAGAAGACCAAATATTAGGTTAAATTACTTCCATTTCTATTCTGCCTCAGGGTCAGTTTACCAACGAAAATAAATGAGACCACTCATGTTTGGCAGTACGAAAGTCACTTCCTTTAGAGAATTCAGCTTTTAGTATTTTGGTAGAATGTTCTTTCTCTCAAGGTTTTGCCAACTCCTTCTTACTAACTTTGAAGAAATGGAAGACTTTGGTAGTGTTTTTTTTTTTTTTTTTTTTTTTTTTTTTTTTGAAGGGGAAAATTTTTATTTATTAGTAATTTGAAATTTCCTATAACTTAGTTAAAAGCACTTTGATATTTAAAGTTATGATCTGAGAGAGAAACAGGATGTAGAACAGTGATCCTGAGTCTGCCTTCCTCTCTCTGGAGAGATGATGTGTGCCTTTCGCTATTTTAAAAACATTCATTCATTCATTGTACATTAGGCAAGAACTGTACCACTGAGTTCTATTGTGAGCCTCAGGTTCCCAGGCTGACTGCTGGCGCCCAAATCTGGCCTCCTTGCACGGAGCATCCATTCTATCCAAGGCCACCGCCACTGTTGAACTTGCACAGCTGCCTTGAGACATGCGCACTGTAAAGGTGGTAGAGGCACCACACATTGTTCTTACCATCCCATAGAACTTTGTAGGGCTCTGGTCATTCTCTGTCTTGTTTCTTCTGCTTTCAACCAAGCAATTTTGACCCTTTCCAGGACTGAGTTTGTGTGTATGTATGTGTGATTTGTGTGTGTATAATGCGTGTATGTATGATGTGTGTATATATGATGTATGTAAGTATAATGTGTATGAGATGTGTGTATGTATAATGTGTGTTGTATGGTAAGTGTATATATGATGTGTATATGATATGTGTATGTATGATGTATGTATGTATGATGTGTTTCTGTGATGTATGTATGTGATGTGTGTATATATGATGTATGTATGATGTATTTATGTGAACTGTATATGTGATGTATATATATGATATATATATGATGTATGTATGATGTGTTTATGTGATGCATGTATGTATGTATGATGTGAATATATGTGGTATGTGTATTATGATGTGTGTGTGTGTGCATGAGTTGAGTCAGCTGCATGAGCTTCCCTTTTGTCTCTGTTCCCACACATCTGGGGACACCTGACCTTCCACAGCATGAGAAATAATTAAGGGTGGTTGTTTATGGGCTGGAGTTGTGGCTCAGTTGGTAAAGCATGAGTCAAGAATGTATAAGACTATAGTTCCATCCCCAGCAGAAGGATTAGAAGTCCAAGTTTAGCCTTAGTTACATGAATTTGAGGCCAGCCTCGGGTACATGAGGGTTTAACAGATGTGTACATCTGGCCTGTCATATTGTCAGAGGGCCATTTTATTCCTGCCCACATTCTTTTCCAACCCATCATGGATCTGTGGCTTAGTCAGTGAGGGGAAGAGGCCCAGTGGTCTGCAGCCTGGTAATCCTGGGAAGGATGAAAACTTAGAGGTTATGAGTGAGTCTACTCCATTCCCCACCTACACAGTTCATTCAACCACAAATGTGGTAAACCAAAGATACTCAGGACAGCTTCATTACAGGAGTTTGTTCCTTGTGGGGTTAGGCCCACCCACTGCCTTGGGTCACTGGGAAGAGAAAGGGCTTTTATCTGTTGGGGTTGAGTCTTCTGTGAGTTTGGAGAGGTTTATCAGACCCTGAACCTCTACCCATGAGATCATAAGATGCCACAGTCTCCCTGTCAACATTATGACAACCAAAGTTGGCTTCAGAGTTTTTTTTTTTTTTTCTAGTGTCCAGAGCCTCAGATAGTTGCTTTAGGCTAATCCCCATACCTTAGCAACGAGTTGATTTATCATAAAGGAAATACATATGGAGCTGGAGAGATCGCTCAGAGGTTAAGATGTTTTGATTTGTTTGGAAGACCGAGTGTGGTTCCCAGCACCTACACCTTGCAGCTCACAAATCCCTGAATTTCAGCTTCAAAAGATCTTCTGGCCACTTCTGGTCTTAGAAAGCACCTCCACATACTCATGCCTGTACACTCACAAAGACACAAAAAAGCAGACTCATGGTCGGTCTCTGCCCTCTTTGTGTCCGGCTTAGCTCATCTTCCATAGAGTTCTTGCGTTTCAGGCGTGGCGTTCCAGGTGTCATGTCTCGCTTCCTTTGTAGAGCAGATGTGATTTCACTGCCTATGTCTGCAATGTGGTGCCTCTTCAGCTGTTGGATAATGGGGTTGTTTCCAGCTTTTGGCTGGTATGAATGAGGCAGCTGGGAGGATGGGTGTGCAGACACCTGGTTAAGCCCTGCCTTTGGTGCTTTGGGATCCAGTGTGAATTCTGATCTTTCCAGATGCTGCATGCTTTTCCTGAAGCAGTTACATCTCACGTTCCCTCAAGCCACAGGCAAGGTTAAGAGTTCTCCACATTTGCATCTTCCTGTGCTGGTTCTGAGGCTAGCCACCTGACAGGAGTGAAATATGATCTCACTGTGGCCTTTGCACATGAGTTGGCACTTGATATCTGGGTTATGAGCCTTTGCCCATCTAAGCCAGATGTGTAGGCTGAATTGCATGCACAGCAGGTGATATGAGTCAGAGGCACTCTCAGCCTCCACTTTCCAGCTGTGTGAACATAGACGGTCTCTGGTTCTCACTCAGAAAATGGGGGTTCTGGTTATTTCTATGCTGAGAGAGTAGCGCAGGCCACCTCACAGAACAGGGCCAGGTAGCATGCCAGGTCTGGATGCCGCCATTGCTTTTTACCACATTCTCCCTCTGCCATGGCATCTCTGGGTCACCAGGATGAGAGCATCACTTCTGCATTGTGCCCTCTCTCATGCATTTCCTGGGCTCACGCCTTTATCAGAGGAGCCAGCATTCTAGTTTTGCCTCTTCTTCTCTTGACAGGGCCTTCGAAAGCCACAGGTATAGCGCCGAGGTTCAGCACTAGCACAGAGTGTGACAGGCCCTGAGTCTGGTCCCTCAGTGTCACAGAATCAAACCATACTCTTCTGGTTCTCCCAACCACCACAGTGTTCTCTTGCTTCAAAACTGACAGTGGCTCCTCCTGACATGGCCTGACACCCTAGTCTGTTGCCTGGTCCCCTTGGTCTTGTTTTCTTTTCCCTATTTTTTTGGGGGGGGGTTAAATACTCATTCTTTAATGAGCTAGCATACCTTTTGAGAACACCAGTTGCAAGGGGCAGGCTGAGGAGAAGTTGCCTCAAAAAACTCACTGAAGGTTTTCTACCTCAGTAAAAGCATTCCCCCCAGAAAGCCGTATGAACCTTCCCACAATGTGCCCATATCCCACAGAGCAGCCACCCTCACGGTGCTGCCCACAGCCTACGGTAGACACCCCATCCTTAAATTTACCTTACACGGTGAATATAATGTACCATATGTCTGCCACTTCCTCATCATCTTGTCTGTGGCCTTCCTTCCTGGTGTCCCCTTCTCCTGTACACACGCACATTCCTCTTCAATGGTAGTGTCTTGTGCGTGATTCCTTATTGTCGGTGGAACATTTGCAGCTGTCTAAGGACAGAGTCAATTGTCTTTGGCTTCACCTGGCCCACTGGGTTTGATAGCCTGGGATGACAGGGATGATAGCTAGGGGAACACATTGTAGGCAGTGGCCTCTGGTGTATGGATCTGGTGTCCCCATTGTCAACAGGAGTTCAGGAATTCAGCCTGTTTTTATTGGCCTTGTAGTACCATTACTAATGTTGGTTCTTCCTGGCTTCTTTACAATTTTAAATTATTTAGTGTGTGTGCATGTGTGTGTGTGTGTGTTATGCATACATGTGGAGACCAGAGGTAAACACTGAGTGCTTCCTCTCTCTCTGTGTACATTATTATTTTGAAACAGGGTCTTACAATGCTGCCCGTGTTAGCCTGGGACTTACTCTGTAGACCAACCAGGCTGGTAGAAACTCACAGAGATTCAAGGTCTGTGCTGCCACACCCAGCCTTCCACCTTATTTTATGACACAAGGTCTCTCACTGAACCTGTAGCTCACGATTAGCTTAGATGGGATGGCAGGTAAGTCATCTCCTGTTTCTGTGGCCCCAGCTCTGGGGTTATAGGCACACATCAACAGACCCAGCTTCTGTATGGGCCATCGATCTAAGGTCCTTGTGCTTCTGCTGAAAGCCTCTTACCAGCTGGGCTCTTCCCAGCTCTATATGGGGACTTTTAGTTATCTGTAGTCAGATAGCCAATCAGATCCAAAATCCTTACTGTATCTGAAGGAGACCTTCGTCTCTGTCAGACTCCATACACATCTATCTCTATTTCTGCATGTTTTATCCCATCCACTCTTGCATCTGTCTTTCATGCAAGGTGATTTTCAGTTCTGCACGTGGCCTTGTGCAGCCACGTGTATTATCTGGAAGAATGCATTCCCTCCTCATTTCTTGTTATTTTTTTTCTCCAAAATGTCTTCATGTTGTTTTAAAAATTCTAAGATACTCTGGATGGCTGGATGTAGGTCAGCACCAGCATGAGAGCTGACTCTATGATCTGGGTCAGTGGACTGGCCTGCCTTGTGCCTTTGCAGGAAAGTGGACTGGGCTGGGATTCATAGATATACACCTGTTGATAGAGCAAAGTTTGTGCCTGGTACCATCAGAGACAGGAAAAGATATACCCCAGAGGTGTGTGTGTGTGTGTGTGTGTGTGTGTGTGTGTGTGTGTGAGAGAGAGAGAGAGAGAGAGAGAGAGAGAGAGAGAGAGAGAGAGGACCTATCTTTTACTATCCTCTTCTCCCTCCTCTTCCTGACAGGTTCCATATCCCAAGCCACCCTCAAACTCATGATGTAGCAGGAATGAGTGACTTAGAACTTCTGATCCTCCAGCCTCTCTCAGTACTGCATTACAGACACTACACTCAGTTCCATGTGGTGCTGCAGATGGAAGCCGGGGCTTTGTGCATCCCAAGCAAGTGCTCTACTAACTGAGCTACTTGCCTACCTGTGAGAAGGGCTTTGGAAGTTTGAAGGCAAAGTGTGGAAGGGGAGTATGGGGGACTTACTGAGTGCATGCTAGCTTACTGTTTGCCTCGCTCAGTTGCATACCATGGTCCCTGGACAAGCTCCCAAGTGGCTACTGGGTGCTGGCCTAGGCTGTCTCTCCTGTTTGCTATGGACCTGGGGAGGGATGGGCTTTTGCTTCCTCACTCTAGGAGAGGCTGGTCGTGAGGTAATCTCCTTGGCCATCAGATGAATAGGTGAGCAAGGTAGTCAAGGGCTTTTCCCAGGGTCTGCCCCTTTTCCACACTTCTGAGAACTTTCAAGACTTGAGAAAAACTGAGTTCTGGAGATGGGTTTAGATTCACTTTGACTTCATCAGTGTCATGAGGTTCTAGAAAGAGGGGAGAATTTTCTTGGTGTTTCAGTCCGCTTTGTGTCCTGCGCACTTGAGGCCTGATGCTCAGGAAAGTGGTGTAAAAAGGTTGGGCTTTCTTTGAGTCCCTGCTCCTAGTTTTTCCTTCACCTCAAAGTACTAGGCAGCGCTCAGACAGCAAGCGGTGTCAGGTGTGGCTTCTCATCATGGGGATACCACACTGGCCCCTCACACTCTGCCTCACTCCAAGCTGCCTTCAGAGGCCCACCTCCCCAGATTCCTGGTGTTTCATAGAAATTCATTTAAGCTCTCTTCTTGTTTCCCTCCTCCTCAACTCAGCCAAAGGCATTTCCCTCATCTGTCTGCATAGAGAGAGGCTCATATACGGACTTGGGATGAGGAGGAAGCCACACAAGAGCTTTGAAGCACCCCTCACCCAAGAAATACCCTTGTATGATAGGCCAGCCCTTTAGTGGGACCAGAAAAGGGAAATAGATCATTTCAGAAGGTTAGTATTGCCTAAACAAATGTCACCAGCCTAGGATGGATTGGGAGATTGGCCAACACTATGTGTGAATGACAGTCAATTAGTACCTTCTCTCTTGTCTTGCAGAGGCTGGCTCCCTCCACAGGGCCTGGGCTGGGTCCACAGCTGAATTAGGGGACTCAGAGTGCTTTTTGTCCCACACTTTGGTTGTGACATAGTCCCGGCATCTACTTGCTTTCTGCTCTCTCTTCCGCATCCCCTCCATAGCATTTCTATGTTGTGATGTTTCTGGATGCACAACTTTCTGCTGACTCATTGTTCTGCACTTCCTCATATTAAGTTTTTTTTGTTTTTCCAGTTGTATATGACAGCTAAACTTGGATGTCAACTTGACACATTTGGGAGAAGGGAACCTTAATTAAGGAATCGCCTCCCACAGATTGCCCTGTGAGCATCTCCGTGGGGTTTTTTTTTTTTTTTTTTTTTTTTTTTTTTTTTTTTTTTTGACTGCTAATTGATGTAGGAGGGCCCAGAACACTATAGACCATACCATCCCTAGGAGAGTGGTCTTGGGCTGCATCAAATACATAGCTGAACGTGAGTCTGGGAGCAAACAGGAAGCAACCTCCCCACATGGTTTCAATTGCAATTTCTTACCTTGAGTTTCTTCCTTGGCTTCTATAAATGATAGATGATAACCTGTTAGCTATAACAAACTCTGTCCTGCCCAAGGTTCTTTGGTCAAAATATTTTTTGAAGCAACAGAAACATAACTAACATCAGGGGGAAACAATACCAGTAAAATCCGATGAGCCACAGATTTCTAGGAGTAGATGCTCTGCTCTGCTGTATTTGGCAATGTCTTCGGGTTTATGCTGGCATATGAAGTTGTTTGAGTACTAATATTCTGACAAAGGAGTCCATCTTTGGATGAGTCAAGTGGACCACCAAAAATGTCACATGTGTGATGTGGGAATCTTGGGTCTCCCTGCATTCTGCTACTTGGCCCCACAGTGGCTGTTACTGCTTCAAGGCTACCCTGGAGAGCATTAGAAGGTCCATAGCTCAGCTTCTTTGGTGCCCGCACCGGCACAGCCTTGTGTGGAAGGCATGGCTTCAGGGCCACAGAATTTCCCCATGAGCTATTCTCACTGGGAAGGGCCCCTGCTGGAGGATCAAATTGAGGCATGGAGACTGTTTCCCTCTAACACCAGGGAACTGTGCTGTCTTCCAGCCTTCCTCTAGGTGACCTGGGGTTTAACAGCTGCCTGCTGTGTGTTTGACTTTCCTGTGTTCTTCTGGATTGGAAAAGAGAAAACTTAGGTGTGATTTCCATGTTGTTTTGTTTTTCCAAGGTTTAATTTGCTTTTAATCAGTGTCTCTCTGTGTGTATGTCTGCATAGAAGCATGTAATGTGCACAGGAGCTGGTGTGCCTGTGGAGGCCAGAGGCATGGGATTCCCTGAAGTTGGAGTTACAGGTGGTTGTGAGCCACCTTGATATGCCAACGGGAAGCCAAACTCAGATCCTCTGAAGGATGACTGTGCTCATTTACCTGCTGAGTCATCTCTCCAGCCAGCAGGAACTGAGTCCCAAGTCTAGTTCTGTCCTTGACTTGCTGAGGGTTTGTCCAGCTCAGGAAAGGGTGTCTGGAGCCAGTGGTGTTCCTAATTGTGTCTCTGTGCCTTTAAAGATATATGCTTACAGTGGAGCCAGGAGAGAAGCAGGGGCTTCAGGATAACCTCGAAACCTTTCAACAGCATCTCTAGTCCTGAACACTTGGTCTCCTCCAGTGATGGTTATGTCTTAGAAGGATATGGACACTTTAGAGTTGGAGCCTGGTGGGAAGAAGCAGGTAACTCTGGACTGCCTTGAGGTTTTATATCCAGGCTCTCTGCTTCTTGACTGTGGACACATGACCCAGTAGCCTCAGGCCCTGGTCACCATGCCTTCCCTACAGCAATGGACTGTATCCCCTCAAACTATGAGCCAGAATAAGTTCTCTCTTATGTCATGTCTTCTCAAGTAATTGGTTGCAACAATGAGTTGAATAACTAATACGGGGAAATAAACTATCAATACAGCCACCTCAGTAATTTATGTCCATACATGATTTACTACTATTTTCCTATGATTTACTTTGCTTTGAGATTGTGCCTTTTAGGATCCTATTCTCTAACTCATCAGATTATAATTGTTATAAATATATGTGGTGTTTGGAGCCAGAATTAGATACCAGAACTTTATAATGTATAATTTATTCCCCCTCCTCCTTCCATATACATAATGGTTACTTTTAATCGCCAACTAGAGCCACCTGGGAAGGTAGTCTCAATGGGGAGTGTCTAAGTCAAGTTGGTCTGTGGATATATCTGTGGAGATTGTCTTGATTATGTTAATAATCATGTGGGAAGACCCTGCCCACTGTGGGTGGCACCATTCCCTGGGTTTTGATTCCCCCATTGCAGAAGAGTGGGAAACGTGAGCTGAGTTGTCAGCATGCATGCATCCATTTCTCTCTGTCTTCACTATGGGTATAATATGACACGCTGCTCTAAGTTTCTGCCGTTTTTACTTCTCGGTTGTGATGTGCTGTAAGCTGGAATTTTGAGCTAAAATAACCCCTTTCTGCTCTAACATGCTTTTGTGAGGGAATTTTAACCTAGCAACAGAAATAAAACGAGAACCATTTATATTCTGGGCTGTATATCTGGCACCGCCCTCAACTCTGACCTCATATATATTTGTGTTTCTATGCAGAAACAAAAATAAAGCCTCGCTGGCAGACTTGCTAAGGGAAAAACCAGAAGGCAGAAGACAGTGGGCGAGCCTAGGTTACCCTGGCTAGTGGAGGCCTCCAATGTGATCTAGCTGCCACGTGGCATAGCAAAATGAACACAGAGGAAAAGACTGTGTGTTTAGTCAGGTGTTTGTAAAGGGAGTTTCATTGTCTGATAGGGACCAGCATGCAGGCCACAGGACATTGTCAGCACCCTGGACAGAACTTCCCCAGGCCTTAGCTTCCTCCCAGGCTGCTTCCTACACCCACAGCCACGGAACTTCAGGCTCCATGCATATTATGTCCCACCACCCCAGCTCATATGCTTATCCTGGACCCCAGGAATCCTACCCTCTACCCCTGAGCCTCAACAGCCTCACCGTGCCTGTGGAATCCTCCTGTCCCCCAACCCTGGTCCTGTCTCCACCTACAACCCCTAGTGTCCAGCTCTTCTTTAGTTTATGATTCAATCTCATTTCAATTTAGAAGGAGCTGAAAACCAAACTCTATTTTCATTAGGATATTGGCTGCTGGCCTCTCGGGAGACTCCAGTTTCCTGTCCCACGGTTGTCAAATGTCACCTACCTTCTGTTCTGCCACAGCAGTCTGTGTGCTCCTTCTTCTCTTTTGATGAGCCTTCATGAACTCCTTCTACAGTAGCTTCTCCTTCTCACCATTTGGTTTTTATGTGGAAGCATCTGTTGCTTTTCAAGTCTTGGGTCCCCAGTGTGACCCATCCGTGTCATTCACAGCTGCAACACTTACTTCAGGGTTCTGCTTGCTGGAACTTGCTGACTGGCACATGTGTGGCCAAAGGGATCATACATGTGACACACGATGTGACACACATGTGACACATGTGATCACACACAAGCTGAGATGCCTCCCACGTCTTCACAAAGCATTTCTCATTTCTTGCTTGAAATCCCCCTGTCTCCGGTCTTAGCTTTGTCATTTGGGCTTTTGGTATTTTTGTTTTTGTTTTGTGTTGTTGTTTTGTTTTCCTGGCTTAGTTTGAGATGGTTGTTTCTTGACTTGCCTGCCTTTTAGTTTTGATGCAATAGCTTGAACTACCATTTCTTTCCTTTTATGATTTCTTACCCTCATACCAGCCTTCCACTCAAAGCTCATTAAAAACAATTCTGCCTGAGTTTCTTTAATATTTTCATCGTTTTTTAAAAAATCACAACAGCTTCTTTTTGTGATTAACCAAGAATTGATCATTTGCATTTGAAGCATATGCTAGAGAGTGTTTTCCTCTGAATTGCTGTCTAATTACTGTGTGTGTGTGTGTGTGTGTGTGTGTTCGTGCACTCGAGCGCACAAGTGCACAAGCACATGAGTGCGCACACACGTGTATACTTAGACTATGCTTATTGTTGAATGTATTTCACTTTCTGTCACCCTTTCTCCTACTTAACTACAAACTGAAGAGGGCAGCGGTCACTCAACTGTTCCCTGTTATATTTTTCGTTTCCCTGAGGCATTTGTGCAAAGTCCAGTTCTAAAGTTATGTGCTGGCGAGTATAGATTTGAGCTGTGAGGGGTGTCCTCTGTGAGGGTGTTCTCTGTAAGGGGTGTTTGCTGTGAGGGGTGTCTGCTGTGAGGGGTGTCTGCTGTGAGGGGTGTCGTCTGTGAGGGGTGTCTGCTGTGAGGGGTGTCTGCTGTGAGGGGTGTCTGCTGTGAGGGGTGTTGTCTGTGAGGGGTGTCTGCTGTGAGGGGTGTCTATTGTAAGGGGTGTCTGCTGTGAGGGGTGTCCATTGTGAGGGGTATCTGCTGTGAGGGGTGTCTGCTGTGAGGGGTGTCTGCTGTGAGGGGTGTCCTCTGTGAGGGGTGTCTGCTGTGAGGGGTGTTCATTGTGAGGGGTGTCTGCTGTGAGGGGCGTCTGCTGTGAGGGGTGTCTGCTGTGAGGGGTGTCTGCTGTGAGGGGTGTCTGCTGTGAGGGGTGTCTGCTGTGAGGGGTGTCTGCTGTGAGGGGTGTCTGCTGTGAGGGGTGTCTGCTGTGAGGGGTGTCTATTGTAAGGGGTGTCTGCTGTGAGGGGTGTCCATTGTGAGGGGTATCTGCTGTGAGGGGTGTCTGCTGTGAGGGGTGTCTGCTGTGAGGGGTGTCCTCTGTGAGGGGTGTCTGCTGTGAGGGGTGTCCATTGTGAGGGGTGTCTGCTGTGAGGGGCGTCTGCTGTGAGGGGTGTCTGCTGTATTGTTGAGGATGCAGGCCCAGACAGAGGAGATGGTGTCGTTGTAAACTTGAAGGTTAGTGTTTTGGCCGGCTGTCTTTGGTAGCTTTCAGAGGACTGCTGAGCTTGCCAAATGTCCCATTTTCATATTAGTGGAGCACTGAGGTCAGGATCCAGCTTCTCGAAATTGGGCTGTACAGAGTGGAATGCTAAGAAGCAATCTCTATTATTTAAAAAAAAAAAAAACCAGCAAAATTGCTACCTGGGTTCGAAAAGGGGATTAAATGGAATTAAACAGAAGTAAAACATTTCCAAGTGAACAAAGCCGAGACAGTACTGCTCACCGTAAAAACAAGCCAAGAAGGAAATGGAGAAGAGCTACGTATAAAATCAGACCTTGGAGGTAAAGTCACTCATTTCAGACATCTAAATGTTGCTGTTTTTAATGGTGTGTCATTTCTCTTTCAAACAGAAGTAGACACTGTCTCAAGTTGAAGTGAGGATTTATGCAGACATGTGGTCACGTGAGACTTAGAAACAGATTCTGGGGCCATTCTAAGGCAGCATTTTTTTTTTTTTTTTTTTTTTTTTTTATCTGAGAAGCATGTTAATTGGAAGACCTCAGGGGATTCTGAAAGCTCACAGGAGTATCCTTGGAGATTACCTTGAGTTTGTGCGCTCAAAAAAGAGTTCTGGCTTGTCTTGTATTTGAAGATCTGAAAGATAAGATGTTGGGTATACGGCTGTGCTTTGGGAACCCGATGGGGCTCTCTGAGGGGATGTGCTGTCTATAATCTGTCATGATGAGAAGGTCTGAAGACGAATGCCCCTCCCTCTTGATTTTCCCTGGAGTAGAAACCAGCTGCAAATGGCTTGTGGCTGATTAGGTTTGACCTCTCCTAATGGGAGTCCTTTTGGAGAACTGTTTGTAAAACTCTTAATTTCTTATAAGGTTCCATGTTGGTGGGCTGGGAAGAAAAAAAGGCCTAGGAACTACTGAGGCTGTTGTAAGGATGACCAAGGAGAGGCATCCTGTATGGAGCAACTTTTCTTTTTTTAGCTTGTTGAGGCCATCAGAGATTTAGCTGTGTTGTCGAGCTAAATCTATCCTCTTGACTTAATACATACAGTACAGAGGTTTTGGGTGATCTCATACTCTCTTCTGGCCTCTGTGGCCAGACATGTGTGATACACATACAGACAGTCATTAACAACATATGCTCGCACAAAATTAAAACTAACTTAATAGGAAACAATCCAGCATGGTGGCACATGTCTGTAGTCTCAGGGTTGGGGAGGTAGAGATAGGGCTACATTAACCAGCCAGCCTACAGAATTAGTAAGTTTCAGTCTAGCAAGAGAGCCTGTCTAAAAACACTAGGTAGACAGTGTCTTTAGTCACAAACCCCATGTGCATGCATATAAACATGTAAAATTAAATAGGAAAGAGGCTGGAGAGATGGCTCAGTGGGTGAGAGCACTGACTGCTCTTGCAGAGGTCAGAGTTTAGTTCCCAGAACTCATGTTGTGCAGCTCACAACCAGCCATAACTAAAGCTCTTGGGGGATCTGATTGGCTTCTGAGGACACTTGCACTCACACGTGTGCACACCCCCACCACATGCACACATATACCTGAACATATTAAACAGGTAAGAGACATCATAGGACGGAGGAAATGATTCAGCAGACAAAAATGTTTGCTGTGCAAATATGAGGACTTGAGTTCAAATCCTCAGCAAGCCTTGAACAAAGGCTCGGCTTGGTTACACATGCCTATACCCCTTTGCTGTGTGTGTGTGTGTGTGTGTGTGTGTGTGTGTGTGTGTGTGTAGGTATTGTGGAGACAGGAGGATTGCTAGGTCTTACTGGCTGCCAGATTCAGGTCCAGATTCAGTGAGAGACTCTGAATCGATGGAATAAGGTGGAGACTGATGGAGATGCATGCACTCAGGTGTTTGCAAGTCAGGACACACACACACTAACTCATTACAACAGGCAACACCCTCCCCACCACGTGTTCTGAAAGCAAAGAAGGCGTTTGCTTTGAGCAGATTTTGGATGGTGCGTATTTCATTGTTTGGGCAGAATCGCAGTCAGACGGCTATTATACAGTAAATGGGAGCATCCTCACCATCCCAAACATCTGCTCCAGGTTCGCTTTTCCAGGTCAGGATGACTCATACTGTGCAGGCTTCCTGGCGCCCAAACTGTCAAAAACCCATTTTTCTTCCCTGTCTCCACAATGCATTGAAAGGCAAGCATGAAGCTGGCCTGCATGGTCTCTGCCCTAATTTGACAAGGACGTCTCCTTGAAGCAGTCACACTGAGACCATGATTATTGTTCAGCTAGATGGTAGATGTTAATTGTGAGGGGTATTCTGTTTGGGAAACTGGTTGGCTGTGTCTAAGGAGCCATTTTCCTCTTGTTCATTTGGCCCATCTTTTGTCCCCGTTTGTTTATTTTTCTACGTTCTTGCAGCATTTTCTTCCTCTTTATGTGGGAGTTGAGAAGTGTTCCCAGCTCCTTTAGGCATTCCTCACTTGAAGCTGCCGTCAGCCCCTCTCCCAGTCATTTCTCACTTACTGAGAGTCACAGCATTGAGCTGTGGATGCTTTCACGGCCATCGGAGTTGCCACCGTAGCCTGACACACCTGGTTTGGACCTCCGCAGCCTCCTCTTTTGGACTTTTCTTTATTCCCAGTTCTCCAGCTCTCACTGGACAAGACCAGCGTATGGGATCCCTGTCCTGCCGGACCCTAGGAGTGTCCCTCATATGAGGACACTCTCGTCCCTTGATTCGGGACAGTGCCTGGCCCATCAGACTTCTCAACCTGTACTGTTCTGCTCACCTGCCCTGCACATCGGCTCACCATTGTGCCACAGAGTTCCTTCACTCTCCATACCTCTGGGTTTTTTTTTTTTTTTCAGAGCAATCTTTCAGCTCTGAATCCCGCTGCAAATTAAAATTATTGTTGGAAATATACTGAACCTAGAGAATATGCTAGAACACGCTAGCTTAGCAGCAGAGGACTTTAGTGATGCTGCTGATCATGGTGCTGACGACGAGGCGAGGAGAAGGTTGCTGCTGTATTCATTTATCTATCTTTATGTTTTGACACAGGGTCTCATGTATCCCAGGATGGTCTCAAACTCACCATTTAGGTGAGGATGCCCTTGAACCTCTCATCCTCCAGTCCCTACATCCAGAGTACTAAAGATTATTGCTATGAACTACCAAACCTGGCTTTGTGAGGTGCTCACAATAGAATCTAGTGCTGCAAAAGTGTTGGGCTAGCACTCAACCAACCAGGCTATATCCCCAACTGACTGTATTTCAAATGGAGGGAGCCAGGAGTTCGACAATGAGAATCCTGTTTCCTCCAGTGACATTTGAACCACTTCAGAAGGATCTTCGTGGAGCTGTTGTGGCTGGTTAGGTTTGGTCCTGCCAATTTGACCATGGTAGAACATTGCTAAAGACATGATCATCAGAGTAATAGAAAACACTGGGGAGAGTCTATTTCAGGTGCTGATTTAAAAAAAAACTTAGTTAAATGCAGTAAAAGGGGGAAAATGTGGCATTGATCATCATCTGAACATGAGGCAAGAGTTTTTGGCAAAAGTTTTAAGATGACCTGCCTGTGCTTGGCTTAATTCTGCTTGTTGGAGAGAGGCACTTGGAGGGCCAATTTCCTATGCTAAAATAAGCAGACAGTTATTTCCCCTGGACTTCTGAGTGTGGACTCTCTGAGTTACATAACTCTGACTGGCATGTAATAAAATGAATCTCTTTCTCCCTGCCCTCAGGGAAGCCATCAGCCGTGTCTGCGAAGCTGCACCAGGTGCCAAAGGAGCCTTCAAGAAGAGAAAGGTACAGTCACCCTCACTGTGTGTCTGCGACCTCCTTTGTGTCCTCTCAGGGTGTCTTCACCCACATAACTGTCCACTGTGTTCTTACATGACCTGGGTCTTGTCATTTCTTAAGGTAAAGCAGACACGTTCTCTCTCTGGGTCTCTTGCAAGCAGATGCATATTTCCATTGTGGTTTAAATCCTGACGGCAAAACTAACAATTAACACCTGGCTAAGCATCCCTTGAAGCCCATTACATACACGAATTCATGTACCCCTAACAGCTCAGTGGTATATCCTAGCAAATGCTTGACAACTGGATCCTAGAGTTAAGAGGAGGAAGCAGGACACTGTTCTGGAACAATACCAATTACTATGGTGTAGATACTTCCA